>NC_041728.1:185860269-186506016 GCF_004115215.2 Ornithorhynchus anatinus | reverse complement strand
GGCATGAAGCCACTACCCCCTTTTGCCGGCACCAACATTTTAAAATTACTCTCCCCGGCACCCAGGCCATGAAGACCCATATGGGAACACTGAAATCTGGGGGGTTTGGCATGAAGTCCATTCCCCCTTTATTTGCCAGCTTCCAGAATTTTCATTACTCTCCCCGGCACCCAGGCCATGAAGACCTAAATGGTAACATTGAAATCTGGGGTTCTTGGCATGAAGCCAGTTCCCCCCTTTTGCCAGCATCCAGATTTTCATTGCTCTTCCCAAAACCCGGGCCATGAAGACCCAAACGGGAACATTGAAATCCGGGGTTTGTGGCATGAAGCCAGTCCCCCCTTTTGCCGGCATCCAGATTTTCACTGCTCTTCCCAAAGCCTGGGCCATGAAGATCCCAACGGAAACACTGAAATCTGGGGTTCTTGGCATGAAGCCAGTCCCCCCCTTTTGCCGGCACCCATATTTTCATTGTTCTTCCCGGCACCTGGGCCATGAAGACCCATATGGGAACACGGAATTCTGGAGTTCATGGCATGAAGCCACTCCCCCCTTTTGCCAGCACGCAAATTTTCATTGTTTTTCCCAGCACTTGGGCCATGAAGACCCAAAATGGGAAGACAAATATGGGGTTTGGGACATGAAGCCAATCCCCACTTTTGAGGGCACCCATGTTGTTGTTCTTCCCGGTACCCAGGCTAGGAAGACCTAGGTCTGGGGCTCATGACATAAAGCTAACCCCTTTTCTCTGGCATCCAGAAATCGGGACAAGAACAACCAAATGGAAAATTAAGACCAGCCCCTTTTTGCCACCATCCATATTTTTCATCATTCTTCCCAGCACCCAGGTCCTAAAGGCTTAGTGTTACATAGGCACAACATTACTATGTCCCTGCCCTCGAGGGCTCACGGTGTCACACAGATACGTCACGGCGGCTCTGCTCTAGATGGACTCACAGTGTCACATGGGCAGAGTATTTTTGGGGCCCTGGCCCAAGGGGGAGGGCGGGGAGAGAGAGACTCACAGTATCCGACAGGTCCAACATTGCGGCGGCCCTGCCCTCGAGGGCTCACAGCGTCACACAGGTAAAACATCACGGCGGCTCTGCTCTGGATGGGCTCACAGTATCACATGGACAGAACATTTTTTTGGCCCTGCCCTAAGGGGTGGAGTGGGTGGGGGAGAGAGACCCACAGTGTCCGACGGGTCCAACATTGCAGTGGCCCTGCCCTCGAGGGCTTACAGTGTCACAAAGGTAAAACATCACGGCGGCTCTGCTCTGGATGGGCTTACAGTGTCAAACAGGCAGAACATTTTTGGGGCCCCGGCCTGAGGGGGGGCGCTCACAGTGTCCGACGGGTCCAACGTTGCGACGGCCCTGCCCTCGAGGGCTCACGGTGTCACCCGGATACAACGTCACAGCGGCTCTGCTCTGGAGGGACTCAGTGTCACATGGGCAGAACATTTTTGGGGCCCTGACCTTCGGGGAGTGGGGGGGGAAGAGAAACTGTGTCCGACGGGTCCAATGCTGCGTCCACCCTGCCCTCAGGGGGCTCCCAGTCTCACCCGGCAGCTCTGCCCCAGACGGCCCCACAGCTTCAGACCACTCCACAGTTGGGGCAGCCTTGTCCTCGGTAGCCGTGGGCGGGGAGGGGGCCGACAGCCACAGATCACAGCCGGCCACCCTGCTCTCACTCACTGACCCTGCCTCGGGGCGTTCACCGTGTCGACGGGTCCCAGGTTGCGGTGGTCCACCCTTGAGGAGGCTCATTCGGTGCGACCGAGAGCCCCGAACACTAGAGTGAGCACAATTTTACCTTAAGACCATTTGTACGTTTAATGCATTTAATAAGTACAGTTTGTGCTGAATCCTCCCAAAAGTTTAGCACACAGCCACATGCACCATTGCTGCGCTTCAGGAGTTTACAAGTACTCTGCACACAGCTTCTGTGCAATGAATACCATGGATTCACTGTATTGTACTCTCCCACATGCTTAGTTCAGTGTCCTGTAAATATAAAGTGCTCAGTAAATACTATTGACAACATCACGGCGGCTCTGCGCTGAATAGGCTCCCAGTGTCACAGGGGCAGAACATTTTTGTGGCCCTGCCCTCGGGCCGGGAGGGACTCGGTATCCGGCGGGTCCAACGTTGCGGTGGCCCTGCCCTCGAGGGGTTCCCAGTGTCACCCAAGCACAACGTCACAGTCACGGCAGCTCTGCCCTGTCCTGAACGGGCTCAAGGCTTCGAACGGCTCCACAGTCGTGAGCTCGGTAATGGCGGGTGGGGAGGGGGCCGACGGCCACAGATCACGGCCCGCCACCCTGCTCTCAGCGGCCCTGCCCTCACCGTGTCCAACGGGTCCCGGGTTGTGGTGGTCCACCCTTAAGGGGGCTCACTGTGTCGACCGAGCCCAGAACGCCAGAGGGAGCACGATTTTACATTAGGAGCATTTAATAAGCACATTTGTGTGTTAAATCTTTGGGAGGATTCAGCACAAACAAACAACACACACCGTCACACTGCGCTTCAGAAGTTTACAAGTACTCTGCACACAGCATGTGTGCAATAAATACCATGGATTCCTTGTATTGTACTCTCCCACATGCTTAGTTCAGTGTCCTGTAAATATAAAGTGCTCAGTAAATACTATTAACAACATCACGGCGGCTCTGCTCTGGATGGGCTCCCAGTGTCACATGGGCAGAACATTTGTGGTCCTGCCCTGGCGGGGGGGGGGGGGCTCACAGTATCCGGCGGGTCCAACGTTACAGTAGCCCTGTCCTCAGGCAGCTCCTGGACACGTCACAGCGGCTCTGCCCTGGACAGGCTCACGGCTTCAGACCGCTCCACAGTTGGGGCAGCCTGGCCCTCGGTAGCGGCGGCTGGGGAGGGGGCCGACGGCCACAGATCATGGCCTGCCACCCTGCCCTCAGGGGGCTCAGTATGTCCGATAAAGTGCTCAATAAATACCACTGAATGATTTGAAAGGACACAAGCATTATCAATTTTTTTTTTTTTACAGCATTTGTTAAATGCTTACTATTTGCCAGCCACTGTATTAAGTGTTGGGATAGGTTGGATACAATCCCTGTCACACATGAGGCTCACGGTGTTAACCCCAGTTTTAGAGGTGACAGAACTGAGGCTGAGAGCGGCGGAGTGCCTTACCCAAGGTGATGCGGTAAACACATGGCAGAGCTGGGATTAGAACACGGGGCCAGGTTCTATCCACTAGACCACACTGCTTCTCTGTTGTCGGTAATTCCTTACGACTGGTTGGAAGAGAAAAAAAGTAAGAAAAGAGAGAGACGGAAACAGACCCCACCCCACCCCTCGCCCCGAGGAAGCAACACGGCCTCTGCCCAAATGCACGGGCTCCTCATCCACAACCCTGCAGGGGTGGGACCCCCAAGCCCGGCCTCACAGCCACGGCAGAGGCAGCCCCTGTGCACCCTCAACCGATACATACTGGGCATCGGGTACCACTTTGAGCTTGGTTCAGTTTACGATTCCTGTTAATAATAATAATGACGGCATTTGTTAAGCACTATGTGCCAAGCACTGTTTTAAGTGCTGGGAGGGATACAAGCTCATCAAGTTGTCCCAGATGGTGCTCACAGTCTTAATCCCCAATTTCTTGATGAGGTAACTGAGGCACAAAGAAGTTAAGTGACTTGTCCAAAGTCACACAGCCGACAAGTGGCCAAGCCAGGATTAGAACCCATGACCTCTGACTCCCAAGCCCGGGCTCTTCCCACTGAGCCCAGCTGCTTCTCATGTTAAGTGTTTTCTGCTTTTTCAAGCACTGTAAGCCTAAGGATAGATGCAAGTTAATTGGACTGTCTCCAACCTGATTATCTTGTATCTACCCCAGGGTTTAGAACAGTGCTTGTCATAGACTATTATTATTAGATCACATCCCACCTGGGACTCCCCCTTCTTAATCCCCATTTTATAGATGAGGTAGCTGAGGCCCAGAGCAGTGAAAGTGACTCACCTAAGGTCACAGAGCAAATGAGGGGCAGGCTTGGGATGGGAATGCAGGTCCTTCTAACTCCCAGGCCCTTGCTCTATCCAGTAGGCCACGCCGCTTCTCCCGGATGAAGACAGCATCCCAGCCCTCTTACTAGCGGGAGCGGGGCTGACAGACAACATCCTAACACACAGAGGTGTAGACAGACAGACGGTGAACATGCAGCACCCGACACTCAGCCCACAAGCCCCATGCGTCTGTCAGTAAAGCGTCCTCTGTCCCAGCCATTCGGTACCCTCGACCCCAGGTTCGACAGTCACCGCAAAATCGGGCCTGGCTTTCCCCAAGACCCTTTGAACCCAAAGCCTCCCCCCGACCCCCACCGGTAAGCCCTTCCCTGCTCAGACCCTCCCCCAGCCCCAAACCCATCAGCCCCTCACCTTCCCTCCCCAATTTCCCCACCCCGAGCAACGCACAACATATTCACATCATTGGTCACGTCATAACCCCTCAGGGCCCCCCAACATCCCTCCCTCACCCCCCAGCGTGTATATCCAAGGCATATCTGAAACCTTGGAATCGATCCCTCCCCCACCCCCTTCTCTGTCCCCCCGGCCCAAACCTAACAGCCCTTCCCCTCCCTTCATCATCATCAATACGATAGGCAATGGCAATTCCAGTCCCACACCCACCCTTAAAAAAAAGAGGGTATAGCTGCAACAGCCAGAGTCCCCTCCTTACCTAGACCCACGGCGGGCCACGCTCTGTCTCCTATCCTCTTGCAAACTGAGGGGGGGCTGGCTAGGGAGCCTTATTAAAGGTCAAGGAAGGCGCCTGCAACCCCTCACCTCAATTAGAAGCACCTGGGCTGATTAGGGCTGGGGGCGGGGCCGCCCTGCAACACCGACAACACCTCCGCTCAGCTCTGTTCTTTAACTCGAGACCAGCGGAGGGCTTTGCCTCAGGTAGCTCTCTGTGCAGGGGGGTTTGATCGATCAGTTAATCAATCAGTCATTCAAACCGATTTATTGAGCTCTCACTGCATGCGGTCTGCTGGACTAAGCGCTTGGGAAAGTACGATGCAAGAGAGTTAGTAGACACCTTCCCTGCGCACGACAGGCTTAGAGGCTAAAGTGGGAGATAGACAATATTCATTCAATCCTATTTATTGAGCGCTTATTCGAGTGCAGAGAGCTGTACTTGGGAAAATGCGATACAGCAATAAAGAGAGACAATCCCTGCCCATAATGAGCTCACAGTCTCATTAAGCCATCAGTGGTGTTTATTTTTGTGCTTACTGGGTGAGGAGCACTCTACTATACTAAGTGTTGGAAAGAGTTCAATACAACTGCTTGAGAAGCAGCGTGAGAAGCAGCGTGGCAAAGTGGATAGAGCGTGGGCCCGGGAGTCAGAAAGTCAGGAATTCTAGTCCTTGGGCAAATCACTTTACTTCTCTAAGCCTCAGTTACTTCATCTGTAAAATGGGAATTGAGACCGTGAGCCCCATACCGGATAGGGACAGTGTTCAACCCTATTTGCTTGTGTCTACCCCCATGCTTAGTATAGTGCCTGGCACATAGTAAGTGCTTCAAAAATACCCTAATTAACAGAGTTGGTAGGCAAGTCCCCTATCCATTATGAGCTCACAGTAAAGAGGGGGAGACAGATTTTACTATGAATAAATTATGGGTATATGTGTACATATAATATGTATAAAAGGACTGTGAGGTTGAAAGTGAGGGGAATAAAAATGATGCTAATCCCAAGAACAAGGGTGAGGCAGAAGGGAGTGGGAAAAGAGGAAATGTGGTTTTGATGAGGGAAGGCCTCTTGGAGATGGCTTTAAAACACTCAATCACCTTGTCCCCTCCTAACTCACCTCACTACTCTCCTACTACATCCCAGTCCACATACTTTGCTTCCCTAATGCTAACCTCCTCACTGTGCCTCGACCTCATCTATCTCACCGACGACTGCTCACCCACATGCTGCCTCTGGCCTGGAACACCCTCCCTCCTCAAATCCGACAGACAATGACTCTCCCCCACTTTAAAGCTCTACTGAAGGCACCTCTCCTCCAAGAGGCTTTTCCTGACTAACCACCCCCCCTTCCTCTTCTCCCACTCCCTTTTTCATCACTCTGTCTTGTTCCCTTTATTCTTCCTCCCTCCAAGCCCCACAACACTTCTGTCTTCCCTTCTGCTTCTAGAGAAGCAGCGTGGCTCAGTGGAAAGAGCATGGGCTCTGGAGTCAGAGGTCATGAGTTTGAATCCCAGCTCTGCCACTTGTCAGCTGTGTGACTGTGGGCAAGTCACTTCACTTCTCTGGGCCTCAGTTACCTCATCTGTAAAATGGGGATTAAGACTGTGAGCCCCATAAGGGACAACCTGATTCCCCCATGTCTCCCCCAGAGCTTAGAACAGTGCTCTGCACATAGTAAGCACTTAACAAATACCAACATTATTATTATTATTATTATTCTGGACCATAAACTCAATGTAGGTAGGGGATGTGTCTGTTGATAGTTATTCTGTGCTCTCCCGAGTGCTTAGTACTGTACTCTGCAGACAGGAAGTGCTCAATAAATACAATTGAATGAATTAATGAATGACAGTGCTTTTAATAAAGCTTCGAGGATGAGGCACATGGTGGCCTGTCAGATACGAAGAGGGTAGGAGTTGCAGGCAGGAGGCAGTACGTGGGCGAGAGGTCGAGGAGATAGATGTGAAAGGTGTGTGGGCTGGGTTGAGGTAGGAAATCAGGGAGGTAAGGTAGCAGGGGGCAAGATGATTGAGTTGTTGTTGGTTATGTTGATGATGATGATGATGATGATGATGATGATGATGATAGTACCAATGAAGATTAGGAGGTCATCTGGGAATCCATTCCCCAAGGTTTCAACTACCACTTTTCTGTGACCTGCTCCTAAATTCACCTCTCCAACCCTGATCTCCCTCCTTCTCTGCAATCTCACAATTCCTCCTCCTGCCCTCTGGACATCTCTACTTGGATGTCTGTCTCCCCCATCCCCCTTACCCAGCCTCCCAACACCTCAAATGGAACATGTCCTAAACAGCACTCCTCATCTTCCTACCCACCCAAAACCTGTCCACCAGGTGACTTTCCCATCACTGTAGACAGAATCATCATCTTCCCTGTCTCACAACCTCCCCCTTTCCCTGCAGTCTCACATTTCATCCTGCCTTTAAGACATCTCTACTTGGATGTCCCAGCGACACTTCAAATTTGACATGTCTAATCCAGAAGTCCTCATCTTCCCCCCAAACCCTATCCTCTCCCTGCCTTTCCCATCACTGTATCAATCAATCAAGCTTTCAAATTTACTGAGCACTTACTGTGTGCAACGGGCTTGGGAGTCAGGGGTCATGGGTTCAAATCACAGTTCAGCCGCTGTCAGCTGTGTGACTTTGGGCAAGTCATTTAACTTCTCTGTGCTTCGGTTACCTCATCTGTAAAATGGGGATTAAGACTGAGAGCCCCATGTGGGACATGGACTCTGTCCAATCTGATTTGCTTGTATCCACCCTAGTGCTTAGTGCAGTGCCTGGCACATAGTAAGTGCTAAACTTATTATTATTATTATCATTATAGGAGTGAAGTGTATGGGCTGGGTTGTAGTGATAAGGTTGTGATAAGGTAGGAGAGGGCCAGCTAGCCGAGTACCTTAAAGCCAAAGATAAGAAGTTTCTATTTGATACAGACCGTTAGCACATTGTGGGTAGGGACGGCGTCTACCAATTCTGTTGCACTGTACTCTCCCAAACACAGACTACAGTGCTCTGAACACAGTAAGTGCTCAATGAATACTATTCATTGATTGATGGATGCAGAAAAGGATGTGTAACGTGGGAGGTTCTTGAGGAGTGGAGGGATGTGGACTGAATGTTTATTTTAGAACAATGATGTGGGCAGCAGAGAGCCTCACAGAGCTTATGTACATATCTTTAATTTATTTATATTAATGCCTCACTCCCCCTCTGGACTGTAAGCTTCAAGGGGGTAGGAACATTTTCTACCAATTCTACCAATACCACAGGGCCATCTGGGCCCTGGACATCCCCTGGGCCTCTTCCCCAGTGCTTCTCACCATCCTGCAGCACCTTTTTCAATCAGACCTCCCCCCCCAGGTTCTGTCCCAGGTCCACAGGGAAAGCCGCAGGGGCTAGCGGCCACCCACCCCCAACAAGTCCATCTTCCCCATCACCCCCCAGTGGGTCACCCCCCCACCCCAGCAGATCTATCCCCCATCAGGTGCAGTGGCAACTGCCAGCCAGGACAGGACTCACCTGAAAATCTTGCCCCCTGCATTGTGGATAAGCTTGAGTTTCTGTTTAAAGCTGACTGTGAGCTCATAATGCAACCCAACCCTAAACCCTGACCCCTGACCCAATTCTTTCCTCTTCTCCCACTCCCTTCTGCATCGCCCTGACTTGCTCCCTTTGTTCTCCCCCTGCCCCCCCACACCAGACCTATAGCACTTATGCACATATCTATAATTTATTTATTTGCATTGATGTCTGTCTTCCCCCAACCCCCAAACTGTAAATTTGTTGTGAACAGGGAATGTGTCTGTTTACTGTTGTACTTTCCCAAGTGCTTAGTATAGTGCTCTACACACAGTGAGTGCTCAATAAATACAATTAAATGACTGAATGAACCCCTTCCCCCAACCTCAACACCATAACCCTAATTAGCCCTAACCCTAAACCCCAACCCCACCCTGACCCCAACTACCCCTAGCCCCAAAATTTACCTTAACCTACCTGCCCCCCAGCCCAGTAGCAGACAATGAGTCAACTGTATTTATTGGGCACAATGCACAAACAGAAGCATTCCCTACCCACAGCAAGATTACAAACTACAGGAAAGCAGACAAACAGCAATAAAATTACAGAAATGTACATAAATTACAGATATTATAGCACATAACTGATAAATACATTCATCCTTTCATTTCACCATAAGAAAAAAGAAACTTTTCTATAAAGAAAAACACATAGCTCTGGCGGTGGGAGGGTGAAGGGAAGGATTATCAGTATCAGTGTTTGGGGGAGAAGGAAAATAGTATTTGGGTGAGGTGTGGGAGAAACAAAGCAAAAAACCCTAGGCTGTCTGCAATCTACCCCTCCTGCTCCAGGTGTGAGAGTAGTGAGTCTGCTCGAAGCAGAAGGGTTTTGCCAAAGAGGTGGACCTCAGAGGGTAGGTTGGGGGAACCTGGACCCTCAGATTCACTAATCCACATGCATCTTTTAAGGCCAGGTTCCACAGCTCCAGGTGGGTTTCAGCCAGGACCAGTGGAGAAGCTCCAGTAGCACCTTTCTTCCATCAGATGCAGCTCCTGTACTTTCACTAAGACCATAAAGATATGTGAGTGTGTGTGTGTGTGTGTGTGTGTGTGAGAGAGAGAGAGAGAGATGTGGGAGAGAAAGAGCACAGGTAGCAAGGGGCTGTCACCATAGCAACCATGCTCCTCCCATGCCCTAATCTTCAGAGGGAGATTTCAGGAGTTCCCTCTCCCCATGACTCTCTGAAATCCATTTTCAAAGAGGGAAATGAATGTTAAGATGTTTCGGGTAGAACAGCAATCCCGGGAGAGGTAAAGCCCCAATCTGGCTGGCAGGTGACAGCATCGCAGCCTGCTCCCCGATTCAAGGGAGCGGCAAGGGAGGAATGAAGGAGCAGCGAGCGGGATGTGAGCGGGACACAAGTGGGACACTAGGGGGATGTGAGCGGGATGTGAGGGAGCAATGAGGGAGATATGAAGGAGACTCGAGAGAAATGTGAGGGGGCGGTGGGGAAGGTGTGAAGGAGCCAGGACCCTGGCCGACACCTCCCACAGGGCCCTGGACATCCCCTGGGCCTCTTCCCCAGTGCTTCTCATCATCCTGCAGCACCTTTTTCAATCAGACCTCCCCCCAGGTTCTGTCCCAGGTCCACAGGGAAATCCGCGGGGGCTAGCGGCCACCCACCCCCAACAAGTCCATCTTCTCCATCACCCCCCAGCGGGTCACCCCACCCCCCACCCCAGCAGATCTATCCCCCATCAGGTGCAGTGGCAACTGCCAGCCAGGACAGGACTCGCCTGAAAATCTTGCCCCCTGAATGGAGCACTGGCTGGTGGGACAGCTTCCCACTGGCTTCCTGACAGCTTCCCACTGGCTTCCCCGGCTCCACAAGAGCCTCTAATCCCTGAAGGGCAGAGGCCCAGAATTCAGGCCTCGAGGAGCCCGTTCAACACTCAGCGCTGTTTTCAAGGCCAGGACCCTAGAGGAGCCCTTGCCTAGGTTCTCCCTCAGGCTGGGAAATGCCCACCTTCGAAACCTTCCTAAAATCACCTGTCCTCCAAAAGGCCTTCCCAGTTTGAGCCCTTTATTCCCCCTTCCTCTCTCCCCTCTGGGTCAACTATGCATTTGGATATATACCCTTTAAGCACTTGAATAGTCAGCCCAGGCCCACAGTATTTATGAATATTTTTATATGCTACTATTTCCTCAATCTGTGTTCTATTTTAAAGCCCGTCTCCCCCTGTGGCCTGTAAACTCCCTGTGAGCAGAGATCACATACCTCTTGTGTTACACTGTACTTTCCCCAGCGCTTAGTACAGCTCTCTGCACCCATTAAGTTCTCAATGATTGATTGATAATAAATAAAATGGCATTTGTTAAGCGCTTACTATGTGCCAAGCATTGTTCTAAGTGCTGGGGGAAATACAAGGTAATCAGGTTGTCCCACGTGGGGCTCACATTCTTAATCCCCATTTTACAGATGAGGTAACTGAGGCACAGAGAAGTTAAGTGACTTGCCCAAAGTCACACTTAAGCTGACAAGTGCCAGAGCCGGGATTAGAACCCACGACCTCTGACTCCCAAGCCCATGCTCTTTCTACTGAGCCATGCTGCTTCTGATGAGGAGATGATGATCCCATGGGGAAGGGAGACAGGTTCACATGGCCACTCAACCAGCCCCTCCCTGCCCTCTCAAGCACAGTTAGGCTGAACCTCCCTGCTTAGAAAGTGTGGCTCCGGGGTCAGAGGGTAGGGGCCAGTGAGGGTGTCCAGGAAAACCTAAGCCTGGGCAGGACTAAGCTGGAAGCAGTTCCAGGACAGAGCGCTGGTCTGATTCTTCCCCTCAAGTTTTCCTCTGGGCCAGGACGACAGATGGATGGCACCTGGGGGTGGCCTCCCACGAACAGTGCCCGGTATAGTGGATGGTAGTGTACAGTGGACAGCAAGTGGATGGCGCCCGGCCGACGCCCAGACAGCACCCTGAACAGTGCTCGACGGCACGTGGACAGTGCCTGGACCGAGGTCGGTACGGCATGCGATGGCACCCGATGGCCCCCGGGACCCAACCCACCGGGGGCTCTGGGCAGACAAGCAGAGTCAAGGGTAAACAGCACAGCCTCCCTCCTTTAGAGGGCCGGGGTCTCTACCACCCCCAGGTGCCTGGATGGAGAAAAGCAAAGAGCCAAAGCTAATGTCTCCTCCTCCAAAAGGTTTGCCGTGTTCCAAGGCGGCCGCACCTGCTCAGAGTTCCCCAAGTAATGGGGCTCCTGCCAAATCTAAGAAAACAGTGGAATGACTTCAAATTGGTCCATAAATGGAGAGGAATTTCCAGAACATTGATCCTGGTGGGGAAATTCTTCGAGGCTCCAGTGAGGAACTAATTCTACTTGGAGAGGACGTTTGCCTGATGAACTAATCTAAAACAAACAGCTCTCCTCAGGAATGCTAATTGTTGAATGTTAAAGTACCCGGGCTGGCTGCTAGGACAATAACTAGACATGGTTGCTCAACCTGCTGCTGTTGTGTGGAGCCTCCTCTGGTCGCAGGAACCACAGCTACCTCGCAGAAGCCCAAGCCAGGCAGCTGCAGGCTGAAATGCAACATGGGGGGATGGGAGTGTTGGGGACGGCAGGGTAAGGAGGTGGGGTCTGGCCTGCTGATCAGTGGAGAGGATGGGGTTGGGGTGGGGTCATGAGTGGTATCTGGGCTGCAGCGTTGGTGGAGAGGGTGGGATGGGAGTGGGGTAAGGAGTGGAGTCCAAGTTAAGCTCCCAAAGATCGAGCTGCCCTTTCCAGGTGGGGGGAAGGGTCCCCTTTTCCCAGAGAAGTACAGCTGTCCTGGTAACCCCACCACCACCCAAGAAGCCAGGACCCCGTGGGGAAGCCGAGAGACCTATAGGATCCCGCCACAGAGGCCAGAACCGGAGAGAGGAGCCCAGGATCCAACCACTGAGCCGTCAGAGCCCCGTGCACACCCGGGTCCCTGCCGCGCCAGGCCTGCCGCTCCAAGACTCAGGCACCAACTGGAGCCTCCCGCTGAAGTCGAAGGGTCTCGCGGGCCAGAACCAGGAGGGGCCAGGGTGAGGATGGGTGGGACCGCAGTCGGGCCTTCGGTTTTAGGAAAGCCCTGGATGCAGCAGCAGCAGGAGCAGCAGGAGCAGGAACAGAGACAGGGGCAGCGGCTCTGGTGGGAGCAATGGGAGCAGCACCTCTGCCAGCAGCTGGCGGCAGTTGGGAAGCTGTGCCAGTGTAGATGGGAGCCCTGCCAGTCGACAGCCACAAACCCATTTCCTCTTGGCTTTTAAGTCAAGGTGAGCTGCTAAGGGAAGCTGGACAGCTCCTGGATCTGGCCACCCTCAGAACCCAGGGGGACATTTTCAATTTGGAAAGCTTCTCCTTTTCCTCCATTTGGGTTCTGAGTTGGCCTTCTCTTCGCCTTCCCGGTCATAAAGATGATGGCAGCAGCCAGGGAGATGGTGGTAGCACAGGAATAAATGACCAGGGAGTACTGCAGAGGCACCAAAGAACAGATCATTGAAGAAACAGTAGGTGCTGAAACAAGAAAGGAAAGAGGAAATAAGTCATAGTAGCAGCAGTGTATAATAGAAATAGTTACTGAGAGCCCACCAGGGGCAGTAAACCACATTAAGCTCTTCAATAGTACTAAACAAACAAGTGACACAGTCCCTGCCCTCAAGGAGCTTCCACTCTAAGTGGGAAACAGACAAAAGCATTTAGAAACAGAGAAATCAGAACATGCCATCAACAATGCAGCTGCGAATGAATGAGGTGCTGAGCCCCTCTGGGGACACAAGTGCCAGAGATGAGCACTGGGAGATGGCTTTAGGTGGCTTGGGTAGCCAGGAATGAATCAGGAAAAGAAAATTGGTGGTGACAGCCAATGCCTCACCAGCCAGAGAACCTTCGAGGTTCCCAGACCCTTCACCGTCAGCCCGGTTTTTCCCGCCACCAGTCCTTACCAGTCCTTCTCGGCTCGGTGGCCAATGAGGTCTGGGAGGGCCTGATGGGCTGTCTCCTGTCTCCTTGTTTCCTCTGCACCTTCACCCTGACTCCCATGGGGACAAGGGGGCAGGTGGCAGGGCCTCTCCTACCCCCTCCCCGCTCCCGCACCAGGCTCTCCAGGAACTCGGGCCCCTCATAGGGAAATGTTCCCCCTTGGAATTTCCCCAGATGTGGCTTGGAGCCCCGCTCATAGCACCCCTGGCCTCGGAGAAGTGGCTGGGGCTGGGCAGGAGTTTGGACCGGGGGCCCGGTGCCACCCCTTCCAGCCAAACCTCCCAGGGGATCAACTCTCTCCACACCATGGCCCCATCCAGCAGCCCCAGGACCCCAGCTCCTGTCCACCATAGATAGGGACTAGCTAGCAGTCTCCAGGGCCAAAGCTACAAGCCATTTCACTGCCACCTGAGAAGCCCGAGGACCTTAGCTCTGATCAGCCGGAGAGACTAAGCTGGGTGCCCCCGCCCCTTGCCTTTGCGGTCTAGTCTACAAGGAAAATGGACACCCCCCCAGCTTCCCCTCCCCCGCCGTGTCCCGGCTCCTTCAGGCAAGAGCTCCCAGCCTAATTAAATTATGCTGCTTCACAGAACCCCGAATTAATTCCTCCTTTGCCACAGGAGACAGCCCAGCCTAAAGCCACAGACTCTCTCTACCTTCCCCTACCTAGGCCCCTGCGGCTACTCCATCTCCACTTCTCCCTCCCTTGTCTCCAACCTCTCTTGTCTGTAGGCTGCCCCAGGGCAGATCCTGAGCGGGAGAAGGCCCCTGGTGGAGGGGGATGGTCAGTTTGTCACCTAGAGCCAGGGAGGGGACCCCCCGGTAGGTCTGCATGTAGCCTAGAGCCGCCGCCCCTGCTACCACCCCACCCCCCTGGAAGCCCGGCTTCCACGTGCACGGCAGGTGAGGTCTGGCGTGACAGCAGCTAGAATCCTGGCACCCAGCCCGGGCTGGCTCGGGCTCAGGCCTGGCAGCCAAGCCTCCCATGCCAGTGAGAAGCACCCAGACCTAGGCCAGCCCAAGCTGCTCTGCCCGCAGCCCTTAGAGCCCAGTGGTCCTGCGGGGTCGGCAGACAGCACGACAGCAACAGGTCTGGAAGAGCCTAGGCCCCAGAAATGACAGATGCACAGTACACACAGGACATATTTAGGCAACACACTGGAATGATGTCACATAGACCCTTTGACGGAATCCAACAGAACCTACAATATGTCTCCCTGTGACCCCTGAACACCACTCAAGTCTCACTCCGGAGTCGTTGCAGCTCCCATCCGAACCCTGGGGGCGCCACCTCTGAGCCACGGCTTTGGAGGACTCTCTCCCAGCCGGCAGGCCTAGTCAGTCTGGAGACTGAACCCTCGCCGTTAGAACCCCATGGCTCCTGGCCACGGTCCCTGCTCTCAGTCTCCTCTGCTCCTCCCCTCTTCTGTCACCTTCTCCCTAAAACTGGCCATCCAGGGGCTAGAGGGCCTAGCAAGGGATATTGAAGGCCAAGTTGCCAGGGGCCTTAGAAGCTCACCATTCCCCAGATGGCCCACTGCCCAAACCAGCTCTGGGGAATTGGAGAAGTTAGGGGGGCAGCTGGTCCATCGGGGGCCGGGCCGGAACGGGTCAGATTGGGTTTCAGGCACCGGCTTTGATGCAGGATGAGTGGCTTGGGGTCCAGAGGGTTGATCCCGTCCTGGGCAAACCTGTCCTGTACCTCTACCCAGTGGGGTAGGTGCATACAGGAGGCACCGGAGTTGCAGGTGTGGTCTGGGAGACCAAGTGGTGTGACCAGGTGCTGGGGACATAGGTACTGTGACTCATGAGTTCAAATCCCAGCTCTGCCACTTGTCGGCTGTGTGACTGTGGGTAAGTCACTTAACTTCTCTGTGCCTCAGTTCCCTCACCTGTAAAATGGGGATTAAGACTGTGAGCCCCACGTGGGACAACCTGATTCCCCTGTGTCTACCCCAGCGCTTAGAACAGTGCTTGGCACATAGTAAGCGCTTAACAAATACCAACATTATTATTATTATTATTATTATTATTATTACCAGGGACACCGGGGTGTGGGTGTGGGTTGGGGATACGGGTGATGTGAATGTATACTAGGGGCAAGAGCCAGATGGATCTGAGGCCAAAGACACAGGTGCGACCTCTGCCAGGGATCTGAAGTGGAAGAACTCAGTGGGGTCTTCCCCACCCCTTGCAGAAAATTTAGTCTGGTGCTAAGGAAAAACAGAAGCTGCCTCTCAGGGAAAATGCTGCCCGGGTAGGCTGGACTGGATGCCTATCCACAGAGAGACTCACACAAAGGCTAAAGGGGGTTCCCTTCACGGGGAAGAGGAGCAGACTAACGGCTGGTTCCAGGAGGGCCAAAGCCCCAGGCCAGCCGCCATGAGCCCCCTGAAGCTGGGAGGGCAGTCTACCCTCAAAAAGGAAGATGGTATAGGTCTGCCAGGCATCGGAGAGAGATTACAGGCACCAGTTGGGGGATATGACAGGCGCCCACTGGGTGAGATAAGATGGGCACTGACCTGCTGGTTGGGCAAGGTGAGCACTGACCCCTGGCGATCGCTTCCTCCGCAGCTCCTTCCTGAAGCTGGGAGGCATCTGGCTCCACTCGGATGCCTCACAACTGTAGGTACCCTCATCTTCTGGGCCCACATCCCACACCTGGAGGACAAAGTCCCCGGGGCCAATCCTGGTCACGTGGATCTGGTCCGGGCCCGCTGGCCACCTGGAGCCCTTCTGCAGGGTCAGCACTCCACGCCCATCCATGGTCGCGATCTCAGAGCCACTGAGATGTCAGGTCATGCAGAGCTCTGTCCCGGGGTGGGTGGTGGCGGCAGCGGTCACAGAGCAGGTGAGCTGCCAAGGCTTGCCAGGCAGAAAGGGCTGTGCTGATGTTGACGTGAAGATCCATCACTATGAAAAACCCGCTTCTGCTTTCTCTTCCTCGAGCTGGTGGGGAACAATTCCAAGCCGTGGGAATGCCCCGGGCTGGGGAGGACCTGGGCTCTCCGGGGTCCGAGAGCCCGATCCGAGAGTGACAGCAGAGAAACGCCCTGCTCATCCCGGCCCTCCCGGCCCCACCCCCCCCTCCTGGACCCTGGGGCCCACCCACTTGACCCCTTTACCCACCTCATCGAAAGGTGGAGGTGGGGGGCACAAGGTGGGTACTTGGACTCTAAACCTGCCTCTCTATTGCCTGTCACTCTTGCAGCCGGTGGAGTCCCACCCACATGTCCCACACCCACAGTCACCTCCTGGGCCTCCAGCCCGGTCCCAGACATATATTGCAGGACCCAGTCATAACCACACTCTCGGCACCCCTGGCCAGGCCCCACCCATACTTCTCACACCCACAGCCTCGTCCACCCCTGCAGCCCCCTTTCCCGCACCCCCAGCCCGAATCCACCCATAGCCTCATCCACACTTCCTCGGCCCTGGTCCAGCCCCACTCACACCACCCATGCTTCATAGTCACATCCACTCCTCCTGGGCCCATAGCTCACACCCACACATCTCAGACCCCCAGTACACACAGACCTGTCCTGTACCTATACCCAGGGGAGTGGGTACATACAGGAGGCGCCAGAGATGCGGGTGTGGGCTGGGATCCCGAGTGGTGTGACCACATGCTGGGAGCACAGGTACTGTGTGTTACTGGGACACCGGGGTATTGGTGTGGACAGGAGGCACGGGTGATGTGATGTGAATGTGAACTAGGGGCATGGGACAGGTGGATCTGGGGCCAGAGACATAGGTGCAACCGCTGCCTGGGATCTCAAGTGGCAGAACCCAGCAGGATCTTCCCCACCCCTTGCAGAAAATTTAGTTTGGTGTTAAGGAGAAACAGAACTTTCTCCCAGGCTCTCTCCAAACTGAGCACCACCGGTTTCCGTGGTCCCGGCCCCTGTGGCCTGAATTCGGCGGCCCTGGACACCCTCATCTTCTCTTTCCACCATCAGAACCGTCACCGTCCGATTCCTCACGATGAGGGTCCAGGTCTCATCCGGGTCCTGGATCCACTCCTCTGCCTTGCAGAGCCACTTACCCCGGTCCCCCGGCTGTAGGCTACCCACGGTCAGCGTGAAGGTAGAGTGCCTGGTCCGGGCCAGCCGCACAACCCCCGAGGAGACGCGCTGCCCATAGGCAGGGCCGGGGACCAACCTGGGGTCTCTGGACAGGGAAACGACCTGTGAGGCTGAGTCCGGCCCTGCCTCCTTCTGCAGCCTGTGCCAGGACACTGCCAGGTGGGTGTGCTGGCTGGTGCCCGTGGTCACTTCACACGGGAGCATCACGGGGTCCCCCTCTCTGAGGTTGAGCATCTGGGCAGCCGAGGTGGCGATCACTAGAACAAAGGACAGACAGTCGCCATCAGTGGCGACTGGTGAGTCGGGCCCTCAGCCGAGCACGGGGTCAGCTCAAGAGCTGCGGAGAGTGCCTGCACTGATCTTAACCTCCCCCCAGCCACTGGGACCACAGAGGTTCCTGGGTAAGCTGCCTGGGCTAGAGCCAACCCGAGCCTGGGAGACCACCTCTCTGCACCAGGGCAACATAGCCCAGATCTGCCTGAAACTACCACCACCCTTCCCAGTCTCTCTTCCTTCTCTCTGCCCACAAGCATCCCGTTCCAACTGGGCAGGGCTCCGACCCTTCACTGCCCCCCATCTCTTCCCTGGGCTCCCTCCTTCCCTCCCTGGCCGAGGAAATGGTGAATATGGGAGGGATGGCAGCTGAGGAAGGGATGGCTGTGGCGGTGATGGCAGCTGAGGAAGTGATGGCTGTGGGAATGAATGCAGCTGAGGAAGTGATGGCTGTGGGAATGAATGCAGCTGAGGAAGTGATGGCTGTGGGGGTGATGGCGACTGAGGAAGTGATGGATGTGGAGTTGATGGAGGCTGAGGGAGGGATGGAGGCTGAAGGAGTGATGGGGACTGTGGAAGTGATGACTGTGGGGGTGATAGCTGAGGGAGGGATGGTGGCTGAGGGAGGGATGGAAGGAGGTTGAGAGAGGGATGGTGGCTGGAATACGCTGTGGGGGTGGAACCTGGGCCTCTGCTCCTGACCCACCATATCCCTGTCCCCTCCCTGCCCCTGCCCCACCCTGTCAGCAGTTCAGAGCAGGGGCAGATGTGCTCGGGGTTCCACCTTCCCCAAGGCTCAGCTGCCGACCCCTAGGGCCTCCCCAGGGACTTCAATTTATGCAGGAATCAGGTCAGGGTGCAGCTGAAATGATATTAGCTGGTTACGGTGGCAGCAAGGCCAAGGGTGAGGGGAATAATAATAATAACTGTAGTATTTGTTAAGCACTTACTATGTGCCAGGCACTGTACTAAAGCTAGGATAGGTACAAGCAAATCAAGTTGGACACAGTCCCTGCCCCACATGGGATTCACAGTTTCATTCTCCATTTTAGAGATGAGGTAATTGAAGCCCAGAGAAGTGAAGTAGCTTCAGAACTGGGATTAGAGGATAGAGCACAGGCCTGAGAATCAGAAGGACCTGGATTCTAATTCCAAGTCTGCCACTTGTCTGCTGTGTGACCTTGGGCAAATCACTTCACTTCTCTGTGTCTCAGTAACCTCATCTGTAGAATGGGGATGAAGACTGTGAGCCCCATGTAGGATGGGGACTGCTTCCAATCCGTTTACCTCGTATCTACCCCAGCACTTAGAACAGTGCAAGACACATAGTAAGCACTTAACTAATACCATTAAAGAAGTAAAAGGTCCTTCCGATTCCCAGGCCCACGTTCTAACCCTTAGGCGATGCCACTTCTCAAGAGGTAGCAAGGGGAAGGTGGAAGTGAAGTGAGGGCTTCTTCCCCTGCCACGGCCACCGCCTCGGCCTCCTGAGCAGTAGTGCCGGAGCCTCGGGCTCCACTCATAGCAATAGCCACAAGAAGTGAAGAGCCAGGATTAGAATCCAGATCCCCAGCCTGGCCCCCCACCTCTGCGCCTCCCCACCCTGCTGTCACGGCCCCTGTCCCCCTGCTTCAGATGGCCATTTCCTCCTCTTCCATCCTCTCTGATGGGATAATAATAATAATAATCGTGGTATTTGTTAAGCGCCTACTATGTGCAAAGCACTGTTCTAAGCACTGGGGAGGATACAAGGTCATCAGGTTGTCCCATGTGGGGCTCACAATTTTCACCTCCATTTCACAGTTGAGAGAACCGAGGCACAGAGAAGTTAAGTAACTTGCCCAAAGTCACACAGCTGGAATTTGAACCCATGACCACTGAGTCTCCAGCCCGTTCTCTTTCCACTGAGCCACACACCAGGATGCCCCACTGCCTCCGAGGGCTGAAGAACCAGGAATGAGCCCTAGGTGGGACCCAAGTCCATGCCCACCCTGAGGTCCCTCCATCCCGGTCACCTTGGGAGAAAGGGCTGGGAGGAGAGGGCTCACAGCCCTCAGGGCCCCAAAGCCTATCAGAAGCCAATAGAACCGACGTCCTGCCGCGCTCACCGTGGCACAGCCTGGGTTCATCACCAGTCCACCAGAGGCTCTCAATGACCCCAGGTTGTCCGGGAGTCTACGCTGTGGGTGGCAAGCCAGGGCCAAGGAGATCCGGGGCTCTGGGTTCCCAGGAGTCAGGGGCTCTGGGGTCCCGGGGGCAGGATGCCTTAGGGTATCAGGGTGGGGGGGGGATCAGGGCACTCGAGGGTCCCAGGGTCAGGGCTCCTGATGGTCCTGAGTGCCAAGGGTCCCAGAGGTAGGGGACTCCAGGGGGGATGCGGAGTGCTCAGGGGGCAGGACCTACCAGTCAGGGGCACCTTGACGCTGAAGTGGTTGAGGTACTTGTCATCAGTGTTGGGGGTGTGGAATTCATACTCGCCGGTGTCCAGGACCTGCGCCTCCCAGATGTACAGCAGGACAGCGTTCCCCCGGACTCGTTCCAGTGAGATGCTACCAGCATAGGTGAAGGGTCCAGAGTGCTGACCATCTGCACCTCCCGCTTAGAGGATGACGGCACGTACACGGACCATTGCAAATTCTGCTCCGAGGACCTGATAGCCGCTGACATGGCAACAGAGACTGAGCACTTCTTTACCCTAACCCTAACCCTAAATCCTAAACCATAACCCTAACAACCTAACCCTAACCCTCTAACCATAAACCCCTAACCCCTAAACTCTAACCCTAACCCTAACACTAAACCATAACCATAACCCCTAACCCTAACCCCCAACCCTAAACTATAACCCTAACCCTCCCCTAACCCTAAACCATAACCCTAATCCCCTCTAACCCTAATCCCCTCTAACCCTACCCCTAATCCCCCCAACCCTAAACCCTAACCTTCTAACCCTCTACCCCTAACCCCTTTAACCCTAAGACCTAATCCTAGCCCTAAACCCTAAGCCAACCCTAACCCTTAACCCTAAATTCTAACCCTATTTCCTTACCCCTAACCCTAATCAACCTAACACTTAACCCTATACTATAGCCCTAACCCTCTAACCTTAACCCTAAACCTAACCCCAACCCTAACCCTCTAAATTCAACCTGCTTTACCAGAATCAACTCCTGTGTCCACAGTAGCCTCCTCTTCCTCATTGCTCTTTCCCCCAACCCAGCTAACCTTAACCCTCTCCCTTCAAACACACACACATACTCTCTCTCTCTCTCTCTCTCTCTCTCTGTCTCATGTGCACAGGAAAAACAAAACACACAACACCTTCCATTTGAGATTTTTGTACAATGGCAGGGCAGGTCTGATATTTGACCCGATGTTCCAAATGGCAGAGGGATAGTCCACAAGGCTGGGAAATCACTGAGTGTCTGCTCTAGAGAGATTAGAACCTAGTCAAAACCTCCCTTCTGGCATCCCACCTTAATTTATCCATGGCCAAGTGTTGAGGCTGCATGACTTGTGGGAAGAAAATGTAAAGGTAGGGTGGTGGGCCAGTTTTCTTGTTTGTATTAGGGAAAAGTATGGCCATGTTCAAACGTGCTGAGGAAGTAATTCAGCACAGATGGTCATCAGGCAGTGAAGAAAAGTGGATGGGTGAAGTAAGGGGAATCAAAATTGGAAGGAATATTTGGAAGTCAGCTGTGACAGGTGAGAATTCACTCATTCATTCAATAGTATTTATGGAGCACTTATGTGCAGAGCACTCTAAGCACTTAGAATGTACAATTTGGCAACAGATAGACAATCCATGCCCATTGATGGGCTTATAGTCTAATCGGGGATGTGGAATGGGGATGAGGAATAAGAATGAGGATGGATTTGGAATAGGTGAGGAACATTTGGGGACAAGGTAAATCCAATGCCTTCAGAGGCACAGGACTCTTGGATATTAACAATAGGATTTATTAAAAACTTATACAAAAGTCTGTTTTGAGCAGTGGCATTTGCTTCAGGGGGCAAGGAGGTAATAGGGAACACTGGGTGTTAAAGGCAGGAGTTCAGTCTAGAACAGAGAGTGAAGGCAAGAACCCTGGGTGTCAATGAGGGAGGGCAACCACAGTTGCTGAGCGCAGGAGAAAAAGTTGATTTCATTCTCTCCTTCTGTGAGATGGTCGAGGTGGTCCAAGATGCCAGATTGTCCCCAGCAGCACTCAGTGGCTCAAGAGTAGTAATGAAGAAGATCTGATGTTGGTCCTGGGGCTAAGAAGCAAAGGGGAGCAATTGCATACAATGCATTTTCTCTTAAGGACACATTCTTCCAACACCCCCAACTTAACCTATTGTACCAAAAAAAAAAATTAAAAATGAGACACCCACAGAGAGAGCCTGGCTTCTTCACTTTTCACTTCCCCTGCATCTCCACACACCCAAGTCAAAGAAGGCCTGGACAAAAAGCAGCAACAGCTCTCCAGGGCAACTACTGACTGGACAGGGGTGTGGGAAAGCCTGCTGTGACCAGGACTTTAATCTACTTTCTATGTTCCCCACCAAAAAAAACAAAAAAAAAACAACCAAAACCTCAGAAGGCTACAATACACCCGAGAAAAATAGGGTGGAGACACACACACTATTAATCTAGATACTCATCTCCACCTCCGGAAGCAACTCCTTCCAGACATACAAAAGGTCCCTTGCGTGGAAGTAAAAAAGCAGTTCCAAAGAACTCTTCACTATGCTCTACCCTATTCTTGCACTGCACCCTTCTCTACCCTCGATATCACACCTGTAAGGCTGGTATTTCTGAATTAAGTATAACCAACACTTCTGCACATTGGAAAGTCATTTTCTAGTACAATGCCTGCATTTTCAGCTCTCCAGCCCCTAAGCAACATTCATTTCTCTTCCTGCTGTCTCACCCCTGACATTCATCTCAAACTCAATTCCCCATAATTCAGTTTCCCTGAAGATCAAGTGGACAAAGACCTTCCCTCTCTCTCTCTCCTCACAAAGCATCTCCCTCCTCTCTTCCCCAAAACCAACTGTGTGACACAGAAGAGTCCCCTGATGGGAGACCAATGCTGTACAGAGTGACTCTGGAGACAGGACTGTGAGCACCCAGAGATTAGACCCATCTATAGAATTAAGGGCCCTAGGTCTTCTCAGACCCACAGTCAAGTCAAATAGAACAAGTTCCATGCACAGAGGCCCAGCCCCCACTTCCAGAAGCAGCTCTGTGTCCACAGTGGCCTTCTCTTCCTCACTGCTCTTGCCCCCCAAACCCACTAACCCTTACCCCCTCCACTCACACACACACACACACACAAAGCCAACACCTTCCCTTTGTAGCAGTAGAGCCCACAGCTCCATCTCAGTGGTCCCAATGGCAGAGGGATGGTCCTCAAGGCCGGGAAATGCACTGGGAATCTGCTGTAAAGAGATTAACATCTAGTAAAAATATATCTTACCTTGGTCATCTCACCCCAACCCAGGCACAGCC
Source organism: Ornithorhynchus anatinus (assembly GCF_004115215.2). NCBI lineage: Eukaryota > Metazoa > Chordata > Mammalia > Monotremata > Ornithorhynchidae > Ornithorhynchus > Ornithorhynchus anatinus. Next base: position 186,482,864 of record NC_041728.1, on the reverse strand, counting down.
TGGTATGGAGACTGCAGAAGGTTATGAAAATAATATAAAGCTGGGGTGGTGGACCAGTTTGTTTGTTTTTTTAAATTAGTGGAACTATAGGCACATTTGAAATCACTGAGGAAAGAAGTAATTCAACTTGGAGGCGGGGATAGAAAAGGGTCATTGGGAAGGCAAGACAAGTGGAACTGAGTGTTTGAAATGTGTGAACTAAAAGAGAATCAAAGTTGATGGAATTATTTGGATGTCAGGCAGGTGTGATATCTGGGAAGAATGAGGATGGATGGGGAATAGGTGAGGAAGATTTGGGGACCGGGCAAATCCACTGGCTTCAAGAGCACCACCTGCTTGGTTATTAAAAATAGTATTTATTAAATAGTTTCTCAGAATAGAACCCTATTTTGGGCATGGGCAGTTGCCTCAGTGGCAAGGAGGGAGTAAGGAGTATTGGGGATTTAATACAGGAGTTAAGTCTAGAACAGAGGTTAAAAGGCAAGATGAATGGGCATCAATGATGGAGAGGAATCACTTTTGCTGATCTCAGGTAACGAAGTTGAATTCACTTACCTACTGAAAGGGTCGAGGGGTCCTGGTACCCCGATTGCCCCCATTAGCACACCATGGTGTGACAGCAGGAGTGGTGAAGATCTGATGGTGCTCCTGGGGGCTGAGAAGGAAAGGGGAGGAAGTGCAAACAATGTGGTTTCTCTAAAGGACACATTTCTCCAAAATCCCCAAATCTATTTACAGTTCACTACAGGTGAGGACAATCACACATCCTAGCTTCTCCACACTTCCCTCCCCCTAGATCCCCAGACATCCAGGCCAGGGAACACCAGGACACAAACAACAAGAGGTTTCCAGGGCAACTGTGGACTGAACAGGGATGTGGGAAAGCCTGCAGTACCCAGGACTCTATCTGCTTTCTATGGTCCTTACCAAAATCCAGGAGACTGGAGGACTCCAGAGAAGAATGGGGGTAGGCAGACAGACAGTCAGTCTTGACATTGACCCTCTCCCCTGAGAACATCCCCTTACAACTTCAGAAAGGTCCCTTCTGTGGAAGCTACAGATGCCTAAGGCATTTGTGATTCAAAGTCAGTTACTCATACAATGCCTGCATTTCCAGCTCTCCAGCTTCTATGCAGTTTACTCACTGCACCTCATTCTCTTACCCCTGTCATCCATCTCACACCAAAGTCCCCATAATTCAGTTTCTCAGAAGATGATCATGTAGACCAACTTCCCTGCCTCCCTCCAAACCACCTCCTCTCTTACCCAGAAGCGACTGTCTGACACAGAAGAGTCCCTTTGTGGGAGGCTGAGGATGTACGGAGTGACTCTGGTGACAGGACTGTGAGAACCCAGAGGTTAGACCCGCCTATAGAATTAAGGGCCCCGGATCTCCTCAGACCCACAGTTGAGTCAAACAGAACCAGTTCCCTGCACAGAACCCCAGGCCCCATTTCCAGAAGCTGCTTCTGTGTCCACAGGGGCCTCCTCTTCCTCACTGCTCTCTCTCCCAATCCAGCAAACCCTTACCCTCTACACACACACACACACACACACACACACACAAACCTTCCCTTTACTGTAGTAGTGCAGCCCATGGCTCCGTCTCAATGGCAGGGCAAGTTTGATATTTGACTCCACAGTCCAAATGGCAGAGATGGTCCTTGATGCCAGGATATGCATTGGGCATCTGCCATAGAGAGAATAAGATCTAGTAAAAAAAGCCTCCTTTCCATCAAACCCCAGCTTGTTAATCACCAGGCATTGAGGCTGCAGGACTTGTGTGAAGAAAATGTAGAGCTAAGATGGAGGGCTGGGTTTTATTTTGAAGATTAGGGGAACTGTGGGAAAGTTTGAAGCCATTGAGGGTAGAATTAATTTGGCACAAAGTGGAAAGGGCAAGGACTTGTGATTCAGAAGTCATGGATTCTAATCCTGATCCACCACTTGTCAGCTGTGTGTGACTTTGGGCAAGTCACTTCACTTCTCTGGGCCTCAGTTACCTCATTTGTAAAATGGGGGTTAAGACTGTGAGCCCCACGTGGGACAACCTGATCACTTTGTATCTCCCCCAGAGCTTAGAACAGTGCTTTGTACATAGTAAGTGCTTAATAAATATCATTATCATTATTATTATTATGGTCATTGGGATGGGAAGAAAAGTGTGTTTAGGATGTGTGAAAAAAGGGGAAATCAAAGTGAGGGGACTGATTTGGAAGTCAGATAAGTGTGACCTATCTGGGGAAAAAGGGAAAATGAGCATGGAGTAGGTGAGGAAGGTTAGGGGGCAAAGCAAATCCAGTAGCTGCAGGTGCCACCAGAGTCTTATAGTATTTATTAAATACTTAAGTGCAAAGCACTGTATTGACCACTGGCAAGTTGCCTCAGTGATAAAGAGGTTGTAGGGAGCACTGACTAATGCAGGAGTTAAGTCTAGAACAGAGGTTGAAGGCAATAGGTATGGGCATCCATGAGGGAGGGGAACCATCATTACTGAACATAAGTGAGAACAAACTTTGAGTTCACTCTCACCGGCTATTAGATGTTTCTAGTGTCCAGAATGGCCCACCCCAGCCATCTGTGGCATGACAACAAGGAGGAGAAAAGGTCTGATGTTGCTCCTGGGGGCTAAAAAGGAAATGGGAGGAGATGCAAACAATGCAGTTTCTCAGACACATGGCACCACCAGCCCTAAATCCACTTATTCCAAACCCATGAAAGGACACCCACACATCCTCGCTTCTCCATTCTTCCCTACTATGGCCAATGGGTCTCCACACACCCAAACCAGGGAATGCTGGAAGGCAAAGAACAAGATCTCCAGGGCAACTGCTGACTGAACAGAGGTTTGGGAAGGCCTTCAGTACACCCAGGACCACCTCTGCTTTCCATACTCCCTACCAGAACTCAGATAGGAGACTATAGAACTCCTAAGAAAAATGAGGTGGGGACACACAGAGTCTTAATCTTGACACTGATCTCTCAATTCCCTGAGGGCAAACTTACAAATATGGCAAAGTACCTTCTGAGGAAGCTACTTATCTGCAAAGCAGTTTGCATGAGAAAACTGTTCACTATCCTCTACCCTACAATTGCAGTGGATCCCCTCTCTCCCCCAGAGATCCCTACCCCAAAAGTACCAGACCTGTAGGGCTGATGTTCCTGACTCCAAGATAATCCACACTTCTGTATTCTGGAAAGTCAGTTTCTACTACAATGCCTGCATTTTTCAGCTCTCCAAAAACTGTGCTTTACTCTCAGGCTAGCTTTATCACTTCACCTCAGACATGTCTCAACCTAAAAACTCCATATTTGAGTTTCTCAGTAAGATCAAGGAGACCATTATCTTACCTGCCTCTCCTCCCACAGGGTCTCCCTCCTCTCTTCCCTGGAAACGACTGACACAGCAGAGTCCCTTCTTGGAAGACCGAGGGTGTACAGAGTGGCTCTGGAGACAGGACTGTGAGCACTCAGAGATTAGACCTGTCTATAGAATTAAGGGACCCAGATCTTCTCAGACCCACAGTCAAGTCAAACAGAACCAGTGACCTGCACAGAGCCCCAGCCCCCATTTCCAGAATCTATGTCCTCTTCCTCATTCCTCTCTCCTCCAACCCAGCTAACACCCTCCATCCACACACACACACACAGAAAAAAAAACACCTTCCCTTTAAGGTAGCAGTACAGTCCATGGCTCCACCTCAGTGACAAGACAGCTGTGAAACAAAACCCCAAGGTCCCAACAGCACAGGGATGGTCTTTGAGGCCAGGAAGTATTGGACCTCTGCTGTAGGGGGGGGAAAAAAAGTCATAGCTAATAAAAGCCTCCCTTTGATCATCCCATGACAACGTCTCAGGCATTGTGGCTGTGTGACCTGTAGGAAAATAATCTAGAACTATTTGCAACCCCTTACAAATATGGAAAAGTCCCTTCTGTGGGAACTACAGGTATGCAAGGCAGTTCCAATGACAAGATTTCATGCTGCTCTATTCTTTCACAGGACCCCTCTCTCCCACAGAGATTCTTATCTTACCCCCCTTCCAACCATCAGACCTGTAGGGCTACCATTCCTGAACTCCAAAATCTAACCCACACTTCTCTATACGGCAAATTCATTTTCTAGTACAAATGCCTCCATTTTCACTTCTCCAGCCTCAATGCACCTCTCTCTCACCACTGACAGCCCACTCACAGTAAAGTCTCCATAATTCAGTTTTTTTAGAAGAGAATAAAGGAGATCAGAACCTTTTCTGCCTCTATCTTCACAAAGCACTTCCCTCTTCTCCCAAAGCGACTGTCCAACAGAAGAGTCCCTTCACGGGAGGCCAAGGATGTTATTAAGTGACTCTGGAGACAAGACTGTGAGAACCCAGAGATTAGACTTGTCTATAGAATTAAGGGCCCCGGGTCTTCTCAGACCCACAGTCGAGTCAAACAGAGCCAGTTCCCTGCACAGAGCCCCAACCCCCATTTCCAAAAGCTGCTTCTGTGTTCACAGTGGCCTCCTCTTGCTCACTGCTCTCTTGCCCATTTCCTCTAACCCTAACCCCTCTCTCTCTCTCTCTCTCTCACAAACACACACAGACACACACACTCCACCCAAACCAAAAAAGGGAAAACTTCCCTTTGAGGTGGTAGTTTAGCTCACAACTCCATCTCGCTGGTAGGGCAGATCTGAGATCTGATGGTCCAAAACGGCACAGGTATGGTCCTTGAGGCCAGGAAATGCACTGGCACCTGATGTAGAGAGAGTAATAGTGAGTAAATATCTCCCCTTGGTCATCCCACCCCAACTGTCACACTGCCAGTGATGGAAAATTTGGAACTCAGGCAGGTGTTACATCTGAGAAAACTGAGAATGAGGTAGATTGAGTGAGTAAAGTTTGGGGACAGGGCAAATCCAGCGGCTTCAGGAGCCACTGGACCCTGGTAATAGTAAGAGTGTTTATTCAATTATTCAGCGCAAAGCACTGTCACCTTAATTACAAAGAGAGAGTAAGGAAAATTGTGGATCTAAAGCAGGAATTAAGTCTAGAGTGGAGTAAAGGCAATAGGCATGGAATTCATGATGGAGGGGAACCATTGTTTTTAAGCAGGGGAGAGAGAAAAGTTGAGTTTCTTCTCACCTGCTATCAGAGTTGAGATGGTCCTAGTGCCCAGAAATGCCCCCAACCACACTCTGCAGCATAAGGACACGAGTGGAGAGGATCTGATGGTGCTCCTGGGGCAATGAAAAGAATATGTAAGCAATGCATGTTTTGTGAAAGAGACATTCCTCCAACACCCGCAGATCATCCTGCTTTGCAAAATTTCTAAGAGGATGGCCACAAATACCCTGGCTTCTCCACTTTTCCCTCCCCCTACCACTGGATCGCCATACAGCCAGGCCAAGGAAGGTCTGGACAAAGGACAAGTGGTCTCCAAGGTAACTGGTGACTGAACAGGGCTGTGAGAAGGCCTGCAGTAGCCAGAACTATCTGCTCTATGTTCCCTACCAAAACCCACCTAGGAAACTAGAGAACTCGAGAGAAAAATGGGGTGGACACAAACACACACACACCCTTGATCTTGACAGTGACATCCCAGTCCCCTGGGAGCAACTCGTCACAGATATGGTTAAGTGTCTTTTGTGGGAGCTACATCTGTGCCAAGGCAGGTCCCATGAGATTACTGTTCACTATGCTCTAACCTATTCTTTCACTGGACCCCTCATTCTATTCCCCCAAGTGTCAGGCCATTAAGGCTGCATCCTTAAGGCCAAAAGATACCCCAACCTTCAGTCAACTCATACAATGCCTGCATTTTCAGCTCAACTGCTATGCAACTTACTCACTGCACCTCATGCTCTCACCACCGACATCCATCTCACCCCAAAGTCTCTGTAGTTCAGCTTCTCAGAAGATGATCAAGTAGACCAACTTCTCTGCCTCTCTTCACAAAACCACCTCCCTTCCCCAGAAGCGACTGCCAGATGCAGAAGAGTCCCTTTGTGGGTAACTGAGGATGTACAGAGACTCTGGATACAGGACTGTGAGCACCCTGAGGTTAGAACTGTCTATAGAAATAAAGGCGCCCAGGTCTTCTCAGACCCACATTCAAGTCAAACAGATCCAGTTCCCTGCACAGAGCCCCAGCCCCCATTTCCAGAAGCAGCTTCTGTGTTCAGTGGCCTTCTCTTCCTTCCTGCTCTCTCCCCCATCCCATTAACCCTAACCCCTTTTTCTTCTCTCTCACACACACACACACACACACACACACCCCCTTCCCTTTGAGGTAGCAGTACAGCTCCCTCTCAATGGCAGGACAGGTCTGAGATTTGATCCCATGATCCAAAATGACACAGGTACAGTCCCTGAGTCCAAGAAATGCATTGGGTACCTGCTGTAGAGAGTAATAGTGAATAAATGTCTTTCCTTGGTCATCCCACCCCAACAGTTTGGCACTCTACCCTACTCCTGCACTGGACCCCTCTATCCCACAAGAAACTATCAGACCTGTAGGGCTGATATTCTTGACTCCAGAGATACCCCACACTTTTGTATATTGGAAAAATCCAAAGTCAATAGTACTAATGCCTGCATTTTCAGCTCTCCAGCCTCTATGCAACTCATTCACTTTACCTCAAGCATGTCTCACACTCAGTCTCCCCCTAATTCAGTTTCTCATAAGAAAATCAAAAAGACAGTGACCTTCCCTGCCTCTCTCCTAAACCACCTCCCTCCTCTCTTCCACAGAAGCGACTGCCAGACATAGAAGAGTCTCTTCATGGAAGACTGAGGATGTCCAGAGTGACTCTGGAGATGGGACTGTGATCACCCAGAGCTTAGACCCGTCTATAGAATTAAGGGCCCCAAGTCTTCTCAGACCCACAGTCAAGCCAAACAGAACTAGTTCCCTGCACAGAGCCCCAGCACCCGTTTCCAGAAGCAGTTTCTGTGTCCATAGTGGCGTCCTCTTGTTCGCTGCTCTCTCCCCCAACCCAGCTAGCCCTAACCCCTTTCTCACACACACACACAAAAAACTACCAAAACCTTCCCTCTGAGATAGCAATACAGCCCACAGCTCCACCTCCATGACAGGGCAGGTCAGGTCTCAAAGTTGACCTCGTAATCCAAACGGTAGAAGGATGGTCTTCAAGGCCAGGAGATGCAACAGGCAACCTCTAGGAAGAAAGTAATATCCAATCAGAGTCTGCTCTTGGTCATCCCCAACCCTAACCTGTGCCCAGCCAGGAATTGAGAGTGCTGGACTTCTTTCCCTCTCTCAGATTGAGGCAGGCAGAAGAACAGTGGGGGGTTGGAAAAGAAAGATGAAAGGGCTTCCGGAGTAGATAAAAAGAGTGAGTATCAGGGAAAGAGTTCAGCAGCAAAGAAGATTGCAGTTTAGTAGAAAAGGAGATTTTTAAATGTTGGCGTGGAATAGGGGGTCTGGGTTTTAGCTAGCTGAATAAAAGGGGAGGTGATAGAGATATAGTGAGAAGAGTGGTATTAGAAGAGTAGAGTGCATGGTCAAAGTTGTAGTTCAAAAGGAAGGACGTGAGGCAAGAAGAGAGAAGGTGATCGACTCCTTTGACGATGGTTCTATTGAGCCCTGGGGTGGAAACAAGCAAATGAGGTTAAATGCAGTCCCTGCCCCTCATGAGGTTCACAATCTCCATCCCCATTTTACAGATAAGATCCCTGTAGACCAGAGAAGCGAAGTAACTTACCCAAGGTCACACAGGAGATCAGCAGCAGAGCAGAGATTAGAACCCAGGTCCTTCTGACTTTCAGGCCCATGCTCAATACTCTACACCATGCTGCTTCCTGAAGAAGAAACAGATGCTCTCCGTATTGATATAAAGGGGAATTAGAGATGTGGGGGAGCTAATTGCAAGAATGAGCTCAGGAGAGGAGAGAGCACAAAAATCCTTAACATGATCAATACTGGATGGAGAAAGAAGAATAAGTAAGAGTAAAGAGGAAACAGCATTTAAGTTACTTAGCTATGGGGGCTGGTTAGAAACAGGCAAGTCACCCTGAGGCTCTGGATCAGCAAAACATCTGAAAATTAATACAGAAATTCAATCTGAGTGAATTGCTGTAGCCAGTCTGTGAAAAGAAAATAGATAGGTCAGCTAGTCCTCAAAGCCCCACCCCCACCCAGCCCCCTCCCCACACATCCACCACAACTACAACAGCCCATACCCTCATCTGGGGAGTCAAAATGACACTCACTCCAAAAAAGAGCAGAGAAACCCCCAAAATGACCCCCACTTACCAAGCCCCAGCAACCCAGGAAGAAAAGCAAATGCAGAGAAGCAGCGTGGCTCAGTGGAAAGAGCACGGGCTTTGGAGTCAGAGGTCATGGGTTCGAATCCCAGCTCGGCCAGTTGTCAGCTGTGTGACTTTGGGCAAATCACTTAACTTCTCGGCACCTCAGTTACCTCATCTGTAAAATGGGGGTTAAGACTGTGAGTCCCACGTGGGACAACCTGATTCCCCTGTGTCTACCCCAGCGCTTAGAACAGTGCTCGGCGCAAAGTAAGCGCTTAACAAATACCAACATTATTAAAAGCAGCATTTCAGCAGAAGCTGAAGAAAGAACCCAGTAAAAGTGGACCCCTTCCTGGAGGCTTATATGGGTCAGGGAGCTGAATTGGGAGCAGCTTATTAAGGTGGGGGGCAAGCAGGAGTCGCTCATCTCCTGGGCTGGACAGGAACACCTGGGCTGGGTGCGGGGTGGGGTCAGCAGCCTCCTGGAAGGAAAGCACAGAGGCCTCCTTGGAGGAAGGGGGCTAGGGTGGGAGCGGGGCCCAGGAGTCTCCCCGGGACCCCCCCGCAAGTGAACCCACTTTCTGGAAACTCATGGTCACAGTGGGCTAGCTGCCCCACATTTGCTCTCCTTACCAGGGGTTTGACAATGCCATTATTCCCTTTTCCACTGACATTTTGGCTGGATTTGGCCCCTCCTAAGGAGCAGAGGTTAGGGGGGAGGTCTTGGGGAGGAGGTGAGGAAGTCCCCCAGCCCCTCAGCTCTGCCTGGCCGACCACCTCTGGAGGGGGAGGGGCCCTCTGCCATCCAGAGGAGGTGGACCCCCTTTCTCTGGATCCTCGGAGAGAATAATTATAATAATTGTGGCATTTGTTAAGCACTTACTGTTTGCCAGGCACCGTTCTTAGCAATGGGGTACATAAGAGGTAATCAGGCTGGGCACGGTACCTATCCCACATGGCCCTCGCCATGCTAATCCCCATTTTCCAGAGGAGGAAAGTGAGGCCCAGAGAAGTCAAGTGACTCGCCCAAGGTCACCCAGCAGACGGTTTAGTAGAAAGAGCAGGGGCCTGGGAGTCAGAGGACCTGGGTAACTGCTCTGCCACTTGTCTGCTGTGTGACCTTGAGCAAGTCATTTCACTTCTCTGGGCCCCAGTTCCCTCCTCTGGAAAATGGGGATTAAGACTGTGAGTCCTATGTGGGACAGGGACTATATCCAACCCAATTTCAAGAAATTACCTTGTATCTACCACAGTGCCTGGCACATGGTAAGTGCTTAACAAATACAATTATGATTATGATTATTATTATCATGTGGCAGAGCAGGGATTAGAACCCACGGCCTCTGTCTCTCAGGCCCGGGATCTTTAGGCCTCCTCCCGCTCTGATCGACCGTCGATCCATCAGATTGTATCGATTGAGCATTTCCTGAGTGTGGAGCGGTCGGTTGGTTTTATTTATTGAATGCTAACTGTGTGCAGAGCACTGTACTGCGTGCTTGCAAGAGTACAAGAGCACTGTACCGGCTGGTTAGAAGAGTACAGTAGAACAATATTCCCTGCCCACAAGTTTACAGACTGGCAAGGAGACAAACATTAATATACATCAGTAGAACTACAGTCCTGTATGTAAGCAGTTGGGAGAGTACAACAGAGCTGGTAGGCACTTTCCCTGCCTACGAGGTCTTACAGTCTAAAGGGAGAAATGAACATGAATATAAATGTCTAAAATCACAAATATAATAATAATAATAATGTTGGTATTTGTTAAGCGCTTACTATGTGCACAGCACTGTTCTAAGCACTAGGGTAGATACTGGGTAATCAGATTGCCCCACGAGAGGCTCACAGTCTTAATCCCCATTTTACAGATGAGGGAACTGAGGCACAGAGAAGTTAAGTGACTTGCCCACAGTCACACAGCTGACGTGGCAGAGCGGGATTCGAACCCATGACCACAGACTCCCAAGCCCGGGTTCTTGCCACTGAGCCACGTTGCTTCTCTAATTACATAAGCACTTGGGAGAGCATGATAAATCAGAGTTTTTAGACATGCTTCCCACCCACCGGAAGCTGACGTTTTCATGGGGGAGAAGGGACGCGGCCTCGTGGAAAGAGCATGGGCCTGGGAGTTGGAGGACCTGGGTCCCGATCCTGGCTCTGTCACGTTATCTGCTCTGTGACCTTGGGCGGTTCACTTCGCACCTCTGCGCCTCGGTGACTTCATCTATAACATGGAGATTGAATCCTACTCGGTCCTACTTAGACCGTGAGCCCCATGTGGGATGGGACTAAGTCCTACCAGGTTAACTTGCACCTGCCCTGGTGCTTAGAACTGTGTTGGACACATAGCTCTAAACAAGCACCGTAGTGATCATTATCATTATAACTAAATGAAAGCTAGATACATAAGTGTCAGGAAATAGAGGGAGTAAAACCAAGTGCCACGACAGCACGCGCCCCTGCTCCTCCCTTCTGCTTCAGCACAGCATCCGCACCCAGAAAGCATACTAGAAATAATAATGATGGTCTCTGTTAAACGTTGATTAGGTACCAGGCATCGTATTGAGCACTGGGGGTGATACGAGATAAGCAGATTAGATGCGGTCCCTGTCCCACATGAGGGTCGTGTTTTAAATGGGAGGGAGAACAGTCAATCATCAGTGTTATTTACTGAGCACTTACTGTTTGCAGAACACTGTACTAAATGCTTGGGAGAGGACAATAGAACAGAGTTGGTAGGTACATCCCCTCTAGACTTGAAGCTTGTTGTGGGAAGGGAACGACAGACATTAAAATAGTAAATTATAACTATGGACTTAATCGCAATGGGGTTGAGGAAGGGGTGAATAAAGGGAGCAAATCCAGGTGCAGATATTCAATTGACACTTTCCAGGTGAAGGAACTGTGCCACAGAGAAGTTACCCGACTTGCCTGAGATCACAGAGCAGGCATGGATCGGAGCTGGGATGACAACCCGGGTCCTCTGACTCCCAGGCCTAGACTCTTCCTTCTCCGTCACAGCACCCAAACTAAAGCTTCAAGAAATGATCAAATGTGCCCTTCCCAAAGATCACATCCTTTCTGATCTGATCAGGAGGCTAAGAGGCCGAGAAGCCTGGCCCATCTGTACACCGTAAAGACAGTAGAGTGGGCTGGTGAAAAAGATCCAGGTGGAAACTCTTCCGATAATCATTGCCTGAATTAGCAGAAAGGTCCTCAACCTGTTGGGCCTCAAATAATGTGGCTCCATTTTCAAAACCTAAGGGTAGGGTCAAACTAAGGGGAAAGTGATGAAGCTATACCCATCTTCACTCTTCCCTAAACTCAGTTCAAAAAGACCCAATGCTGAGATTCAAGTCCCGAGGCTCATGGCATGAAGCCAACCCCGACTTTTGCTAGCACCCCTGTTCTTACTGTTCTTCTGGATGCCTGGGCCACAAAGACCCAAAGTTTCAGATTCAAATACAAAGTATATGGCATGAGCCAGTCCTGCCCCTTTGGCAGCAGCCAGAATTTTATTTTTCTTCCCAGCACCTGGGTCGTGAAGAACCTAATGGGAAGACTCCAATATGGGGTTCGAGGGTTGAGACTTGCCCAGCTTTCATCAGAAACTGTATTTTTATTGTTCTTTCCCTAAGATTGAGTCATGAAGACCCAAAATACAAAGATTCAAATCTGAGGTCATAACATGTTGGTATTTATTAAGCACTTACTATGTGCAGAGCACTGTTCTAAGCACTGGGGGAGATACAGGGTAATCAGGCTGTCCCACATGAGGCTCACAGTTAATCCCCATTTTACAGATGAGGTAACTGAGGCACATAGAAGTTAAGTGACTTGTCCACAGTCACACAGCTGACAAGTGGCAGAGCTGGGAGTCGAACCCATGACCTCTGACTCTGAAGCCCAAGCTTTTTCCACTGAGCCACGTAACATGAAGTCAGCTCAACATTTTGCTGGCATAGTTATTTTTTTTCCACTCTCCTGGCACCTTGACCATGAAGATGCTAAAGGGGAGTCTAACCTGGGGTTCATGGCTTGAAGGCAGTCGCCCATTTGCCAGTACCCCATCTTTATTCTTCTTTCTGGTGTCTGGGCCGTGAGGATCCCAAAACAATAATTATGGTATTTGTTAAGTGCTTACTAGGTGCCAGGCACTGTACTAAGTGCTGGGGTGGACACAAGCAAATCAGGTTAGACACAGTCCCTGTCCCATGTGGGGCTCACAGTCTCAATCCCCCTTTTACAGCTGAGGGAACTGAGGCCCAGAGAAGTGAAACAACTTGCCTAAGGTCACCCGGCAGACAAGTGGTGGAGATGGGATTAGAACCCATGATCTTCTGACTCCCAGACCAATGCTCTATCCGCTAAGCGATGCCATTTCTCTGAAAGGGAAGGGGCAAAACTCCCAAAAACTCTCAAAGTCCCAAAAGGGAGTTTAATCTGGGGTTGGAATAAAGTCACATAGCAGGCAAAGAACAGCTGGTATTAAAATGCAGGTCCTCTGACTCCCAGGGTTAGAGTTAGGATTAGGATTATGGTATATGTACATCATAAATGTTGTCGGGGTGAGAGTGGGGGGAATAAAGGGTCCAAATTCAAGTGCAAGGGTTAGGATGGGAGTTAGTTCACACAGCAGACAAGTGACAGGCCTGGGATTCAAACCCTGATCCTCTGACTCCCACACCTAGACTCTTCCCACTCAGTCATACTGCCGAAACCAAAATTTTAGGAAAAGATCAAATGTGCTGTGCCCCTAGATCACATCCCTCAGGACATGTGCTGGAAGCTCAGGGTCCGAGGAGCTCGATCTGGCTCTTTTGTGTATACATTTAGCCGATTGTGCATCAGCAGTTTAGCTCCATAACTTCGGTGTCCATCGGTGTTATTTATTGAGCACTTACTTTGGTATTAAGCACTTGAGAGAGTACAAGACAGTAAAACTAGCAGACCCATCTCCTTCCCCCAGTAAGCTCACAGTCTGCAAGGGGATACAGCCATGAGTATAAATAAATTATAGATATTGACTCAAGTGATATGGGGTTGAGGGAGCAGTGAATAAAGGGAGCAAGCCAAGCGCAGATATTGAATCAACATGTTACAGGTTAAGAAACTGAGGCACAGCAAGGTTAAGGGACTCACCCAAGGTCACAGAGCTGGCAAGAGGCAGAGCTGGGATGAGAACCCAGGTCCTCCACAGTGCCCAGGCCTGAACTTTTTCTGCTTAGCGACACTGCCCAAACCCAACTTTTAAGAGAAGATAAAAAGCACCCTGCTCCAGAGTGATGCCGATTCTAACCTGTTCAGTAGGCTCAGAGTCCGAGGAACACGGTCCATCTGGTCACTGCAAAGATAGTAGAGCTGACCGGTGGGAAAAATACAGGTAGAGACTCTTGCGGGGATCATCTCTCAATGAGCAGGAAGCTCTTCCACCTGTTGTGCCTCAATTAAGGCCAAGCCCCACACCCAAGTGTAGAGTCCAACCGTGGGGAAAGTGACAAAGCCAAAGCCATCTTCACTCTCCCTAGAGCCCAGGCACAAAAATACAACCGAGAGAATCAATTCCCAAGATTCTGAAGCCAGTCCCCCATTTTCCTGGCACCAAAATTTTTCTCGCTCTGCCCAATGTTCAGGCCATGAAGACCCGACTGGGAAAGTTACATCTGGGGTTCGTGGCATGAAGCCAGCCCTGCTTTTCCTTGCACCCATACTTTTATCATTCTTCCCGGCACCTGGGCAGTAAGGACCCAAATGGGAAGACTCAAATCTGGGGTTGAGAGAATGAAGCCAGGCCCCCTTTCACTGGCACTCCTATTTCATTGTTTTGGGGCCATAAAGACCCAAATGGGAAAACTGAAGGCTGGGGTTCATGACCTAAAGTCAGTCCCCATTTTTGCTGGCACACATGTCATTTTTATTCTTCAATGCCTGGGCTATGAAGACCCAAAATAGAAACACTCAAAGGATCTGTGGCATGAAGTCAGCCCCCCATTTTGCTAGCGCTCATGCTACTATTGCTCTTCCTGGCACTGGGCCAACAGAGACCCAAATGGGAACACTTAAATCTGGGGTTCGTGGTGTGAAGCCAGCCCACATTTTGCCAGCACTCACATGATCTGTTGCCTTTGTACCTGGGCCATGAAGACCCAGTTGGAAAGACTTGAATATGGGATTCGTTGCATGGAGCCAGTCCCCTGTTTTGCCAAAACCCATGTTATTATCAAGCTTCCAAATGCCTGGGCCGTGAAGACCCAGAAGGGAGTCAAATCTGGCCTTCATTTCATGAAGCCATACCCTCTTTTGCCACCATTCATTTTTATTGTTCTTCTCAGTACCCGGGCCTTGAAGACCCAAATGGGAAGACTCAAATCAGGGGTTCAGGGCATGAAGCCATGCCCCCTTTTGCATGCATTAGTATCTCTCTCCCCCTGCTACCTGGGCCATAAAGACCCAATAATAGAGTCAAATCTGGGGTTCGCAGCATGAAGCCAGTACCTCCCTTTAGCTGGCATATTTTTATTGTTCGTTCCAGTGCCCCGGCCGTTAAGACCCAAATGAAACTATTCAAATCTGGAATTCATGGTATGAAGCCAGACCCCTTTTTGCTGGCACCCAAATTTTTACATTGTTCTCCCCAGTGCACAGGCCATGAAGACTCAGATGGAAAGACTCAAATCTTGGGCTCATGGCATGAGGCTACTATCCCTTTTTGCCGGCACTAACTTTTTTTTTCTTTGATGCCCAGAATATGAAAAAACAAACAGGAAGACTCAAATCTGGGGTTTGTAGCCTGAAGCCAGTCCCTGCTGTCTTTATTGTTGTTCCCAGTGCCTGAGCCATGAAGACCCAAGTGGGAAGGTTCATATCTGGGATTCATGGCATGAAGACCCTTTTCCCAGCATCCACATTTTCTCTCTCCCCCTGGAATCTGGGCCATGAAGATCCAATAAGGGAATAAAATCTGGGCTGCATGGCATGAAGCCACACCCTCTTTTACCAGCACTCATTTTTATTGTTCTTCCTGGTGCCCCAGCCATGAAGACCCAAATGGGAAGACTCAAATCTGGGGTTTGTGGCATGAAGCCAGTCCCCACTTTTGCCGGCATCCATCTTTTCACTATTCTTCCCGGTACCTCGGTCATGAAGACTCAAATTGGAAGACTTAAATCTGGGGTTCATGGCATGAAGCCAGTTCCCCCTTTGCCGGCAGCCATACTTTCACTGTTTTTCCTGGCACCGGAGTCATGAAGACCCAAATGGGAAGGCTCAAATAGGGGAGTGTGTGGCATGAAGCCAGTTCCCTCTTTTGCCAGCACCCATATTTGTCATTACTCCTCCCACCACCTGGGCCATGATGACCTAAATGGGAAGACTAAAATCTGAGGTTTGTGGCTTGAAGCCAGTATCCCCTTTGGTCAGGACACGTGTCATTATTGCTCTTCCCAGCACCTGGGCCATGAAGACCCAAGTGGAAAGACTCAAATATAGTGTTTGTGGCATGATGTCAGTACCCCTTTTGCTGGCACCCATAATTTTAGTGTTCCTCCTTGCACCCGGGCCATGAAGACCCAAAAGGGGAAATCAAGTCCGGGATTTGTGGCATGAAGCTAGCTCTCTCTTTTCCCAGCACCCAGATTTTAATTGTTCTTCCAGTCATCAGGCCACAAAGACCCAAATGAGAAGACTAATCTGAGGTTTGTGGCAAAAAGCCAGCCCCCCCTTTTTTCAGTCATTCTGATCAATGACTAGACCCTAAAGGCTCACATGGTCAAATGGGCCCAACGTAGTGATGGCCCAGGCCCTGAGCAGGATCACAGAGTCAGACAGGCCCATGATCCAACATCATGGCAGCCCTTCTCCAAGGGAGCTCAGGGTGTCAAACAGGCCCATTGTCAGTGGCGGTGGCCCTGCCCCTCGGTGCGGTGTAGTCCCAGGGGCTCACAATGCCAGACAGGCACAACGTTGCAGCAGCCCTGCCCAAGGGGGGTGGTCAGAGTGTCAGAAAGTTGCAACATCATGGCAGCCCGGCCCCCAAAGAGCTCAGAGTATCAGACAGACCCATTGTCAGAGGCAGTGTCCCTGCCTCTCGGTGCGGTGCAATGCAAGGGGCTCACAGTGCCAGACAGGCACAACGTTACAGGGGCCCTGCCCCGGGGGTGGGGGATAAGGTGCTCAGAGTGTCAAAAAGACATAACATCATGGCAGCCCGGCACCCAGGGAGGTCAAGGGGTCACAAAGGCCCATTGTCAGTGGCAGCAGCCCTGTCCCTCAGTGAGGGAGGAGGAGGTCACAGTGTCACACAGGTATAACACTGCAGTGGCCCTGCCCCAGGGGGGTGCTCAGAGTGTCAAACGGACACAACATCATGGCAGCCTGGCACCCTGGGGGCTCAGAGGATCAGACAGGCGCATTGCCAGTGGCAGTGGCCCTGCCTCTCGGTGCGGTGCAGTGCTGGGGGCTCACAGTACCAGACAGGCACAATGTTCCAGTGGCCCTGCTCCGGGGGGGTGCTCAGAGTGTCAAAGGGGCACAACATCATGGCAGCCCGGCTCCCAGGGAGCACCGACTATCAGAAGGGCCCATTGTCAGTGGCGGGGTCCTGCCTCTTGGTGCAGTGCAGTGCCGGGGGCTCACAGTGCCAGACAGGCACAACGTTCCAGTGGCCCTGCACCGGGGGGTGCTCAGAGTGTCAAAAAGACACAACAGCATGGCATCCCGGCCCCCAGGGAGCTCAGAGTATCAGACAGGCCCATTGTCAGTGATGGGGGCCCTGCCTCTCAGTGTGGTGCACTCACAGTGTCACATGGCCACAGAGCCGTGGCGGCCTAACACTACTCACAATGTGGGACCCTCATTCATTCATTCAATTGTACTTATTGGATGCTTACTGTGTGCAGAGTACTGTACTAAACACTAGGGAGTGTACAATATAACAATAAGCAGACGCATTCCCTGCCCACAGTGAGTTTACAGTCTAGAGATAAGCTTACTATGCCAGTGCCAGCGGGTCTAAGGACCTGGCAGCCCTGCCCCAGGTGGGTACTCAGAGTGTCAGGGAAGCACATCATCACAGCAGCCCTCTCTCCAGGGGGATCGGACAGACCCATTGTCAGTAGCAGGGGCCCTGTCTCTCGGTGTGTAGTCTGGGGGTTGGGGGCGTGGGGGGTTAGCTCACGGTGTGAGACAGGCATAACGTTGCGGTGGAGCTCACGGTATCAGAGAGGCGCACGGGTCCGAGGCATGAAGCCAGCCTCCTTTTGGTGACTCTAGTATTTTTAGTGTGCTTCCTGGCACCTGGGCCAGGAAGATCCAAATGGGTACCGTCAAAACAGCACTCATGTTATTATTGTTCTTCCTGGTGCCTGGGCCACAAAGACTCAGATGGCAAGACTCAAATCTGGGATTCATGGCACAAAGCCACTATCCCTTTTTGCTGGCACCCAAATTTTAAAATTTTCATCCCTGGTGCCCAGGCCATAAAGATCCACATGGGCAGACTCCAATCTGAGGTTCATGTCATGAAGCCATTCTCCATTTTTTCCAGCACCCCATCTTTATTATTGTATCCACTGCTTGGGCCATAAAGACCCAAATGGGAAGACTCAAATTTGGGGTTAGTGGCATGAAGCCATTCCCCCCCATATTTATTGTTGTTCCCAGTACCTGGGCCTCAAAGACCCAAATGGGAAGATTAAAATCTGGAGTTCGTGGCATGAAGCCATAACCCCCTTTTGCCAGCACCCATATCTTTATTGTTGTTCCCAGTGCCTGAGCCATGAAGACCCAAATGGGAAGAGTCAAATCTTGGGTTCATGGCATGAAGCCAGTTCCCCCGTTAGCCGGCAGCCATATCTTTAGTGTTGTTTCCAGTGCCTGAACCATGAAGACCCAAATGGGAAGAGTCAAATCTGGGGTTCATGGCATGAAGCCAGTCCCCACCTTTTGCCAGCACCCGTATCTTTATTGTTGTTCCAGTGCTTGGGCCATGAAGACCCAAATGAAAAGAGTCAAATCTGGGGTTCATGGGATAAGGCCACTACCCCCTTTTGCCAGCACCAAAATTTTTTAATTATTCTCCCCCGTGCCTGGGCCATAAAGACCCAAATGGGAAGATTTAAATCTGGGGTTTGTAGCATGAAGCCACTACTCCTTTTACCAGCACCAAAATTTTTAAGTTATTCTCCCCAGTGTCTGAGCCATGAAGACCCAACGGGAAAACTCAAATCTGGGGTTCATGGCATGAAGCCAGTGCCCCCTTTGCCGACATCCATATTTTTCATTACTGTCCCCGGCACCAGGCAGTGAAGACCTAAATGGGAACACTGAAATCTGGGGTTCTTGTCATGAAGCCAGTCCCCCCTTTTTCTCTGGCATCCAGATTTTTCATTACTCTCCCCGGCACCCAGGCCATGAAGACCTAAAAGGGAACATTGAAATCTGGGGTTCTTGGCATGAAGCCGGTCCCCCCCTTTGGCTGGCACCCATATTTTCATTGCCCTACCCAAAGCCTGGGCCATGAAGACCCAAATCAGAACACTGAATTCTGGAGTTCATGGCATAAAGCCACTCCCCACTTTTGCCAGCACACAAATTTTCATTGTTTTTCCCAGCACCTGGGCCATGAAGACCCAAAATGGGAAGACTTAAATATGGAGTTTGGGACATGAAGCCAGTCCCCATTTTTGAGGGCACCCATGTTGTTGTTCTTCCCAGGACCCGGGCTAGGAAGACCTAAATCAGGGGCTCATGATATTAAGCTAACTCCCTTTCTCTGACATCCAGATTTCTGTTTGTTCTTCCCAGTGCTTGGGACAAAAAGAACCAAATGGGAAAATTAAGGTCAGCCTCTTTCTGCCACCACCCATATTTTTAATCATTCTTCCCAGCACCCAGGTCCTAAAGGTTTCCAGTGTTACACAGGCACAACATTTCTATGGCCCTGCCCTCGAGGGCTCATAATGTTACACATACAACATCACGGCAACTCTGGTCTAGATGGGCTCACAGTGTCACATGAGCAGAATATTTTTGTGGCCCTGCCTCAAGGGGGGTGGGGTGGTAGTGGGGGAAGAGACTCACAGTATCCGACGTGTCCAACATTGCAGCGGCCCTGTCCTCGAAGGCTCGGTGTCACACAGGTAAAATATCATGGCAGCTCTGCTCTGGATGAGCTCACTGTCACATGAGCAGAATATTTTGGGGGTCCTGCCCAAAAGGTGGAGAACTCACAGTATCTGACGGATCCAACGTTGCGGCAGCCCTGCCCTCGAGGGCTCACAGTATAGTATGAGTATAGCATCACGGCGGCTCTGCTCTGGATGGGCTCACAGTGTCACACGGGCAGAACATTTTTGTGGCCCTGACCTTGGGGCAGGGGGTAGGGGGAAACTAACAGTATCTGACAGGTCCAACGCTGTGGCAGCCCTGCCCTCAGGGGGCTCCCAGTGTCACCCAGGAATAACGTCACGGCAGCTCTGCCCTGGATGGCTTCACGGCTTCAGACCTCTCCACAGTTGTGGCAGCCTTGTCCTCGGTAGCGGCAAGTGGGGAGGGGGCTGACAGCCCCAGATCACGGCCGGCCATCCTGCTCTCAGTTCCCCTGCCTCAGGGGGTTCACCATGTCCGACGGGTCCCAGGTTGTGGTGGTCTACCGTTAAGGGGGCTCAATTTGTGTGACGGAGAGCCCAGAACACTAGTGAGCACAATTTTACACTAAGAGCATTTAATAAGTGCAGTCTGTGCTGAATCCTCCCAAAAGTTTAGCACACAACAACACACACCATCACTGCGCTTCAGGAGTTTACAAGTACTCTACACACAGCTTGTATGCAATAAATACCATGGATTCATTGTATTGTACTCTCCCACATGCTTAGTTCAGTGTCCTGCACAAATAAAAGTACTCAGTAAATACTATTGACAACATCACGGCAGCTCTGCTCTGGATGGGCTCACAGTGTCACACGGGCAGAACATTTTTGTGGCCCTGCCCTCGTGGGGGGTGGTGGGGAAGATTCACAGTATCCAGCGGGTCCAGAGTTGCAATGTGGCCCTGTTCTCGGGGGGTTCCCAGTATCACCCAGGCATAACATCATGGCGGCTCTGCCCTGGACGGGCTCACAGCTTCAGACCACTTCACAGTTGTGGTAGCCTTGCCTAGGTAACAGTGGGTGGGGAGAGGGCTGACGGCCACAGATTACGGCCGGCCACCCTGCTCTCAGTGTCCTTGCCTCAGGGGGTTCACCGAGTCTGATGGGTCCCAAGTTGGGGTAGTCCACTGTTAAGGGGGCTCACTGTGTGCAACGGAGAGCCTAGAACACTAGAATGAGCACAATTTTACATAAAGAGCATATAAGTGCAGTTTGTGCTGAATCCTCCCAAAGGTTTAGCACACGACACACACCATCACTGCGCTTCAGCAGTTTACAAGTACTCTGCATACAGCCAGTGTGCAGTAAATACCATGGATTCATTGTTTTGTATTCTCCCACAAGCTTAGTTCAGTGTGCTGCACAAATAAAGTGCTCAGTAAATACTATTGACAACATCATGGCAGCTCTGCTCTGGATGGGCTCCCAATGTCACACGAAAGAACATTTTGTGGCCCTGCCCTCAGATCTGGGGAGGACCCTCAGTATCTGACAGCTCCAACGTTGCAGTGGCCCTGCCCTCGGGGGGTTCCCAGTGTCACCCAGGCACAAACATCATGGTCACGGCAGTTCTGCCTTGGATGAGCTCACAGCTTCAGACCACTCCCCGGTTGTGGCAGCCTTGTCCTTGGTAACGGCGGATGGGGAAGGTGCTGACAGTCACACATCACGGTCGGCCACCCTACTCCCAGGGCCCTGCCCTCATGGGTTTCACCGTGTCCGACGGGTCCCAGGTTGTGGTGGTCCACCCTTAAGGGGACTCACTGCGTGCAACAGTGAGTCCAGCACACTAGAATGAGCACAATTTTACATTAAGACCATTTAATAAGTGCAGCTGTGTACTAAACTTTTGGGAGGATTCAGCACAAACAACACAAGCCATCACTGCGCTTCAGGAGTTTACAAGTACTCTGCACACAGCATATGTACAAAAAATACCATGGATTCATTGTACTGTACTCTCCCACATGCTTAGTTCAGTATCCTGCACATATAAACTGCTCAGTAAATACTATTGAAAACATCACAGCGGCTCTGCTCTGGATGGGCTCACAGCGTCACATGGGAAGAACATTTTGGGGGGCCTGCCCTCAAGAGGGACTCACAGTATCCTATGGGTCCAATGTTGTGGCGGGCCTGTCCTCGAGGGCTCACAGTGTCACATGGGTACAGCGTCATGGCGGCTCTGCTCTAGATGGGCTCAATGTGTCACATGGGCAGAACATTTTGGGGCCCTGACCTTGGGGTTGGGGACAGGGGAAAACTAACAGTACCCGACGGGTCCAACGCTGCGGTGACCCTGCCCTCAGGGGGCTCCCAGTGTCACCCAGGCACAATGTCACAGGAGGCCTGCCCTGGATGGCCTCACGGCTTCAGACCACTCCACAGTTGTGGCAGCCTTGTCCTTAGTAGCAGCGGGTGGGGAAGGGGTTGACGGCCCCAGATCACGGCCGGCCACCCTACTCTTAGTGTCCTTGCCTCAGGGGGTTCACTGTGTCCAACGGGTTCCAGGTTGTGGTGGTCCACCATCAAGGGGGCTCAGTGTGTGCGACGGAGAGTTCAGAACACTAGATTGAGCACAATTTTACATTAAGAGCATTTAATAAGTGCAGTTTGTGCTGAATCCTCCCAAAGGTTTAGCACACACCACACACCATCACTGTGCTTCAGGAGTTTACAAGTACTCTACACACAGCTTATGTGCAATAAATACCATGGATTCATGGTACTGTACTCTGCCAAATGCTTAGTTCAGTGTCCTGCACACATAAAGTGCTCAGTAAATACTATTGAAAACATCACAGCGGCTCTGCTCTGGATGGGCTCACGGTGTCCCATGGGCAGAACATTTTTGTGGCCCCGCCCTCTGGGGCGGAGGAGGCAGGAGGGACAACTCACAGTATCCGGTGGGTCCAACCTTGCAGCGGCCCTATCCTCAGGGGGCTCACAGTGTCACAGGCACAACGTCATGGCAGTTCTGCCCTGGACAGGCTCACAGCTTCAGACCACTCCACAGTTGTAGCAGCCTTGCCCTCGGTAGCGGCGGGTGGGGAGAGGACTGACGTCCACAGATCACGGCCGGCCACCCTGCCTTCAGAGGGTCAGCGTGTCCGATGGGTCCCAAGTTGTGGTGGTCCACCCTTAAGGGGGCTCACTGTGCACGACAGAGAGCCCAGAGCACTGGAGGAAGCACAATTTTACATTAAGAGCATCTAATAAGTGCATTTGTGTGCTAAACTTTTGGGAGGATTCAGCATAAACCACACACACCATAACTGCGCTTCTGGAGTTTACAAGTACTCTGCACACAGCATGCATGCAATAAATAACTTGGATTCATTGTACTGTACTCTTCCATGATTAGTTCAATGCCCTGCATATATAAAGTGCTCAATAAATACCACTGATTTGAAGGGACACAAGCATATTTTTTTTTACAGCATTTAAGTGCTTACTATTTGCCAGGCACTGTACTAAGCGCTGGGATAGGCACAGTTTATCAAGTTGGACCCAATCCCTGTCACACATGGGGCTCACGGTGTTAATCCCAGTTTTACAGATGACGGAACTGAGGCAGAGAGCAGTGGAGTGCCTTACCCAAGGTGACACGGTAAACACATGGCAGAGCCAGGATTAGAACCCAGGTCCAGGTTCTATCCACTAGACCACACTGCTTCTCTGTTGTCTTTAATTCCTTAAAACTGGTTGGAAGAGAAAAGAGTAAGAAAAGAGATAGAGCCGGAATCAGGCCCCCCCACTCCTCACCTTAAGGAAGCAACACGGCCTCTGCCCACACACACGTGCTGCTCACCCACAACCCTGCAGGGGTGGGACCCCCAAGCCCGGCCTCACAGTCATTGGAGGAGCAGCCCCTCTCCACCCTCGACCAGTACATACTGGGCATTGGGCACCACTTTGAGCTCTGGGTACTTTGTTTATGGTACCTGTTAATAATGATAATGATGGCATTTGTTAAGTGCTATGTGCCAAGCACTGTTCTAAGCTCTGGGAGGGATACAAGGTAACCAGGTTGTCCCAGATGGTGCTCAAAGTCTTAATCCTCATTTTTCAGATGAGGTAACTGAGGCACAGAGAAGTTAAGCAACTTGCCCAAAGTCACACAGCTGACAAGTGGCAGAACCGGAATTAGAACCCACAACCTCTGACTCCCAAGCCTGTGCTCTTTCCACTGAGCCATGCTGCTTCTCATGTTAAATGTTTCCTGTTTTTTGAGGCACTCTACTAAGCATAAAGATAGATGCAAGTTAATTGGACTCTGTCCAACCTGATTACTTTGTATGTACTCCAGGACTTAGAACAGTGTTTAACACATACTATTATTATTAAATCATATCCCACCTGGGACTCCCCTTCTTAATCTCCATTTTATAGATGAGGTAGCTGAGGCCCAGAGAAGTGAAGTGACTCACCCAAGGTCACACAGCAGACAATTGGCAAGCTTGGGATTACAATGCAGGTCCTAACTCCCAGGCCCATGCTCTATCCAGTAGGCCATGCCGCTTCTCCTGGATGGAGAAGACAGCGTCCCAGCCCTCTTACTAGCGGGAGTGGGGCTGATGGACAACACCCAAACACACAGAGGTGTAGACAGACAGAAAGACAGACGGTGAGCATACACCACCTGACGCTCAGTCCACATGCCCCAAGCGTCCGTCAGTAAGGCGTCCTCTGTCCCAGCCATTCGGTACCCTCAACCCCAGGTCCAGCAGTCACCCCAAAACCAGGCCTGACTTTCCCCAAGACCATCTGAACCCAAAACCTTCCCTGAACCGGTTAGCCCATCCCTGCTCAGACCCTCCCCCAGCCCCAAACCAATCAGAACCCTAACCTTCCCTCCCCAATTTCCCAACCCCAAACAATGCACAACATATTCACATCATTGGTCACATCATAACCCATTAGGCACCCTGCCATCCATCCCTTACCTCCCAGCATATATTCTCAAGTCATATCTGAAATCTCTTCATCATCAATACATTAAGCAACAGCAATCCCAGTCCCACACCCACCCTAAAAAAGGGGAGGGGGTTATAGCTGGAACAGCCAGAGCTCCCTCCTTACCTGGGCCCACAGCAGGCCACAGTCTGTCTCCTATCCTCTTGCAAACTGAGGCAGGCCTGCCTCAGGAGCCTTATTATATGGAAGGGAAGGGCCCAACAGCCTCTGGGGCCATAAAAGGCCAGTGCCCCCTCACCTCATTTAGAAGCACCGGGGTTGATTAGGACTAGGGGTGGGGCTGCCCTACAACACTGAAATCACCTGAGTTCAGGACTGATCTATAACTCAAAGCCAGCAATTTGTGGAGATGGGGTGGATCAATCAGTTAATCAATCAATCAATCATTCGAACATATTTATTGAGCTTGTACTGTGTGCATAGTGCTGGACTAAGTGCTTGGGAAACTATGATGTAAGAGAGTTGGTAGACACCTTCCCTGTGCCCAATAAGCTTAGAGGCTAAAGGGGGAGAGAGACAATATTCATCCAATCGTATTTGTTGAGTGCTTATTGTGTGCAGAGCACTGTACTTGGGAAAGTACAATTCAGCAATAAAGAGAGACAATCCCTACCCATCATGAGCTCACAGTCTAATTAATCAGTCAGTGGTATTTATTTTTGTGCTTTCTGGGTGCAGAGCACTTTACTATACTAAGTGTTTGAAAGAGTCAATACAACAGCCCGAGAAGCAGCGTGACAATCAGGGTGGCAAAGTGGATAGAGTATGGGCCTGGGAGTCAGAAGGTCATGGATTCTAGTCCTTGGGGAAGTCACTTTTCTTCTTTGTGCCTCAGTTACCTCATCTGTAAAATGGTGATTGAGCCCCACATGGGATAGGGACTGTGTCCAACCCTATTTGCTTGTATCTACTCCCAAGCTAAGTAAAGTGCCTGGCACATAGTAAGCACTTAAAAAATACCATAATATTATTATTAATAATAATAACAGAGTTGGTAAGCACGTTCCCTGTCCATGATGAGCTCACAATATAGAAGGGGAGACAGATTTTACTATTTAAAAATTATAGGTATATATGTACATAGATGTATATAAAGACTTTATGGTTGAAGGTGAGGGGAATAAAAACAATGCTAATGCAAGTGCAAGGATGAGACAGAAGGGAGTGGGAGAAGAGGAAATGAGGTTTTGGTCAGGGAAGGCCTCTTGAAGATGGCTGTAAAGCACTCAATCACCTTGCTCCCTCCTAACTCACCTTGCTACTCTCCTACTACAACCAAGGCTGCACACTTCACTCCTCTAATGCTAACCTTCTCAACTGTATTTTGAACTCTTCAGTCTTGCCACCAACCCTTGCCCACATCCTGCCTCTGGCTTGGAACACCCTTCCTCCTCAAATCTGACTGACAATGACTCTCCCCTGCTCCAAAGCCTTACTGAAGGCGCATCTCCTTCAAGAGGGCTTCCCTGACTAAGCTCTTTCCTCTTTTCCCACTCCTTTCTGAATCACTCTGACTTGCTCCCTTTATTCATCTCCCCTCCCAGCCCCACAACACTTATGTACATATCTGTCATTTATTTGTTTCTTATTTATTTATTTATTTATTATTCATTATTATTATTCATTTATTAATGCCTATCTCCCCCTCTAGTCTATAAACTCGATGTGGGCAGGGAATGTGTCTGCTTATTGTGACATTGTACTCATTCAAGCACTGAGTACAGTGCCCTGCATGCAGTCAGTGCTCAATAAATACGAATGAATGAATGAATGAATGAATGAATGAATGAATGAATGAATGAATGAATGTGCTTTTCAAAAGGCTTTAAAGGTGAGGATCTGGGTTATAGTAGGAGGTCAGTGAGGCAAGGTAGGAGGGGGCAAGCCGACTGAGTGCCTTAAAGTCAGTGATTAGATGTTTCTATTTGATGCAAACTGTATGCTCACTGTGGGCAGGGACCATCTCTACCAATTCTGTTGCATTATACTCTCCCAAACATGGAGTAATAATAATGCTGGCATTTGTTAAGCACGTACTATGTGCCAAACACAGTTCTAAGCACTGGGGTAGATACAAAGTAATCAGGTTGTCCCATGTGGGGCTTATAGTCTTCAACTCCATTTTAGTGATGAGGTAACTGAGGCACAGAGAGGTTAAGCGACTTAGCCAAAGTCACACAGCTAATAAGTGGCAGAGCTGGGATTAAAACCCACGACCTCTGACTCTTAAGCCCGTGCTCTGTCCACTAAGCCATGCTGCTTTTCCGAGTACAGTGCTCTGAACGTAGTAAGTGCTCAATAGATGCTATTGATTGACTGGTAAATGCAGAAGTGATTGGGCAACCACTGGAAAAGTGGGGAGACATGGATTGAATGCTTATTTTAGAACAATGATCTGGGCAGCAGAGTGCAGTATGGACTGGAGTGGGGAGAGACAGGTGGCAGGGAGGTCAGCGAGGAGGTTAAAGCAGTAGTCAAGGTGGGATAGGCTAAGGGGTTGGATAAGCATGTTAAGCATGTTGGATAGAGAAGAAAGGATGGATTTTAGCAATGCTGTGAAGATTGAACTGACAGGATCTGATGACAGATTGAATAGGTGAATTAAATTATAAATGATTTATTTATGTTAATGTCCATCTACCCCTCTAGACTGTAAGTTCACTGTGGGTAGGGTTCTTGTCTACCAGTTCTCTTGTCTTGTTCTCTTTCGAGTGCTTAGTATAGTGCTAGTTCTGTTGTCTTGTTCTCTTTTGAGTGCTTAGTATAGTGCTCTGCGCACAGTAAGGGTTCAATAAATACCACTGTTGGTATTCATTCCCAACATTCATGGTATGAAGCCAGCCCCAACTTTTGCCAGCACCATTAGTTTTATTGTTCTTCTGGGTGCCTGGGCCACGAAGACCCAAAGGAGCAGATTCAAATCCAAAGACTGTTACACAAAGTCAGTCCTGTCCCTTTACCGGCAGCCATATTTTTATTTTTCTTCCCAGTGCTTGAGTTGTGAACCCCTGACTTGGAAGACTCCAACATGAGGTTTTTAAGGTTTGAGACCTGCCCCCAGTTTGCCAGAGGCCATATCTTCATTGTTCTTTCCCTGAGACTGAGCAGTGAAAACCCAAATAGAAAGACTCAAATCTGGAGTCATAGCATAAAGTCAGCTCAACATTTTGCTAGCCTATGTATATTTATCACTCTCTTGGCACCTGGACCATGAAGACCCAAAAGGGCTTGCAGGCAGTCCCCTGTTTGCCAGCACCCATACTTTTATTGTGCTTTCCAGTTCCTGGGCCATGAGGATCCCAAAAGGAAGTTTAATCTGGTGTTAGGGTTAGGTCACATAGCAGGCAAGGAACAGATTAGAATGCAGGTCCTCTGGCTCATTCATTCATATATTCATTCAATCGTATTTATTGAGTGCTTACTGTGTGCAGAGCACTGTACTAAGTGCTTGGAATGTACAATTCGGCCACAGATAGAGACAATCCCTGCCCAGCAACGGGCTCACAGTCTAAAAAGGGGGAGACAGACAACAAAACAAAACAAGTAGTTAGGCTTCAATACCATCAAGATAAATAGAATCATAGATATATACACATTATTAATAAAATAGAGTAATAAATAATATATACAAATATGCACAAGTGCTGTGGGGGGTGGGGGGAAGGGGGTAGAGCAGAGGGAGAGAGTAGGGGGAGTGGAGAGGGGAGGAGGAGCAGAGGGAAAGGGAGGGCTCAGTCTGGGAAGGCCTCCTGGAGGGAGGTGAGCTCTCAGTAAGGCTTTGAAGAGGGGAAGAGAGTTAGTTTGGCAGATGTGAGGAGGGAGGAAATTCCAGGTCAGTGGTAGGACATGGGCCAGGGGTCGATGACGGGACAGATGAGAATGCGGTACCATGAGGAGGTTAGCGGCAGAGGAGCGAAGTGTGCTGGCTGGGCTGTAGAAGGAGAAAAGAGAGATGAGGTAGGAGGGGGCCAGGTGATGGAGAGTTTTGAAGCCAAGAGTGAGGAGTTTGTGCTTCATGCGAAGATTGATAGATAATCACTGGAAGTTTTTGAGGAGGGGAGTGACATGTCTAGAGCATTTCTGCAGGAAGATGATCTGGGCAGCAGAATGAAGAATAGACTGGAGTGGGGAGAGACAGGAGGAAGGGAGATTAGAGAGGAGGCTAACACAATAATCTAGTTGAGTTATTATGAGAGCTTGTACCAGCACGGTGGCAGTTTGGATGGAGAGGAGAGGGCGATTCTTGGCGATATAGTGAAGGTGAGACTGGCAGGTGTTGGTGATGGATTGGATGTGTGGGGTGAATGAGAGAGCAGAGTCAAGGATGACATAGAGGTTGCGGGCCTGTGAGACTGGAAGGATGGTAGTGCTGTCCACAGTGAGAGGGAAGTCAGGGAGAGGACAGAGTTTGGGAGGGAAGATAAGGAGTTCAGTCTTGGACATGTTGAGTTTTAGGTGGAGATGTCCTGAACATAGGAGGAGATATGAGTCTGGAGGGAGAGGGAGAGAACAGGGGAGGAGATATAGATTTGGGTGTCATCTGCGTAGAGTTGATAGTTGAAGCCATGGGAGTGAATGAGTTCACCAAGGGAGTGCGTATAGATGGAGAACAGAAAGGGACCAAGAACTGACCCATGATGAACACCTATAGTTAGGGGATGGGAAGGGGAGGAGCAGTCCACGAAGGAGCCAGAGGACAAACGGCCAGAGAGATAAGAGGAGAACCAGAAGAGGATGGAGTCTGTGAAGCCAAGGTTGGATAAAGTGTTGAGGAGAAGGGGAAGGTCAACAGTGTCAAAGGCAGCTGCAAGGTTGAGGAGGATTAGGATAGAGTCAGAGGCATTGGATCTGGCAAGAAGGAGGTCATCGGTGACCTTTGAGAGGGCAGTTTCTGTGGAGTGGTGGGGACGGAAGCCAGATTGGAGGGGGTCCAGGAGAGAGTTGGAGTTTAGGAATTCAAGGCAGCGAGTGTAGACGACTCGGTCTAGGAGTTAGGAAAGGAAGGGTAGGAGGGAGATAGGTTGATAACTGGAAAGGGAAATGAGGTCAAGAGAGGGCTTTTTTAGGATGGAGGAGACATGGGCATGTTTGAAGGCAGAGTGGAAGAAGCCGTTGGAGAGTGAGTGGTTAAAGATAGAAGTTAAGGAGGGGAGGAGGGAAGAGGTGATAGTTTTTATAAGATGAGCGGGAATGGAGTCCAAAGCACAGGTGGAGGGGGTGGCACTTGCAAGGAGGGAGGACATTTCCTCTGAAGATATTGCTGGGAAGGAACATCCAGGGCAGCCCTGCCCCAGCAGGCTCAGAGGGTCAGACAGGTGGCCCATTGTCAGAAGCAGCGGCCCTGCCCCTCAATGTAGTGAGAGGAGGTCACAATGTCACACAGGCACAGCGTTGTGGTGGCCCTGCCCCAGGGGAGCACTCAGAGTGTCAGACAGGCCCATTTTTGTGCCCAGTGGGTGCAGAGCACCTTACTATTCTAAGTACTTGGAAGCATTCAATACAACAGCTTGACGAGCGGCGCGAGAAGTATTGTGGTAAAGTGGATAGAATGTAGGCCTGGGAGTCAGAAGGTCATGGATCCTAATCCTTGGGCAGGTCACTTTACTTCTCTGTACTTCAGTTACCTCATCTGTAAAATGGGGATTGAAATGGCAAGCCCTAAATGGAACAGGGACTGTGTCCAACCCAATTTGCTTGTATCTACCCCCATGCTTAGTACAGTGCCTGGAAAATAGTAAGCACTTAACAAATACCTTAATTATTACTATTGCTATTATTATTAAACAGAGTTGGTAGGCATGTTCCCTGTCCACAATGAGCTTACAATCTAGAGAGGGCAACAGATTTTACTATAAATAAATTCAGGACTCTGAGGCTGAGAGTGAGAAGAATAAAAACGATGCTAATCCAAGTACAAGGGTGAGGCAGAAGGGAGTGAGAGAAGAGGAAATGAGGTTTTGGTCAAGGAAGGCCTTTTGGAGATGGCTTTAGAGCATTCAGTCACCTTGCTCCCTCCTAACTTACCTCGCTACTCTCCTCTAACAACCAAGCCCGCACACCTCACTCCTCTAATGCTAACCTTCTCGTCTGCATCTTGATTTCATCTATCTTGCTGCCACCCCTTGCCCTCATCCTGGCTCTGGCCTAGAACACCCTCCCTCCTCAAATCTGACAGACAATTACTCTCATCTCCTTCAAAACCTTATTGAAGGTAAATCTCATTCATTCATTCAATCGTATTTATTGAGCGCTTACTGTGTGCAGAGCACTGTAGTAAGCACTTGGAAAGTACAATTCAGCAACAAATGGAGACAATCCCTGCCACAGCTGGCTCACAGTCTAGAAGGGGGGAGACAGGCATCAAAACAAGTAAACAGGCATCAATAGCATCAATATAAATAAATAGAATTATAGATATATACACATAATTAATATACAAAATAGAATTATAAATATGTACATATATACGCAAGTGCTGTGGGAGGGCAAGGGGAATAGTGCAAAGGGAACGAGTTAGGGCAATGGTAAGGGGAGAGGGAACAAGAAAAGGAAAACTTTATCTGGGAAGGTTTCCTGGAGGAGGTGAGCCTTCAGTAGGGCTTTGAAGGGAGGAAGTGTGACTGGCGGATTTGAGGAGGGAGGGCATTCCAGGCCAGAGTTAGGATATGGGTCAGGAGTCGATGGCCAGACAGGTGAGAACGAGGCACAGGAGAAGTTTAGCAGCAGGGGAGTGGAGTGTGCTGGTTAGGATGTAGAAGGACACAAGGGAGGTGAGCTAAGAAGGGGCAAGGAGATAGAGAGCTAGTTCTTTCCTCTTCTCCCACTCCTTTCTGTGTCATCCCTCCAACGCCCCACAACACTTATGTACATATCTGTAATTTACTTATTTACATTAATGCCTGTCTCCCCCTCTAGTCTGGAAGCTCGATGTGAGCAGAGAATGTGTCTGCTTATTGTTACATTGTACTTTCTCAAGTGCTTAGTACAGTTCTCTGCACACAGTAAGTGGTTAATAAATACAACTGAGTGAATGAATGAATGAGGGTGCTTCTAATAAGTAAGGCTTTTAGGGTGAGGAGAGTGACTGCCTGTCAGATATGAAGAGGGGAGGAGTTCCAGGCCAGAGGCAGTATGAGGGTGAGAGGTCAGTGAAGAAATAGAAAGGATAGGCATGGGGGCTGGGTTGAAGTAGGAAATCAGGGAGGTAAGATAGGAAGGGGCAAGATGATTGAGTTGATGATGATGATGATAGTAATAATGTTGGTATTTGTTAAGCGCTTACTATGTGCAGAGCACTGTTCTAAGCGCTGGGGTAAACACAGGGGAGTCAGGTTGTCCCACGTGGGGCTCACAGTCTTAATCCCCATTTTACAGATGAGGGAACTGAGGCACAGAGAAGTTAAGTGACTTGCCCACAGTCACACAGCTGACAAGTGGCAGGGCTGGGATTCGAACTCATGAGCCCTGACTCCAAAGCCCGTGCTCTTTCCACTGCGCCACGCTGCTTCTCAATAGTACTGATAGTACTGATGAAGATTAGGAGATCATCTGGTAATCCATTCCCGAGGTTTCAACTACCACCTTTCCATGACCTGCTCCTAAATTCACCTCTCCGGGCCTGATCTCCCTCTTTCTCTGCAGTTTCACATTTCCTCCTCCGCTCAGAACATCTCTTACTTGGATGCCCATCTCCCCCACTCTCCCCGGGCCCCGAACATCTCAAATTTAACATGTCCTAAACAGAACTCCTCATCTTCCCACCCAAACCCTGTCTTCCCCACGACTTTCCCATCATTGTAGATGGCACCGTCGACTTTCCCATCTCACAACCTCTCTCCTTCTCTGCAGTCTCACATTTCCTCCTGCCTCTAGGACATCTCTACTGGGATGTCCCACCGACACTTCAAATTTAACATGACTAAACCAGAACTCATTTTCCCACCCAAACCCTCTCCTCCCCCTGCCTTTCCCATCACTGTATCAATCAATCAATCAATCAATCATTGGAATGTATTGAACATTTACTATGTGCAAAGCATTGTACTAAGCACTTGGGAAAGTTCAATACATAGGGTTGGGAGACGTAATCCCTGCCCTCAAGGAACTCACAGTTCAGAAGGGGAGACAGACATTTCAATAAATTATGGGTGGGGGGAAAGTGTAAGAGTATGGACATAAGCGCTGTGGTTCTGGAGTGACTAACAAAGAACTTAAAGGGCACGCAGCCAAGTGTATAATCAACTATGGGGGAGGGCGGATAAGGGAAAAGAGGACTTAATCAAGGAAGGCCTTGGGGAGGAGGTGTGGTTCTAATAAGGCTTTGAAGGTGGGGAGAGTGATCTTCTGTCGAGGCAAGACGAGGGGTTGATGGCAAGATAGACAAGAATTGGTATAGTGAATAGAGCATTCATTCATTCATTCAATAGTATTTATTGAGCGCTTACTATGTGCAAAACACTGTACTAAGCGCTTGGGATGAACAAGTCGGCAACAGATAGAGACAGTTCCTGCCGTTTGACAGGCTTACAGTCTAGAGCACAGGTCTGGGAATCAGAAGGTCATTCATTCATTCATTCATTCATTCATTCAATCATATTTATTGAGGACTTACTTTGTGCAGAGCACTGTACTAAGCACTTGGAAAGTACTGTTCAGCAACAAATAGAGACAATCCCTACCCAGTGGACTCACAGTCTAGGAGCCGGGGGTGGGGGGGGAGGAGACAGACAACAAAACTAAATAAAGCAAGTGGACAGGCATCAACTGCTTCAGAGTAAATAAATAGAATTATTGATTATATATACACCTCAATAATAAAATAAATAGAATAATACTAGGTTCTAATCCTGGCTCTGCTACTCGTCTGCTGTGTGACCTTGGGCAAATCACTTAATTTCTGTGTGCCTCAGTTACCTCATCTGTAAAATGTGGATTGAGACTGAGCCCCATGTGGGACATGGACTCTGTCTAACCTGATTTGTATCTATCCACCTCACACTTAGTACAGTGCCTGGCACACAGTAAGCATTTAACAAATACCATGATTATTATTATTGTTAGAAGAGCGAAGTACATGAGCTGGCTTGTAGTAGATTAGTGAGGTAAGGTAGGAGAGGGCCCGCCAACCGAATACCTTAAAGCCAATGATGACATTTCTGTTTGATGAAGACTGTAAGTTCATTGGTAGGGACCGTGTCTACCAATTCTGTTGCACTGTATTCGCCCCAAAATGGACTAGAGTGTTCTGAACACAGTAAGTGCTCAATAAGACTGAGTTCCTTATCTCCCCTTCCAAACCCTGTCCTCTCCCTGACTTCCCTGTCACTGTAGATGGCACTACCATCCTTCCCATCTCACAGGCCCACAACCTTGGTGTCATCCTTGACTCTGCTCTGTCATTCACCCCACATATCCAATCCATCATCAACACCTGCCGGTCTCACCTTCACAGTATTGCCAAGAGCCACCCTTTCCTCTCCATCCAAACTGCTACCATGCTGGTACAAGTTCTCATAATATCCTGACTGGATTATTGTGTCAGCATCTTCTCTGATCTCCCTTCCTGCTGTCTCTCCCCACTCCAATCTATTCTTCATTCTGCTGCCCGGATCATCTTCCTACAGAAACACTCTGGGCATGTCAGTCCCCTCCTCAAAAACCTCCAGTGGTTGCCTATCAACCTCCGCACGAAACAAAAATTCCTCACTCTTGGCTTCAAAGCTCTCCATCACCTTGTCCCCTCCTACCTCACCTCCCTTTTCTCTTTCTACTGCCTACCCCATCCACTCCCCTCCTCTGCCACTCACCTCCTCACGGTCCCCCACTCGTGCCTGTCCTGCTGTCGACCCCTGGTCCACATCCTACCGCTGTCCTGGAATGCCCTCCCTCCTCACATCCGCCAAACTAACTCTCTTCCCCTCTTCAAAGCCCTACTGAGAGCTCATCTCCTCCAGGAGGTCTTCCCAGACTGAGCCCCCTTCCCCTCTGTTCCTCCTCCCCTCACATTCCCCTTCTCCCGCCCTTCTGCTCTTTCCCCTTCCCCTCCCCTCAGCACTGTGCATGTTTGTGTATATTATTTATTACTCTATTTATTTTGTTAATGAGGTGTATATCTCCATGATTCTATTTATCTTGATGATGTCTGCGCCAGACTACTTGTTTTGTTTTGTTCTGTTTTGCTTTGCTCTGTCTCCCCCATTTAGACTGTGAGCCTGTTGTTAAGCAGGGATTGTCTCTATCTGTTGCCAAATTGTACATTCCAAATGCTTAGTACAGTGCTCTGCACATAGTAAGCACTCAATAAATACTATTGAACGAATGAATGAATGAATGAATGAATGAATGAATGAATACCATTCAGTGATTGATTGATGCAAAAAGGGATGGGCAACATTGGAGGTTCTTGAGGATGGGGAGACGTTGACTGAATGTTTATTTTAGAACAATGATCTAGGCAGCAGGGCCTCAGAACATTAATGTACATATCTGTAATTTATTGATATTAATGACTGTCTCCCCTTCTGGACTCTAAGCTCCATGTGGGTAGGGGCCATTTCTACCAATTCTGTTGCAATCCACAGAATTTCCACAGAATTATATTCCACACAAATTCCACAGAATTTTGCTTGAGTTTCTGTGTAAAGCTAACTGTAAGCTCATTGTGTAAACCTAACCCTAACCCAAACCCTAAACCTGACCCAACCTGTTTCCTCTTCTCCCACTGCCTTCTGCATCACCCTGACTTGTTCCCTTTTGTTCTTCCCCCCATCCCAGCCCCACGGCACTTAGTACATAGCTGTATTTTATTTATTTGTATTGATATCTGTCTCCCCTCCTCTAGACTGTAAGTTTGTTGTGGGCAGGGAATGTGCCTGTTTATTGTTCTATTGTACTCTCCCAAATGCTTAGTACAGTGCTCTGCATGCAGTAAGCGCTCAATAAATATGACTGATCTCCCTTCCTCCTCTCTCTCTGATCTCCCTTCCTCCTACCTCTCCCCGCTCCAGTCTATTCTTCATTCCACTGCCCGGATCATCTTGCTGCAGAAATGCTCTGGGCATGTCAGTCCCCTCCTTAAAAACCTCCAGTGGTTGCCTATCAACTTCTGCACGGAACAAAAACTTCTCACTCTAGGCTTCCAGGCTCTCCATCCCCTTGCCCCTTCTTACCTCTCCTCCCTTCTCTCTATTGCTCACCCCCTATGCTCTGCTCCTCTGCCGCCCACCATCTCACAGTCCCCCGTTCTCGCCTACCCCACCGTGGACCCCTGACCCACGTCCTCCCGCTGTCCTGGAATGCCCTCCCTCCTCACCTCTGACAAACTAACTCTCCCCTCTTCAAAGCCCTACTGAGAGCTCACCTCCTCCAAGAGGTCTTCCCAGACTGAGCTTCCCTTTTTCCCTCTGCTCCCTCTACTGCCTCTCTACACACCTCCTTCACCTCCCCTCTGCTAAGCCACCTTTCCCCCCTTTCCCTCTGCTCCTCCCCCTCTCCCTTCCCCTCTCCTCAGCACTGTGCTCATTTGCTCATTTGTATTTATCTTCATTACCCTACTTATTTTGTTATTGAGGTGTACATCCCCTTGATTCTATTTATTGCTATTGCTTTTGTCTGTCTGTCTCCCCCGAATAGACTGTAAGCCCGTCAATGGGCAGGGATTGTCTCTATCTGGTACGGAATTGTACATTCCAAGTGCTTAGTACAGTGCTCTGCACATAGTAAATGCTCAATAAACACTATTGAATGAATAAATAAATGAACCCCTTCCCCGAACCCCAACACCATAACCATAATTAGCCCAAACCCTAACCCCAACCCTTAACCCAAAAACTAATCCTAACCCATTCCCAAGTAGCAGACAATGAGTCAATTGTATTTAATGAACACAATACAACAGACACATTCCCTGCCTACAAGAAGATTAGAAACTACAGGGAAGCTGACAAACATCAATGTAATTACAGAAATGTCCACAAATTACAGATATTGTACTGCATAACTGACTAAATACATTCATCCTTTTATTTCATCATAAGACAAAAAAAGAAACCCTTTCTTCTGTGAGGGAGGGGTGAATAAAGGGTATGTTTAAGTGCAAGGGCACTGCAGAAGGAAGAGGAAGTAGGGAAAATGAGGACTTGGGGAAAAGCTCTCGGAAGTGATATGATCTTAATAAGGCCTCAAAGGTGGAGAGAGTGGTAGTCTGTCATATATGAAAGAGGAGGGTGTTCCAGTCCAGAGGCAGGACATGGGAGAGGGGTCAGCAATGAGATAGATGAGATGGAGTTACGGTGAGTACATTGGTGCTAGAGGAGTGAAATGAACATGCTGTGTTGCAGTAGGAGATCGGCAAGGTAAGGTAGACAGGGTCAAGGTGATTGAATGCTTCTCACTGTGCCTTCCTCTTGCCTGTCTCGCCGCCGATCCCTGGCCCACGTCCTGCCTCTAGCCCAGATCGTCCTTCTTCCTCATACCCAACAGACAGTTACTCTCCCCCCCTTCAAAGCATAATTTGAAAGCCTTAGAGAAGCAGTATAGCTCAGTGGAAAGAGCACGGGCTTGGGAGTCAGAGGTCATGGGTTCTAATTCTGGCTCTGCCATTTTACAGCTGTGACTTTGGGCGAGTCACTTCACTTCTCTGTCCCTCAGTTACCTCATCTGTAAACTGGGGATTAAGACTGTGAGCTTCAGGTGGGACAACCTGATTACCTTGTATTCTCCCCCATGCTTAGAACAGTGCTTGGCACATAGTAAGAACTTAACTACCATCATTATTATTATTATTATTATTGAAGGCACCTCTCCTCCAAGAGGTTTTCCCAGACTAAGCCCCTCTTTTCCTCCTCTCCCACTCCCTTCTATGTCACCCTTTGCCTGTCTACTTGTTTTGTTTTATTGTCTGTCTCCCCTTTTTAGACTGTGAACCCATTGTTAGGTAGGGATTGTCTCTATCTTATCGAATTGTACTTTCCAAGCACTTAGTACAGTGCTCTGCACACAGTAAGTACTCAACAAATATGATTGAATGAATGAATGAATGAATGCTCTTGCCCCCTCCCAGCCCCACAGCACTTATGTCTTGTCTTATGCTGTCGAGTTGTCTCCGCCCTATAGTGACACCATGGACACATCTCTCCCAGAACACCCCACTTCCATCTGTAATCGTTCTGGAAATGTTTCTATAGAGTTTACTTGGTAAAAATACGAAAGTGGTTTACCATTGCCTCCTTCTGTGCAGTAAACTTGTGTCTCCCCCTAGACTCTCTCCCGTGCCGCTGCTGCCCAGCACAGGTGAGTTTTGATTTGCAGCAGATTGTCTTCCACTCACTAGCCCCTGCCCAAGCTAGGAATGGAATGTATATGCCACTTCTTGACTCTCCCTCTTGTAGCTGAGACTGGTAGAGCGCTGGAAACTCTCCAGGAGTGACCCTGAGAGGTGACAGCACTTATGTACAGATTTATAATTTTTACTTATTTGTTGTGATATCTGCCTCTCCCCTCTCAAGGCTGTAAGCTCGTTGTGGGCAGTTTTTATTGTTGTATTGTACTTTCTTAAGAGAGTAGTGCAGTGCTCTGCACACAGTAAGTGCTCAATAAATACAATTGAATGAATGAATAGAGGTGGTAGTTGAAGTCATGGCAGCAAATGAGTTCTCCAAGGGAGAATAGAATAAAAGAGGACCCAGAACTGATCCTTGAGGGACACCTTGAGTTAAGGGGTGGGAAGCAGAGAAGGAGCCCGTGAAGGAGACTGAGAATGAGCAGCCAGAGAAATAAGAAGAGAACCAGGAGAGGACAGTGCCAATGAAGCTAAGGTTGGATAATGCTTCCAGGAGAAGGGAGTGGTTCACAGTGTTGAAAGCAGTTGAGAGGATGAGAAGGATTACTATCCCAACCCCAAAACCTAACCTTAATCCTAACCATAATGTTAATTTATATCCTAACATTAACCCTACCTTTTAAAAAGCCTAGCCTTTTCCTTAACCCTAACTGTAACTTTAACCCAAAGTGTAATAAACTTTACCTTAACTTTAAAGCTAACCCTAACCATTTCCCAAACCCTTAACCTAAACCTCAGTATAACCTTAACCCTAATAAAGCCCAGACATTAACACAAACTTCACTTATAACTGTAACACTAATCCTAACCAAACCCTAACCCTCACCTTAACCATCACCCAAACCCTAAACCTAACTCTAACTGAAATCCTAAACCAAGTGGAGGCAAGACTCGGGGGTCAGTCCTCGGCCCCTTCACCCCCAACCCAGACTCCAGAGCGCAGGGGGCAGAGGGTGGGTCCCCCAATCACAACGCTGGACAATGGGAAGCAGGAAGGTGGGGGACAAGCTGGGAAGGGTCAGACCCCCACCAGACTCAAGGAAATGGCCGGCAGAGCCAGGGTTATCACAGCCATGGTGCCGACCATTGGAGAGAAGGAGGGGAAGGAGGCACCAGGGAGGGTCAGAGCCCATGGGACTCCAGAGTTCAGGGGGCACTTGGGTCCCCCAACCTGGGGCTGAGCACTGGGGAGCAGGAAGGGAAGGAGGCACCGGGGAGGAGTGGACCCCGAAAGAACTCACGAATGCAGGCCTTTCTCCTTGGAGCTGGTCTCCATGGGAGGTCCTCTTCACCTCTGGGAGCATGCCAATCAGTGATTTTTATTGAATGCTTACTGTGGGCAGAGCATTATACTAAGTGCTTGGGAGAGTACAATAAAAGAGAGTTGGTAGCCACAATCCCTGAGCACAAGGAGCATGGCGTAGTGGATGGAACATGGTCCTGAGAGTTAGAAAGTTATGGGTTCTAATCCCCGCTCTGCCACTTGTTTGCTGTGTGACCTTGTCACTTCCCTTCTCTGAGCCTCAGTTACCTCATCCATAAAATGGGGATTGAGACCATACAAGGTCTGTATTCAACTCGATTTGCTTGTATCCACCCCACACTTAGTGCAGTGCCTGGCACATAGTAAGCACTTAACAAATAGCATTGTTACTATTATTTAGAGGGGAAGACAGACATTAAAAGGTAGGGAGTGAGGATTATTATTATCATTATAATTATTGTTTTATCCTGGTATTTAAGTGCATATTTTATTTCAAATACTGTTTTAAATGCTGGGATCGATACAAATTAATCAGGTTGGACCAAGAACCTGTCCCATTTAGGGCTCACAGTCTAAGTAGGAGGAAGTTTTCTGTTGTATATGAAGTCAGAAGGAGTTTCAGGCCAGAGGGAGGTCCTGGATAAGAGGTTGGCATTGAGGTAGATGAGATAAAGTTACAGTGAGCACGTTGACATTAGAGGAGTGAAGTGTGAAGGTTGGGTTGTAGTAGCAAATCAGCAAGGAAATTTAGGATGGAGAGAGGTGATTTGAGTCTCTTAAAGATGGTGGTAAAAAGTTTCTGTTTGATGTGGAGCTGGACTGGATGTGGAGCCATTGGAGGTTTTTGAGGAGTGGAGAATCCTAGATTAAACAGTTGTTGGTTTGGGG
This sequence comes from Ornithorhynchus anatinus, assembly GCF_004115215.2. NCBI lineage: Eukaryota > Metazoa > Chordata > Mammalia > Monotremata > Ornithorhynchidae > Ornithorhynchus > Ornithorhynchus anatinus. The sequence continues at coordinate 186,442,990 of NC_041728.1, read as the reverse complement.
TTTTTTTTAAATATCTGAGAAGCTGAATGAATTAAGGACTGGAATGAGAAGAAAGAGAAGGCAGGGAGATCAGTAATGCAGTAGCCAAGGCAAGATAAGGTAAGTGATTGGGTCAGCAGAGTAGTAGTTTGGATGAGAGAAATAGGCAGATTCTAGAGATGTTGTGAAGGTATATCTGACAGGATTTGGTGATAGAATGGCTACATGCATCGAATGAGAGAGTTGAATTGAGAATATCAAGGTTGTAAGCTCATGAGACAGAGAGGAGGATGGTGATGTCTACATTAATGATGAGAAATTCAAGGGGAGAACTGGGAAAATAAATTTTATTTTGGACTTTTTTTAATTTTAATTTAATTGAAAGTTTACTACATGTACCTGAGAGGTCAAAGAGGATTAAGATTTTCATTTGATTTGGCAAGAAGGTCACTGGTGACCTTAGAGATAATAATAATAATAATGATGGTATTTGTTAAGCACTTACTATGTGCCAAGCACTGTTCTAAGCACTGGGGTAGATACAAGCTTATCAGGTTGTCCCACGTGGGGCTCACAGTCTTAGTCCCCATTTTACAGATGAGGGAACTGAGTCACAGAGAAGTTGTGACTTTGAGCAAGTCGTGTCAAGACAGATGTCAAGTGACAGAGCTGAGATTTGAACCCACGACCTCTGACTCCCAAGGCTTTCCTTGAAGCGGTCGGAAGCCAGATTGGAAGAGGTTAGGGAGAGAATTGAAGGGAAGGAAGCAGAGACAGTGGATGTAGCCAACTTGCTCAAAGATTTTGTGTAGGAATGGTAGAAGGGAGATGGGGAGATATCTGGAGGGAGCTATGGGGATAAGGAAGAGTTTTTTTTAGGAGAGAGGATAAATTGACATGCTTCAAAGCCAAAGGGAAGCATCCTCTGGAAAGCAAATGGCTGAATTCGGTGATGAAAGAAGGAAGAAGGTAGGAGACAATTGCTTTGATTAGGTCAGAAGGGGTGGGGCTGGAGATGCAGGTGGAAGGGGGAGATTTTGAGAGAAGGTGAAAAAGTATCTCCTCTTGAGATACTGCTGAAAAGGATTGGAGAGGGCAGGAAGAGGGAGGGGCTGGAGAGGAGCAGGGGAGATTTTAGGAAGCTCTGTTCCCACTGCCCAGAAGAGAGTAGCATACAAAACCAGCTCCAGCACTGGCTTTCATTGCTTTGTCCATTTACATAATTCTGCTTCCAGACAGTCGTGCCAGTGCAAAACCCCTGTGAATTTCCATTGGTTGCTGGGGCATCAGTTGGTTCCAGGAGCCAATCAGTGTTTGTTGCCATCAAACTCCGGCCATCCCGGGTTCACTGCCATCATGTAGCCAGTGTCCAGAGCTTGATGCTGCTTGCCCACATCATGGACCTAGCTGAACCTAAGCTGTCCTCTGCCCTCCGTGCCCAGTGCTGCCTCTCACCCACATTTCAGGAAAGCTGAAAATCTCCACTCCTTCCCCACTGCTGCCAACACACTCCCGGCTGTGACCCAAGGCCCCACCTGGTAGCACAACCGGCAGAGCTCAGGGGATGCCTCCACCACCCTCAGAAGCAGGCAGTGGGTCACCTCGGCAGAAACTACTAGCCTGGGCAAAAACACCATGCCTGACAGTTTCTAGTTTATTAATAAAGGGCATGGCAAGACATTAATGGCAAGAGATAGGGTCGTGGGGACAGGAGTTTGAGCATGAGCTGAAAGTCTGAAATAGGTGGTGCTAGTAACGGGCATGGGAGTCAATAAGGATGAAGCCACGTGGCTCTGGCCACTCCTCCCCACTGTGCTTCAAGCAGTTCTTCCCTTCATGGTTTGGGAGCTCCTCCCCATCATTGCTCCAGACAATCCTTCCTTACCCTTGGAGGCTCTAAGTGGCTGGGAGCTAGGGACTTGAAGGGATGAGTGCTGGGAGGGGCCGGGGTCTGGGAGGGGCCGGGGGCTGGGAGGGGCCTAGTCTAGAAGGGGCCCGGAATGCGAGGGGCTGAGGCTGGGAGGATTGGGCTTTGCAGAGCTGATAGCCCAGAAAAGCACCATTCTGAACATTTCCATCCCTGAGGAAAACTGTCTGTCAGAAGCCTGGGGTGTGCGAGTCCTGGAGTCCTGTCTATTCAGCTGTGGGGGCTGCTGCACCCCACCCTGCCCCCTGCCCCAGCTGGATGGGCACTTAGATGTGCTTCCTTGTCTGAAAAGATCATGAGCCCTCAAGGGGCAGGGACAGTGTCTAATTTCCAGTTCTGTAGTCTCTCTCAGTGCTTGGTCCAGTGCTCTGCACAGAGTAGGCACATAATAAATCCTACTAATACTACAACTACTACTGTGCTGTTTGTCCAGCCTTTGGAGACACAAAGACCCCGTTGTGTCTGTTTCCCTCCTTTCCCCAGTCCTTGCCCAGGGAATGCTCTTCTTCGCTCCCTTCCTCCCCTCCATGGTCTTTCTGGGGAAATAAGAGGAGCTTCTCCCCTAACCACAGCACCCATCTGATTATGTTTTCATTTTATGTATTTTACTGTGTTGTGTTTTATTATTTCATTATTCCTGATGTGTCTGACTCCAAGTGCTTCTACTCACTTGGAATTTTAGATTGTGAACCCCATGAGAAATAGATACTAGGTTTAACGCCCGCCCCCCTTAGCTCCCAATCCTAAATACAGTATTCTGCACCCAGTAAGTGCTTAATGGATACTATTACTTTCACTACCTTTGGCCATTTTGAGGTGAGGGGAAGTGAGCTGGTGTGCCTGGGAGAACAGGACTTGGGAAGAGCTCATGCTGTGGACCATGGACAGACACAGGACACAGGACACAGGGAGGCAACAGAGAGGATCCCTGGAGGCTAGAGAGCAGTGACCAGGACTCCAGAGGGGCAAGGCTCCTCCTGAGGTGGGGAAGAATGTAAGCCCTGGGATGCTTTCAGGGAATTTCAGAGCATACTGAGGGTGACAATATTAGAACTAGGGAAAGATGGTTTACCCTGGAGTGGTTTGGGTTGTTACTTTCTAAAGAATATATAAAATATTGTAGAGATCCCAAATCTCCTCCAAGAGGCCTTCCCAACTAAACCTTTCTTTCCTCTTCTCCCACTCCCTTCTGCGTCATTTCCCTTGGGTTTGCACCTTTTAGGCACCCTTCCCTCAGCTCCACAATCAATCCATCAATGGCATTTATTGAGTGCTTACTATGTACAGACCACTGTACTAAGCACAGGGAGATTCCAGTGCAACAGAATTAGCAGACAAGTTTCCTGTTTATAAGAAGTTTACAGTCTAGAGAGGGAGACAAACATTAACATGAATAGAGAAATATGTGGCTTATATATTAAAATATGGGGCTTATGTTCATACACAACTGTTATTTATTTATTTATATTGATGTCTGCCTCCCATCTAGACTGTAAGCTCAGTGTGGGCAGGGAAAGTATCTACCAACACCATATTATTGTACTCTCCCAAGCACTTAGTACAGTGCTCCACACACAGTAAGCACTGAATAAGTATGATTGCTTGATTCTTTGACTAATTTTAAGTGGTGGGGGCTGGTGGAGAAGCCTGGAGGGAGAGCAGGGAAAGAGCGGTTCATGAAGCCATGTGACCAGGGTCTTGGTGGGTGGGAGCACTGTGTGTGTGTGTGTGTGTGTGTGTGTGTGTGTCCGCAGGCTTCCTGCAGCAGGAGCCGGCTCCGGGCCAGCAGACAGGGCAGCCTCATCCCCGTTACCACCTGCACCTGTGGGGAGATGGCTGGGCTCCAGGCACACAGGAGTGGCAGCAGGGGTGTTGCAGCAATGCAAGGGGACAGCGAATGGGGCTCCTCAAAACCTACGAGAGAACAAGAGTTGGAAACCGCTTTAGAACACAGCAGAGTCTGACTGGGAGTCTGAAGGTTCTTCCAGAGCCTAGAAATTGTATGTGAGAGCCAGGATTTAGGCAGGGGGATTTACCTTTTCCTTTCATAGTTGAAGTTTGCATGTTTTGAGTCATTTTGTAGCCGCTGTTTCACTGACTCACTCAGAAGATTCCCGAACAGGTCCAGCCGTGTCAGTTTCTTGTTGCCAGTGAGAATGGAGGACAGATCCTCATAACAGGCATCCCTGAGGCCACAGGACTGCAACCTGCAGAGGGCATCCAGAGAAGAAAATTCCTGTTAGCCCTCCTGTGTCAAACCTTTGCTACCTCTTCCTAAGAAAAATTCCCCTGTCCCCCAGCCCCACAGACCCTCTTCTCCCATCAGTCTCTTCTCCCTTCCTCCCTGCTCTCTGGTCTCTGCTCTCTGCTTTCCCAACCCAAGAGAGAACTGGAGACAGAGTCAGAGAAGGGCAGGGGTCAGTGAACCTTTGGGCTGTCACTCCTGGGCAGGAGACCATGAACAGTCCCCTAGGGGCTGGTCCATACTCGAGGCTCAAACCCTCTCAGCATCCCCCACTCAATTTATTGAGTTGAGGCAGCTCAAGTCAATCCTCAACTATGCCTTCTCCACTTAACTTGATTCCCTTGCTCCCCTGCCCCTTCATCAGTCTTGTACCACAAACTCACAGCCTTGGATCACCTCCATAGTGCCCTTCCTCTGCTTTTGTTCATAAGCTAAGGAGAGCTGCTAGTGGAAATCCAGACATTAGGCTGACCTTGTCCATCTCAATTTCATCCTCACCTGCTCTAACTCTGCCTTCTCTTCAGCCCTTATTGATTCCCATGCCAGTTTCCTGTTCCCTCTATTTCAGCCTTTTCCTCTCTTTAAACTCTCTTTCCTCTACTGCTCCCGTCTCTGACTCTTAATGACCTGACCTTCTATTTCATTGCTATAATTGAAACCATCAAGCATGAACTCCCTAAAATCTCCCTTGCACCTCTCAAAGTCCCACCCTCTTCCTTTTTGATTCTCCCATTCTTTCCAGTAGTTTCTCAAGTGGAGAGCTCCCTCCTCAGCCTCTCGAAATCCACCCCAGTGACCTGAATCTACAACCCAATCCCTTCACACCTCATTAAAATACCCCTTCTTCCCACCTTGATTGCTATCTTCAACAGTTCACTTTCAAATGGCTCCTTCCCCCCTGCATTCAAATGTGCTCATGTCTCCCATATCCTTAAAACAACCTCCCTTGGCCCTTGTGCACCCTCCAGTTATCACCCCCCCATTTCCCTCCTACCTTTCCTTTCCAAGTTCTTTGAGCCACTTAATCACACCTAACGCCTCTACTTCCTCTTCTCCAATTCTTTCCTTGTCCCTTGAAATCTGGCTTAAACCCTCTTCCCTCCAAGGAAACTGCCTCCTCCAAAGTCAATCAATCAATCAGTGGTATTTGTTGTGTTCTCATTGTGTGAGACTATAGTACAAAACAGTTGGTAGACAAATCTCTGCTCACAAGGAGTTTACAGTCCAAAGTGGGAGACAGACATTAAAATAAATCATGGATATGTACATAAGTACAAGTACATAAGTACAAGTACATAAGTAGGAGAAGCAGTGTGGCTCAGTGGAAAGAGCATGGGCTTGGAAGTCAGAGATCGTGGGTTCTAGACCCGGCTCTGCCACTGGCCAGCTGTGTGATTTTGGTCACTTCACTTCTCTGTGCCTCAGTTACCTCATCTGTAAAATGGGGATTAAAAACTGTGAGCCCCACATGGGACAACCTAATCACCTTGTATTCCCCCCAGCACTTAGGACAGTGCTTTGCAAATAGTAAGTGCTTAACAAATACCAACATTATTATTATTACTATAAGTGCTGTAGGATTGAGGGAAGGGTGAATATCAATGCTTGAAGGGTACAAAACCAAGCCCAAGGGTGAAGCAATAGGGAGAAGGGTACAATGAGGAGGTTTTATTTAGAAGAGTGAAGTGAGTATGCTGGGATGTAGTCGGAAATGAAAGAGGTAAAATAAACAGCATCTAAGGGATCAAATGTTTTAAAGTTGAAGGTAAGGAGTTTCCGTTTGTTGTGGAGATGGATGGGAAACCATAGGAGGTTCTTGAGGAGTGGGGAAACATGGACTGAACATTTCTGTGGAAAAATGATCCAGGCGGCAGAGTGAAAAATGGACTGTAGTGGGGAGAGACAGGAGGCAGGGAGGTCAGTGAGGAGGCTGATGTGGTGGATCATCAGCGAAGACACTGATCATCTTTATGAGGATGATACCCAGATCTCCCACTCCAGCCCTGATCTCTCCCCTTCTCTGCTGTCTTGCAATTCCTCCTGCCTTCAGGACATCTCTACTTGGATGTCCTGTCGACACCTCAAACTTAATATGCCCAAAACAACACCTTATCTTTCCTGTTCCTGTCCATACACTGTCCTCTCCCTGACTTTCCTGCCATTGTAGACAGCACTACTATCCTCCTTGTCTCACAAGCCTATAACCTTGACATTATCCTCTTTCAACCCACATATTCAATCTGTCACCAAAGCCAGTCGGTTCCATGTTCACAGCATAGCTAAGATCTGCCCTTTCCTGTATATCCAAACTACTACCATATTGACCTAAGCACTTATCCTATCCCACCTTGACTACTGCATTGGCCTCTTCACTTAGCTCCCTGTCTCCTGTCTGTCCCCACTCCAGTCCATACGTCACTCTGCTGCCTGGATCATTTATCTACAAAAAAGCTCAATCCATGTTTCCCCACTCCTCAAGATCCTCCAGTGATTGCTCGTCCTTTTCCACATCAAACAGAAACTGCTTACGATCAACTTTAAAGCACTCAATTACATTGCTCCCTCCTACCTTACCTCCCTTATTTCCTACTACAACCCAGTGCGCACACTTCACTCCTCTAACAACATATTCATTTTCTCTTGATCTCGTCTGTCTCACCACCAACATCAAGCCCTTGCCCTGTCTCTGATCTGGAACTCCCTCTCTCTACATATGTGGCAAACAATCACCCTCCCCACTTTCAAGGCCTTATTAATGGCACGTCTGCTCCATGAGGCCTTCTCTGATTACACCCTCTCCCTATTATCCATCTCCTTCTACATCACACTTACACTGGATTTGCACCCTTTAGTCAACCCTTCCTCAGCCCCACAGCACTGATGTATATATCTCTCATTAATTCATTTTTATGAATGCCTGTCTCCCCTTCTAGACTGTAAGACAGGTGTGGGTAGGGAATATATCTGCCAACTTTATTATACTCTCTCAAGTGCTTAGTACACTGGTCTGCACACAGTAAGTGCTCAGTAAATATAATTGATTGATTGATGCAGTAGTCAAGGCAGGATAGGATAAGTGTTGTGAAGGATTTGGTGACAGATTGAATATAATGTCAAGGTTATGGGCTTGTGAGATGGGAGAAAGGACAGGGTTTGTGTGGAAGACGAGGAGTTCTGTTATGAAAATGACCTTTTATTTGCCAAATCCAATGGCCTCCATTCCAACCTAATCTTCCTTGATGTCTCAATTGCCTCTGACATTGTGGATTACCCCTTTCTCCTAGAAATATTATTTAAGCTTGGCTTCACTAATACTGTCCTCTCCTGGTTTTCCTCCTATCTCTCTTGCTGCCCATTTCTCATTCTCTTTCACAGGTTCCTCCTCTGCCTCTCATCCTCTAACAGTTGGAGTTCCTCGAGGCTCAGTTCTGAGTGCCTTTCTATCATGTATCTATACCCACTCAATCACTCTCCTGGCTTCAACTACCATCGCTACACTGATGATTCCCAAATCTGCCTCTCTCCATCTCTGCAGTCTCACATTTCCACCTGCCTTCAGGAAATCTCTACTTGGATGGCCTGAGGATACCTCAAACTTAACATCTCCAAAACACAACTCCTCATCTTATCACCAAAATTCTCCAAATTTTGAATTCTCCAAATTCTCCCAAATTCTCCAAATCTTTTTGACACAAAAAAGGAGTCAAAAGGTCATGGCTTTTAATCTCTCCCCAGCCCCCACACCGTCACCCCTCACTCTCTCCTCTCCATAGCTGCTGCCAAATGTGGCCTCTTGGAACCCCTGCTCCATCATAGGGAAGGTTCCCTTCATCCTTGACCTGTTCCTGCCCTGGTCATTCCTCCTCCTCGCCATCACTGTAACCTGGCTCTCCTCTGATGACACGGTCTCCCCTGCTGCTCTCTCCAGAGAGGGCCTCTTCTTTTCCCACTCCCCCAGACTTATTGGGAAAAGAGGAGTTGAATCCCTTCTCATGCCCCAGTGACACTTTCAGTCCACCCCATCTCACTTTCCCTTTCTTTCCTCTCCTTTGAACCCCATATCATCCACTTCTACCACCCCCTCCAGATTCTTGTAGCTGTTCCCAGACTAAGCCCTCCTTTTCCTCAGCTCCCCCTCCCTCTGCACTGTTCCGACTCTCTCCCTTTGCTCTATCCCCTGCCCCCACCCCACAGCACTTGTGAATATAGCTACATATCTATAATTCTATTTATTTATATTAATGCCTGTTTACTTGTTCTAATGTGTGATATATCTATAATTCTATTTATATTGATGCTGTTGATGCCTGTTTACTTGTTTTTATGTCTGTCTCCCCCCTTCTAGACTGTGAGCCCGTTGCGGGCAGGGATTGTCTCTGTTGCTGAATTGTACTTTCTAAGTGCTTAGTACAGTGTTCTGCACACATTAAGTGCTCAATAAATACGATTGAATGAATGAATGAATGAATCCTCCTTTGGGCCTGGAATTCCCTTCCCCTTTGTATCTGACAATCCACCACTCTTCCCATCTTTTAAGCCTTATTTTTTTTTATGGTATTTGCTAAGTGCTTACTAAATGCCAGTCACTGTTCTAAGTCCTGGGGTAGATACAAGCTAATCAGGTTGACCCTGTGCCACATGAGGCTTTCAGTCTTAATCCCCATTTTACTGATGAAGTAACTGAGACTGAGGGTGTTCCAGGCCACAGATAGGACATGGTCGAGAGGTCAGAGGCGAGAAAAATGAGATCTAGGAACAGTGAGAAAGTTAACATTAGAGGAGCGAAGTGTGGGGACTGGGTTGTAGTAGGAGAGTAGCGAGGTAAGGTAGGAGGGGTAAGGTGATTGAGTGTTTTAAAGCCGATAGTAAGAAGTTTCTGTTTGATGAGTAGGTGAATGGGCAACCAATGGAGACTCTTGAGGAGTGGGGAAACATAGACTGAATGCTTTTGTAGAAAAATTATCAGGACAGCAGAGTGAAGTGTTGACTAGGGTGGGGAGAGACAGGAGGCTGAGAGGGCAGCAAGGAGGCTGATACCGTAATCAAGGCGGGGTAGGATAAGTGCATGGATTAACAGGGTAGCAGTTTGGATGGAGAGGAAAGAGTGGATTTTAGAAATGTAGTGGAGGTTGAACTGACAAGATTTAGTGATAGATTGAATATGTGGGTGAATGAAAGAGAGAAGTCAAGGATAACACCAAGGTTATGTGCTTGTAAGAGAGGAAGGATGGTGGTAGTGTCTACAGTGATGGGAAAGTCAGAAGAAGGAGAGGGTTTGGGTGGGAAGATAAGGAGTTCCATTTTTAGACATGTTAATTTTAAGGTGAGAGCAAGACATGTAGGAAGAAATGCCTTGAAGGCAGGAGGAAATGCGAGACTGCAGAGACTCTCCCTGGGAGCCAGGGAACATGGCAGCTTCTAACTCTTGTGCCTGTGGCCAGCTCTTGGTTGGACCCTCTCGCCCCGGATAGATGCTGCCTACAGTTACTCTACACTACCACAGTGGACCAGCCAGAAAAGAAACTGAATAAACTTACCCCAATATCTCTAGGGAACAGTTTGGATGTCTCAGCCCCTCGCAAAGTGATTTCACTGCTCTGGCATTCAGGTCACAGTTAGTCAGGTACAGACGTTTCAGTTTCTGGTTGCTGGCGAGGGCAGAGGAGAGGTCCTTACAACTGGCAACAGTAAGATGGCAGCGCTGCAATCTGGAGGAAAAACAATAGCAGGGAGAGACTGCTATCAGGACAGCCTCCAGGGCTAGGGTTCTGGGTCCCTCCTGGGCTGCTCACCCCATCTCTGTCTTTATGCTGGGAGCCCAAGGCCAGGGCTCACTGCCTGCAGATCCAGAGAGATCACGAAAGGGACCAGAGAAACCAAGGTTAAAGAGAGTTTCTGGGAGAAGGGAGAGGTCCAGCAAGTTAAAGGCAGCCAAAGCATAGAGGAGAATTTGGAAAGAGTCTACTACACTGGGCAAGAAAGGGGCCATGGGTGACTTTTCAGCCATTCTGCAGTCTGGCACCTTCTAAGCCTGAAAATACTCACACCCCAGGGACTCACAGCTTTAACCACTGTTTCTTCCTTACTTGGAAAAGCAGCATGGCCTCGTGGAAAGAGCACAGGGACTGGGAGTCGGAAGACTTTGCTTCTAATCGCTGCTCTGTCACTTCCCTGCTGTGTGACCCTTGGCTAGTCATTTAACTTCTCTGGTCTTCCACTTCCTCTTCTGTACAACAGGGACCCAATATTCATTCTCTCCTACTTAGATGGGAGACTTGGACTTAAAGGGATGACTATTTCTGACAGGATTATCTTGTATCTTCCCAGCTCTTAGTACAGTGCTTGACACATAGTAAAAACTAAAAAAAAAAACCATTTTAATCATTATTCCCCTTCATTGTAATCTATTCTGTGCCTGTCTCCCGTGCTACATTGTTAGCTCCTCAAGGACGGGGACCATATCTACCAATTCTATTTTACTTTTGCAAGCTCTTAGCTCAGTGTTTTGCACAAAGAAAGTGCTCAATTTAAACTGATGGTTTCTTGAGCCCAGGAACAGCACTGAGTCACAGGGGACAGAGAGCTGAGGAGTACCACCAGAGGTCAGTCAGTCAATCATATTTATTGAGTGTTTATGGTGTACAGAGCACTGTACTAAGTGCCTGGGAGAGAATAAATGAGCTTCCAGTCTAAAGCACTGCAAATAGATTGCAATGAAAATAATGCTGGACTAAAAATAGAGTGAAGTACTGTGAATCAATGCCTTATCACAGCAGGAGTGTTTGTGTATGCTGATGAATCCTAGAGCTAGGTCATTGAGAGATATTCTCTCGCCATGGTTACCCATAATGGAAAGGTCTAAGCCTAAACCTCAAAGTTAATTCACCTGTGCAAGGCAGCAGCGTCATGGGAAGAGTCAAAGGTGGATGATCAAGTGATCAAAATGTTGATCAAACACAGCAGCAGAGACTCAAGTTTTTTAATGCACGGAAGAAGGCAATGACAAACCACTTCTGTATTTTTTACTAAGAAAACTCTACGGATACACATAACAGCACATCAACTTGGTATTTAAGTGTTTACTGTGTCCCAAGCCCAGTGCTATGTTCTGGTACTCAGATCAGACACAGTCCCACTCTCATGAACTTCTTGATATCAGGGATCATGTCTACTAACTCAATTGTACTGCCCCAGTGCATAGTACAGTCCTCTGCACATAGGAAGTGCTCAGTAAATACTAATGATTGATTGATTCATTCATAGAATTGGTGGCTGTTCTGGTGGGCCTGCATTACTTGTTGCAGGAAGTACAATCAGTATAATAATGAAACAGTATTTTGCTTTCTTTTAAATTGTGGTACTAGATGTTTTTGTCTCTTTGCATTTGCAATAATCCGAAGTCCATATTTTGGAGTTTCATGAAGAAATAATAAATGGCTTTATGAGACATGAGGGTGGGGCTGGGAACCACAGAGTGGAGACTGAAGAGGAGCTCTGGGGGAGGGGCAGTCTGGGGTTTCCCAGCTGCTCCCTCAGGGTTGGAGCGAAGGCCTGGGGGAGCTGTCGTGGGGTTGTGGCTCTGCCCCTGCCCCTATTTCCAGGATGGACAGACAGTGAATAATAATAATAATAATAATGTTGGTATTTGTTAAGCGCTTACTATGTGCCGAGCACTGTTCTAAGCGCTGGGGTAGACACAGGGGAATCAGGTTGTCCCACTGGGGGCTCACAATCTTAATCCCCATTTTACAGATGAGGTAACTGAGGCATCGAGAAGTTAAGTGACTTGCCCAAAGTCACACAGCTGACAAGTGGCCGAGCAGGGATTCGAACCTATGACCTCTGACTCCAAAGCCCATGCTCTTTCCACTGAGCCACGCTGCTTCTCTAAATAATATATACACATGAGCACAGTGCTGAGGGGAGGGGAAGGGGGGAGAGGGAGGATCATCATCATCATGTTGGTATTTGTAAAGCGCTTACTATGTGTAGAGCACTGTTCTAAGCGCTGGGGTAGACACAGGGGAATCAGGTCGTCCCACGTGGGGCTCACAGTCTTAATCCCCATTTTACAGATGAGGTAACCGAGGCACAGAGAAGTTAAGTGACTTGCCCAAAGTCACACAGCTGACAAATGGCAGAGCTGGGAATCGAACTCATGACCTCTGACTCCAAAGCCCATGCTCTTTCCCCTGAGCCACGCTGCTTCTCTAGTGGAGATACAGACAAACCAAATCCACTTCAAGTATATCCTTGCATACTTTAACTCTGCCCCCATGAGAAGCAGCGTGGCTCAGTGGAAAGAGTTCGGGCTTGGGAGTCAGAGGTTGTGGGTTCTAATCCCGGATCTGCCACTTGTCAGCTGTGTGACCGTGGGCAAGTCACTTAACTTCTCTGTGCCTCAGTTACCTCATCTGTAAAATGGGGATTAACTGTGAGCCTCACGTGGGACAACCTGATTACCCTGTATCAACCCCAGCGCTTAGAACAGTGCTCTGCACATAGTAAGCGCTTAACAAATACCAACATTATTATTATTATTATTAAAAATATTTCTCCATACTTATTGACACCCATTCCCATCATCCTCACCAGTTGTTCCAGATGTTTAACTCTCTCCTCAAACCCCCTGCCCCCGTCTCCCTCATCCCATGCCCCTAACAATGTGGCCACTTACTGTATTGAGAAAATTGACATTACCTGGCATGATATCCCTAAAATAATAATAACAGTGATAATGATGGTATTTGTTAAGCGCTATGTGCCAAGCACCGTTCTAAGCGCTAGGGTAAATACAAGGTAATCACGTTGTCCCACGTGGGTCTCAAATTCCTAATCCCCATTTTACAGATGAGGTACCTGAGGCACAGAGAAGTTAAGTGGCTTGCCCAAGGTCACACAGCAGAGACGTGGCAGAGCTAGGATCAGAACCCACATCCTCTGACTCCCAAGCCCGTGCTCTTTCCATAAGCCATGCTGCTCTATCACTCCCCAGTTCCTCTCTGCTCTTGCCCCTTCTTCAATTCTCCCATCTTTCCTAACAGTACCTGTAGAGGAGTTCTCCTGCCTTCTCTCAAAATCCACCCCCTCCACCTGCACAGTCAACACTATTCCTTCACAAATTACCAAAACACTTGCTCCCTCCCTTCTGCCCTCCCGAACTGCCATATTCAACTATTCTCTCTCCTATGGCTTCTTCCCCACTGCTTTCAAACATGCCCATGTTGAAATGTTGGATGCCCATGCCCATCCTAAAAAAAAACCCTTCCTTTGACCCCATAGCTCCCTCCAGTTTTCCCCCCATCATCCTCCAACCATTTCTCTCCAAACTCCTTGAGTGAGTTATTTACACCTCCTGTCACAAGTTCCACTCCTCCAGTTCTCTCCTTGACCTCTTATGATCTGGCTTCCATCCCCCTCATGCCACAGAAACTGCCCTCTAAAAGGTCACCAAGTACCTCCTCCTTGCTAAATCCAGTGACCTCTACTACATCCTAATCCTCCTCGACCTCTCACTTGCCTTCGACATTGTCAACCACCCTCTTCTCCTGGAACCATTATCCAACCTCAGCTTCACTGACATTGTCCTCTCCTGGTTCTCCTCCTATCTCTCTGGCCGCTCACTTTCAGTTTCTTTTGTGGGATCCTCCTCTGCCTCCCACCCCCTAACTGTAGGGGTCCCTCAAGGTTCAGTTCTGGATCCCCATCTATTCTCCATCTTACACCTACTCCCTTGGACAACTTATTCGCTCACATGGATTCAACTACTACCTCTTTGCAGATGGCACCCAAATCTAAACCTCTTCCTCTCTGCAGTCTTGCATTTCCTCCTGCCTTCAAGACATCTCTACTTGGATGTCCTCCCATCAACTCAAACTTAACGTGACTAAAACAGAACTTCTTATCTTCCCACACAAAAAATGTCCTCCCCCTGACTTTTCCATCTCTGTAAAGGGCACCACCATCCTTCCTGTCTCACAAGCTCATAAACCTGGTGTTATCTTTCCATTCATTTATTCATTCATTCATTCAATTGTATTTATTAAGCACTTATTGTGTGCAGAGCACTCTACTAAGTGCTTGGGAGAGTATGCTAGTACAATAAACAGACACATTCCCTGCCCTCAGTGGGCTTACAGTCTAGAGGAGGGGAGGCAGACATTATATAAATAAATAAATTGCAGATATGCACATTAGTGTATCCATTTGATCAACTGTCTATGACCAAATGGATACATTTATTTACATACCTGTAAGGAAGAAAGTGACACAGTATTGCAAAAGGTCAGGAAGAAGAAAAAGCCAAAATGGATGTGAAAGATAACTCTAGAATTAGGCAAAAAAAAAAAAGGAAAGAAGCAAAAAACAGAGGACAAAAGAACTTGGTTAAAGAACTGAATTGAGAATTCCAGAAGTCTGCCAGGAAGGACAAACAGGAATATTATAACATCATATGTAAAGAAATGGAAGTCATTAACAAATGTGGGTGGATAAGATCACTACTTCAGAAAATTAAGGAAATTAAATTAACATTTCATCCTTGGATTGGCTTTGTCAAAAGCAAAGATGGACTGATGATAAATGATACCAGTACAATGAAACAGAGATGGAAAGACAGACAATTACTACTCCTACCAGTCTCCCCCTCTTGAAAGCCTTATTGAAGACACATCTCCATAAAAACCTAAGCCCTCCTTTCCTCTTATCCAACTCTTTTCTGCATCACCCTGGCTTGCTCCCTTTATCCATCCACTCTCCCAGTCCCACAGCACGAATGCATATACCTATAATTTATTTCTTTATATTAATATCTGTGTTCCCCTCTAGACTGTAAGCTCATTGAGGGCAGGGAATGTATCTCTTGTTACATTGTACTCTCCCAAGTGCTTAGTACAGTGCTCTGCATACAGTAAGCATACAATAAATACGATTGACTAACTGATTGACTGGCAAACCACCATTGGTACAAACTCTCTCTGGGAGCCAGAGAACATGGCAGCCTCCAACCCCTGCGCCTACCGTTAGGTCTCAGAGGGACCCTCACTTCCTGGACAGACACTTCCCTCAGTCACTTTACATTATTTTGGGGACTGTTAAGAACAGAAACTAGAGAAACTTACCCCAATGCCTCTAGGGAACAGTCTGTGTGTCTCAGTGCCTCAAACAGCCATTTTACACCTGTGTTTTCTGGGTCATCAAAAATCAAGTCCAGATATTTCAGGCTCTGGTTGCTGGCGAAAGCAGATGAAAGACCCTGACAATCGGCAGCAGTGAGATCACAGGAGTCCAATCTGGAGGAAAAATATCAGAAGGGAGAGACTCCTATCAGACCCACAATTCACTACTGTCCGACCTGGACCTTGGAAGGGATGCAGCCTGACAGACCCTTGGGCCCCAGCAGCCTTAGCCTCCTCTGCCTCCTACGCCCATTGACTCCCTTCCCGTCCCAGTCTTCAATCCGCTCAGGGGGTCCCAGCTGCTCCCAAGAGGACCCCGGCTACTGGTCCCAATGCACAGGGAATGGAGGGACATGGAGAACCTATGTGCCAAGCACTGTTCTAAGCACTGGGGTAGATATAATCAGGTTGTCCCACATGGGGCTCACAGTCTTAATCAGATGAGATAACTGAGGCACAGAGAAGTGAAGTGGTTTGCCCAAGGCCACACAGCAGACAAGTGGCAGATCTGGGATTACAACCCACATCCTCTCACTTCCAAGCCCGTGCTCTTTCCACTATGCCATGCTGCTTCTCCATAACTGACTGTCCCCTTAGACTCACCTGATTGTCCGTATCTTCCATTGTGGATGTCTCAATTCTTCACAAAGAGTCTCCATCCCTGATTCAATGAATAATTTAGAAAAAGTCAACTCTGTCAGGTCCTGGTTTGTTCTGAGCCCAGAGAAGAGATCCTTCCAGGCTTGCTTCACCCTGCTGGTGAAATAATCATTCTCATGAGCATCGTTTGGGAGTTTTCCTGCCAACTCTGAGGGTAGCTGAGCTTTCTTCAGGGGGGACTCCATGGGAAACCTCCATTTCTGCTGCTGCTGCTGTGGGACAGGACTGTATCCAACCCGTTGTCCAACCCATGCTTCAGTACAGTGCTGGGCACATAGTAAGGACCAAACAAACCTCAAGCTTAATGTGTCTAAAACAGAACTCCTTATCTTCCCACCCAAACCCTGTCTTCCCCTTAACTTTCCCATCATTCTAGATGGCCCCACCATCCTTCCTATCTCACAAGCCTATAACCTTAGCATTATCCTTGACTCTTCTCTCTCATTCAACCCACATACTCATTCCATCACTAAATCCAGTCAGTTCCACTTTCACAATATCACTAAAATCCATCTCTTCTGCTTCATCCAAACTACTACCTCACTGATCCAAGCACTTATCCTTTCCCTCCTTGATTACTGTATCAACCTCCTTGCTGACCTTCCTGCCTCTTGTCTTTCCCCACTTCAGTCAATACTTCACTCTACTGCCCAGATCTTTTTTCAGGACATGTTTCCCCACTGCTCAAGAAACTTCACTGGTTTCCCATTCACTCCCGCAACAAACAGAAACTCCTCACTTTAGGCTTTAAAGCACTCTATCACCTTGCCCCTCCTACCCCACCTCACTATTCTCCTAGTACAACCTATCCCACACAGTTTGCTCCTTTAATGCCAACCACATCACTCTATCTAGATCTCTTCTATCTGACCACCGTCCTCTTGCCCAAGACCGGCCTCTAGCCTGGAACGTCCCCTCCGCCCCCACCCACCCTCCATATCTGACACAATTACTCTCCCTGGATTCAAAGCCTTTTGAAGGCACATCTTCTCCAAGAGACCTTCCCTGATTAAGCCCTCTTTTTCTCTTCTCCCACTCCCTTCTGCATTACTCTGACTTGGTCCCTTTATTCACCTCCACTGCCAGCTCCACCGTACTTGTGTACCTAATTGTAATTTATTTATTTATTCATTCATTTATATTCAAGTCTGTCTCCCCACTAGACTGTGAGCTCATTGTGGATAGGGAATGTGTCCATTTATTGTTATATTGTACTTCCCCAAGATCTTAGTGCAGAGCTTTGCACACAGTAAGCACTCAAGAAATATGATTAAAGGAATAAACAAATACCACTGTTGTCAACATAATCCTCATCATTGTTATTATTGTTATGATTACTGTTGCCCCCCCCAACCAGTTACTCTGCCTGACCTGTTCATGTCTAGAATCTGGGAAGAACACGGTCTAGTGAATAGAGCACAGGCCTGGGAGTCAGAAGGACCTGGGTTCTAGTCCTCTCTCTCCCTTTTGTCGGCTGTGTCACCTTGAGAAGTCACTTAACTTCTCTGCTCAGTTACCTCATCTGCAAAATGAGAATAACACTGTGAGCTCCATGTGGGATCTGATTAGCTTGTATCTACCCCAGCACTTAGTATGTGTCTGACACATACTAAGCACTTAACAAATACCATTAAAAAAATTTGAAAATTAAAAAATTTTTCTCTGAACCAATGATTCTTTCACTTTGCTTAAGCTACCCCTGAGGCACAGAAATCTAGAGTGATTTAATTTTGGGCATTTCCAACTAAGCCTTTGCAACCTCCTCCCCAAAACCAGCTCTGTCACTTATGTGCTGTGTGTCCTTGTATAAGTCACTTAATCTCTATAGCTCGAGATTCTCATCTGCATCATATGAATCCAGTACCTACTCTTGCACCTATTTAGGCTGTGAGTACCTTGTGGGATGGAAACCATGTCAGGCCTGATTATTCATTCATTCAGTAGTATTTATTGAGCACTTACTATGTGCAGAGCACTGTACTAAGCGCTTGGAATGTACAAATCGGCAACAGAGACAGTCCCTGCCCTTTGATGGGCTTACAGTCTAATCAGATTATCTTGTATCTACTCCAGATCTTATAACAGTGACTGTCACATAACCAATCGATCAGTCAATCAATGGTATTTACTGAGTGTTTAGTACCAGTCAATCAAAGGTATTTATTTAGCACTGAGTATTTGCAGAGCACTGTACTAAACGTTTGGGAGAGTACAGTGCAGCAGAATTAGCAGACAAGTTCCTCATCTCTCTAGATGCTCAATTTCAGTCTCCTTCACAGGCTCCTCTTCAGCCTCCCACCCCCTAACTCCCCTGTCCCTCAAGGTTCAATTCTGGTTACCCTTCTATTCTCCATCTACACCCATTCCCTTGGAGAACTCATTTTCACCCTTGGCTTCAACTACCACATCTATGTAGATGACACACAAATCTACATCTCCATCTACATCTCTCTTTCTACCACCCACCCCGCATGCTCCGCTCCTCTGCCGCCCACCTCCTCACCGTCCCTCGGTCTCGCCTATCCCGCCGTCGACCCCTGGGTCACGTCCTCGCGCGGTCCTGGAACGCCCTCCCTCCTCACCTCCGCCAAACTGATTCTCTTTCCCTCTTCAAAACCCTACTTAAAACTCACCTCCTCCAAGAGGCGTTCCCAGACTGAGCTCCTCTTCTCCCTCTACTCCCTCTGCCACCCCCCCTTTACCTCTCCGCAGCTAAACCCTCTTTTTCCCCTTTTCCCTCTGCTCCTCCACCTCTCCCTTCCCATCCCCACAGCACTGTACTCGTCCGCTCAACTGTATATATTTTCGTTACCCTATTTATTTTGTTAATGAATTGTACATCGCCTTGATTCTATTTAGTTGCCATTGTTTTTACGAGATGTTCTTCCCCTTGACTCTATTTATTGCCATTGCTCTTGTCGGTCCGTCTCCCCCGATTAGACTGTAAGCCCGTCAAATGGCAGGGACTGTCTCTATCTGTTGCCGACTTGTTCATCCCAAGCGCTTAGTACAGTGCTCTGCACATAGTAAGCGCTCAATAAATACTATTGAATGAATGAATGAATGAATCTCCACCTCTGATCTCTCTCCCTCTCTGCAGCCTCACATTTCCTCCTGCCTTCAAGAATTATCTACTTAAATGTCCACCCATCACGTCAAATTTCACATGTCCAAAATGGAACTCCTTATCTTCCCTCCTAAACCCTTTCCTTCGCCTGACTTTCCCATCACTGTAGATGACACCATCATATTCCCTATCTCACAAGCCCATAACCTTGGCATTATTCTTGACTCCTCTCTTTCATTCAACCCACATATTCAGTCCATCACTAAATCCTGTCAGTTCCACTTTCACAACATTGCTAAATTCCTCCCTTTCCTCTCCATCTAAACTGATATCACTTTAATACAATCACTTATTACTGTTTCCTGCGAAAGAGCACGGGCTTGGAACTCAGAGGTCATGGGTTCCAATCCCGGATCCACTATTTATCAGCTATGTGACTTTGGGCAAGTCACTTAACTTCTCTGTACTTCAGTTACCTCATCTGGATTACGACTGGGAGCCCCGCGTCGGACAATCTTTCATTCAATAGCATTTATTGAGCGCTTACTATGTGCAGAGCACTGTACTAAGTGCTTGGAATGAACAAGTCGGCAACAGATAGAGACAGTCCCTGCCGTTTGACGGGCTTACAGTCTAATCGGGGGAGATGGACAGACGAGAACAATGGCAATAAATAGAGTCAAGGGGAAGAACAACCTGATTACCATGTATTTATTGCAGTACTTAGAACAGTGCTTGGAACATGGTAAGCACTTAACAAATACCATCAGTATTACTGATTCCTGTATCAGCCTCCATGTGTACCTCCCAGACTCCTGTCTCTCCCCACTCCATTCCATACTTCACTCTGCTGTCCAAATCATTTTCGATGATGGGCTCACAGTCTAAACGGGGGAGACCAACAGCAAAGCAAAACAGAACAAAACAAAAATAAGACAACATCATCAAGATGTTCATTCATTCATTCAGTAGTATTTTTTGAGCGCTTACTATGTGCAGAGCACTGTACTAAGCGCTTGGAATGTACAATTCTGCAACAGAGAGAGACAATCCCTGCCCAATAACGGTCTCACAGTCTAAATAGGGGAGACAGACAGCAAAGCAAAACAGAACAAAACAAAACAAGACAATAGCAACAAGATAAATAGAATCATGGAGATATACACCTCATTAACAAAATAAGTAGGGTAATAAATAATATATACAAATGAGCACAGTGCTGAGGGGAGGGGAAGGGGGAAGAGCAGAGGGTGGGGGGAGCAGAGGGAAAGGGAGGCTTAGTCTGGGAAGGCCTCCTGGAGGAGGTGAGCTCTCAGTAGGGCTTTGAAGAGAGAAAGAGAGTTAGTTTGGCTGTTGTGAGGAGGGAAGGCATTCCAGAACAGCGGTAGGACGTGGGCCAGGGGTCGATGGCAGGATAGGCATTAACGGGGGACGGTGAAGAGGTGAGTGGCAGAGGAATGGAGTATACGGGGTGGGCAGTAGGAAGAGAGAAGGGAAGTGAGGCCGGAGGGGGCAAGGGGGTGGAGAGCTCTGAAGCCAAGAGTGAGGAGTTTTTGTTTCGTGCAAAGGTTGATAGGCAACCACTGGAGGTTTTTGAGGAGGGGAGTGACATGCCCAGAATGTTTCTGTAGGAAGATGATCTGGACAGCAGAATGAAGAACAGACTGGAGTGGGGAGAGATAGGAGGAAGGAATATGCGAGAGGAGACTGACACAATAATCCAGTGGGGATATTATGAGAGCTAGTACCAGCATGGTAGCAGTTTGGATGGAGAGGAAAGGGCGGATCTTGTCGATATTGTGAAGGTGAGACCAGCAGGTGTTGGTGACAGATTGGATGTGTGGGGTGAATGAGAGAGCTGAGTCAAGGATGACACCAACGTTGTGGGCACGTGAAACAGGAAGGATGGTAGTGCCATCCACAGTGACAGGGAAGTCAGGGAGAGGACAGGGTTTGGGAGGGAAGATAAGGAGCTCAGTTTTAGACATGAAAAACTGTCCTTGACTCTTGTCTCTTCCCACTCCAGTCCATACTTCACTCTGTTGCCCAGATCATGTTTCTACAAAAATGTTCAGTCCACGTCTCCCCACTCCTCCAAAACCTTCAGTGGTTGCCCATCCACCTCTGTAACAAACAGAAACTCCTTGCCATCAGCTTCAAAGCATTCAGGAAGCAGCGTGGCTCAGTGGAAAGAGTTCGGGCTTGGGAGTCAGAGGTTGTGGGTTCTAATCCCGGCTCCGCCACTTGTCTGCTGTGTGACCTTGGGCAAGTCACTTAACTTCTCTGTGCCTCAGTTACCTCATCTGTCAAAATGGGGATTAAAAAATGTGAGCCCCACTTGGGACAACCTGATTACCCTGTGTCTACCCCAGTGCTTAGAACAGTGCTCTGCACATAGTAAGTGCTTTACAAATACTATAATTATTAATTACCTTGCATCCTCTTATCTTACCTCTCTGATTTCCTACTGCAGCCCAACCCTTACAGTTCACTCCTCTATTGTCAACCTATTCACTGTACCTCAAATCTCTTCTCTCTCACTGCCAACCCCTCGGCCACATCCTGGGGAATGGCCATCCACACGCTGGGGAAGCAGCGTGGCTCAGTGGAAAGAGCATGGGCTTTGGAGTCAGGGCTCATGAGTTCGAATCCCAGCTCTGCCACTTGTCGGCTGTGTGACTGTGGGCAAGTCACTTAACTTCTCTGTGCCTCAGTTCCCTCATCTGTAAAATGGGGATTAAGACTGTGAGCCCCACATGGGACAACCTGATTCCCCTATGTCTACCCCAGCGCTTAGAACAGTGCTTGGCACATAGTAAGCGCTTAACAAATACCAACATTATTATTATTATTATCCTGCCTCTGGCCTGGAACACTGCCTCTTCATATCTGACAGATGATCACTCTCCCCAACTTCAAAGCCTTATTAAAAGAACATCTTTTCCAAGAGACCTTCCCCAACTAAGCCCTCACTTCCTTTTCTCCCACTCCCTTTTGGGTTGCCCTTGCACTGGGATTGGCATCTTTTATTCACCCCTCCCTCAGCTCCACAGCACTTATGTACATATCCACAATGTAGTTATTCATACTAATGTCTGTCTCTACTTCTAGACTTCAAGCTCATTTTAGGCAAGGAACATGTCTACCAACTCTGTTACATTGTACTCTTCCAAGGGCTTCTCCTGGGTCTGGACTGAGAAGGCCCTAGGGGGAGCTGGCCGAGGGTGGTCTCAGAGCAGATTCAGGCCATTCCTCCGGGGGCTCTGCTCAGAAACCTTCATGGCAAGCCCGGTGAGGCCTGTGGATTTGGCTGCACTAGCTGGGGGCAACTTGAGGTTTCTGCCAGTTCCAACCTCAGGCCTCTGCTTAGGGATGGGCCAGAGGCCACCGCAATGGGGAAAAGGTGGATGGTGAGGACAGTGGTACTCACGGACAGCCAGCTTCTCCAAAATAGGTCATACCCAAATCTCCACCTCCTATACGAATACTCTGCAATGTTTGGCAGTGTTTGATGCAGAAAGAAGAAACCAGGAGTTTCATTCTGGTATCAATTTCCAAATGAATTCTTTGGAAACGGTTCATCACAGTTCTGATGAACTCCTTCTCCTGGATTTCATACAAACAATCAAACAACGTTTCCAGGTCAAGGATCTCACAATGACCTTTACTCCACTGCAGTAATTCCTTTTTTATTTCCTGCGAAATTTTGCAGTTAAATTTTTTCTCCAGGTCTTTCACCCTCGCTTCATTTAAGAGACCAAACAGGAAACGCACTGTTAATGTTAAAAACCCTTTCCACTGGCTTTTCTCATTCTCTTCTAGCAGCTTTTTCACATCTCCAATGTCAGTGATCGAATCATCCATCGCTTCCTCCTCTGCCCCCAATGCGTAGAACATTGCTGCAAAAAACTCTTGGAAACTCAAGTGAATGAAGCTGTAGCTGTTTTCACAGTCTATGTCCTTCTGGAAAATGCTCAGCTGCAGGAAAGGAGAGACATCGGACATATCTAAACCATGCTTCCTGAGGTCATCTCCGTCAAACAGGATCTTCTGGGTCCAGACTCCCTCTGCAGCTAAATGGCACAGCCTCCGCAGGATGGGCGGATCCTGACTGGGACGGTCCTGGGTAGCAGGGAACAGTGCGGCCAGGTAGTTGACGTACAGGTCTGTGGTGGTCCGGGAGGTTTGTGTGAGATCTTTTCCGCACTTCAGCTGCTGCTTCAGGCAAGTGCAGACAATCCAGCACACCAGCGGGACAAAGCACATGGTGAACAAAGTTTCATTGTCTTTGACCAAATCGAAGGCTTGCATGGCTTGATTCTCATCTCCAAAATATCTGCAGAAATATTCCTTCCTGTCAGCCTCAGAAAACCCCAGAATCTCCACATGGTATGGATGTTGCAATAAGTTATTGAGGGCCTCCAGAGAAGTGAGTCTTGAGGTGATCAGCAAGTAGGCCTCGGGCAGCAGGATCTTCCTCAGTAGACTGCTCATTAAGATCGGCACTGGCCGCTTTTCACTCCAGTCGTAACACAGGTCATATTCCTGCTCTTCAAAGGACCACTTCAGTTCATCAAAACCATCCACGATGAACAGGAGTTTTTCCGGCTGGGACATAATCTCATCAAATGAAGCCCGTGGGTCACCCAAATGAACTGAAATCAAATCAGACAAACTCCTCTCACTCAATTGGTTCATTTCTCTGCAGTTTAGATAGAAAACGAACTGGAATATGTCTTCAAAGAAGTTTCCTTTGGCCCAATCCAACATGATCTTTCTGGCCAGCATCGTTTTCCCTATCCCAGCAGCTCCCTGCAGCACAATGGTCTTGGGCCGCCGGAATCGTATCTTGTCAGGTCCGAATAAAGCATTCACCTCCACAAACTGCCCCTTTTCCTCCATGGTCCTGGCATGATCCCATCCCACGGCCAGAAGCTCATGTTCTTTCTGTTCCCTCTGGGGGTGTTCAGGGAGACACAACAACTGGGTGAAAATGTGTTGTAAGACTACACTCTCGCCGGGACGAGCATT
This sequence comes from Ornithorhynchus anatinus, assembly GCF_004115215.2. Lineage (NCBI taxonomy): Eukaryota > Metazoa > Chordata > Mammalia > Monotremata > Ornithorhynchidae > Ornithorhynchus > Ornithorhynchus anatinus. Next base: position 186,418,904 of record NC_041728.1, on the reverse strand, counting down.
GCGTTCCCGTAGAAGGCTGAATTTTTCTTCCATTCGGGCTCGGTACCTTTTCCTGATGGCTGCACCTGGGGGATGAAGCAGCACAGAGATGTTCAGGGGAAAGTCTGGCGTTTGGTTGCTCATCCTTCCCTGCCACTGGAAGTCCCTGCCAGCCAGCCAGTCACCCAGGCAGAGATCGGGTAAGGATAGCCAGCAGGACACCCAATGGGGTGGAGTTGGAGGAGAGAGAAGAGGAGGTGGAGAGCAAAGAGAAAGCAGGAGTGAGAGGGGCTGGTGAGGAGGACAGGGAGGGGAAAAGGAAGGAGAGCTAGAGGGGAGGGGAAGAAGCAGTGAGAAGCAGGGGAAGGGGTAACGAGGCAGAGTCACTTAGAGGCTAAATGAGGGCTTTCAGGAGATGCTGCTTCCCACCTCCTCAGGGTCAGAGCTCACTCCCGGGGATCCCTAAGAGGGAGGACTGCCTCCAAGGCATGAGATCACTGGCTGTGGAAGATGGAGCTGTGGAGACCAGCAGGGCTACTGCTGTGTTTATTACAAACCCTAAATGGGATCACTGTGCTGGACCTGATACTAGCGACCTACACCCTCAGCAGAGAGACCAGAGGGCCTAGAGCCTGTCAGCCTTAGGGCTGACAAGAACCTGGCCAAGGATGCCCCAGACCAGAGGGTCTGCCTAGTGTCGGGGGGAGGGGGTGCCACAGGGCCAAATGTGGCAAAGTGTGGGTGGAGTAAGGTCGGGGGGGAAGGAAGGATGGATGGCATGGAGTGTGTGGCACTGGGGCATTGACGTTTTGCATTGCAATGGGGGGTGTGGAGTGAATTTTGTGGTGTTGGGGTGTGTTTTGATGGGGTGTATGAAGTGGAGTGTTTGGGAGTGAACAGTTGTACAGAAGTAGCGTAACCTTGTGGAAAGAGCCCAGGGCCTGGGTGTCAAAAGGACCTGGGTTCTACTTCCACCTCCACTTTCTTGCTGGCAAGCCACTTCACTTCTCTGTGCCTCAATTCACTCATCTGCAAATTGGGGATTGAATACTTGTACTCCCTCCTACTTAGACTTTAAGCCCCGTGTGGAACCCAATTACCTTGTATCTACCTCAGCGCTTAATACAGCGTTTGGCACATAGTAAGTGCTTGACAATTACCATTACTATTATTACTGTAGAAACAGGGAGAGATGGGGAAAGATGGGAGAGGGAAGGCAGAAACTGCAGGGGAGACATGATAGAGGCAAGGGAGAGGTGACCCAAAAAACAGGGAAGAGACAGTGGGAGAAAAGAGGGAGATAGGGTAGAGAAGGGGGTAGAGATGGTAGGAGAGATGAAAGAGAGAAGGGGGACAAACAGCAGGAGAGATGAGGGAGAGAGAAGTTGAAGAGACAGGGAGAGATGGTGGGAGAATGGGAGGGGGAAATGGCAGGAGAGGACAAGGGAAACGGCTGGCAAAATGCAGGAAAGATGGTGTGAAAGACCGTGGGAGAAAGGACGGGGTCCCGCAGCCCCCACCCCTCAGTCCCTGGGGAATGTTGCCCGGGGAATGTTAGTTCAGTTCTCAGCATACATAGACCTTAGTGCACACTATGGCTACTACTTCTGGGCTGTGCTCAAAAACAGCCTCCTAGCCCCCATTCCCTGTTCTGTGGTCTGTGTGAATTCCCCAGCCCAGCTCCCCATCTGGCCCCTTCAGGGGGTGTGGGGGGTGGGGGAGTTGGGTGGGGGAAGGGCCCCGGAACGTCCAGAGCCCTGGGATACTCACCATCCTGTGGACTCTGCATCTCTGGGGATCTGGGATAAAGGACAGGAGAGTTTCAGTCCTGGCAGCAATTTATGGGTTCCCTGAAGGGGAGGACCAGTGGGTGGGGGAGTGGCAGGGCCAGGGCCAGAGGGATGAGGGCCAGGAGAAGGGCAGGAGCCGGAGGGACAGAGGGTCTCTGGATGAGTTGGGGTGGGGTGGGGGCCACAAGGGCCCAGCAGGGCAGTGGCCGGCAAGGGTGAGGACAAGGTCTGGCAAAAGAGAGGGAAGAGGGTAGGGTCAGGCTTGGAGGTCCTGGGGAGAAGCCGGCTGAGAAAGGGGCAGCAGAAAGACACAAACATTGCCGGTCTGGACCCCGTGAGTCCCCTGCCTGCCACCCCTCGCTCCAAGTCCTGAATCCCTGGGTCCAGGAAGGGGTCTGAGTCCTGAGACTCCAGGGCAGGGGAGGCCCCGAGGGGCAGGGGGACAGAGTTGAGTCCAGGAGACTGGGACCCCTGATTCAGGCTGGGGCTGGCCTGGGGCTGGGGGCAGCGGGGCTGGAGGTGGGGAGGGAGGGAGGGTCTGGCTGTGGATCCGGGCAGGAGCCCCACTGGAATCCGTCTCTCTGCCCCAGGGCCGGCGGACTCCCGCACTCTGGTACCTCTCTAGTTCTTTCAGCAGGGGCCCGTGTATCTCCCTCAGGGCCTTCAGCAGCAGGTCTTTGCAGTTCTGGGTCCAGGAAGGGCTGAAGCTGAACAGTGTCCGCATCTTGTTGGGGTTGGTGGACTCGGCCCGAACGAGCTGGTACTGCTCCTGGCTCAGCACGCTGCCAAACAGTTTGTCCAGCACCTGGTCCACCGATGTCACCCTCTGGATCAACTGCTCCCGCAGTGAGGGCTGGTCCACAAAGTGCAGTTCTGTGGGCAGGGAATGTGCCTGTTTAGTGCTGTATTGTACTTTCCCAAGCGCATAGTACAGGGCTCTGCACAAAGTAGGCACTTAAAAAATACAGTTGAGTGAATGAATGGGGGCAGGTGGGGGAGCGGCAGCTGGCTGTGTGCGGGACGAGGCCCCGGGGTGGGGGCGGAAGCGGTGACCCGGGAGGCTGAAGCCCTGAGAGGCCATCAAAGGGCGGGAGCAGGCTGGAACTGGGGCAGTCCAGAGAGGAGCCCAGCGCCTGGTTCTGGTAAGATCGGGCAGGGCACGAGGGGCCTTGGAGCCTGTTGGCAGTGGGCGGGGGCTGGGGCAGCATGGGTGGGTTAGAGTTGCGGCAGGGGTGGGACGGCAAGGGTGGTGTGGAAGCAAATTGTTAGAGGTTTACATTTGCTCCCTTCTCTTACATCGTCCCCTCTGAGCTGAGCTGTTTTCCTCTTGTAGGTCCACTTGATTGCCTTATAAACATGAAAATGAAAACCACAAATCCTGCTGAGACTTCCTTAACGTGTGGGTGTTTGAGAATCCATCTTGTTTAAATGAACAAAGAGTAACGCTGTCTTAGATACCCATAAACTCTGTACACTTGGCTCAGTGGGTTGGGCTTGGGAGTGAGAGGTCGTGGATTCTAATCCAGATTCTGCCACTTGTTAGCTGTAAGACTTTGGACAAATCACTTAAACCTCTCTAAGTCTCAGTTCCCTCGTCTGTAAGACGGGGACGAAGTCTGTGAGCCTTACGTGGGACACCCTGATTACGTTGTACTACCCCAGTGCTTAGAACAGTGCTTTGCACATAGTAAACGCTTAGCAAATGCCATCATCATATCATTATTATTATTATTATTAACTGTGTACTGGACTATCTACCGTTCTGTCTCTTTCCCATATTGTACTCGGCAATTGACCATCCTGTCTCCATTCTATCTCCTTCCAATATTGTACTACACATCCTGTTTCCGTTTAATCTCCTTTCTGTGGTAGATCAATCCGTTAAAATTGGGTAACAATGTGTCAATTACATTGCCTTATACAGACCATTCCTAAGAACTGGTTCTGATTGAAGGGTGGAGTACGGGCAACGCAAGGGGATTTGGTGGGATTTTGGCTGCGTGGTGGCAGAGTTGAGGTGGAGTGGATCGTGGAAATGCTTGCAAATAAAGGTAACAGGTTGGGGAAGGCTCAGCACTATCCGTAACTCATACCACCCTCCCCCCCAACCCCGTGGTGAACAGGCCACAGTCACTTTCTGCCCTTTCCTGTTCTCTCAGCTCGCTCTCTTGAGTCTGTTCATTTCTACACCAAGGTCACGAAACCCTCTCACGCAATTGAGAGATCAGAGTCATTTCTCTGATAAAAAATCCATAGCAACTGGTTGATAAGAATGTCACGCACCATGGCCCTGCTTTCAACGGCTGTCTGAGCGGAAAGAATCCTGCTACCTGTTCCTAGAGTAGATATGTAACTGTCCTGTCCTGTTTTGTGGTCTCTGTTCATATGCCAAGCTCAGAAATTGTATCACCTTATTTAACAAAACTCTGTATTGCGTGGAGTTGAGCTGGTTTTGGGTGGCAGGGAAAACTCTGTCTGCCCATCACCACTCCCTAATAGCACTAGTAGGAATAAACTCACCTCTGACACAGCCTCTTGAACACAATGCAGAATATGTGAAGTTCTCTTCAACAGTGGTACAGGTGGGGCAGGGGCAGCATATGGTGTTTAAGGGCACAAGGGGTAGGGGCAGGGGAAGAGTAGGTGGGTAAGAGTGGTGAGCCAGAGCTGCTTGGGGGCTGTGGGGGTATTAGGGAGTCCGAGGCAAGGGCAGATTTGCTGTGGGTGGGTTAGGGAGACAGAGGCGGTGGGGCAGGTGTGGGGGTAGGGTAAGTGTGGATGGGTTAAGGTGGCAGGGGCAATGGGGGCAGGAGTGAATGTGGGTCGGTGTGGGTGGGTTAGGATGGCAGGGGCAGTGGGGGCGGGGGCAGTGTCATTTGCTATTGTTTTAATGAGATGTTCATCCCCTCGATTCTATTTATTGCTATTGTACTTGTCTGTCCGTCTCCCCGGATTAGACTGTAAGCCCATCAAAGGGCAGGGACTATCTCTATCTGTTACCGATTTGTACATTCCAAGTACTTAGTACAGTGCTCTGCACATAGTAAGCGCTCAATAAATACTATTGAATGAATGAATAGGGGGAGCAGGGGTGGAGCAGGGTCCATTTGAGTAGGGTAGGGCAGCAGGGGCGGTTGGGGCAGAGGCACTGGAGGCAAAGGTAGAGTCAAGTGTGGGTGGGTTAGGGCAGCAATGGCAGTAGTGGCAGGGTCAGTGGGCGTGGGGCAGAGATAGGTCATTGTGGGTCGGTTAAGGCAGCAGGAGTGGCCAGCAAAGGCATTGGTGGTTTAGGGAGGTGTGGGTGGTTTAGGAAGGTGGAGGCAGGGGGAACAGAGGAAGTGGTGGTAGCGTGGGTTTGGGAGGCAGGGGTGGGGACAGGGGCCCTGGCGGCAGGGATAGTGAGGGGGCAGGTGTTTCAGGCCTCAGGGTTCGGTCATGTGCAGGTTGGGGTGGGGCAGGGGGCAGGGGGCTGCGGGAGGCAGGGATGGTCACTGACGGCCCCCCTCCCCCCAGTCAGCCTGCAGAAACTGCAGAGGATGGAAGTCCTGAAACAGGGGAAGCCCCTGCTGGAGCAGGGTTGGGGGTGGAGGTCAGGGGGAAGACAGGAGGGAGATACACCTTTGGGTGGGGCCAGGGACCTTCTCTACCTCCCTCCTCTGGCAGGGTAAGAGACCATCTTGCTCAAAGGATGCTATTCTAGGGGGTTGGGGTTGTGTGACACCGAGGTGGGAGGGAGAGAGGTGGGATCCAGACCCTTGAGAGCTGCCCACCCCCAAGACCCAGTGTGAGCCACCCCCAGGCACAAAAATACCATTTAGGGTGATGACTTGAAGGGAGGATGATGGAAAGATCACTGGGAGTTAACACAGGGGGAGGTGAGGAGGGGTTCCAGGGGAAAGAATTAGGTTAAGGGTAGGGCCTGCTGATCAGGACCTCCATGAGGCAGGAGAGTCCTTCTGTTGAAAGATGCTGTGGTGGATGGTGAGATCGTGTCCGTGGGTAAGCTGCCACACTGACAGCCCCCCATCACTGTGTCCATGGAGAGAACGCCCCATCAGGCACCTTTTCTGGCAGGGCCATTGCGGGAGGGTTGCTCAGACCCTGGTGGTGGAGATGGGAAAGGACCTGTGCTCCAGTGGGGTTTTCTGCAGTACTGGTGACCTGCACTGCCCCATCCACAGTCTCACCCTCTTTTCCCCTCAGAGAGCCCCAGACCTCCAGCCCCCAGACCCCGAGTTGTGCAGGAGGAAAAGGGGTGTCAGGGGAATCAGTCACCTTTTCCCCTCTAGGATCTCTGTCTCCTCAGCCCTAGTAGCACGTCATGGGGCTCCTGGGCATCGGATGTGGGGAGTGAAGGAGGACAGGGCATGTCAGAAGAGTCAGTCACCTCTGTCCCCTCCAGGCTTTCAGTCTACTTAGGCTTACCACCATGTCAGAGGCTGGGCAGACTTGGGCCAGGAGGTCCCACAGTGGCCAGCAGGACTCTAGGCAGTGAGAGTCAGAGTGGAGAGGACACACCAGCCAACATGCCTGCACCTCTCGCCCTTCCAGTCAGTGGGACGTGGCCCCAACCCAAGACCCTTGGGCCTGCTCATCCGCACTGGACAGCAGCGGGAGCCCAAGCTACTGTGACCCTTTCCTGGAGTCTAGGGGGGTGATCTGGACCCTTCCCTGGCACTGGGCTACCCCCAGATCATCCCCCATGCAAAATAGCCACTTCTCCCCATCTTGGGGCTATGGGGTGTTGTCTCACATCCTGGGGACCCAGTTACATCAATCTTTACTGTCTCCTGGGGGTTCACTCACCAGTCAGCGAGACCTCCATCTCTCCCAGATCTCAGCTACGCTGTTCGTATAAAAAGTGAAAGAGAAAGTGTCTGAAAGAGAAAGTGAGGAATGGCCTGGGAACAGGAAATGGGGGAGCTGAAGAGGCCTGCAGAGCACTGACAAGCTACTTCCTTCTCCCTCCCTTTCATTGTCCTCCTAAGGAGGGCAATAATGTCTGGAGCGAGGGGGGGTGGGGACTCAGGGCTGGACCCCACCCACTACCCCTACTCTATCAGGGCATGTCCAATGGAGCCAATTGGAGCCAATTGGAGCCAATTGGAGCCAAATCCAATGGCTCCTACTCCATTCTAATCCTCCTTGACCTCTCTGCTGCCTTTGACACTGTCGACCATCCCCTCCTCCTCCATACCTTATCTCACCTTGGCTTCACGGACTCTGTCCTCTCCTGGTTCTCCTCTTACCTCTCTGGCCGATCATTCTCGGTCTCCTTCGCTGGAGCCTCCTCCCCCTCCCATCCTTTAACTGTTGGAGTTCCTCAAGGGTCAGTTCTTGGCCCTCTTCTGTTCTCCATTTACACTCACTCCCTCGGTGAACTCATTCGCTCTCACGGCTTTGACTACCATCTCTACGCAGATGACACGCAGATCTACATCTCCGCCCCTGTCCTCTCCCCCTCCCTTCAGGCTCGCATCTCCTCCTGCGTCCAGGACGTCTCCACCTGGATGTCGGCCCGCCACCTAAAACTCAACATGAGCAAGACTGAGCTCCTCATCCTCCCTCCCAAACCCGGTCCTCTCCCAGACTTCTCTATCACCGTGGATGGCACAACCATCCTTCCCGTCTCTCAGGCCCACAATCTCGGTGTCATCCCTGACTCGTCCCTCTTGTTCACCCCACTCATCCTATTCGTTACCAAGACCTGCCGGTTTCACCTCTACAATATCGCCAAGATCCGCCCTTTCCTCTCCACCCAAACGGCTACCTTACTATTACGGGCTCTCGTTATATCCTGGCTAGACTACTGTGTCAGCCTTCTCTCTGACCTCCCTTCCTCCTCTCTCGCCCCGCTCCGGTCTATTCTTCACTCCGCTGCCCGGCTCATCTTCCTGCAGAAACGATCTGGGCATGTCACTCCCCTTCTTAAACAACTCCAGTGGTTGCCTATCGACCTCCGCTCCAAACAAAAACTCCTCACTCTAGGCTTCAAGGCTCTCCATCACCTTGCCCCTTCCTACCTCTCCTCCCTTCTCTCTTTCTACCGCCCACCCCGCATGCTCCGCTCCTCCGCCGCCCACCTCTTCACCGTCCCTCGGTCTCGCCTATCCCGCCGTCGACCCCCGGGTCACGTCCTCCCGCGGTCCTGGAACGCCCTCCCTCCTCACCTCCGCCAAACTGATTCTCTTTCCCTCTTCAAAACCCTACTTAAAAATCACCTCCTCCAAGAGGCGTTCCCAGACTGAGCTCCTCTTCCCCCTCTACTCCCTCTGCCATCCCCCCTTTACCTCTCCGCAGCTAAAGCCTCATTTTCCCCTTTTCCCTCTGCTCCTCCACCTCTCCCTTCCCGTCCCCACAGCACTGTACTCGTCCGCTCAACTGTATATATTTTCGTTACCCTATTTATTTTGTTAATGAATTGTACATCGCCTCGATTCTATTTAGTTGCCATTGTTTTTACGAGATGTTCTTCCCCTTGACTCTATTTATTGCCATTGTTCTTGTCTGTCCATCTCCCCCGATTAGACTGTAAGCCCGTCAAACGGCAGGGACTGTCTCTATCTGTTGCCGACTTGTTCATCCCAAGCGCTTAGTACAGTGCTCTGCACATAGTAAGCGCTCAATAAATACTATTGAATGAATGTCTGTCCCCTGTGTCAATCAAACACAAATCCACCAGCTGTGGTTCAGGGTCCTGGGGGACTGAGGCAGAGATGGGTCTGCCTCCAAATAGAGGAAACACATGTGTGTGTGTGTTTGTGTGTGAGAGACAGAGAGTGAGAGGAGTGGAAAGACAGAGATCTGTTGAGTGCTTACTATGTGCCAAGCACTGTACTAAGATCTGGGGTAGATGGTATTTGTTGATCTCCTATTCTGGGTTGAGCACTGTACTAAGCACTTGGAATACAGTTGGTAGCTATGATCCCTGCCCTCAAAGAGGAGTGAGATGAGCGGGTCAGTCAGTCAGTCGATCATATTTACTTAGCGCTTAATATAATCACTCATAATCACTCATCCTATCCCTCTTAGACTACTTCATCAGCCTCCTTACTGACCTCTCAAACTCCTGTCTCTCTCCATTCCAATCCAAACTTCACTCTGCAGTTTGGATGGTCTTTCTACAAAAACTTTCAAGAGAAGTCACATCTCTCCTCAAGACAATCCAGTAGTTGCCCATTCATATCAAACAAAAACTCTTCGCCATTGGCTTTAAAGCATTCCATCACCTTGCCCCCGCCTACCTCACCTTGCTTCTCTCCTTTCCCAACCCAGTCATCATACTTCGCTCCTCCTCTTTCCAATGGGCTTTAATCTCCCCTCCGCCAACCTCTGGCCCATGCCCTGCCTTTGGCCAGGAATGCCCTCCCTCCTTAAATCCGACAAACAATTACTCTTCCCACCTTCAAAGCCTTATTGAAGGCACATCTCCTCCAAGAGGCCTTCCCAGACTAAGCCCCACTTTTCCTCATTTCCCATTCCCTTGTATGTCCCCCTGACTAGATCCCTTTGCTCCCCTCCATCAGCCCCTTAGCCCCACAACACTTATGTATATATCTGTAATTTCATTTATTTGCATTGTCTTTCTCCCCGCCACCCCGCCCCGCCCCAGACTGTGAGCTCGTTGTGGGCAGGGATTGTGTCTGTTTATTGTTGTATTGTACTTTCCCAAGCACTAAGTACAGGGCTCTGCACACAGTAAGTGCTTAATAAATAAGATTAAATTTATAGGATTTAGTGATAGATTGAATATGTGGGTTGAATGAGAGAGTGGAGACAAGGATAATGCTATGGTTATGGGAGTTTGAGATAGAAAAGATGGTGGTCCTGTCTACAGTGATGGGAAAGTCAAGGAAAGGACAAGGTTGAGTGGGATGATAAGGAATTCTGTTTTGATGATAAGGAATTCTGAGAAGCAGCGTGGCTCAGTGGAAAGAGCACGGGCTTTGGAGTCAGAGGTCATGGGTTCAAATCCCGGCTCGGCCATTTGTCAGCTGTGTGACTTTAGGCAAGTCACTTAACTTCTCGGTGCCTCAGTTACCTCATCTGTAAAATGGGGATGAAGACTGTGAGCCCCACGTGGGACAACCTGATTCCCCTGTGTCTACCCCAGCGCTTAGAACAGTGCTTTGCACATAGTAAGCGCTTAACAAATACTAACATTATTATTATTATTATTATTAGGACATGTTAAATTTGAGGTGGTGGCAGGATGTCCCAATAGAGAGTAGAGATGGAAATGAGGGTTTAGCCAAGGATGGCCTCTTTGAGGAGATGTGCCTTTAATAAGGCTTTGGAGATGGGGATAGTAATTGTCCATTGTTTATGAAGAGGGACAGTGTTATAGGACAGAGGTAGGGTATGGGCAAGAGGTCAGAGGGAGAGGTCAGAGGCTGGCACCAGAGGAGTAAAGTGTACAGGCTGGGTTGTAGGAGAGCAGCAAGTTGAAGTAGGAGGGGGCAAGGTGATAGAGTGCTTTAAAGTGTCCCCCTTCCCTTCACTGCTCCAAGGGAGAATGTTGTAGACCCATTCATTGACCTGAAAAAATCTTTGTTGTGAAAATACCTTCTATCCTGTTCTCAGCAGACCCCTTCCCTTATAACAGCAAAGATCCCATCCACAAATGAGGGCTGATCAATAAGCTTGAATTTGGGGCTTTGATTTTTTTTTTTTAATTCTTCCCTATGTGTTTTAGAGCAGGGCTCCCATTGTCTATCTCAGAGGACACCTGGTGGCAGTCAGAGACAGTCCCAGGCCCCAGTAGACATCCTGTGGGCATGGCCCTGGTGGTCTTGGGTAGCAAGGAAAGTTGAATCCAGTGTGTTTTAGGATGGCTGCCAGTGGATTCCCAAGGAAGCTGGAGGGCTGAAATCCAGGAGTGTGGAGTCACTTCTGTGTCTTTGTTTTGGGTGGCGCAGGGATCAGTGTGAGTCCCCTGGTTTAAGATTTAGGTTAGAGTTAGGATTAAGGTTAGGGTTTGGGTGATGGTTAAGGTGAAGGTTAGGGTTAGGTTTTATGCTTTAAAGTTATAAGTAAGGTTAGTGTTTGAGTTTTATTAGGGCAAAGGTTAAACTGAGATTTAGGTTTAGGCTTTAGGAAATGGTTAGGGTTAGGTTTAAAGTTAAAGTAAGGTGTATTACAGTTTAGCTTAAGGTTAGGGTTAGGAAAATGTCTAGTCTTATTGATAGGCTTAGGGTTAGTGGCTATGAGCCAAATCCATCAATCAATCTGTGGTATTTATTGAGCACCCATGAGAGCTTAGAAAACAGATCAATCTCATTCAGTAAGCAAGAGATGGAGGTGTGGGGGCACAACGGAATTGAGGAAGGAGTTCAAAGTGTGAAAGCTGGCAGAGGCAAAGAGCATGGGAGTCAGTATAGATCCAGCATACTTATGTGTACACTGGCAGAGGATTAGAGAGCTTAAAACCTAAACTCTTCCTGCTTATTCTAAAGAAGTTGTTTTTTAATAGTAATCTAATGATTACTTGAGTCTATGTGCTTTGGTGTGATTGGATTCCTTCTCCACCCCTTAACTTAGAAGGAGCGTGGCTCAGTGGAAAGAGCCTGGGCTTGGGAGTCAGAGGTCATGGGTTCTATTCCAGACTCTGCCACTTGTCAGCTGTGTGACTTTGGGCAAGTCACTTAAGTTCTCTGGGCCTCAGTTACCTCATCTGTAAAATGGGGATTGAGACTGTGAGCCCCACATGGTACAGAGACTGTGTCCAACCCGATCTGCTTGTATCTACCCCAGCACTTAGTACAGTGCCTGGCACATTAAGTGTTTAACAAATGCCATAATAATTATTATTATTAACTGAGCTGATTAATCAATCAATCATATTTATTGAGCACTTACTATGTGCTCAGCACTGTACTAAGGACTATAAGCCTGTCATTGGGCAGGGATTGTCTCTATCTGTTGCAGAATTGTATATTCCAAACACTTAGTACAGTGCTCTGCACATAGTAAGCGCTCAATAAATATTATTGAATGATTGAACTTAGGAGAGTACAATTCAACAATAAACAGACAAATTCCCTGCCCACAATGAGCTTATGGTCTAGATGGGGGGAGAGAAGCATTAATATAAATAAATTTCAGATACGTACATAAGTGCTGTGGGTCTGGGAAGGAGGAAGGAGAAAGAACAAAGGGAGCAAGTTAGGGTGACTCAGGAGGGAGTGGAAGAAGAGGAGAGGGGGGCTTAGGGAATGCGTCTAATCAATGAATGGTGTCTGTGTGCAGAGCACTGTACTAAATGCTTGGGAGGGTGTACTACAGTTGGTAGACATGATTCTTGTCCACAAGGAGTTTACAGTCTTCTGTATATTTGCAGTCTCTAAATGTCTCTCTCTGCTTTTTGTGTATGCAGAAACCTCACAGGGTTCAGTGTGACTTCTGAAATGTAGGAGGAGAAACCAACAGGTCCATAGGATTCTTTTAGCCGTGTGCTGAGACCAAGAAAGAGTGGTTTTCAGCAATGTAATTTGGTGTAATTTTATTTACTGAGCACTTACTGTGTGTAGAGCACTGTAATAATAATGATAATGATGGTATTTGTTAGCACTTACTATGTGCAAAGCTCTGGGCGGGGGATACAAGGTGATCAGGTTGTCCTACGTGAGGCTCACAGTCTTAATCCCCATTTTACAGATGAGGGAACTGAGGCACAGAGAAGTTAAGTGACTTGCCCAAAGTCACACAGCTGACAAGTGGCAGAGCTGGGGTTAGAACCCATGACCTCTGACTCCAAAGCCCATGGTCTTTCCACTGAGCCACACTGCTTCCCTGTACTAAGTGCTTGGGAGAATACAATATAACAGAATTGGTAGACACATTCCCTGCCCTGGCCTCGGGCATGGAATGCCCTCCCTCCTCAAATCTGACAATTTCACTCCCCCCACCTTCAAAGCTTTATTTATGGCACATCTCCTCCAAGAGGCCTTCCCTGACTAACTCCCCTTTGCCTCTTCTCCCATACCCTTCTGCATCGCCCTGACTTTCTCCCTTTGTTTTCCCTGCCTCCCACCCCCACAACACTTATGTACACATCTGTAATTTATTTATTTATATTAAGGTCTGTCATCCCCCCCGTCTAGACTGTAAGCTTGTTGTGGGCAGGGAATGTGTCAGTTTATTGTTGTATTGTGCTTTCCTAAGCCGCTTACTACAGTGCTCTGCACACTGTAAGCGCTCAATAAAAATGATTGAATGAATGAACTGGGGGTGGGGAGGGCATCAATCGTCGATGGGGTGATTGCCTAGAATGCAAAGCCACTATAAAAAATCACAGCCCCAAACCCCAGCTCCTCCAAGAAACCTTCCCCGATTCATTTCTCCCATTCCCAGCCCTTTGGAATGCACTGGGAGCACAGCACTTATGCCTACTTCCCCCAGGAGTAATCTACATTTATAGATCTCTCCCCTTCCAGTCTGTAAGCTCTTTATGGGCAGGGATCATGTCTACCAAATCTATTGTATTTACTCTTCCAAGTGCTCAATATAGTGCTCTGTGCATGGTAGGGCCATTCTGCAGCTGCTCCAGGCCCAGTACACACAGGTCATGGAGCAAGATAAAAATAGGAGCTGTGGTCCTAGCCCACTTGCTGGTCTCCACAGTGAAAGGGTGGCAGAGCAGCATGGCTTAGTGGAAAGAGCTCAGGCTTGGGAGTCAGAGGTCATGGGTTCTAATTCCGGCTCTGCCACTAGTCTGCTGTGTGTCTTTGGGCAAGTCACTTAACTTCTCTGTGCCTCAGTTACCTCATCTGGGGATTAAAAATTGTGAGCCCCACATGGGACAGTCTGATTACCCTGTATCGCCCCCAGCGCTTAGAACAGCACATAGTAAGTGCTTAACAAATACCATAGTTACTATTATTATTATTATACAGGAACTCTCCACTGGGAGGCCTTTGTTCAGTGTGGCTGGTAGAGGAATTCTCCACCACGTCCAGGAACTCAGTACTGGATGGAGATGGTTCAGAGTGATGGGTGGGAGTTAGGTGAAGGTGCTGAATCAGGTGGTACTGGTTCAGGGTGGCAGATGCAGGAACGCTTCATGGGGAAAAAGCAAAGGGAGCAAGTCAGGGGAGTGGGAGATGAGGAAAAGTGGGGCTTAGTCTGGGAAGGCCTCTTGGAGGAGATGTGCCTTCAGTAAGGCTTTGAAGGGGGTGGGAGTGGAGGGGTGGTGGGGAGAGTAATTGTCTGGTGGATTTGAGGAGGGAGGGTGTTCCAGGTCAGGTGCAGGATGTGGGCCAGGGATCGGCGGTGAGACAGGCAAGACGTAGGCACATTGAGAAGGTTAGCACAAAAGAAGCAAAGTGTGTGGGCTGGGGTGAAGAAGGAAAGAAGCTAGGTGAGGTAGGAGGGGTCAAGGGATGGAGGGCTTTAAAGTCAGTAGTGAGGAGTTTTTATTTGATCTGCAGGTGGATGGGCAACCACTGGAGATTTTTGAGGAAGGTGGGGGTGACATGTCCTGGACGTTTTTGTGGAAAGATGATCCAGGCAGTGGCATGAAGTATGGACCAGAGTGGGGAGAGGCAGGATGTTGGGAGGTCAGAAAGGAGGCAGATGCAGTAATCTAGGTGGGCTAGGATGAGTGACTGTATTAACATGGTAGCAGTTTGGATGGAGAGGAAAGGGCTGATTTTAGCGATGTTTTGAAGGTGGGATTTGGTGAAGGATTGAATATGTGAGTTGAATGAGAGACAGAAGCAACATGGCTCAGTGGAAAGAGCCTGGGCTTGGGAGTCAGAGGTCATGGGTTCGAAGCCCGGCTCTGCCACTTAGCTGTGTGACTGTGGGCAAGTCACTTCACTTCTCTGTGCCTCAGTTACCTCATCTGTAAAATGGGGATTAACTGTGAGCCTCATGTGGGACAACCTGATTACCATGTATCTACCCCAGCGATTAGAACAGTGCTCTGCACATAGTAAGCGCTTAACAAATATCAACATCGTTATTATTATTAAGGATAACGCCAAGCTTAGGGGCTTGTGAGACGGGAAGGATGGTTGTGCCGTTGACAGTGATAGGAAAGTTGGGGAAAGAAGGGGGTTTGAGTGGGAAGATAAGGAGCTCTGTTTTGCACGGGTTAAGTTTGAGGTGACCAGAGGACATCCAAGTAGAGATGTCCTGAAGGCAGAAGGAGATGTGAGCCTGGTGAGAAGGAAAGAGATAAGGGGAGTTGTAGATTTGGGTATCATCTGCATAGAGATGGTAGTTGAAGCCTTGGAAGCGAATGAGTTCTCCAAGGGGATGAGTGCAGATGGAGAATAGGAAAGGACCCAGAACTGAACACTTACTATGTGCCAAGCACTGTGCTAAGCACTGGGGTAGATACAAGCTAATCAGGTTGGACACAGTCCCTGTCCCACATGGGGCTCACCCTCTTAATCCCCATTTTACAGATGAAGGAACTGAGGCATAGAGAAGTTAAGTGACTTGCCAAGGTCACACATCAGACAAGTGGCAGAATCAGGATTAGAACCCAGTTCCTTCTGACTCCCAGGCCCGTGTTCTATCCACTAAGCCATGCTGCTTCCAAAATACTCCTTGACCCCGCTGTGATATGAACACGTAACTTTCAGAGTGTCAGATTCAGCAATTCTCCACCTGGTGAAGCTGAGTCTTGACCAGTGTGGCATCGGTTCAGGGCGTTAGGTGCAGGGATTCTCCACCGGGGGGCGTTAGTTCAGGGGGGATAGATGAAAAACCCCTCCCCTGAGTGATGCAAGTGGAGGAATTATGTACTGGGTGGTGCTAGA
Organism: Ornithorhynchus anatinus; assembly: GCF_004115215.2. Taxonomy (NCBI): domain Eukaryota; kingdom Metazoa; phylum Chordata; class Mammalia; order Monotremata; family Ornithorhynchidae; genus Ornithorhynchus; species Ornithorhynchus anatinus. The sequence continues at coordinate 186,403,366 of NC_041728.1, read as the reverse complement.
TCTGGTGTGCAGATGTAGTCTACTAACTCTCTAGAGAGAGGCACTGATTGAGGGGGCAGGTGCAAGAACTCTGAACCCGGCCGTTCTGGTTGTGGATGGCAGGCAGGAGCACAAGCTTTCCACCAGGTGGTGCTGTTTCAGAGGCAGGTGCAGGAACTCGCCCCTGAATGGGCACCGGTCCATCGGCCTCCTCTCTGATCTCCCATCCTCCTGCCTCTCCCCACTTCAGTCTATACTTCATTCCGCTGCCCAGATTATCTTTCTACAGAAATGCTCTGGGCACGTCACTCCCCTCCTTAAAAACCTCCAGTGGTTACCTATCAACTTTCGCATGAAGCAAAAACTCCTCACTCTCGGTTTCAAAGCTCTCCATCAGCTTGCCCCCTCCTACCTCATCTTCCTCTCTCCTTCTAGAGCACCCCCCCAACACTGTACACTCCGCTCCTCTGCTGCCACTAACCTCCTCACTGTGCCTCATTCTCGCCTGTACCACCGTCGAGACCTGGCCCACATCTTACCACTGTCCTGGAATGCCCTCCCTCCTCACATCCGCCAAACTAACTCTCTTCCCCTCCTCAAAGCCCTAACGAGAGCTCACTTCCTCCAGGAGGCCTTTCCAGACTGAGCCCTCCCTTTCCCTCTGCCCCTCTTCTCCTCCCCATTGTCCCTACTCCCTCCCTCTGCACTACCATTCACTCATTCAATAGTATTTATTGAGCGCTTACTATGTGCAGAGCACTGTACTAAGCGCTTGAAATGTACAAATCAGCAACGGATAGAGGCAGTCCCTGCCCATTGACGGGCTTACAGTCTAATCGGGGGAGACAGACGGACGGACAAAAACAATACTAATAGTATTAACACGTGTGGAGCTAATGATAATAGTGTTAGCAGCTAATGATGATAATAATAATGATAATAACGATAATAGAATTGTTCCTCGGGGAGCTGAGAAGAAGGTCGGCTCCCCGGAGCAGAGAAGACAGATGAGCGTGGCTCATCCCACATTGGACGCCTCCTCTCTGCTGACCCCCATCTCCTCCCCACAGTACTTGTGTATATTTGTATATATTACACTATTTATTTTATTAACGATGCGTATAAATCTATGATTCTATTTGTTTCTATTTATCTATTTATCTGTTATGGTATTGATGCCTGTCTACTTGTTTTGCTGTCTCCCCTTTTTAAACTGTGAGCCCATTGTTGGGCAGGGATTGTCTCTGTTGCCAAATAGTACATTCCAAGGGCTTAATACTGTGCTCTGCACACAGTAAGCGCTCAATAAATATGACTGAATGAATGAATGAAAGAGTCAAAAGGACCTGGATTCTAATTCCAGCTTCACCACTTACCTGCTCTGTGATCTTGGGCAAGTCACTTACTTCTCTGTGCCTTAGTTCCCTCATCTGCCAAATGAGGATTCAATTTCTGTGCTCCCTGTTTCTTAGACTTTGAGGTCCATAAGGACCGGATTAGTTTACACCTACCTCAGCGCTTCGTACAGTGTTTGGTACATAGTAAACGTTTGATATTATATTATCATTATCATTATAAAGACAGGGAGAGATTGGGGAAAGATGGGTGAAGGAAGGCAGTAGAAACCAGGAGAGAGACACGAGAGAGATGGGGAAAGGCCACCCAAAAAACAGGGAAGAGACAGAGGGAGAAGCGGGGAAGGGAAATGGGGTAGACAAGTGGGTAAAGACGGGAAAGAGAGATGGAAGAGAGAAGAGGAAAAGACGGAGGGAGAGATGGGAGAAGATGGGGAGAGACAGGGAAAGATGGCAGGAGAGTGGTTGGGGGAGAAGGCCCGAGGAATGCGGGAGAGATGGTACGAAAGACGATAAGACAGTGGAGGAAACATCCGGGCCTCGCACCTCCCAACCCTTCGGGCCCTGGGTGGGAAATCTTTCCCAGCGCTCAGTCCAGGCCTCCACACCCATGAACTGCTTAGCGCACACTATGGCCATCACGGCTGGGCCGCGCTCAAAAACAGGTCTCGAGGCTCCATTCCCTTTTCTGTGGTCAGGCTGAATGCCCCCAGCCCCGTCCCCTCTTCTTAGGTCAATCGTCTCCTGCCCCCCAACTCAGCCTCTCCATTCGGGCCCCTGAAAGTGGGGGGGGGGGGGACCTGGGCGAAGGGTCCCCAGGCCGTCCGGACCCCTGGGATACTTACCATCCTGGTGCGGGGGCGAGCCGCCCCTCGCCCTCCCAATCCCCAATCCCCGGGTCTCTGGGCATCTGGGCGTGGCCGAGTGGAAAGAGCCTGGGCTTCGGAGTCAGAGGTCATGAGTTCGACTCCCGGCTCTGCCACTTGTCAGCTGTGTGACTGTGGGCAAGTCACTTCACTTCTCTGTGCCTCAGTTCCCTCAACCGTAAAATGGGGATTAAAAGTGTGTGAGCCCTACGTGAGACAACCTGATTCCCCTGTATCTCCCCCAGCGCTTAGAACAGTGCTCGGCACCTAGTGAGCGCTTAACAAATACCAACATTATTATCATCTGGGAGAAAGGACAGGATACGGGTCAGTCCCGGCAGCCCGGGGCGGGGCGGGGCGGGGGACGGGAGGTGGGAGGAGCTGGAGGGGCAGAGGGTCTCCGACAAGGTGAGGTGGGGGGCCACAAGGGCCCGGCGGGGACGGAGCGGGGACGAGTCCCGGCAGGGGAGAGGGAAGAGGCCGGGGTGAGGGGAGAGGGAAGCCCCGGGAGGCCCCCCGCCCGCCACCCCTCGCTCCGTGGCCGGAGCCCGAGCCCCTGGGTCCGGCCGGGGCTCTGAGCCCCGAGGCTGCGGGCCAGGGCAGGACCCCAGCCGCTGCGGGACCGAGCGGGGCCCAGGACTCTGGGCACACGGATTCGGGCGGGGGCGGGGGCGGGGGCGGGGTTAGGAAGAGAATTAGTCTGGTGGAGGTGAGGAGGGAGGGCATTCCAGGACCGCGGGAGGATGTGGCCCGGGGGTCGACGGCGGGATAGGCGAGACCGAGGGACGGTGAGGAGGTGGGCGGCGGAGGAGCGGAGCGTGCGGGGTGGGCGGTAGAAAGAGAGAAGGGAGGAGAGGTAGGAAGGGGCAAGGTGATGGAGAGCCTCGAAGCCTAGAGTGAGGAGTTTTTGTTTGGAGCAGAGGTTGTTAGGCAACCATAGGCAATGCTCTGGGTGCCATGGATATTAAATCCCTGCCAAGGGTATTGCTAGTTTCTCACCAACCAAAAGTATTAATGCAATTAATCTATTCATTGGTATATAGTTTTGTATTGTGAAGCTTCATTAGTATTTTAATCATAATATGTTGATATTTAGTTTAATGTTTTAGGTACCATTAAGATTTATAATTGTTTTAATATCCATGTGGACATGCAATAATGTACGATTTACATATAATGTATATAGGTAATAATCATATTTAATACATGCATCATTACATATGTGGTTGTAAGATGAATGCACCATGTACATAGAATGGTAGTTTAAACAATCTATGATCAAAAAACACAGAAGGTAGTTTATTTAGAATTTCAGCTTTGGGAGTTGACGGTAGGGTTCGAGGCCCTCTTTCTTAGGAGGAGGTTTCGTTACCCTATTTATTTTGTTAATGAATTGTACATCGCCTTGATTCTATTTAGTTGCCATTGTTTTTACGAGATGTTCTTCCCCTTGACGCTGTTTAGTGCCATTGTTCTTGTCTGTCCGTCTCCCCCGATTAGACTGTAAGCCCGTCAAACGGCAGGGACTGTCTCTATCTGTTGCCGACTTGTTCATCCCAAGCGCTTAGTACAGTGCTCTGCACATAGTAAGCGCTCAATAAATACTATTGAATGAATGAATCCTCAGGTTTAGCTTACAAGACCAAAATTTTGTTTAAATTACTTGGGCTATCATTTTAATAGGTCATTTTCTATTAATCCTATAGGTGGAATAAACATTGTAATTAGAAGGAAATAAAAGATTGAAGTGAGCTGGCCAATAAGGATAAAGGGTTGTTCAACTGGTTGGCCTCCAATTCAGGTTAGTGTTAATAAATCTGTAACTAAGATTGGAGGTGGCATATCCTGCTTTTTAAGGGGCCACTGGTTCCTTTTTCAGGGACATTTACTTGAGAAATCATCATCAGTTAGTTTTTAATAGGCATAGTTGAAGATTTGAGTACACCCAGGCCCATGATCGCGGCATAGATCCCATAGAATACCAATGGTAGTTTTTTTTTTTCCTCTGTGGAGGTTCAGCTGATGTGCCTCTGTTCAATTGGGAAGTCAAAATTTAAGGTAAGCTCCTGCATAGCCATCAGGTTGGGCACCCATGAGATGTTTGTGATAAAAGTTAATGCTTGAAGGACATAAAAATATCTATTCTCCACCCCCAAAAAAATTTGATTCGTGAAGAAGTTTCTTTTATTTCACCTTACATTTCATATAATTTTTTTCCATTTTTCCTTTTTTTTTCAGTTTTTTCCCATTTTTCTGGGGTTTTTTCTTTCATTTTGTTTGGGGCTTTTTCCATTTTTTTGCTTTTTTTCCTGTGATTTTTTTCCATGTTTTTTTTTTCAGCTTACATTCCATATAATTTTTTTTTTCCACCTCCTCTTAACTTCTCCATTAAGGAACTTAAACTCAACCTACCCATACAACTAAAGTACTTTACTGCACTTGTAGGCTTCAATCTCTAAAGCAATATGCTGAAAATATTTAGATGTTTCATAACTGAACCCAAGCATATAAAGGTTTGGTCCTGCCCTTATTGTTAGCTTTGATGAGATTTATATATGCAAATATTCACAATCCAATGAGAATACCCTCAAAACTCTCAACAAGTTAAAAGGAGTAGATATCAGGAACCCTGAAGAAGCCCACAACATCTTGCCTTAGCCACACCCCCACGGGATACAGCAGTAATAGAAATTAGTCAATAAACACAAGTTTGAACAAGTCATAATCATTAAGAGTCGGTAAATCTCGTGCCAGCCACCGCGGTCATACGATTGACTCAACCTAACAAATAACAATGTAAAACCTGTTTAGAAGCCTTAACTAGTAAGATTCAAGTAGGACTAAATTGAGATGTCAAAGTCAATATTAAAATAACCTACAAAAGTGATCTTACATCTATTGAACACACAACTGCTAAGACACAAACTGGGATTAGATACCCCACTACACTTAGCCCTAAACCTAAGTCGTATAATAACAAAACTACTCACCAGAGAACTACTAGCAACAGCTTAAAACTCAAGGACTTGGTGGTGCTTCACCCCTTTAGAGGAGCCTGTTCTATAATTGATAAACCCCGATATACCTCCCCATCTTTTGCCACTGCTGTCTATATACCGCCATCGTCAGCCAACCCTAAAAAGGAGTAAAAGTAGGCACAATGATTTTTCCTAAAAACGTTAGGTCAAGGTGTAGCCTGTAAAATGGAAGAAATGGGCTTCATTTTCTACACTAAAACGAATGAAAAACTCTACGAAACTAGAGCATTAAGGAGGATTTAGTAGTAAGTTAAGATTAGAGATCTTAACCAAACCAGGCAGTGAGGCATGCACACACCGCCTGTCACACTCCTCAATTAGTAACATCTTAATCCCTAAAAATCTAGCACTAAAACAAGAGGAGATTAGTCGTGACAAGGTAAACATACTGGAAGGTGGGCTTGGAATACCAAATTGTAGCTTAATCCAAAGCACTCAGTTTACACCTGAAAGATATTTGATACAAAATCATTTTGCCCAAGGTCACACAGCAGACAAGTGGCAGAGTCACGATTAGAACCCATTACTTTCTGACTCCCAAGCCCGTGCTCTATCCATTTCACCATGCAGCTTCTCTCCGCCCATATATTCAGTCTATCACTAAATCCTGTCAGTTTGACCTTCACAACATTGCTAAAATCCACTCTATCCTCTCCATCCAAGCTGCTACCACATTAATCCAAGCTTTATCCTACCCCGCCTTGATTACTATATCAACCTCCTTGCTGATCTCCCTGCCTCCTGCCTCTCTGCATTATAGTCAATACTTCACTCTTCTGCCCGGATCATTTTTCTACAAAAACATTCAGGTCATGTTTCCCCTCTCCTCAAGAGCCTCCAGTGATTGCCCATCCACCTCCACACCAAACAGAAACTCCTCACCATGGCTTTAAAGCACTCAATCACCTTGCCCTCTCATACTTCACCTTGCTACTCTCCTACTCCAACCCAGCCCACACACTTGGCTCCTCTAATAACAATCTTCTCACTGTGCCTTGTCTATCTCACCGCCGACCTCTCAGCCACATCCTGCCTCTGCTTCGTGATGCTGTCAGTAGCCACCCAAGTTGTGCACAAAATGCCAGTGATTGATGGATTGATGAATTCGAGGTCAGTGAGAGCCGAGAGGAGTTCTGTGGTGCCGTGGGTGTCGGCTGCCCCGGGCTGATTTGGGCCCCAGAGTCAGGGTGGTCCGCCTCCCACGGACCACTCGTCTGGGCCCCCGGACTTGGGCCTCAGCCATCCTAGTGAAGAAATCCTGTTTGAATGTTGGAACGCTCCATACCACGGCCCGGCCTCCTATTCTCCAACCCCCTTCCCGCTCCACCGGCTACTGCATGCTTACACTACAGACAGGCAGATACTCACACACACTCCCATACACATACATGCACACGGACACTCACACATGCTCACACACATTCATGCCTCTCCTAAGTCTGGAGGCTGCCCAGTCTCTGCCCCAGACCCCCAGCTGCAGACCACGTGTGTTTGGGAGTGAAAAAGACCTTCTTTCCCTTTCACCATCCAGTCTGTGGCCCTGACCAGCAAGGTTGGCAGAGGACTTGGGGTGACTAGGACTCTGCTGCCTAGTAGGGACCCCAACTGGCACCCCCCACCTCCCATGGCCGGGCTCCATTCCAGGGTCCGAGGAGAGCTGGAAGTAGGGAGAGCCCTGATTCCCAATGGGGTGATTGCCCACAAGGCAAAGGCACCGTAAATAACCACAACTTGAAACCCCACCTCCTCCAGGAAACCATCCTAGACTGATTTTCCCCACAGTCACCCCCAGCCCTTCAGAATGTATTGGGAGCACAGCACTTTCGTCCACTTCCCCAGCAGTAATCTATGTTCATGGATTTCTCTCCCTCCAGCCTGTAAGCTCTTTCTGGACAGGGATCGTGTCTATCGATTCTGTTGTGTTTACTATTCCAGGTACTCAGTATAGTGCTCTGCACATGATAAGCACTCAATCAATACCATCGATTGATTGAGCAGTGTGCTAAGTGCTGGGATAAAATGTGCAGGTGAGAATTAGCCCTGGTCCCTATCCCTCAGGGGGCGCACAATCCAAAAACATTGCAACCTCTTTAGTAAAGGCCCTCCAGCCAAAATCTCAACCACTAAGAGTGAACCAGAAGCAGCTGGAAGCTGGCACAAGAAGGACTGATGAGGTTAGCCATAAGAGCGCTATCATTGCTCACGCCACCCCTCCAGGTCTCCAAACCCACCAACGGCTGCCCATTTTCCTCTGCATCTCTGTTCCCCCAGCCTGGAACACTCCACCCCAACCCAGTCTCCAATAGGGTTGAGTCCCCCATCCGGAAAGCCAGGTTCACTGCTGTGGGGAGCCCTAAGCAGAAACAGCCACTGGCCAACAAGAGACGAGGAGGGTTTATTGAGCTGTAGCAGGGCAGCAGAGCCCTGGAGCCACTACACAGTTGCGGTTCCCCCAAGTCTATGCCGGGGGAACAGAGCCAATCTGCAGCTGCTCTGGGCCCAGACACACTGGTCACTGAGCAGCATAAAAACAAGAGCTGGGGTGCCTTATTGCAGGTCCTACCTCACTTGCTGGTCTCCAAAGTGAAAGGGTGGCCGACATAGGAACTTTCTACCGGGTGGCCTGGGTTGAGGGTTGCAGACAGAGGAATTCTCCACCGGATGGCACTGGTTCAGTGCAACCCGTACAGAAACTCACCACTGGTTCAGTGGGGGGTCAGATGAAGGTACTCGCCACCATTCATTCATTCAAGTGTATTTATTAAGCACTTACTGTGTGCAGAGCTCTGTACTCAGCGCTTAGGAAAGTACACTACACTAATAAAGATTGACAAACCCTGCCCAAGACGAGTTCACAGTCTAGAGAGGGGTGGTGCTGGTGGTGCATCTGCTAGGGTGGCAGATGCAGGAATGCTATACTACGTGCACTGATCTAGGATGGCAAGTGAAGGAACTCTGCCACCGGGGGGGGGGGTGTTGGTTCAGGGTAGTAAGTTCAGAAATTTTCCACTAGGTGCAGCACTGGTTAAGAGTGGCAAGTGCAGGAACTCGGTTCCTTTGCACTAATAATAATAATGTTGGTATTTGTTAAGCGCTTACTATGTGCAGAGCACTGTTCTAAGCACTGGGGTAGATACAGGGTAATCAGGTTGTCCCACGTGAGGCTCACAGTCTTCATCCCCATTTTACAGATGAGGTTTCTGAGGCACAGAGAAGTTAAGTGACTTGCCCAAGGTCACACAGGTGACAAGTGGTGGAGCCGGGATTCGAACCCATGACCTCTGACTCCCAAGCCCGTGCTCCTTCCACTGAGCCACACTACTCTACCCCTTCGGGCCCCCACCACAGCGCTTGTGTTTAAAGGTACATACCTATAATTCAATTGATTTATATCAATACTTATTTTGAGCCATATATACCTATAATTCTATTTATTTATATATATTGATGCCTGTTTACTAGCTTTGACGTCTGACTCCCCCCCTCTAGACTGTAAGCCCGGTGTGGGGGGCAGGGATTTTCTCTCTATTACTGAATTGTACCTTCCAAGCCCTTACTACAGTGCTCAGTAAATACGATCGAATGAATAACTGAATTCAACACCAGGGGTGGCGCTGGTTCAGAGTGGCAGGCGTAGGAATTCTCCACCAGGTGCGGCGCTGGTTCAGGGTGACAGGTACGTTACGGGTGAGGTGCTGGTTCGGGGTATCAGGTGCAGGAGCTCTCTGCAGGTGTGGCGCTGGGTCAGGCGATCAGGTGCAGGAATTGTCCACCAGGCGGCGCTTGTTCAGAGTGACAGGTGCAGAAATCCTCCACTTAGCAGGTGCAGTAATTCTCCACCAGGTGGTGCTGGTTCACAGAAGGTGCAGGAACTCTCCACCAGGTGGTGCTGTTTGGGGGTGGGGGTAAGAGGCAGAAGAAGAACCTCTCCCCTGAGTGGTGTTTGTTCAGGGTGGCACGTGGAGGAACTGGGCACTGGGTGCTACGTGTGGTTGGCAGATGTAGGTTCCTAACTCTCCACAGGGTGATTTGGGTTCTGAGTGGCAGGAGCACAAACTATCCACCAGGCGGTGCTGTTTCAGTGGCAGGGGCAGGACCTCGCCGCTGAGTGACACCGGCTCAGGGTGGTAGATGCCGCAACTCTCCACCAGGTGGAGCTGGTTCAAGGCGGCAGTGCAGGAACTCTCCACCGGGTGGCGCTGGAGCCGGGCCTGCCACCCGCCGAGTTGCCTTTTCTTCGGGTCAAGGATGTGCGGCCTCCCAGGATGGAGGCCGCTCCCCTGGGAAGGGCCCCTACAGGGGCCGCCGCCTTCGCTGCCGCCACATCAGCTGGCCCTCGCTCCCAGACAATCCCACCTTCCCCCTTTTCCCACCCACCTCCCGCCCCCCAACCCACGGAGGCTTCCGCACCCGTTGATCCTGTGCCTTAATAATAATTGCGGTATTGGCTAAGCGCTTACTACGTGCCGGGCTCTGTACTAAGCGCTGGGGTGGACACAAGCAAATCAGGTTGGACACGGTCCTTGTCCCCCGTGGGGCTCACAGTCTCGATCCCCATTTTACAGACGAGGTCACTGAAGCACAGAGAAGTGAAGTGACTTGCCCAAGGTCACACAGCAGGCAAGTGGCAGAGCGAGGATTAGAACCCAAGACCTTCTGACGGGCCCGTGCTCTAGCCACTTCGCCAAGCCGCTTCTCAGCGTGGCTTAAGGAGAAGGGGGTTGGCGTGCACCTCCGGAGCCCTGTTCCGTGGCCCCGGGAGGGATGGGTGACCCCGGCCCCGGGCGGGTCTCGGTCCCCGCATCAGAAGGGGCCGGGGAGGGGGAGGAGAAGGGGAAGGGGGCCGAGCGGGGGGCGGGCGGGGGCCGGGCGGGGGTCGTGCGCTGTGGGCTCACTGCCTAAGCTGGACGTAATTGGCGGGGAACAAGCCGACTCTGCCCCCACAGGAGCCGCGCCACCAGCCCTCGTCCACCATGTCGATGTCGGTGATGGTGTCGCCGGGGTCAAAGGAGATTTCATCGGGGCCTTCTGCGGGGAGGGAAGACCAAAAGGGGTCTGGCCGGGGACCCCCGACCCTCCCTCCCCCCAAACCTCAGCCCGGCCCCAGCTCTGCCCCCCCCCCAACCGACCCCAAACCCTGCCTCGCCCCCAGGGCAGGGTGCCCTCTGCTCCCCCCAGCCCCCCGTGTCCCACCTCCTTGGTAGTCGTAGAGCGCGACGGCCGAGGGCGCGGCCCCCCGGGGCTGCCCGTGCCCGGCGGGGGGTCCTGTGGCGGGAGAACGGAGGGTCGGGGTCAGCGGGGGCTGACCACCACCCCTCCCGGCCCCCAACCCCCAGCCCCCCGCCCGAAGGCGCGGCGGCCGGCACTGACCGGGAAGGGGAGACGTCGCCGGGTCGTCCACGTCCTCGTAGTCGCCCTCGGCGTCGTCGCCCACGTCGTAGACCGGCTCCGGGGGGTCCATCACGTCTTCGTAGTCGCCGTCGCCGTCGCTGTCGGGGTCGGGCTCGTGCTCGTACACCGGCTCCTCGGGCTGGGGCCGGGGCTGGGCCTGGGCCGGGGGCCGGGGCTGGGCCTGGGCCGGGGGCTGGGGCCGGGCCTGGGCAGGAGCCTCCAGCTCTGGCTCCGGCTCTAGCTCCAGCTCGTACACCGGCTCCTCCTCCAGCTCTTCCTCCCGCAGCGGCGGCCTGGTGGGCAGGGCTGGGAGCCGCTCACGTTCCCGCTCCTCCAGAGCCAAAAGTAGGGAGGGAGGTCAGGAGGTTGGGGCCGGGGCAGGAGGCAGGGGGCAGGGGGCTGGACAGGGCCTGGGGGTAAGGCACGGGGGCATCTGGTAGGGAGCCGGGGTAGGGGATGGGGATAGGAGGTAGGAGCAGCGGGAAGGAGCCTGGGCAGGGGTTAGCAAGTCTGGGGTCTTCCCACCCCGGCCCTGCCCCAGCCCAGGGAGGCTCTGTTCGGTGGAAGACCTGACCGACAGCCCTTCTTACCATGGGGTGGCTCTGGGGTCTATTGGGAGGGAGGAGAGGGGGACAACCGGCCTAGGAATCCACTCACCTGCAGGGAGCCCCTCCCCGGAGGCACCGTGGGCACCGGGGGCACGGGCAGGGGCAGCTGACGGGGTGAGTCCCGAGGAACCGGGGCAGCAACGGGCCCACCACGGGGTTCTCCCACAAACAGCGGCCGGGCCGGGGGCCCCGGGGCGGGTAGGGGGGCGCCGGCCTTTTGGGGGGCGGCGGGCTCGGCTGGCACAGGGGACTCCCGGGCAGCCCGGGCGGCCGCCAGCTCCCGCTCCCGCTGCTCCTGGGCCGCCCGCCGGGCCCGTTCCGCCTCTGCCCTCTTCCTGTCCTCGGCGTCGGCCGCCTGGGCCTGGGCCTCGAACCGCGCCCTCAGGCTCTGCGCCCCACTGGATGCCGCTGAAGAGGGGGACTGTGGTCAGGGCCGCCGGGACGGGTACTGACGGGCATCGGCCGGACAGGGCCGGGGGGAGAGGGCGCTGTCGGGGTGACCGGCAGGGACCCCTGAGAGGACCAGGCCGGGGACCCCTGAGGGGCCCAGCCCGGAGACCCCAGAGAAGATTCGGCTAAGGACCCCTGAGGGGACCGGGTCAGGGACCCCTCCAGGCCTCAGCTGCACAGGGCCATGGGCGCACGGGGGCTGGGCCAGAGTTCAGGAGGTGGGGTTGGGGCTGAGGTTCAGAGAGGGGATTTAGGTGTGGGGTTTAGGCCTGGGTAAGGGGGGAACAGTTATTCTCCACTTGGTTTTGACCTCCCTGACTCACCAGCCTCCACTGGCGTAGTTTTCTCATAGGACGAAGTTGGGGTCTCCATCTCGCCAAAGCCAGCAGCACTCTGGGGAGCATGGGAAGCGGGCGGGGGTGAGAGATGCTGAGTCGGGGAGGCCTCAGGACAGGATGGGGGTGGGGAGGGGTCTGGTACAGTGCCATGCCTGGCGGAGGGAGCCCTTGGACCTCCCCCCAGATCTCAAATCTGGTCGGGGAGGGAGGAACTCCGAGACACGGGTCAGGGCTGGGATGGCATAGAGTGCCCAGAGTGGACGGAGGGCAACTCATCAATGCCCCTTGGCCCCTCTCTGCCCGCCTCCCCTCCCCACCCCCTCCTCACCTTGTCCACGCGGTCCCTCTGGACCCCATAGCGGCCACCAAAGCCCTTGGAGTGGTCTGCAGGTGGAGACAAATGACCAATCAAGCCTGCTCTTTTCCCTCCTGGAGCCCAGGACCAGTCCAGCCCAACCCGGTACTCGCCCACTCGTCACACCACTGGACCAGGTGAACCACTCCCCGACCCCCGACCCTGGCCAGTCCAGCCACCCTGGGCTCGGCATAGCCACGGACTGCGGGGCGAGGGTGGGTAGGTGCTGCTGAGACCCACTCACGGATTCAGATTTCTCACCCGGTGCTCTGCGGCTTCCTTTCTGGGTCATGCTACTTTGTGCCAATCTATCAATTGGGACCAGTCGATGCCAATCCTTTCTGCCAACTGTAGTCATCTCTTGTTCCCCTCTGACCACACTGTCCTCCCCATTCTAATCAGATCTGGTCATGGCTACTGGGATCATTCCATCCCAATCTCAATCCCAATCCTTTAGCTCATTGTGGGCAGTGAATGTGTCTGTTTCCTGTTATACCGTATTCTCCCAAGTGCTTAGTAGAGTGCTCTACACACAGTAAGCGCTCAATAAATACGATTGACTGACTGACGATCTGTTCTGTCCCTGTTATCATCATCCCATCCCAATCCATTTGGCATCTTTTGTCCACCTAATCCCAATCCTTTAAAAATAATAATCGTGGTATCTATTAAGTGTGTACTGTGTGCCAAGCACTGTACTAAACTCTGGAGTAGATAAAAGATACAAGGAGCTCACTGTCTAAATTCGGGGGGGGGGGGAGAACAGGGATTGAATCCCTATTTTGAAGATGAGGGAACTGAGACACTGAGAAGTGACTTGCCCAAGGTCACACTGCAGGTCAGTGGCTGAGTTAGGATTAGAATCCAAGGTCTTCTGATTCAGAGGCCAGGCTTTTTCTACTAAGCGGCGCTTCATTCTGTCCACCCCATCCCAATCTGTTCTGTCCGCTGGGTCTGCTCCATCCCACCCTATTCTACCCCTTTCATCCAGTTCCGCCATTCCCACTCTGCCCGGCACTGGCCACCCTCTTCCCCGGGGGTGAGAGGGTCCAGGCCTGTGGACATGGGTCTGGCTAGTCCCTTCCTGCCGCCTCACCCCTGGTCTCGACCCCTGCCCTTCTTTGAGGCTGGAATCTGAGCCCCCTGCGGGCAGGGCACGTGGCATGTGCTTTTGGTGACCTGGGCCCTCAGCAAATACCACCGAGGGTACTTGCCTGGGAGGCGGGCCCTGGGGATGAGGTGGGGCGAGGCTCACCTGTCTGAGACTCATGAGGCTGGACCTGCTCCTTGTGGTCCCATCCGCCAGCACACTGGTCCTGGCGGTCCCTCTGCACCCCAAACTTCCCTCCGAAGCCCACGGCGTGGTCTGGCAGGGGCAGGAAGGGAGAGGTGTGGTGTGGGGGTGGGGAGGCTGGGAGAGGTCAGGGAGGCAGGCTCTGGGGACGGGGTTGGGGGGGGCTCACCTGTCTGGGACTCATGAGGCTGGACCTGCTCCTTGTGGTCCCACCCGCCGGCACACTGGTCCTGGCGGTCCCTCTGCACCCCAAATTTTCCTCCGAAACCCACGGAGTAGTCTGGCCGGCAGGGCAGGACGGCGGAGCACAGACGACTCAGTCAGGTCCCCCCGCCCCCCAGGCCACAGGCCAGGGGAGGCTGAGAGAGGTCGGGGTCGGGGGGGTGGGGGGGAGAAGCCGGGAGAGGTGTGCGGGGGAGATCAGAAGGGGTTGGGAAGGGCAGGCAGGGAGAGATGTGTGGGGGGAGGCTGGGAGAGGTAAGGGAGGTGGGCCCTGGGAACGGGGTGGGGTGAGGTGGGGTGGGGCTCACCGGTCTGGGACTCATGAGGCTGGACCTGCTCCTTGTGGTCCCACCCACCGGCACACTGGTCCTGGCGGTCCCTCTGTACCCCAAACTTTCCTCCGAAGCCCACGGAGTAGTCTGGCCGGCAGGGCGGCAGGACACAGAGGACCCAGTCAGGTCCCCTTGCCCCCCAGGCCACAAGCCGGGGGGAGATTGGGAGAGGTGTGTGTGGGAGGCTGGGAGAGGTGGGGGGGGGTGGCGGGAGACGTGTGCGGGGGGTGATGCCAGGAGAGGTCCAGGGGCGTCCAGGAAGTAGCCAAGCCACTCCATCCTAGCCTTGCCCCTTCCTATCCCCCCACTGCCTCAACCCACCCCAATTCCACCTCCCTGCTTCCCCATTGCCCCTACCTCCCCCCACCCCACTGCCCCCAGACTCAGCCTCCCCACCACCCCCAGCCTTCGCCTGCCCCCGCCCCCTCCAGCCGCACCTTTCTGTGACTCGTGTTTCTCAGTCTCTCCCTTGTAGTCGAAGCCCACGGCCACTTTGTCCACTTTGTCCTTCTCCACCCCATAGCGGCCCCCGAAACCCCGGGAATAATCTGCGGGGTGATGGGGAGGGCTACTGTCACTCTGGGAGGAGTCAGGGGGTGGGGGGAAGAGCAGAGGAGGGGTGAGAGGCAAAAGGTGGCGTTGGGTGGGGGGAAGGAATAAGGAGAAGTGGAAGGGGAGAGGCAATGTGAGAGGGGTTAGTGGGGATAAGAGTTTGCGGGAGAAAAGAGGAGGGAGGAGGTCGGGGGAGAGAGGAGCAATGGAGGAGAAGCCAAGGTTAAGAGAGGAGTTGCAGGGAGAGTCAATCAATAAATCAACTGTATCTATTAAGCTCTTATTGTGTGCAAATCACTGGACTAAGTGCTTGGGAGAGTATGACACAAAAAAGTTGGAAGACATTTCCCTGCCCACCAGAATCTTATGGTCCTGAGGGAGAGACATTAATTTATAGATATAAATTACAGAGATGCACATGAGTGCTGTGGGGCTGAGGGTGGGAAGTTACATCCAATGTGTATAGGTTACAGATCCAAGTGCAGAAGGGTGATGCAGAAGGGAGAGAGAGTGGGAGAAATGAGGGCTTAGTTGGGAAAGGCCTTTTGGAGGAGATGTGCTTTTAAGAAGGCTTTGAAGGTGGAGTGACTATCTCTTGGGTATGAAGAGGGAGAGGGTTCCAGGCCAGAGGCAGAACTTGGGAAAGAGATTGGCGGTGAGATAGATGAAATGGAGATGAAGTGAATAGGTTGGTGTTAGAGGAGCAGAATGTGCTGGCTGGGTTGTAGTAGGAAACTAAAGAGGTAAAATAGGAGGATTGTACCTTGTTAGAACAATTACTCATCCTATCCCAACTGGATTACTGCATCAGCATCCTTTCTGATCTTCCAACCTCCTGCCTCTCCCCACTTCAGTCTATACTTCACTCTGCTACCCAGATTATCTTTCTACAGAAACGCTCTGGGCATGCCACTCCCTACCTCAAAAATCTCCAGTGGTTGCCTATCAACCTCCATATGAAGCAAAAACTCTTCACTATTGGCTTCAGAGTTCTCCATCACCTTGCTCCCTCCTACCTCACCTCCCTCTCTCCTTCTCCATCCCAGCCCACACGCTTCGCTCCTCTGGTGCCGCTAACCTTCTCACTGTACCTTGTTCTTGCCTGTCCCGCCGTCGACTCCTGGCCCATATCCTACCTCTGGCCTGGAATGCCCTCCCTCCAACCAACCAACCATCACACTTCCCCCCTTCAAAACCCTACTGAAGGCTCATCTCCTCCAAGAGGCCTTCCCAGACTAGGCCCCACTTTTCCTCAGCTCCCCCTCCCCTCCCCATTGCCCCAACTGGCTACCTTTGCCCTAGCCCCCATCCCAAAGCACTTATGTATATATGTACATAGTTATAATTCTACTTATATTGATGCCTGTTTACTTGTTTTGATGCATATATATCTATAATTCTATTTATCTACATTGATGCTATCGATGTCTGTTTACTTGTTTTGATGTCTGTCTGCCCCCTTATAGACTGTAAGCCCGTTGTGGGCAGGAATTGTCTTTATTGCTGAATTGTACTTTCCAA
Source organism: Ornithorhynchus anatinus (assembly GCF_004115215.2). NCBI lineage: Eukaryota > Metazoa > Chordata > Mammalia > Monotremata > Ornithorhynchidae > Ornithorhynchus > Ornithorhynchus anatinus. The sequence continues at coordinate 186,387,065 of NC_041728.1, read as the reverse complement.
GCACTTAGTACAGTGCTCTGCACCCAATAAGCGCTCAATAAATTCAACTGAATGAATGAATGTGGGGGAGAGCTGATTGAATGCTTTAAAGCCGGTCTCTTTTTTAGAAAAACAATCCAAGCAGCCAAGTGAAGTATGGAGTGGAGTGGGGAGAGACAAGAGGCAGGGAGGTCAGCGAGGAGCCTGATGCAGTAATCAAGGTGGCATATGATATATGCTTGTATCAGCAAGGTAGCAGTTTGGATGGAGAGGAAAGGGTGGATTTGGGGAATACCCTGAAGGTAGAACCGACAGGATTTGTGGACAGAATGAATATAAGGGCTTGAATGAGAGAGATGAATTGAGGATAATGCCAAGGTTATGGGCTTGTGGGACAGGAAGGATGGGGTGCTGTGTATGGTGATGGGAAAGTCAGGGAGGACAGGGCTTAGGTGAGAAGATGAAGAGTTCTATTTCAGACTTGTTAAATTTGAGGTGTCTGCACAATATCCAATTAGAGATGTCCTGAAGGAAAGAGGAAATGTGAAACTGCAGAGAATGAGAGAGATCAGGGATGGAGAGGGAGATTTGGGAATCATCCCTAAAGAGTTGCATCTGCATCATCAGCATAGTAGTTGGAGCCTTGGGAGTGAATGAGTACTCCAAGTCAGTGGGAGTAGATGGAGAATAGAAGGGAACCCAGAACTGAACCTTGAGGGACCCCCACAGTTATGGGGTGGGATGCGAAAAGGAGATTGTGAAAGAGACTGAGAAGGAGCGGCCAGAGAGATAGGAGGAGAAGCAGGAGAGGACATTGTTCGTAGAACCTGAGGTTGGATAATGTTTCCAGGAGAAGGGGGTGGTCCACAGTATCAAAGGCAGCCGAAGGGCCGAGGAGGATTAGGATGGAGAAGAGGCCATTGAATTTGGCAAGAAGGGTTGAGATGGGTCCAGGGTTAGGAGTGGTGGATTGGAGGGGGAGGGGGAGGAAAAGAGTGGAGGGGCTGGGGGAAAGGGGTGTGTGGGGAGGGTTGTAATTGGGGGGAGGCCACAGACATGGGGAACAGGAGGCAGGGGTGATGGCGATGAGGTGAAGAGAGCAGGAGTTGGTGGGGGCGAGGGGGGCGTGGCTCTAACCAGTTTCCAGCTCCTTGCAGCCCCCCTTCCGGCTACCAGTTAATAATAATAATGATGGTATTTGTAAAGCACTTACTATGTGCCAAGCACTGTTCTAAGCACTTGATGGGGCAGGGCTAGGCTGGGCTGGGCTGGGGCTGGACTAAGTTAAGGTCTGGGCTGGGGCTGGGGCTGTGTGGGGCTGGGGGGGACCTGGGCCTGGGCTGATCTGGGGTTGGAGCAGCAACAGGAAGGTCCGGGTGGGGGCGGGGGGGGGGTCCCTGGACACCTTAGCAGTGAACGGGGGGGGGGGGCAGGGCAGGAGCCGGGGAGGGGGCCGGGATGGGGCTCATCGCTTGCCTTTCTGCGATGCGTGTTTCTCCACTTCTCCCTTGTAATCAAACCCGACGGCGGACTGCACAGAGAGCAGGAGAAGGCGGTAGGCAGAGGAGGGGGCTCCCCGGGGGGGGGGGGGGCACGCCGGGGACACGCCCGGGGAGGGGACAAACGCACCCCGCCACCTGTCATGTCCCAGTCCCCAGTGACACCACAGCTGGCAGAGGGGGATGGGAAAGAGGGAGGTCCCAGCTCCAGCCCTTGACCCCCTCCGTGTCCTTATTCCCGGAGGCCGTGCCACTGCAGGACACGTGGCCTCGAGTCTGTCATTTGCTAAGGTCGAGCGGGGTCAGGGGTCACTCCCCTTGTTGGCCAGGGTCAAGGGTCATTCCCCTTGTCAGCTGGGGTCAGGAGCCACTCCTCTGGTCAGCTGAGGTCAGGGGCCACTCCTCTGGTCCGCTGGGGTCAGGGATCACTCACCTTGTCGGCCCGATCTCGCTGGACCCCATATTTGCCCCCAAAGCCTTTTGCAGCGTCCGTCTGCGATGAATGCTTCCCCACGTCGGCAATGTACTCGTGCCCCAAGGCGCTCTGGTGGATAGAGTGGGCAGGGTGGACAGAGCGGGCAGGGTGAGCAGAGCGGGCAGAGAACAGGCAGGGCAGGCTGGGGGCAGTGGGCAGGGCACATCAATGCTAGCACCTTGGAACAGCCTGTGCCCTCCGCTCTGCCCAGGCACGAGCTCCCCAAAGTCTCCCTTTACCTCCCCATTCCTCCCACTCTCCTCCCAGTCAATCCATGATACTTGAGCCCCATGTGGGACAGGGACTGTGTCCAACCCGATTTGCTTATATTCACCCCAGTGCTTAGTCCAGTGCCTGGTACATACTAAGTGCTTAACAAACACCACTTACTGTGTGCAGAGCACTCTACTAAGCACTTGGGAAAGTACGGTACAATTGAGTCGGTAAACACATTCCCTGACCATAAGGAACTTACAGTCTGCAGGGGGAGGAAGAACTTAAAATTGATCAGGACTAGGGAAAACAGTAGAGTAGAAAAATGTTCAGTATTTCGGGACCGGGATGAATAACAGAGTGCTTTCCCTTCTCTCCCAAAGCCTCTCAGAAGGAGAGCTCCCACCTCCTCTCAAATTCTAACCCATCTAACCTGCTCTCTCACCCCTTCACTCCTCATTAAAATGCTTGTCCGTGCCCTTCTTCCCTCCTTCACCATCATCTTCAATCATTCACTCTCTAATGGCTTCTTCCCCACTACTTTCAAACATGATCCTGTGTCCCTTTTCCTAAAAAATCCTCCTTTGACTGCCCCCCCAGGCTCTCTCCAACTATCACCCTATCTTTACTTTTGGTTTTTTATCTGTTTGCTTGCTTGTTTGTTTATTAATGATAACAAATACAATCATTATTATTAAGTACTTACTATATGCCAGGCAGAGTACTAAATGCAGGAGTAGATAAAAGTAATCAGGTTGGACAAACTCCTGTCCCACATGGAGCTCACAGTCTATGTTGTAGGGAGGAGGATTTAATCCCCACTTTACGGATGAGAGAACTGAGGCACAGATAATCAGTCAATCAATCAATGGTGTTTATTGAGCACTTACAATGTGCAGAGTACTGTTCTAAGAACTTGGGGGAGTACAACAGAATTAGCAGATACGTTCTCTGCCCATAATGCCATTATAGTCTAGAGAAGGATGCTACAAATTCAGAAATAATAATAATAGTAATAATAATAATAATGGTATTTGTTAAGCACTTACTATGTGCCAAGCACTGTTCTAAACACTGGGGTAGATACAGGGTTATCAGGTTGTCCCATGTGGGGTTCACAGTCTCAATCCCCATTTTACAGATGAGGTGACTGAGGCACAGAGAAGTTAAGTACCTTGCCCAAAGTCACACAGCTGACAAGTGGCAGAGCTGGGATTAGAACCCATGACCTCTGACCCCCAAGCCTGTGCTCTTTCCAAGCCATGCTGCTTTTCGAGGTTAAAAAAATAGTATAAAGAAAAATATAAATGGGTTATTTTCTACATTTCATAGTTTTTTGGGTTTTTGTTTTTTTAAAAAAAATTTGTCTCTGTTTCTTACTGTTCTAAGTGCTGGGGTAGATAGAAAGTAATCATTATGAGACACAGTCCATGTCCCACATGGGCCTCACGGTCTTAATCCTTATTTTACAGATGAGGTAGCTGAGGCACAGAGAAGTGAAGTGACTGCCCCGAAGTCACACTGCAGACAAGTGGCAGAGGTAGGATTAGAACCAAGGTCCTCTGATTCCCAGGCCTGGGCTCTTTCCACTAGGCCACACTCCTTCTCTGTGTATCTCCCTCCAAACACCTCAAACAAATTGTTTACATCCACTGCCTCACTTCCAATCCACCGACTCCCTTCTTGACTCTCGAAAATCTGGCTTCCGACCCCTCCTCTCCACGGAAATTGAGGTCATCAACGACTTCCTCTTTGCCAGAATCCAATGGCCTCTACTCCTTCCTGATTCTTCTCAACTGCTCAGCTGCCTTCGACACTGTGGACCACCCCTTTTTTCTTAAAACATTATCCAACTTTGGCTTCATTCATTCAATAGTATTTATTGAGTGCTTACTATGTGCACAGCACTGTACTAAGCACTTGGAATGTACAATTCGGCAACAGATAGAGACAATCCCTGCCCACTGACGGGTTTACAGTCTAATCTAATTTCTTCCCCTTGATTCTATTTATTGCCAGTGTTCTTGTCTGTCTGTCTCCCCCGATTAGACTATAAGCCCATCAAAGGGCAGGGACTGTCTCTGTTACCGATTTGTACATTACAAGTGCTTAGTATAGTGCTCTGCACATAGTAAGCACTCAATAAATACTATTGAATGAATTGAATGAATGAATAATCGGGGGAGACAGACAAAAACAATAGCAATAAATAGAATCAAGGGGATTTACACCTCATTAACAAAATTAATAGGGTAATAAAAATATATACAAATGAGCAAATGAGCACAGTGCTGAGGGGAGGGGAAGGGAGAGGGGGAGAAGCAGAGGGAAAGGGAGGAAAGGGGGTTTAGCTGAGGGGAGGTGAAGGGGGGCAGCGAGGGAGCAGAGGGAGCAGAGGGAAAAGGGGAAGCTCAGTCTGGGAAGGGCTCTTGGAGGAGGTGAGCTCTCAGTAGGGCTTTGGAAAGGGGAAGAGAGTTAGTTTGGCGGAGGTGAGGAGGGAGGGCATTCCAGGCTTCAAGGACACTGTCTTCTCCTGGTACTCCTACTCTCCAGTTGCTCCTTCTCAGTCTTTTTTGTGGGCTCCTCCTCTACCTCCCACCCCATAACTTTGGGAGACCCACAAGGTTCAGTTCTGTGTCCCTTTCTATTCTCCACCTCCACCCACTCCCTCGGGGAGCTCACCTGCTTCTCACTACCACTGCTATGGATGACTCTCAAATCCACCTCTCCAACCCCAACCTTTGTATTTTTCTGCAATCTCACATCTCCTCCTGCTCCAGGACATTTCGAACTCAATTTGTCCAAAATGAAACTGCTCATCTTCCTCCAACTCTCTCCTGCCCTTCCCATCACTGTAGACAACACCACCATCCTCCAGTCTCTCAAGCCCATAATCTTGGCAATAACCTTGAATCATCTCTCCTTGACTCATACACACAGTCATCAAATCCTGACAGTTCTTCCTTCACAACTTCTCCAAAATCTACCCCTCCCTCTCCAAACTTCCCCTATGCTAGTCCAAGCACTTATATTCCTTCTCAACTACTGCATTGGCCTCCTGACTGACCTCCCTGCCTCTTGTCTCTCCCCACTTTAGTCCTTAATCTACCCCGCTGCCTGGATCATTTATTTAAAAAAGACATTCTGCACTTGTCTCCCCAATCCTCAGACCTTCCTGTGGTTGCCCACCCATTTCCTCATCAAATAGAAATTCCTCACCATTCATTCTAAGGCACTCAATCCTATTCGTTCATTCAATAGTATTTATTGAGGACTTACTATGTGCAGAGCATCATTCAGTGGTATTTATTGAGTGCTTACTGTGTGCAGAGCACTGTACTAAGTGCTTGGGAGACTACTATGCAACAATAAACAGACACATTCTCTGCCCACAACAAGCTTACAGTCTAGAGGTGGGAGAGACAGACATTAATAATAATAATTATGATTATTATTATCATTATGGTATTTGTTAAGTGCTTACTATGTGCCAGGCACTCTTCTAAGCGCTGGGGTAGGTACAAGGTAAGCAGGTTGTCCCATATGGGGCTCACAGTCTTAATCCCCATTTTACAGATGAGGTAACTGAGGCACAGAGAAGTTAAGTGACTTACCCAAAGTCACACAGCTGACAAGTGGCAGAGCTGGGATTAGAACCCATGACCTCTGACTCCCAAGCCCAGGCTCTTTCCACTATGCCACACTGCTTCTCAGACATTAAATAAATTACAGTTATGTACACTGTACGTGTATATATACAGACTAGTGCTGGGGGCTAGGAAGGGGTGGAGGTGCCCAGCTTGCCTAGGTCCCTCTGACCCCTGCTGTGCCCTGCTGCTCCAGTGCCCGGCACCTCACCCTGCCCAAAGCATGGAAACCAGGTCCCTCCGGCCCCTGCTGTGCCCTGGCTGCCCTGCTGCCCTAGTGTCACCATCCAGGGCAAGGAGGCCAGTTCCCTCTGGCCTCTGCTGCGCCCCGGCCACCCTGGACCTCACCTTGTCCATCCGGTCTCGCTCGGTGCCGAACTTGCCCCCGTAGCCATACGACGCTTTGGGCCCCATCTCCATCTCTTTCTTGCGCATGACATCGTGCTCCTCGGACACACGGTTACGCAGCTGGTGGATGCTGAGAGGGGCAAAGTGACCCCTGACCTTGGGGCATCTCCCCACCACACCTCTCCAACCCTGGCCTGGGGAAACCCCAACTCCCCATCATTCTTCCTGGCCTGGGAAGATCCCCCTCCCCACCCTAACCTAGTCCTTCCCTCTCTACAGTCAGGGGGGTGGGGTGGAGGACTGTGTTGAATCCACCTAGTTCCTGGGGCAGATGGGAAGAGATGAGTAGGGAGCCACCCAACCCCCAAACCGACTAACATGCAGAGAAGTAAGAAGGAAGGCCCTCTGGCAAGACCACCCCCCCATCAGGACCCCAGGTAAGACCCCCCCCCGTCAAGACCCCTGGCAGGGCCCCAGGCAAGGCCCCCAGCAGGACCACTGACAGGACCCCGGCAAGACTCTCCAACATCCCTTTCAGGACCCTTGAGCTGGCCCAGACCGAGGGGAGGGGAGCCTAGGGGCCAGTTCAGCTGGACTTGGGGACACACCTCCCTCCTCCGCACCAGTCCTTCCCCAACCTTCGCCTTCAAGCGTCCAAATTTGGTCATGAGTGAGCGAGCGAGATGCTGCCACTTCCTGTTCCCGCAATGAGTCACATGGCAATGGCAAGAACCGCCCCGACCCAACCACCGCACCATCCCCCCAGACATCCTGCCATTGGCGCCCAGGCCCTGCACAGGGCTCGAGCTCTTAGGTCCCCTCACCCTCCCACCCCTGGGGAAGAAGCCTGCAACAAGGCCCCCATGACCCATCCAGCCCAGGACTCTGTCTATGACAGGATAATTTAATGATCAAGAATGGACCTTCATGGTCAGAGACAGACTAGCCAAAACCCCTGACTCTCCTCTCTCCATCCCTGACGCCCCCCGGTAACCCAGCAAGGACCATCTCACACCTCTGATTATTCCCTCTCCGTCCCAGACCACTCCCAGGGCCTCGACATGGACCACCCCGGGCCCCTCTAGGATGAAGCAACACCCAGAGAAGGCAGAGGAAGAGGTGTATCAAGACACAGAGAGACCTAGTGGCAGAGAGATGCCCCCTGCCCTCTGGTCCCACTATCGGCTGAGCCGGCCCTTACTCGATGTGCTCAGCCCGTCCGGAGCCCTCGACGGTCTTGGCCCCCCATCGCTGCTCCTTCTCTGAGATGTCATTCTGCAAAAGGAACCCAGGCCTTGCGGTGGAGGGAGGGTCCCAGGCTGCTCCCCTCCCCTCTGGCCCTGTACCCTCCCTGCGTCCCCAATCCGTGGGCCCCCATCCCCCAACAGCCTCCAGAACGAGCTGTGTGGCTGCGGATGGGGTCGGCTCGAGGGGGGCGGGTCCCAGCCTTGATCCTTTTTCCCCCAGTGGATCAGAGACTCTAGGAGCTCCCCCACCCCCGGCCCAGGAATGGGCTCCAACCACCCACCTGCCCCAGGCCGCTTCTACCCTCCCCACCCCCAAACAGCACTGCTCTGCACCCCTATTCCCAAACTTCCCACCCCCACCCCACGGCCGTCTGCTCACCACAAAGTCCGGATCTGTGTCCCAGTCATCGCCCTGGGCCTCTACAGCCACCGCCACATCGTGTCCCACCACGGACCGCCACATCTGGGGGACACGTAGCTGGGTGCTGAGGTGCGTAAGGAGCAGGGGAGGGGGCCGCAGCTCCGGGGAACACCCAGCCCCTCCCCACCACAGCCCCGGGGGTCCCCTTCCCCACCCACAGCCCTGGCAGTTCACATCCCCTCATTGCAACTAGAGAGCCCCATCCCCCTGACCACTGCCCCAGAGGTTCCCATCCCCACACACTGCCCTGGGAGGGTCCCTATACCCACCCCCCCAAGACCACACCCCTGGTAGTCCCCACCCCCTCAAGACCTCAGACCTGGGGGTCCCCACTTCCCCCATGGTTTAGCCCCAGGGATCGCCCTCAGTCTCAGAGGGCAGAAGCTGGCCTCAGGCAGACCAGTCCAGGACTGAAAGAGCCATTCATTCATTCATTCATTCATTCGTTCGTTCGTTCGTTCGTTCAATCGTATTTACTGAGTGCTTACTGTGTGCAGAGCACCATACTAAGAGCTTGGAATGTACAATTCGGCAACAGATAGAGACAATCCCTGCCCAACAACGGGCTCACAGTCTAAAAGGGGGAGACAGACGGCGAAACAAAACAAGTAGACAGACAGGAGGGGGATGGCCCTGAGGTGGGTTAGAGGGGAGGGAGCAGCAAAGCATCGGCCTCCTCTGATACCCTTGTTCCTCCTCTTCCTCCTCTTCGATCAATAAATCAATCAAAAGTATTTATTGAGTACTTACTATTTGAAAGGCACTGTACTATGGCTTGGGAGACTACTGTACTGTCAGAGGAAATGAAACCTGCCTGCAAAGAGCTTACAATCTAGCAGGGGAGTCAGACATATCAGAAGGAAACAGACCTAAGGAATCCGGGCCTGGGAGTCAGAAGGTCATGGGTTCTGATCCTGGCTCTGCCCCTTGTCTGCTGTTTGACCTTGGGCAAGTCACTTCACTTCTCTGGGCCTCAGTTCCCTCATCTGTAAAATGGGGATTGAAACTGAGAGCCCCACATGGGAAAGGGACTGTGCCCGATCCAATTTGCTTGTATCGCCACCCCCAGCACTTAGTACAGTGCCTAGCACATAGTAAGTGCTTGAGAAATCCCATCATTATTAGTAGCTGCATCAGTAGCAGCAGTAATAGAAGTAGTTTTAGCAGTAGTAGTAGAAGGAATCATAGTAGCTGAAGTAGAAATAGCAGTAGAAGTCAATCAGATTTATTGAGTGCTTACTCTGTGCAGAGCACTGTGCCTAGTGGTTAGGAGGGTAGACACATTCCCTGCTCATAATGAGCTTACAGTATAGTGGGGGAGATAGACATTAATATAAGTAAATTACTGATATGAACGTAAGTGCTGTGGGGCTGGGAAGGGAGATGAAAAAAGAGAGCCAGTCAGGCGCAGAAGGGAGTGGGAGAAGAGGAAAAGAGGGCTTGGTCAGGGAAGGCCTCTTGGAGGAGGTGGGCTTTCAATAAGACTTTGAGCATAGTGAGAATCATTGTCTGTCAGATATGAGAAGAGAAGGAGTTTCAGGTCAGAGGCAGGACGTGGGCGAGAGGTCGGCAGAGAGAGAGACAAAACTGAGGTCCAGTGAGAAGATTAGCAAGGACAGAAATACTCCAGTGCAAGTGGTGGCTGACGGACTGTTGGGGGTCAGGAGGGAATCGGAGAGGGCTCCTGGAGGAGATTGCAGGCTCTCAAGAGGCTTTGCTGATGGGGATCAATCAATCAATCATTTGCATTTAATGAGCACTTACTGTGTTCAGGGCCCTGCGTTAAGTGCTCGGGAGAGTACGACAGAACAATATAACTGACACATTCCCTGCCTACAACGAGCATACTGTCTAGAGTGGGAGACGGACATTAATATGAATAAATAAAATTATGGATATGTAAATGAGTGCTATGAGACCGGGGGTGGGTGGTGAATAAAGAGAGCAAGTCAGAATGGAGTGGGAAAAGAGGAAATGGTTTTGTCAGCGAAGACCGCTTGGAGAAGATGTGCCTTCGATAAAGCTTTGAAGAGAGTAGTTGTCTGTCGGCTTTGAAGAGGGAGGGGATTCCAGGCCAGAGGCAGGATGTGGGCAAGTGGTCAGCGGCAAGACAGAGGAGATTTATGTACAGTGAGTAGGTTGGCATTAGAGGAGCCAAGAGGGTGGGCTGGGTTGTAGTAGGTCTTGAGAAGCAGCGTGGCTCAGTGGAAAGAGCATGGGCTTTGGAGTCAGGGCTCATGAGTTCGAATCCCAGCTCTGCCACTTGTCGGCTGTGTGACTGTGGGCAAGTCACTTAACTTCTCTGTGCCTCAGTTCCCTCATCTGTAAAATGGGGATGAAGACTGTGAGCCCCACGTGGGACAACCTGATTCCCCTATGTCTACCCCAGCGCTTAGAACAGTGCTCGGCACATAGTAAGCGCTTAACAAATACCAACATTATTATTAGGTCTTCCCCCTCTACTCCCTCTGCCATCCCCCCTTTACCTCTCCGCAGCTAAAGCCTCATTTTCCCCTTTTCCCTCTGCTCCTCCACCTCTCCCTTCCCATCCCCACAGCACCGTACTCGTCCGCTCAACTGTATATATTTTCGTTACCCTATTTATTTTGTTAATGAATTGTACATCGCCTTGATTCTATTTAGTTGCCATTGTTTTTACGAGATGTTCTTCCCCTTGATGCTGTTTATTGCCATTGTTCTTGTCTGTCCGTCTCCCCCGATTAGACTGTAAGCCCGTCAAACGGCAGGGACTGTCTCTGTTGCCGACTTGTTCATCCCAAGCGCTTAGTACAGTGCTCTGCACATAGTAAGCGCTCAATAAATACTATTGAATGAATGAATGAATAGAATAGTGAGGTAAAGTAGGAGGGGGCATGGTGATTGAGTACTTTAAAGCCGACGTAAGGAGTTTCTGTTTGATGCGGAGGTGGATGGGTAACCACTGGAGGGTCTTGTGGAGTGGGAACACATGGAATGAACGTTTCTGTAGAAAAATGATCCAGGCAGCAGAGTGAAGTATGGACTGGAGTGGGGAGAGGCAGAAGGCACAGAGGTCAGCAAGGAGGCTGATATAGTGATCAAAGCAAGGTAGCGTAAGTGATCGTATTAATGTGGTAGCAGTTTGGATGGAGAGGGAGGGCAGATTTTAGTGGAATTGAGAAGGTTGAATTGACAGGATTTAGTGATGGACTGAATATGTGGGTTGAGTGAGATGGAGGAGTCAAGGATGGAGCCAAGGTTACAGGCTTGTGAGAAAGGAGAAGCAGCGTGGCTCAGTGGAAAGAGCCGGGGCTTGGGAGTCAGAGGTCCCAAGGTCCCAAGGTCGAATCCTGGCTCTGCCACTTGTCAGCTGTTTGACTGTGGGCAAGTCACTTCACTGTGCCTCAGTTACCTAATCTTTAAAATGGGGATGAAGACTGTGAGCCTCACCTGATTACCCTGAATCTACCCCAGCGCTTAGAACAGTGCTCTGCACAGAGTAAGTGCTTAACAAATACTAACATTATTATTATTATTATTAAAGGAAGGATGGTGGTGCCATCCCCAGTGATGGAAAAGTTAGGGGGAGGGCAGGGCTTGGGTGGGAAGATAAGGTGTTCTGTTTTGGACAAATTAAGTTTGAGGTAATGGCAGGACATCCAGGTAGAGATATCTTTAAGGCAGGAGTAAATGTGAGCTGGTAGAAAGGGAGAGAGATCAGGGATGGAGATGCATTCATTCATTCAATTCATTCAATCGTATTTATTGAACGCTTACTGCGTGCAGAGCACTGTACTAAGTGCTTGGAAAGTACAGTTCAGAAACAGATAGAGACAATCCCTACCCAACAATGGCCTCACAGACTAGAAGGGGGAGACAGACAACAAAACAAGTAAACAGGCATCAATACCATCAAAATAGATAAATAGAATTATAGATATACACATATTCTTAATATAAAATAGAGTAATAAATATGTGCAAATATACATGAATGCTGTGGGAAGGGGAAGGGGGTAGCCCAGAGGGAGGGAATAGGGGCGATGGGGAGGGGAGGAGGAGAAGAAGAAAAATGGGGGCTCAGTCTGGGAAGGTCTCCTGGAGGAGGTGAGCTCTCAGTAGGACTTTGAAGAGAGGAAGAGAGCTAGTTTGGCTGATGTGAGTAGAGAGGGCGTTCCAGGCCAGAGGTAGGACGTGGGCCAGGGGTCGATGGTGGGACGTGCAAGAACGAGGTGAGATAGAGACAACCCCTGCCCACTATGGGATCACGGTCTAGAAGGGGGGAAGACAAGCAGCAAAACAAGTAAACAGGCATCAATAGCATCAATATAAATAAATAGAACTATAGGTATATACACATCATTACTATAAATAGAATTACAAATATATATACAAGTGCTGTGTAGGGGCATAGAGCAAAGGGAAAGAGTCGGGTCAACGGGGAGGGTAGGGGAGTTGATTGAGAATCATTTGCACAGAGGTGGTAGAATGGGGAGGGAGTTCCAGGCTGGTAGAACAGGGGGACCACTGGGGACAGAGGCTGGGTCAGAGGCGGGAGCCAAGGGGCGTGGGGAAGATGCTCAGGAAATCCCAGGGATGGACTGATCAGAGAGAGAAAGAAGGGAGTGGAAGGAGAGGGGTGAGGGGGCTGGAGGGGAGAGGCAGTGGGTGAAGGGCAAGTGGGGAAAGGGCAGTATGGGGAGGGAGGAGAGGGGAAGGGCAGGGCGAGGGAGCTGGAGAGGAGAGAGTAGGAGGGGTGAGGGGAGGGAGAAGGAGGTACAAAAAGGGAGGGGAAAGGAGAGGAGGGGAAAGGAAGGAAGGAGCAGGTGAAGCCTGGGGAGAGGCCTGGGGAAGGGGCAGGAAGGAGAGAAGGGGAGAAGCCAGCTCAAGACCATGACTCACCCCTGCCGTATTTCAGGGCTGCAGCACCTCCCAGCAACTCAGGAGTGACCCCAAACCCACACAGTGACCCCTCCCCACAGTGACCATCTCCTCCAGCAGAATGGACCCACTTCTCAGCAGAAGTCAAGCCTCAGCCCAGACACAGGAAAGGGGAAGTGTACGTGTGTGTGCTTGTGTGTGTGTGTGAGAGAGAGAGAGAGAGAGAGTGAGAGAGAGAGAGAGAGAGAGAGAGAGAGCGAACAGGACAGGCAGTGACAGGAACCCTCTCCCCTACGCCTCCTGGTCACCCTAAAAACACACACACATACACACTCACCATCTCCTCTTCAATAGGAGCCCCAGACACACCCCAGTGCCCCTGCAGCTCTGCTGCCCCCTACCACAGCCACAGTCTCAGACTTCTGGACCCTCACCAGTCCTGCCGGCCACCTGCCTTCCCATCCACCCCTGCTCCAGTCCAGTCAGGGCCATCCTAGGGCCTCCAGACTCTCCAAGTCCCCGGACCCCAGACCCAACCTGCCAGCCACCGGCCAACCACCAAGACCAGAGCGGAGTCGCCCTGCCCTGGGCTTCCCACCCGTTGCCCCCAGTTAGCTCGCCCCCTCCTGTGAGGGATCCTACCTTGTGCCGTCAGGGTCCACTTCTTCAGTGAGGGTCTCTTCCTCGGGGGCTCACTGGCCTCTGTTGCCCAGCCCCTACTGCCCGGCCCCCGTTGCCCAGCCCCAACCACCACCCACACTGTGCTTTCGGTCGGAGGCCCTGAGCGGCTCTGCTCCCAGTTCCTGTTTCAGTGTGGCGTGCGTTTCCGGGCTACATGTTCACTTCAGAGCCGGGCCGGGGGGGGCGGTGGGAGGATCCTCCGGGCCCAAGGAGCGTGGGAGGGCCCACCCGCCAGCCCGGGGAGTATGGGAGGAACTACAGGGCCCAGGTGGGAAGCAGCAGGAAACAAGCCTGGCTGGCACAGGTAGGTGGGTAGGCAAGACACTGCCCTCATGGCCTAGGACCACAGGAGGACCAGAAGTGGCCTGAGGCCTGAGCCAATTGGCTGGCAGTTGGATGCCTGGGTTTGGGCAGACAAGGAGCAAATGGAAGTCACAGCTGGCTCAGCTCCTCTCCCTACGCCAACGTGCCTGCAGCCAGCCATCCCACCCTCCCAAGGCTGCCCAGCCCCGCTGATGCCACCCGGCCCTTCCAATGCTGAGCAACCATCCTGATGCCACCCGGCCCCACGGATGCTGCCTGACTTTCCTGTTGCCGCTTGACTCAATGTTGCCTTGGCAGCAGCCCCTGCTGGAAGAAGGGGAGAGGGGGAGGGACACATGGGACCCCATAGAATGACCTGGGAAACCTCAGGCGTTCACACTATCCTTTAGAGCCTTTGGGAGGAGGGTCCAGGATGGTCAGGGAGGGGTGAGGAAGAGTGGGGAGGAGTGGGGAGGGGCAGGGTGTGTAGTTTACTGTGGAGAATGGGAGGAAGCTGGCAACTAGAGAACTTATGGCAGAAGATCATGTTTGGAAAGAAGAATATACAATGAAAAGCCAGGCATGGAGATAGGGTGTAGGGTAGAAGGCCAGAGGTAAAATGAAGTTTCCAGGCTCCGAGAACTAGAGAGGTCGGCTGCTGGGCGAATCCATCAGTAAGAGCACTGCACTAAGCGCTTGGGAGAGTAGAGTACAGGAGAGTAGGGAGACACGATTCCTGCCCACAAGTAAATTACAGACTGGAAGGGAAAGACAACAGAAGAAGCAATCAAAACACTGGGCAGCGAGACAGCCCATGAAGGGTTACCGAGGTGCCTGACCAGATCAGCTTCCAATTGCAGCCTAATCCACTCGCCCACTGTTTTTGAATTTACTTCCCTACCAAGGAGCCATACTCCTTCTCCTCCTCCTCCTTGCTCTCCGCTACTTCCTCCTGCTCCTCTTCCTCCTCCTCCTCCCCCACAGATCCTGTCTCTCCCTCCTTCTCTGTGAAGCTTTCCCCAGGTCAAACCAGCTGACCTGGTCCCAGGTCCCGGGCCCTGGCATCTCGTGACCCACCAGCCAATGTTCCTGGGTGGTACTGAGGGAGCTTTTCCTTCTGGTACATGAGGCCTGCAGTTAATCAATCAGTTCAATATAGTGGGTGGCTACTCTGTGCACGGCACAGGGCTAAGCACTTGGGAGAGTACAACAAAATTAGTGGTTAAGATCTCTGTACACAAAGAGCTTAAAATACAACAAGGGAGACTGACACTAGAATAGATTTCAGAGAGGAGGAAGTAACAGATCATAAAAATATATACACAAGTTGTTACTGGGTAGGGAGAGAGTACTCAGACACTTAGGTGCCCCGGAAGTGTTGAAATGAGGTTGAGGGTTTGAGGTGAGAAAATTAGAAATCAATCAGGCAAGGCCTCCTAGAGGAGATATGATTTTTGGGGGGCTCTGAAGAAGAAGAGAACAGTGATCTGTTGGATATAAAGTGGGAGTTGGGGTGAAATCCAGGCACAGGGGAGGGTGAAAGCAAGATGACTGAGGTCCAGGGAGTAGGTTGGCTTGAGAGTTGTGAAGAATGCAAGCTGAGGTTAGTGGGAGAAGAGTGAGGTTAGGTTCAGGGCAGAGTCAGTCAATAAGTCAATCGTATTTACTGAGTGCTTACTTTATGCAGAGCAATCTACTAAGTGCTTGGGAGAGTACAACTTAACAATACATAGACACAATCCCTGCCCACAGTGAGCTTACAGTTTAAATGGGGAGACAGATATTAACATAAATACATTATACATCAGTGCTGTGGGACTCGGGGAGGGGGTAAGATTGAGTGCCTTAAAGCCACAGTGAGGAGCAACATCTTATTTACTTTATTATTTATTATAAATTAGTCACATCAATATCTGCCTCCCTCTCTAAACTGTAAGCTTATTATGGGAAGGGAACATGTCTACTAAATCTGTTGCACTGTACTTCCCCAAGCACTTAGAACATTGCTCTACGCATAGTAAATTCTCAATAAACTCCTAGAGCAAGTCGTCTATATTGGCTGACTCAAATTCTTCAACTCCAACTCTCTCCTGGACCCCCTCCAATCTGGCTTCTGTCCCCCTCCACTCCACCGAAACTGCCCTTTCAAAGTTTACCAATGACCTCCTTCTGGCCAAATCTAATGGCTCCTACTCTATTCTAATCCTCCTCGACCTCTCAGCTGCCTTTGACGCTGTCGACCATCCCCTTATCTTCAACACTTTATCCAACCTTGGCTTCACAAACTCCATCCTCTCCTGGTTCTCCTCATCTCTCTGGCCGTTCATCCTCTGTATTTTTCGCGGGCTCCTCCTCCCCCTCCCATCCCCTGTCAGAGTTCCCCCAGAGTCAGTTGTTGGTCCCCTTTTCTCCATCTATTCTCATTCCCTTAGTGAACTCATTCGCTCCCAAGGCTTCAACTATCATCTCTATGCAGATGACACCCAAATCTACATCTCCTCCCCTCTTCTCTCTCCCTCCCTCCAGGCTCATATCTCCTCCTGTCTTCAGGTCATCTCCACCTGGATGTCTGTCCGCCACCTAAAATTCAACCTGTCCAAGACTGAGCTCCTTATCTTCCCTCCCAAACCCTGTCCTCTCCCTGACTTCCCTGTCACTGTGGATGGCACTACCATCCTTCCTGTCTCACAGGCCCGCAATCTTGGTGTCTGCTCTCATTCACCCCACACATCGAATCCATCACCAAAACCTGCCGATCTCACCTTCACCACATCGCCAAGATCTGCCCTTTCCTCTCCATCCAAACTGCTACCTTGCTAGTACAATCTCTCATCATATCCCACCTGGATTACTGCATCAGCCTCCTTTCTGTTCTCCCATCCTTCTGCCTCTCCCCACTTCAATCTAAACTTCTCTGTGCTGCCCAAATTATCTTTCTACAGAAATGTTCTGGGCATGTCACTCCCCTCCTCAAAAATCTCCAGTGGTTGCCTATAAACCTTCACATGGAGCAAAAACACCTCACTATTGGCTTCAAAACTCTCCATCCCCTTGCCCCCTCCTTCCTCACCTCCCTTCTCATCTACAGCCAAGCCCATACACTCTCTCCTCTGCTGCTAACTTCCTCACTGTGCCTCGTCCTCACCTGTCCAGCAAGGCACACAGCAGACATGTGGCAGGGCCGGGATTAGAACCCAGATCCTCCTGATCCCCAGGCTCATTTTCTATCTACTAAGTCATGCTGCTTCTCTAATAAGCCACACCGCTTCTCCACGCTGCTAGGAAAAGTGTGCTAGGAAGAGTGAGCTAGGAAAGAAGCGTGCTCTAGGACTACTTGGATATTCTGTCAACAGCTCAAACGGACCCTATCCAAAACAGCATTCCTCATATTCCCTCACAAACCCTGTCCTCCCCTTGACTTTTCCATCATGGTAGACAGCACCCCAATCCTCCCTTTCTCACAAAGCCCATAACTTTGACATTCGACGCATCTCATTCAACCCAAATTTTCAATCTGTCACCAAATCCTGTTGGTTCAACCTCCACAGCATTATTAAAATCCACCCTTTGTTCTCCACCCAAACTGCTATCGGGTAGATCCAAGCACTTTTCCTAACATGCTTTGATTCCTGCATCAGCCTCCTCACTGACCTCCCTGCCTCCTGCCTCTCCTCATTCCAGTCCATACTTCCCTCTGCTGCCTGGATCATTTTTCTATAAAACCATCCAGTCCACATCCCTCACTCCTCAAGACCTTCCAGTGATTGCCCATCTACCTCTGCATCAAACAAAAACTCTTCCATTGGCTCTAAGACTCTCAGTCAATCATATTTATTGAGCGCTTACTATGTGCAGAGCTCTGTACTAAGCACTTGGGGAAGTACAATCCAACAATAAACTGACACATTCCCTGCCCACAACTAACTTACAATCTACAGGGGGAGAGAGACATTAACATAAATAAATTACAGATATGTACATAAGTGTTGTGGGGCTGGGGGTGGGGGATGAATAAAGGGAGCAAGTCAGGATGACGTAGAAGGGAATGGGAGAAGAGGAAAAGAAGGCTTAGTCAAGGAAGGCCCCTTGGAGATATGCCTTCAATAAAGCTTTGCAGGGAGTGGGGGTGGAGGGGTGGTGGGGAGAGTAATCATCTGGTGGATTTGAGGAGGGAGGGTGTTCCAGGCCAGATGCAGGATGTGGGCCAGGGATTGGCGGCGAGACAGGCAAGATGTAGGCCCATTGGGAAGGTTAGCACCAGAGCCCCAAGTGGGACAGGGACTGTGTCCAGCCCAATTTGCTGGCATCCACTCCAGCACTTAGTGAAGTGCCTGACACGTAGTAAGTGCTTAATTAATTCCCTGACATTATTATTAAAAGGGAGAGAGAGCAAAACAAAACAAGGAGACAGGCGTCAATACCATCAAGGTAACAACAATGCTGGTATTTGTTAAGCGCTTACTATGTGCAGAGCACCGTTCTAAGCGCTGGGGGAGATACAGGGTCATCAGGTTGTCCCACGTGGGGCTACGGTCTTAATCCCCATTTTACAGATGAAGTAACTGGGGCACAGAGAAGTTAAGTGACTTGCTCACAGTCACACAGCTGACAAGTGGCAGAGCTGGGATACGAACCCATGATCTGTGACTCCTAAGCCCGGCCTCTTTCCACTGAGCCACGCTGCTTTTCTGATTTGCTTTGCAGTGTGTCTGCTTTGCAGTCTTGCATTTCCTCCTGCCTTCAAGACATCTCTACTTGGATGTCCTCCCACCACCTCAAACTTAACATGTCTAAAACAGAATTTATCTTCCCGCCCAAGCCCTGTCCTCCCCATCACTGTAAAAAAAAAAAAAATGTTGGTATTTGTTAAGCGCTTACTATGTGCCGAGCACTGTTCTAAGTGCTAGGGTAGACACAGGGGAATCAGGTTGTCCCACGTGGGGCTCACAGTCTTAATCCCCATTTTACAGATGAAGGAACTGAGGCACAGAGAAGTTAAGTGACTCGCCCAAAGTCACACAGCTGACAAGTGGCCGAGCTGGGATACAAACCCATGACCTCTGACTCCAAAGCCCGTGCTCTTTCCACTGAGCCATGCTGCTTCTCTGAAGATATTACCATCCTTCCTGTCTCTCAAGCCAGTAACCTTGGCATTATCCTTGACTCCTCTCACATTCAACCCATCACTAAATTCTGTTGGTTCCACCCTCAGAACATCACTTAAAATCTATCCTTTCCTCTCCATCCAAACTGCTACCATGTTAATACAATCACTTATCCTACCCTGCCTTGATAACTGTATCAGCCTTCTTGCTGATTTCCCTATCTCCTGTCTTCCCCATTCCAGTCCCTACTTCAATCTGTTGCCCAGATCATTTTTCACATTTCTACAAAAATGTTCAGGCCATGTTCCCCTCTCCTCAAAAACCTCCAGTAGTTGCCCATCCACCAGCCTTCTCTCTGATCTCCCATCCCCCTGTCTCTCCCCACTCCAATCTATACTTCATTCTGCTGCCCACATTATCCTTTGACAGAAATGCTCTGGGCATGTCACTCCCCTCCTCAAAAACCTCCAGTGGTTGCCTATCAACCTTCATATGAAACAAAAACAAAAACTCCTCATTCTTGTCTTCAAAGCTCTCCATCCCCTTGACCCCTCCTACCTCACCTCCCTTCTCTCCTTCTACAGCCCCCCTCCCGCCACGTATGCTCCGCTTCTCTGCCGCTCACCTCCTCACAGTGCCTTGTTCTCGCCTCTCCCGCCGTCGACCTCTGACCCATGTCCTACCGCTGACCCGGAATGCCCTCCCTCCTCACCTCCGCCAAACTCTCTTTCCCTATTCAAAGTCCTACTGAGAGTTCAGCTCCTCCAGGAGGCCTTCCCAAACTGAGTTCTCTCTTCCCCTTTGTCCCTCCTCCCCTCCCCATTCCCCCTACTCCCTCCCTCTGCTCTACCCCCTTCCCCTCCACACAGCACTTCTGCCTATTTGTATACATTATTTATTACTGTATTTATTTTATTAATGATGTTTCTATATCTATGATTCTATTTATCTTAATGGTACTGATGCCTGACCACTTATCTTGTTTTGTTATCTGTCTGCCCCTTTTAGACTGTGAGCCTGTTGCTGGGCAGGGATTGTCTCTGTTGCCGAATTGTACACTCCAAGCGCTTAGTACAGTGCTCTGCACACAGTAGGCGCTCAATAAATACAATTGAATGAATGAATGAATCCACCACTGCATCAAACAGAATCTCCTCACTATTGGCTTTAAAGTACTAAATCAGCTTACCCCCTCCTACCTCACCTGGCTACTCTCTTACTATAACCCAGCCCACACACTTCACTCCTCTAATGCCAACCTTCTCACTGTACCTCAATCTATTTCACCACTCCTCTCGCCCACATCCTGCCTCTGGCCTGGAGTGCCTTCTCTCCTCACAGCCTCCCTTTTCCTCTGCCCCTCCTCCCCTCCCCATTCCCCCTACTCCCTCTCTCTCCTCTACCCCCTTCCCCTCCCCACAGCACTTGTGTATGTTTGTATATATTACTCCATTTATTTTAATAATGATGTGCATATATCTGTGATTCTGTTTATCTTGATGGTACTGATGCCTACTTGTTTTGTTTTGTTGTCTGTCTCCCTCTTTTAGACTGTGAGCCCATTGCTGGGCAGGGATTATCTCTATCTGTTGCCCAATTGTACATTCCAAGCACTTAGTACAGTGCTCTGCACACAGTAAGTGCTCAATAAATACAACTGAATGAATGAATTAATCCACCACTGAATCAAACAGAATCTCCTATTAGTAAAGCACTCAATCAACTTACCCCCTTCCACCTCACCTGGCTACTCTCCTACTATAACCCAGCCCACACACTTCACTCCTCTAATACTAACCTTCTCAATGTACCTCGATCTATTTCACCACTGACCTCCTGCCCACATCCTGCCTCTGGCCTGGAGCGCCTCTCTCCTCATATCCAACAGACAATCACTCTCCACCCATTCAAAGCCTTATTGAAGGCACATCTCCTCCAAGAGGCCTTCCCTACCTAAGCCCTCTTTTCCTCTTCTCTCACTCCCTTCTGTGTCGCCCTGACTTGCTCCTTTTATTCACCCCTCCCCCAGACCCACAGCACTTATGTACATATCTGTCATTTATTTATATTAATGTCTGCCTTCCCCTCTAGACTGCAAGACTGTGGGCAGGGAATGTGTCTGTTTATTGTTATAATATACTCTCCCAAGCACTTAGTACAGTGCTCTGCACACAGTAAGTGCGCAATAAATACGATCAACTGACTCGGCACCAAGTAGGTGCTCATTCAATACCACTGATTGCTTGATTGGGCTATTCCATTACCTCTAAGTGCTTAGTACAGTGCTTTGCACAGAGTAGGTGCTCAAAAAATACCTTTAATTGATTGGCCAACTTGGGTGAAGGAGGGGCGGATTGGAAAGATGCAGCAAGAACAGGCAGGGTCTGCGGCAGCAGCCCAGATGTGAGCGTCAGATGACAGCAAAGAGCCGAGGATGACACCGAGGGAGGATGCAGGCTTCTGGGAGGAGCGAGAGGGCCTAGAGAGGTATCTCGTGGAGAAGACAGGGACCAGAGCTCACCCAAGGTCAGCGACCTCTGGTCCCCCTCCTTCTCAGGAGGGCTGAGCAGGTGGGGCCTCAGGGCTGTGGGTCCAGGGCTTGAGTGCAAGTTGCCTGCAAGGCTGGGATTGTAACACATCTGCTTATTTACATAGTCCCGCCTCTAGATGCTCCAGTCAGCTCTCGATGGCCCTCCCAAAGATGATCCCATTTACTACTAATAATAATTATGGTATTTGTTAATAGTAAGCGCTTAGTACCTGGCACTGTCCTAAGTGCTGGAATGTGACCCATCATAAGTCCCTGTGCTGTCAGACGGCTTCCGCAGCTTCTCATTGGTGGTTGGGCAAAAAGTCTGCTCCCCTCAACCTCCAAGGATATCTGGGCCTCACTCTCGGTCCCACCTCCAACATGCCCGCTCACTGATCATCTCCTGGCCATATCTGCCATCTTGGAGCCTTGTGGCCCAGGACCTGGTCGGGAGTGGGAGTGGTGAGGGGCACACCCAAATACCAAAGTGCTGGAGGAACACAGAATGCTGGGGTCCTGCCCTGCTTCCTCACAGTTCGCCGGTAAAACGGATGACTGGGGACTGCGAGCGACAAGCCCGCTCCCACACAATCTGATTAGCCTCAATCCGCCCCAACATTTAGTGCACAGTAAGTGTCTAACAAATACCACAATGATTATGACTCCCTCTCAGCACAGTTGATTCCCCTTGACTGGGCCCTCTTACCCAACCCCACCCTTGATCCGTTTATGGCCCCACCCCTGACCCCACCATGACAGTGCACCTGGCTGCTGAAAAGTGACTTTATTGTTTTCTTGGCTACTCCTGGTTGGCACTAGGTAAGGGACCAGGACTTCCAGCCCCCAGGGCTCCCGGCCCCCAGGGCTCCCGACCCCCCAGGGCTCCAGGCCCTCAGGCCAACCTGCCGTCCCTCTCCCTGGACCTGGGGTCAGGGCAGAGGAAGGGCACCAGCAGGTATAACCATAACGTCCAGCTCAGGGGTCCGACCTCTCCCCGACTCTCGTCCCTGAATTTGTCTCCTACTGCTCCCGCCGGGCCCGCCGGTCAGCTCCATGGCAGGTCTTAGATTCTGATCCCCGGCGGGAATGGAGATGACTCCGAAGGGAGAAGAGAGCCTGTGGTCATTGCCAGGGAGGTAGGGGAACGGGGCCCTGGGGCGGATGGGAAGCTGAGCTGAGGTGGGAGACCTAGTGGGCAAAAACCAGCTCAAGTGGGAAGCCCCTGCTCCCCTCAACTTCTCCAACCTTCTCTTCCCCAGGCCGGGGGCCTGCCCCACTCCGCCCCACCCTGCCTTGACGGTGGGGATGGGGGATGGGGCCCTGGGCTGGAGTGCTCCATGCAGGGACGCCGAAGCTCCCGGTGAGCAGGAGTGGTGCTCCGGGAGTCAGGGTAGACCGGGCTCACAGGTGGCCAGTGAGGCAGAGCAGGAGGACGACGTGCACGGTGAGCAGGTAGGCGGCGGCCAGCAGGGGCCCGCGGGTCCGGGAATAGCAGAGGGAACGCAGGGCCCGCCTCCATCCGACGCTGCTCCGCACCTGACGGGACAGAGATCCCGCTCAGAGCCCCACCCCGGCGCTGCCCCCGCCCCACCCCCGCCCCTTCAAGTGCAGCCCCGAGATGATGGACACCGCCCACTTCTGGCCGTGGTGCAGGTTCTCTGGTCCTAACGCTTCACCAAAGAGGAACCTCGGGGTCTTGGAACTGGGACTGGGCCTGACCCACCCATACCACATCAAACCCCGAGCACACTTACCCTGCGGAGGGAGGAGGCCGTGGGTTCTATTAGCAAGGCCTGTTCGTGGGGGCCACAGGCGTCGAGGAGAGATCGCCCCGAATTCTGCTCCCCCAGCTCCCCCAGCTCCCACCTGTCAAAGAAGCACAATCTGTTGGAGACCCAGGCCAGCTGGTAGGGAAAAACATCACACAGGGGCCCAGGGGCCCTGGGGCACGTGGCTGTGCATGGGTCAGTGAGGGCCTGAGGGACTCTTGGGACGACCAAGCACCTGCGGCCACACTCATTCATTCAATCATTCAATCGTGTTTATTGAGTGCTTACTGTGTGCAGACCACTGTACTAAGCACTAGGAAAGTACAACTTGATGGCAGGGGAATTTGGTGGGGGGGAGGAGGGGGTTGAGCACCAGAGCGAGGAGACGCCAGCAGGGGAAGCTGTCGGGGGGCGGAGGGGAGGGGGTTCAGGGAGAATGCCAGCAGAGATGTTGTGGAGTTTCTAGAGTCCAAGAGCTCCCCGTGGCCAACTGCTCCTCACTCGTGACCACCAGCCACGCCCGAGTCCCCACCCCATCCCGCCCCATGTGTCAATCCATCCATCCATCTACGCTCGAGCCCGGTCTCACCTCCGAATGCGCTCCTGGGCTTCGGAAAGAGCATCCTCAGCCACCAGCCGCTGGTCCCGTTCCTCTGCCAACAGCTTCTTCAGGAGGTTCTGCTCCTGCTGAGCCTCAGAAAACCTGCAGAGCGACGCAGGCAAACTCGAGGCCCGCCCCCACCCCCGCTCTGACACCCCGAGCCCTCTGAGCACTCCCACACACCACCATGACTCCTCTGAGCCCCCACTCAGATTCCCCCAAGCACCCACTCCCAACACCCAAGAGTCCCCAGAGCCCCCACTCTGACTCCCCCGAGCCCCCGCTCAAAAATCCCATGAGCCCCCAGAGTCCCCACTCAGATTCCCTGAACTTCCACAACTCCCTGAACCCCCACTTGGATCTCATCTCCTCCAGGAGGCCTTCCCAGACTGAGCCCCCTTTTTCCTATGCTCCTCCTCCCCTCCCCATCACCCCTATTCCCTCCCTCTGCTCTACCCATCTCCCCGCCCCACAGTACTTGCATATATATGTACATATTTATTATTCTAATTATTTTGTTAATGGTGTGTATATATCTATAATTCTATTTATTTATATTGATGCTATTGATGCCTGTCCTCTTGTTTTGTTGTCTGTCTCTCCCCTTCTAGACTGTGAGCCCGTTGGGTAGGGATTTTCTCTATTTGTTGCTGAATTGTATTTTCCAAGCGCTTAGTACAGTGCTCTGCACATAGTAAGCGTTCAATAAATCTGATTGAATGAATGAATGAATCCACTGCTCCAATCCATCAATCCCCAACAAATGCCCACGCCAACCGCCCAAAGCCCCTGCTCCAACCACCACGAGCCCCATAAGCCCCTGCTTCACACCCCCAAGCCCCAAAACACCCCCGACCCAAGCCCCAGTGAATCCCTTCTCAGACACCCCCTAAGCCCTGATTCCCCGCTTCGACCCCCACCTCCAACCTCCACCTCGGGGAACCCACTCAGACCCACTGAGCATACTCCACAGAGATCCAAGTGAATTTCCCTAACCCTAACCCTTTCCCCACACCTCTCCACTCCCCAAGATCGGGAAGGTCCCGGGGTTTGGAGGGGGTCCTGGGATCAGGGAGGTACCCCCGGGATGAAGGGGAGTCCCCGGAGAAGCCAGGATCCACCTCTGCTACCTCAGCTGCAGCTCCCGCAGCTCGGCTGGGTCGCCCTCTCCGGGGTCCGCGTCCCGCTCCTGGGGAGCTCCCGGGGCGGCATCTGTGGACAGCAGCTCCTGCAACAGAGCCAGCGGTTTGGGGAGTCCGGGAGGGACGGGGATGGGCACTGGAGGCTCCGTGGGCATTCTGGGAACCGGCTGTCCACCCTCCTGACTGCCCGCCCACCCACCTCAACGCCCATCCTCCCGACTGCCACCTACCCAACCTGATCACCCTCCCGACTGCCTGCCTCACCACCCATCCACCTATGCAACAGCCTGACTGACTGTTGTCTGCCAGCACTCAACACCCATCTCTTCCAATCAGAGCCCCCCACCCCAACTCTCACTCTCCTCTCCACCACACTATCCTTCCCTCTTCATCTACCCTTCGGACTCCCCAGGTTGCCGGCCCCAACCTTGCCACCATTTTCTCCCTCTGTCCCTTCTCTGGTCCATTACTTCAACCCGTTCTAGTCTTCTTTCTGTCCCGCTCCTGTCCTTCCACCCCACTCGTGGTTAGTCCTGGCCTCTGGGCCTCAACAACACATTGCACTGCTGACTGGCTGGCTGCCAACCTACTCACTGTACCTCGATCTCATCTACCTCACCACCAATCCCTTGCCTGCACCTTGCCTCGGGCCTGGTACACCCTCCCGCTTCTTAGAAGCAGCGTGGTTTAGTGGAGAGAGCACGGGCTTTGGAGTCAGAGGTCGTGAGTCCTAATCCCGACTCTGCCACCTGTCTGCTGTGTGACTTTGGGCAAGTCACTTAACTTTTCCGTGCCTCAATCATCTCATCTGTAAAATGGAGATGAAGACTGTGAGCCCCATGTGGGACAACCTGATTACCTTAGCTCTACCCCAGCCCTTACAACAGTGCTTGGCACATAGTAAGCGCTTAACAAATACATTATTATTCATATCCGACAGACCACTGCTTTCTCCGCTTTCAAAACCTTATTAAAAGCACATCTCCTCCCAGAGGCCTTCCCTGACTAAGCCCTCATGTCCTCTTCTCCCACTCCTGTCTGCATCACCCTTGCACTACAATTTGCACTCTTCATTCACTCCTCCATCAGTGAATGTCCGTATCAGTAATCTATTTATTTAGATTAGTGTCCTTCTCCCCGTTCTAGATCGTAAGCTCAGTGTGGGCAGGGAACGTGTCTACCAACTCTGTTCCTTGATACTCTCCCAAGTGTTTATTACACTCAGTGAGCACTCAATGAACACGACTGACTGACTGCCTGGCTGCCTGGGTGCCAGCGTTACCAAGAGTCACTGGTCCCCACCCCCCTCCCCACTCCTCCAGTCCCCCAGTTCCCAACCCTAAGGCCCCACCGGCCAGCCAGTCTCGGTCCCCGGCCTCACCGGGCCCTTGCCCTGGGGCTGCAGCTCCCGCAGCCGCTCCTCCAGGGCGGTGCAGTGGTTCAGGAGGCCGCTGTAGCGCTGGTGGCTCTCGCGAAGGCTCTGGCTGTGGCCCCGCAGCTGGGCAGACAGGGAGCTTTTCTCCTCGAAGAGCTGGGTGAGCTGGAACGGGGCAAGAGTCCGTGAGGACGGCTCACCCCAAGGAGAATGGCAGAGGGCACAGGCCCGGGATGGGGGTCAGGGAGGCGGGGGGCAGTGAGGGAAGCCCACCTTGCAGTTCAACTGCTGGATTCTCAGCTCCTTCTGATGCAGCCCCTCCAAGCTGTCTCCGAGTTGGGCCCGAAGCCGTCCCACCTCCACCTCCGCTTCTGCCGCCTCCACGGGCCCCTGCCGGAAGAAGGTTGGGGGCCAAGTCGTCCCACCGGGCGTCCCTGCCTGACCCCTGCCGCCCCGTCACCCCTCCCAGGCCTGGCCGCCGGCCGCACCTGGCATCGGCCCCACTCCTGGGTGGCGGTGGGTGGGCTGCAGGGGGTCTGCGTGGGGCTCGCTTGCCGCCGCCGCTCCAGGTCCGACAGTGCTGAGAGCTGCTGCTGCTGCTTCTCCGTCCTGTCCTGGATCTCCCGCTCGCTCTTCTCCAGCCTGGAACCACATGGGGGTCACAATGCCTTCTTCTCCCTCTCCCTCCTCCTCTTCCTCCCGAAGGACCTGGGGGGACCCCAGGAATTCGGTTCTAGTAGGCTCCCGTTGACCGGGCTAGTAGCCCGCGACACCCTGAACGCCCTAAGCACCACTCCGGATCCCGGGCCCCGGGAGGGTAGGATAGGGTGAGCAGCCAGGGGCAGAGGGTAGAAGGTGGCATCCGCCTCACCTGAGCTGGTGGAGCTCCTCCTGCCAGGTGACGCTCTGCTCCTGGAGCTTCTCCCAGAGGGCCCGGTGCCGGTCGGCCTCCTCCCGGCACTCCCGCAGCTGAGCCTTCAACGGGGGCAGCTCGCCAGCCTCCTCGCTCACCCGCAGGTGCTGCTGTTGCAGGTTCTTCAGTTCTTGCAGCTGCGGCCACCGGAAGGGGGCCGTGAAGGCTGGCCCTCGGACCCCTCGGACCCCTCACCCACCCTGCGCCCGCTGAGCTCGGCCCGGGCCTAGGGGTGGTCCGTCGGGCGGCGGCTCCGGAGCTGGAGGTACCACCCTAGGCTCTCCAATCGCCAGCACCCCGACTCTCCAGCTCCAAGCAGAGAAGGGGGAGCCCAGGGAGGAGGTGACAGCGGGTCAGGGAGAGGGTAGGAAGGGGGTGGGAAAAGGTGGACGGGGGGTAGGAAGGGGGGTTGGGGTCAGAGAAGGGATATGGTGGGGCAGTGTGGGTGGGAGGGGATAAGGGTAGGGACTGTCTCTCTCTCTATTACTGAACTGTACTTTCCAAGCACTTAGTACAGTGCTCTGCACACAGTAAGCGCTCAATAAATACTACTGAATGAATGAAAGGCTGTGAACGCACTGGAGAGGAGCAAAGGAGGACCACGGAGAAGGTGAGGAGGATCAAGGAGGGGTGTGGAGGGGCTGGGGAGGGGTACGAGGAGGCTGAAGAGTCTGCTTGAGGCCGTCGGCTGCGGCTGGCGACTCGGGGAAAGGCAGCTACTGGGAACCCAGTGGATCGGAGAAAGCTCAGAAACCGGACCCCAGCGGCTTGAGGTCCTACCTGGGCTGGGACCGGCTCCCCACCCCACCCCTCCCAGCCAGACCACAGAACCCGCTCCACCCCCTTCACGGATGGGTCCTTGCAAAGCCCGGGGGGCCACCCTCGCAGCCACCGGCGGTTCCCACGCTGCGGCCCCATGCCAGATCGGGAGTGCAGACCGGGCCCAGGGGATGGACCTCTGTCCATCCATCCACTCACTCTGCAGATGGGCGGCAGACGTCTCCAGCCCCCAAGGTCCCGCCCCCACTCCCACCCCAGCCCCATCCCCCACCTCCGCCACCCCACACTCACCAGCCGGTCTCGGTCGTTCTGCAGGGAAGCCATCGCTCTCTTCAGGCTGCGGACCTCAGCCTCGCCGGCCCCGGCCCCGCGGGGAGGAGGTGAGGTCCGGCCAACGCTGCCCCCCGGGACTCCCGCCGCCTTGGCAGTAGAACTTGAGACGTCCCCGTCCCCCTGCGGCAGGGACCGCTCTCGCCTCAGCGCCCGCAGCGCCTCGTGGGCCTGGTCGCGGCTGTCCTGCAGGGAGCTCATGGCCTTCCCGAAGGCCTGGACCTGAGCCCGGAGGGCCTGGTTCTCGTCGTTCACGGTCAGCAGCTTCTGCTCCACAGCCACCAGGTCCCGGGCCAGCTCAGCCACCCGCTCCTCAGCTGTCTCCGTTTCGTTGCGCATGATGCCCGCGTCGTGGTGGAGGTGCTTCAGCTCCTCCGAGAGGCGGGCCTCTGCCACGGCCGCCCCTCGGGCCACCTCCTCCCGGGCCCGGGACAGCTCCTCCTGCAGCTCGGCCACCGTCCTGCGCGAGAGGGCCAGGGCGGCACCCAGACGCTGGACCTCGCCCTCCTCCCCTGCCTCGGGCCCGGCCCCGTCCGTCGGCCCCGGCTCCGCCCGTCGGTACCGGGCCAGTTCAGCCTCCAGCTTGGCACCGTGAGAGTGCAGGTCGTCCAGTCGGCCCCGGGCTCCACGCAGTTGCTCCCGAAGAGCGTTGCTCTCGGCCGCGGCCTCCTGGATGAGGCGATCCTTTTCCAGAATGGCTGATAGGTGACGCCCCTCCAGCTGCCGGTAGTCACTGAGCAGCCGCTCGCGGTCATCCTGCAGTGAGGCCATGGCTCCGGGGAAGGAGTCCAGCCGGGCCTGGCGCTGCCGGCCCTCCTCCCGCAGGGCGGCCACCTGGGCCTCGAGCTCAGCCACCCGGCCGGCCGCCGCTTTCCCTTCGGCCTCCGCGGCCGCCCGCTCCTCTTCCTTCCGGGCCAGCCGGCTCTCCAGCTCTCCCAGGGCCTGACTGTGCCTCTGTTGCAGGTCAGAGCAGGCCGCGACCACGGCCTCCTCCCTGGCGGCCAGTGCGCCGACCAGCTTCTGCTCCTTTGAACCGATCTCTTCTTGCAGCCGGCTGGCCAGGCCGGCGGAGGCCCGCAGGTCGGCCTCCAGCTGCTCCAGGCGGAACTGGCCGCTCTGGATCTCAGCGGCCTGCTGACGGGCTCTGTCCTCTGCCGCCGCCCTGGCCTCCTCCCCACGGGCCAGGGTGTGCTCCAGCTCGGCCACGCGCGTCCTCAGGGCCTCCGCCTGCGACCGCAGGCCGTCCACCTCCTCCCGAGAGTCCCGGGCAAGCCGATCGCTCTCCTCCAGCCGGGCTCGGAGTCCCCGCTTCTCTTCTCGCAGGTCTTCCTGAGCCTCCTGGAGCTGCTGCAGCTCAGCTCGCAATGCCGACTCCCGCTCCCCCTGGTCATGCTGCAGTCTGCAACGACCGGGTGGCCACGTTACCCCCTGCCATGCGTGGGCCCCGGGGGCAGGGGTGGCCACGGACCATCTTCCCAAAGCGTCACTGGGCCCATGTCTCTCCTCTCCTCCACACCCGCCGCTGGGTCCCCGACTCCCTCCAAGTCAAACACGAGCTCCTCTCTGTCACCTACCTGAGCTTCCCCAGCCCAGTCCCACCTGACCGCTCCACTTTTGCTGTTTTCCCCAGCCCAGTCCCACCTGACCTCTCCATTTTTGCTGTTCCCTAGCCTGCTGTCTCCACTCTCCTCAACCAACCCTATCTCCTTAAGCTCTCTGAGGGCAGAGATCGTGTCCACAAACTCTACTGAACCCTCTCCAGTGCCTGGTAGTGCTCTGCACACAATAGCCTAACTTCTCAAGGGCAGGGACTGTGTCTTCTGACTACTGGACTCTCCCAAGTGCACGGGACAGTGCTCGGCACCCAGTAAGCACTTATTAAGCCCCACTGATCGATCGGCTGACTGCCCAACTGAGGATAGGGATCGGGGGACGAATGCCGACCGGCTGGCTGGAAGCGGCCACTAGCCACCGGACGTCCGGGGCGCGGTTACCTGGCCAGGTCGATCTGCAGCTCCTCGGTGCGTACGGATTCCTGCCTCAGCCGGTCCCTCAAATCGCCACAGCGCCCCTCGGCCGCACGGAGCTCATCCTCCTTTGCCTGCAGGGCAGCGCCAAACCTGTCCTCCCAACGCTTGGACTCGTCCAGCACACGGTCGCGGTCATCCTGGAGGGAGGCCATGCTGCGGGCCAGGGCGGCCAGCTGGGCCAGGGTGCCGTTCAGGCTGTCCTGCAACCTCTGAGCCTCCTGCTCTTGCTCGCCCAGGGCGGCGCGGGCCTCTGCCGCAGCCTCTTCCGCACGGACCTTCTCTCGCTGCTGGGCGGCCAGCTGCTCCTGCAGGTTCCGCCGCTCCCTCCCATGCTCAATCTCTGCCTGCCCCAGCCTCCTCTCCAGGTCCTCATCCCTGCTCTTCAGCTGCCTCTCTGCCAGCTCGCGGCCGGCTCGCAGCGCCTCCTGGGTCCGGAGGCTGTCCGCCAGGACCCGCGCGGCCTCGCTCTGCGTGTCATCCAGCAGAGTCCTGCAGGCGGCCAGCTCGGCCCGGGCCCGTTGGCGGGCTTCCTCGGCCCCGGCCACGCTGGCCCTGGCTCCCTGGACCTCCTTCTGGGCCTCGCTCTGGACGAACTCCAGAGCCTTGATGGTCCTCTCCAGGCCGCTGATCTTCTCCTGGTAGCGGATGCAATCTCGGCGCAGCTGCTTTACTTCCTGCTGCTTCTCTTTCAGCAGCTCCTGCAGCTCCTTAGTTAGGGATTTGCCACCCGCTTCGGGACGGGCCGCGGAATGGGCCACGGGTTGGGCCGTGGCCAGGACTGCGGGCTGGGCCTCAGGTTGGGCTGCGGACCGGACCACGGGCTGGACCGCAGGCTGGATGACGGGCTGGGTTGCGGACTGGACCGTGGGCTGGGCCCCAGGCTGAGTGCCCCGCCCCTCAGCCTCCTCCCTGGCAACGTCCCCGGCCTCTGGCCCCTGCTGCTCCTCCAGCTCCCTTATGCGGCTCTGGAGGGTCCGGATTTCCGCCTCCAGGCGCTGGTTGGCAGCCTGCGTGTCGGAGGCCGCCTGCTGATAATCGCCGATGCTGCCGTTCAGTTCTGCCAGCTGATTCATGAGTCGCTCTTCCAGATCGTCCTTCTCCTCCTCCAACTTCTTGTGCCGTTGCACCGCGTGCGCCAGCTCCTCCCGGGCCTGTTGGCTGTGGTGGCCCAAAGCCGAGACCGAGGCCTGTAATGTCTCCAGCTCACCGGCCCGGGCCGTCAGCAGGCTCTCCAGCGCCTCCCTCCGGGCCTCCGACACCTGCAGCCGTTCCCGCAGACTGTGCAGCTCCTCTTCCTCCTCGTCTTTCTCTTCCCTTTCTGGGTCGGGGACCCCCTCCACGAGCCGGGCCACGTGCTGGGTGGAGGGCCCGCCATGGGCTTCCGCGCTCGCCGGTCCGGCCTCCGCCGCCTGGTTGCTCGGGGCCGGCGGGGCTGCGGCCGGCTGCGCCCCATCCCCACCCTCCCGCTCGCCGTCGGCCTCGAGGCTCCCGCTCTGCCCGGATCCGGTGGCTTCGAGCCGCTGCTGTAAGTCCTGGACCTCGAGGCCGAGCGATTCCTTCTCCGCCCTGAGCGCCTCACACTCCTCGCGCAGAGCCTGGTGCTGAGACCGGATGCTCTCCAGGTCCTCTTCTGGGCCCAGGGGGGCAGGCAGGAGGGAGTCCCCATTGGCATCCTCACGAGGGTCCAGGTGGGCATCTCCCTGGGGGTCCTCATGAGCACCCTTGGGGGCATCTCTGCCAGCATCCCCGTAGGCATCCCCACCAGCATCCTTTTGGGCATCCTCACAGGCATCTTTGTGGGCATCTCCACCAGCGTCTTCCTGGACGTCCTCGTGGGCATCCTCATGGGCATCCCCATCAGCATCCCCGTGGGCGTCTCCCCCGGCTCCTTCACGGGTGTCCTTCTGGGCATCCCATCGAACTGCGTACCCTTCGGCTTTCAGCCGCTCGTTCTCCTCTTCAAGCTCCAGGATCTTTTGCTGCTTGGACTTAGCAAACCTCCTCATCTTGTCCCTGAGGCCCTCCATCTCCTGCTCGGTCTCCCGCAGCCGCTTCTCCGCATCCCCGGTCTCAGCCTCGGCACCTCTCAGTCGGGCGAGCAGGTCCCGCTTCTCCCGCCGCGCAGCTTCCAGCAGGCGCTGGACACGCTCCGCCTCTCCGCCCACGTTCTCGTAGGAGCGCAACAGGGTCTCGTACTCGCGCTGCAGCTCCGCCTGCCGCTCCCGCCACCCGGCGCCCTCAGCCTCCCGGGCGTCACGCAGGGCGCCCAGCTCCCGCTCCAATGACTCCTTGTCCTGTGCCAGGCCCTCCAGTGCCAGCTTCAGGCTGTCGCAGGAGCCGCCCAGGCTCCGACTCTCCTCCCGGGAGCGGTCCGCTTCAGCCACCAGCCTCTCGTAGTCTGCCTGGAGGGTCTCCAGCTGAGCCACCAGCCCATCCCTCTCGCGCCCGCCGGCCGAAGCCCGACCCTCCGCCTCGGCCAGAGCAGCGCCCAGGCCCGCCGCCTGCTCCCTGGCCTCTGCCAGCTCCTCGCGGAGGCCCCGGCTCTCCTTCAAGGCCTCCTTCCTGGACACCAGCGCGGCCTGGAGCTTCCTCTGCAGTGGTATCAGCTGGGCCCTGGCCTCGGCCTCCGCGCCCAGCTCATCCCGGAGCCGCTGGGTCTGGTCCACGTGCTCCAGGGCCTGTGCTTCCAACCGGGCGCTCAGGGCCGCCACCAGATCCTTCTGGTCCCGTGACTCGGCACACGCGTGAGCCAGGGCCTCTGTCAGCGAGGCCACGTCCTCCTCCCGCTGGCTCAGCTGGGTTTGGAGCTCCTCCATGAGCTGCTCCAATCTGGCCGCCTCCGGCCGGCTGCTTGCCAGTTCCGGCCCAAGGCCAGTGGTCCGGTCCAGGGCCTCCCCCTCCATGGGCTGAAGTGCCCCATCTGCCACAGGGGCATGGCTCCCCCAGGAGGCTCCAGACCCCAACTGTGGCTCCTCGAGCTGGGCCCGGACCAGGCCTGTTGGACTGTCTCCTCGCTGTGGGGCACAGTCCGCTCCCGGGCCTCCATGCCCGTCTGGGGCCTGGGTGACAGCGAGTGAGCTCTCAACCTCCTCTGAGTTTTTCTCTGCCGTGTCTCCTGAAGCGTCCTCTAGGGTGTCCTCCGGGGCGTCCCCTGGCCTGGGCGGGGATCCACTCTCTGCCAACTGTGTCCCCCGGGCCCGGAGCTGCCGGAGCTGGTCCCGGAGGGACCTGTTCTCCCGACTCTGCTCGTCCAGCTGCTCCCGCCAGAGGTCGGCGCGCTCCTGGTGCTGCCTCAGTTGCTCCCGGTGGAGTCGGGCCTGCTCTCGGGCCTTCTTCAGGGTCCCCTTGCGGGCGGCCACGGCCTCCTGCAGCTCCTTCTGCAGCTGCTCCTTCTCCTGCTCCAGGGACCGGGCCCTCTCCTGCAGCTCCTTCTGCAGCTGCTCCTTCTCTTGCTCCAGGCTCTGGGCCCTTTCCTGCAGCTCCTTCTGCAGCTGCTCCTCCTGCTCCAAGCTCCGGGCCTTTTCCTGCAGCTCCTGCTGCAGCTGTTCCTTCTCCTGCTCCAGGCTCCAGACCCTTTCTTGCAGCTTGGGCTCCTGGCTCCCTCCTAACCCTGGGGCTCCATCCCGCCCACCCGGCTCCTCCACGGCAGCCCCGGCCTGGGGGTCAGCGGTGCCCCTCTCGGTCGCCAGCAGGTGGTCTCGCTCCTCCTCCGGGCCCTCGCCACCAGGGTCCTCGGGCTGATGAGTGGTGGAACCGGCTCGCAGCAGGGACTCTCCCCCGGACCCGTCTCCTGGGGTGACCGGTTGCCGTTCGAGGGGCTCCTTCCCGTCGGTGGGGGCCGCCCGCAGCCGCTCCGTCTCTGCCACCACCCCTCCGTGGCCGTCCGAGACCCCGTGCCTGTCTGTCAAAGAGAGGGTTTCCTCCGGTCTCCTAAACCGAGCCCCAAGTGCCTCGGCCACACCCAGATCCTCGAGCCGAGAGCGGAGCCGGTCTCTCTCGTCAGAAGTGGCCCGCAGGGCCCCTCGACAGAGCTCGGCGTCTCTCTGGCACTCCTCGGCCCGCCGCTCCAGCTGGCGGATGACCGACTCCTTGGCCGCCAAGTTCGCCTCGTACTCCTCCCCGGCTTGCCGTAGGCTCGCCTGCAGCGCCAGGATCTCCCGGCCCAGTCTCTCCAGCTCCTCGTGCTGGGCTGGGCTGGCTGGCCGGGGGGCGGTGGCGTCGTACGGGGCGTTGTCATCGGATGGGGTGGTGGGGTCGAACACGGCGGCGGAGCCGGCCGGGGTGGAGTCGCCGGATGGGCCGGCGGTGGTGGAGGCCGCAGACGTGCAATCGGCCGGGAGGGCATCAAAGGACAGGTCAGTGGCAATGGGAGCGGAGGCGGCATCGGCCAGGGCAGCACTGTCGGACGGGGCCCACGTCTCCTCTCCGGGGGGACTCGGCCCTATCCGTGGGACCGTGCTTTCCCACCCTTCATCGGGGGAGCCTGGAGGGCCGCTCTCTTCCCCGATGCTCGACCCCTCTCCCTCCAGCGCGGGGCCGAGCCGGGCTGGGCCCGTGAGCTGCCCCCTCAGGAACGCGATCTCCTCCTGGGCTTCCTTCATCTCTGACAGCAAGACGTCCAGGGCCTGCTGCTCCCGGGAGGGGTCGCCGTCCAGGCAGCTGCTGCGGCCACTCTCCTCGGCGGGCCCGCTGACCTGCAGCCACAACAATGCACAGCCTGAACCGGGATGACCCCGTGGTTTGGGGGTGCCGGGTGGAAGGGGTGAGATGGAGGCGTGAGGCGGGGCCTCCTTCATTGTGGCCCCGGGGAGTCTCTGGGGGAGCTACTTCCTACCCAGCAGGAGACCCCAGCCTGGCCCCCAGCAGCGATTCTGTAAAGACCGGGTCATGTGGTCTTTCCCCACCCCCACCCAGGTAGGCCCTGGGCCACCCCAGCTTAGAATGGGCCCCTGGTCTCAGAACACTCAGGAGCCAGCACATGCTCCGGGGCCCTTGAGCAACCTCCTCTCCATGCCTCCCCTGGGGTCCCGTCGGGGGCGGTCCCGGCTCTGCCACCTCACTGATGGGCATTTCAGCGCTCGGGGGTAGGAGGGGGGTGGGGACCGGATAAGTGGGTGGCCCAGAGGAACGAGCTCCAGGGACGTGGGCTGGCTGCTGGGGGCGGCGCAGAGAGCCCCGAGGAGGAGCTAAAGGGTCACAAGGCCAAGGTCACAGGACGGGGCAGATTGGGCACGGCATCCGCGGTGCCCTGAGGACAGACCGCTCCACACTCTCTGAGCAGCTGCCTCATCTAAACCCCTAAGCGGAGCCCGGGGAAGAGGATTGGTGCTGACAGTCATGGGATTAGAGGAATTCCCAGATCGAGGCCTCCACCCCTGGGGCTATTTAAAGGTGTTTACTTCGGGACCCGGCCTCCTGCCTGCCAGTCCGTCTACCTGCCCTCCCTCCCTCTCGACCGCCCGCTTACCTGGCTCAGCTC
Source organism: Ornithorhynchus anatinus (assembly GCF_004115215.2). NCBI lineage: Eukaryota > Metazoa > Chordata > Mammalia > Monotremata > Ornithorhynchidae > Ornithorhynchus > Ornithorhynchus anatinus. The sequence continues at coordinate 186,351,339 of NC_041728.1, read as the reverse complement.
TCCCGGTGCCGCCCTGGCTCCGAGCTGACTCTCCAGGAGAGCAACGTGGGCCCGCAGCCTCTCTGAAAGATGCCACCCAGGGATTCATCAGAATAGCAGGGAGCCACCAGGTCCCGCAGGGCCCCGGGCCCACAGTGGCCAGGGAGGCGCCACTGAGCCGGCGGGGCTATGGACCGGGGGCCACCCACATGTAAGGTCGAGGTCCCGGGCCGAGCACCGGGCAGAGAGCGACGCAAGCGGGAGCACCTTCCCTACCCGCCCTCCAACGGGCACACGGCATCGCCACACACCAGCGCATCGACCCCAAGCCTGGGCCTTCCCCACATTCTCACGTCAAGTGCTTACTACAGTGCGCTGAACACAGTAAACACTCAATAAACACGGTTGGTTGAAATAAAAAAAAATCCAACTAATCGGTTCTCAGGAGCCGGGGAGGGCCAGCCCAGACCAGTCAACCCCTCGCCCGCGAGGTCCAGCGCTCAGCACTACCACTGTAGTGATGGGGACTGGGGTGTTTATCAGACAATAGAGACCTCTTCCTAAGGGAGTTTCTCTGCAGATGGTGGGCTCCCGACCCCCTCCCCAGCCACACAGTCCACGGTCAGAGCTGTGCGTGCCCAGACTGCAGGTGTCTACTTACCACATCACCTACATGCCCGCCCAAGTGGGCGCTCATACACATTCAACCACAAGCACATACACATGCACACACAGGCACCCACAGACGCACACAGACTTCCATTTTCCTGACTTTTGCCCCGGTTTGTGAGGTTTGATGTCCTGCCAGGGGTAGGGCGAGGACCTCCCCTCTCAGATGGTCTGGAACAGAAGGATAGAGGGGCCACAGATGGCCAACTGCCCGGCCAATTGGTGGCTACTTCAGCACGGACCCAGAATGAGCCACTGGAGATTGGCTTTAGGAGTTCCAGGGCCACGGCATCCGGGGGTCGGGTGGTCAGAGACCTGGCAGGAGCAGCCGTGAGGGCGGGATCCACAGCCCCAGCCTGGCACAGCCGGGGAAAAGATGGGGCTGAGGACGGGGCCCTGGGCCCAATGGCAAAGCGGGAAGGGAGGAGCCGAGTGGAGGCATTTCTGAGGATATGGGCTGAGATGAACTGGGGTGAACGAGCAGAAAGGGGTTCTGAGAGGGCAAGGGGCTGAACCAGGCCACTGGCCCCTTAAGGCTGTGGACCCCACCCCCCTCTGGGGCAATGGCTGTCCAGATACCCTCCCCGAACAAGAGTCTTTCCTCACCACCCCCAGGAAAGACACTGAAACCCTAGGCCACACTCCTGGACAGGGATGGGGGGGCGGATCAGGTGGGGACCAGGATGGGATCGAGAGGGGTGTAGGCAAGGACTGGGTCGGGATCCGGGAGGGAATCAGAGGGGAAGCAGAATGGGACAGGCCAGAGACCGGACAGGGATCTGAGGGGGATCAGGCCGACACCCGGTGGGGATCAGAAGGGGACCAGATGAGAATCAGATGGGGGTCAGAGGAGAATAGGTGGGGGACCAGGCAGGGAGAGAAGGGGGACTGGAGGAGGCCGGCTGGGATTCAGAGGGGGATTGGAGGTGGACCGGCCAGGGGAACCAGGTGGGGATCAGAGGAAGACCAGGAGGACTGGGCAAGGGATCAGATGGGAACGAGATGGGGATCATATGGGGCCCAGTGGGGGAATGGGGAGAGATGAGACTGAGACCACGTGGGGATCAGAGGGGGGCCGGGCAGGGAACAGATTGGGACCAGGTGGGGCCAGAGGATGACCAGAGGGGGACCAGGCATGGAATCGGGGGACTAGAACCAGGTAGAGGACCGAAGACAATCAGAGGAGGACTGGGCAGGGATCGGGCTGGGATCAGATGGTGGCCAGGCAAGACCTGCCTCACCCAACCCTGGAGGAAAACCTGATCTCATCCCCACCTCACCCCATCCAACCGTACCATTCTCAGACTGAAGCTCTCCCAAGTCCGACACCAAACCCGAGGCCACGGTTCCCTCGTCGGCCTCCGGCTCCTCCTCTCTCTTCTCCAAGGAGATTCCGGGTTCCTCTGTGGCCAGCTGGGGGTGGAAGATGGCCAATCAGACACCGGTCACCATAACTCAGCTGGGAATTCTCCCAACCGGATCACCAGGTGGGTTTTTTTCATATAAGGTATTTGCTGAGTGCTTACTTTGTGCCAGGCATTGTACTAAGCACTAGGGTTGTTACAAGATAATCTGGTTGGACACAGTCCATGTTAATAATAATAATGTTGGTATTTAAGTGCTTACTATGTGCAGAACACTGTTCTAAGCGCTGGGATAGAGGGTAATCCGATTGTCCCACGTGAGGCTCACAGTTTTCATCCCCATTTTACAGATGAGGTAACTGAGGCACAGAGAAGTTAAGTGATTTGCCCACAGTCACACAGCTGCCAAGTGGCAGATCCGGGATTCAAACCCATGACCTCTGACTCCCAAGCCCGTGCTCTTTCCACTGAGCCACGCTGCTTCCTCACACTATTAAACTCCACTTTACAGATGCGGTAACTGAAGCACACAGAAGTGAAGTGACTTGCCCAAGGTCACATAGCAGACACATGGCAGAGCTGGGATTAGAATTTAGGTCTCTCTGTTCTATCCACTAGGCAACACTTTTTCTCTTTTGACACCTGCTCAAAAACATTTTCTTTTAGAACCAGTCAACTTTCCCTCCATCTGTGCAACAGTCCATCGGTCCATCTAGACTGGAGTCCACCTGCCTGGAGGTGGTGGAGGGAAGGACCAAAGGCCCCCAGCACAGCTAACCCAGAATCGTCAGTTATTGATTCTTCCAAAGTATCGGCTCTGGCTGGAATTCTGGAATTTCATTCATTCATTCATTCAATAGTATTTATTTAGCGCTTACTATGTGCAGAGCACCATACTAAGCGCTTGGAATGAACAAGTCGGCAACAGATAGAGACAGTCCCTGCCGTTTGACGGGCTTACAGTCTAATCGGGGGAGATAGACAGACAAGAACAATGGCAATAAATAGAGTCAAGGGGAAGAACATCTCGTAAAAACAATGGCAACTAAATAGAATCAATTTCGAGGCCGAGCCTGTTGTTGGGTAGCCATCGTCTCTATTCGATGCTGAAATGTACTTTCCAAGTGCTTAGTACAGTGCTCTGCACACAGTAAGCGCTCCATAAATACGACCGAATGAATGAATTCGACCGCCCAAGAGCCACCCCACTCCGCTCGTGAGCCTCTCTGCCCCAGGGACACTCCACTGATAGGTCACCCAGCCTGTGGGCCACCTAGCCCAAGGGCCAGTCCTAGAGGGCAATAGGGTTTCATTAACCGTGCCAGGGCCAAAGCCCAACAGCGATGGGAGGCACAGAGGTTGCCCGGAGGCCAGGCAGAGGGCCGAACGAAAACCGGGGCACTCGGGGTGGGGGAAGGGGAGGTGATGGAAGAGGGAGGGGGCTCTGTAGGGAAGTGGGCAGGGCTGACTGTCTACCCGGAGCCCGAGGGAGCAAGTGAGGCCGGGGCAGGAGGGCCCACCCCCAACCCCGCAGACGACGGGCAAGCTACCCCCCACTCTACCTTCAGAGCCAGGCCCTCCTCCTCTCCGCCAGAGGTCCCGGGAGCCGTTTCCGACGTCTGCGGCGCGGGCTCCAGCTGGGGCCGACCGGAATCGCGGGATTCAGATTGCAGCTCATCTAGGGGAGTCAGTCAGGCCGTCCGTCAGGGGAATGGAAAAGCCAGTGTTACATTCGAGATGTCGTGCCGGGTGCCTGCTGTGGGTACGGCTCAGTACTGGGGGCCCGCTCCGTACAGCACACTGTACGGGGCACCCGCTTTGTGCGGGATGTTGTACTGGACGTCTGTTGTATGCAGGATACTGGACCAGTCACCCACAGCGTACGGGATGCCGCTCTGGGTACTTGCTGTGGCAGGATGCTGGACGGGGCACACACCGTTTGCAGAGCCCTACCCTAACACGAAGGCCGCAATATACGTAAAAGACCCGGTCCTTGTCCTCAAGGGGTTTATAAGCTAATAGCGGAGATGGGCAAACCCAAATTATTATTATTAGCAATGATAATAATAAGAATCATGTTATTGTGCTAAGTGCTGGTGTAGGTAAAGCTGGGGCATCCCTGTCCCCAACCCAGGGCTCCCAGTCCCTGGAATGTGGGAAGATGAACAGAAAACAAATGAGGAAATAGAATCAACAGCTCCAGGAGGACAGTGGTGCAGGCTCGGGAGACCAAACACACACGTACCTGGGCCTCGGCACTGACCTTCCAATCCGTCAATGGTATTTACTGAGCACTTACCACATGCACGACTCTGTACTAAGCACTGGCCTGCCCCTACACACCACCCACTACCTGCCCTGTAGTCTAGCGCAACTCCCAGAATGCAGCCTTCACCATCAACTCTTCCCGTGGCCCTCTGAGGTCTGGTCTGGCTCTCGACCCCTTCCCGTCTTGTGACAGTGCTTTCCGACGTCACCCCTTCCTTCTCCAAGTGCTCTCGGGCCTTGGTTTTGCTGACCCAGCACTGTCCTGCTTCTCCCTCCTCCCTGTTCTCTGACCACTCCCGTTCAGTCTCATTCGCCGGCTGCTCCTCTGTCTCTCGGGCTCTGACCGGGGGTGTTCCCTTCTCTCCTCGCTCTCACCTCTCTGTGGACCACTCACTCCTGGGTCTGGATCGCTGTCTCCCCCGTTTATCTACCCTACGTGAGGTGGCCCCACTCCCAGCGCCCCTCGGTTTCCCAAGACTACAGTCTGGTCAGGGCTCGGGACATCTGACCCACTGCCCACCCCCCTACCCGCCCGCCTGCTCACTGGTGTCGGATCCCCAAGTTCCGAGCCACTGACCTGGCAGCCGTGGGGCTCCGAGGGCGGCATCCCGTGTCGGCTGGTCCGCGTCTTGACGCAGCTGGGCGCTCTGCATCCGCAGTCTCTCATAGGCAGAACGCAGCTCTTGCTCCTCGTTTTGAAGGTGCAGGATGTAGGAACTCTTCTCCTCCAGCTCCGCCTGGTGCTCCTGCTCCAGAGCACTGACCCGAGCTTCCAGCTGGGCCTGATGGTTCTGCTCCAGGGCCCTGAACTGAGCCTCCAGATCCTCGATACTGACTCGAGCCTCCAGCTCGGCCCGGTGCTCTTGCTCCAGGGCGCTGACCCGAGCCTCCATCTCGCCCCGGTGCTTTTGCTCCAGGGTGCTGACCTGAGCTTCCAGCTCCGCAACACTGACCCGAGTCTCTAGCTCCTTCTGGTGCTCCTGCTCCAGGGCGCTGACCCGAGCCTTCAGTTCGGCCCGGTGCTTCTGCTCCAGGGCGCTGACCTGAGCTTCCAGCTCCGCGATGTTGACCCGAGCCTCCTGCTCCGACCGGTGCTCCTGCTCCAGGGCTCTGGCCCTAGCCTCCAGCTCGGCCCGGTGCTTCTCCTCAAGGGAGCTGATGTGAGCCTCCAGCTCTGACCGGTGTTCCTGCTCCAGGGCGCTGACTCGAGCCTCCAGCTTGGCCCGGTGCTTCTGCTCCAGGGCACTGATCTGAGCTTCCAGCTCCACAACACTGACGCGAGCCTCCAGCTCCGAACGGTGCTCCTGCTCCAGAGCACTGATCCGAGCCTCCAACTCCGACCGGTGCTTCTGCTCCAGAGCACTGATCTGAGCCTCCAGCTCTGACTGGTACTTCCTCTCCATGGCGCTGATCTGGGCCTCCAGTCCAGCCCGGTGCTCCTGCTCCAGGGCGACTTGAGCCTCCAGCTCAGCCCGGTGCTTCTGCTCTAGGGCACAGATCTGGGCCTCCAGCTCAGCCCGTGCCCGGCCCTCCTGGTCCAGCTGCTCTGAGAGGTGACGCAGCTCATCCTGGGGGCCACCGAGGGACAACTTCCTCTGGGCCTCTTGGAGCTCCAGGGCTTCCACTGCCCTCCTGGCCTCCTGTCGCTCTGCCTCCAGGGCTGCCCGCACAGTGCTCAGCTCTGCCTCCAGCTGCTGGAACTTCTCAGACAGAGCCTGACCAAAGACATTGGGGCAGATTGGGTAGTATGGGGTCCTGAGCCCAAAGCCCCCCAAGCCCAGGACCACCCCTGGCCTCCAAATTCCCAAGACCCTCAAGCCCAGAGTCTCTCTGAGCCTGGAACCCCTAGAGTGCAGAGTCCCCTGATTCCAGAGTCCCGAGCCCAGAACCCCCTGAGCTGGGAGCCTCCTGATCCCAGAGCCCTGAACCTACAACCCACTGAGCCCAGAACCCCCACCCTCAACCTCACAGCACTTATGGACATATCCAGAATTTACTGTATCGTCTACCTCCCCAGCTAGCCCACAGGCTCCTTGTGGGTGAGGACTGTACTCTCCCAAGTTCTTAGTACAGTGCTCTGCACACACTAACCACTCAATAAATACCATCGTTTGATTGATAATCCCTGTCCTTAAGAAGCCTAAAGCCTAGCAGAGCAGCCTGACACTAAAATAATTTGTAAATAGGACGGAGAAAGGGTCGTGAACGTGTGTTGGGTAAATCCCCAAGTACGTATACAGACATATTATCTGTCTTTTGGGTTCAAAGATGATAGGTTCCTGTGTCGACATGTCCAGGCTAGTCTGCCCTCGGTCACTGTCTCCTAGTTTCCGTCTGGGATGCAGCCTTTTCTGACACTTGGCTTCAACGTGCCCTTACAACGCCTCCCCCGCCCTCCGGATCTCTGTTTCCCCATCTCAGGTCTCCGTACAGCTGCTGCTGGAGTCTCCCGCTGTCACTCGTTCTCCTCCCGTGTCCCGCCCAGAGTAGCCACGTTCAGGTGAGCGCAGCTTCGACGCAGGGAGACTGATGACGTCCCGGCACTCGGCAGGCCGTGATCTCGCCTCGACATCTGATACCGGGCCTGGCCGTGGATGACTCCGGAAGTGGCCGAGGAGCCGGACGTGGCATCCTTGTGGGGGCCGGGTCTCACAGCCGTAAAGAAGGACAGGCAGCTCCGTGGCTCTGGAGACCAATCAATCGGTAGAATTTACTGAGTGCTTACTGTGGGTGGAGTGCCGAACTAGCGCTTGACCTTCAGTTTGGGATGGAGTCTAATACCATGCTACTGTCACGCTCTGTTTGGAAGTCTCACGAGGAACGTGCTGTCTCAATTCAGTTTTCTACTTCCTTGTCCATGACTGCATCAGCGGTCAGGATGCTGTCCAGAGAGCAGAATTCTAACAAAGCTTTAAGCTCTGCGCCTTTTTCCGTTTGCATTCGTTTCCGCGTCTGGTTGTCCCAGTGCCGGCGGATCCAGCCCGTCAGTGTTTGTTAGACTTAGCGTCGGCCCGTGACACCCGGCCAAATGGGTGAAGGAAGCGGTTTCCCACCATTGGTGTGTGTTCCGGGCCGTGGACCTCCTGGCTGAGCCGAGCTGTCCTTGAACGGCCGCCTCCAGGACTGGGGATGGCGCTCGGAGTCTATGGAGATGGAAGAGCTTTCCAGAGGAGAGGAAGGAGGTGCACTGTCAAGCTCTCTTGTGGCGTCCCCCAGCCGGGCCGCGGAGAGCACTGGGACAGGTCTGGGCCCGCTCCAAATAATAATAATAATAATTATTATTATTATTATGTTTTTTGTTAAGCGCTTACTATGTGCCAAGCAACTGTTCTAAGTGCTGGGATAGATACAAGGTAATCAGGTTGTCCCACGTGGGGCTCACAGTCTTAATCCCCACTTTACAGATGAGGTCACTGAGGCAAAGAAAAGTTAAGTGGCTTGCCCAAGGTCACACGGCAGACAAATAGCGGAGGCGGGATGAAAACCCAGGTCCCGCTGACTTCCAGGCCTGAGTTCTATCCACTAGGCCAGGCTTTTTCTCAGATGCTTCGATTAGGTCAGCGAAACCATCTAGAGGTCTTGGTGTCTTAAGGTGAAGTTCTCGTCCTTTGGGCCGTGCTGCAGTCTGAAACCACGTGGAGCTTCCAGAAGCATCGGTTAACAGTGTTCTTTAGCGGCTGATCCGAGGTGACCCTGGCTAGGACCGCCGGCCAGGCAGAGCAACGGAACGCCTTGGCAATTGTAGTGATCTGATCTTTCGCCTTTCGTCTTGAAGATAATAATGATAATAATTGTGGCATCTCTAAGCGCTTACGATGAGCCGGGGACTGCCCTAAGTGCTGGGGTGGGTACGAGCAAATCAGGTTGGACGCAGTTGTCGTTCCGTACGGAGCTCACGGTCTTGATGTTTGTGGCATAATGAGATCCCACAACAGAGTTAATAGACCCGATCCCTGTCCTCGAGAAGCTTACGGTCTAGTGGTGCACGGACCCTACGATAAATTACAGGTAGTTGGGAAGCAACGGACTTTGAAGACTTGTCCACAGGTGCCACAGGGCAGGAACACCATTGACTGAGTACCCGAGTGCATAGAGGAAGTGGCTCAAGTGGCTGAAATTGGGGGAATAGGTTGGCTTCCATTCCTCTTGCATCAACCAGAAACTTTTGTCCATTGGCTTCCAGGTCCTCCACCAGGGCCCTCCTTACAAACCGGCCCTCTCTGACCTCACCGCTTCCCAGCTCCCGACCCATTCCTATCCACCTCATCTTTCTCATGTCCACAGTCCCCTTCCCAAGCCAAGATTCCTCCAGCCCCGACCTTCCCACGCTCCTTTCCAGGGTCTCCCAGCTTCCACCATGCCACACCACCTTTCTAGAATCCCCCAATCTCAGTCACTCCCTGCTCTCTTCCCAGTATCCCCTAGTCTCAGCTGTACCCCGGCCCTCTTTTTTTTTTTTAAATGGTAGCTGTTAAATGCTCACTAAGTGCTAGGCACTGTACTAAGCACTGGATAAAGATGATTGGATCAGCACACACCCTATCTCACATAGGGTTCACATTCTTAATCCCCATTTAACAGGTCAGGTAAGCACAGAAAAGTAAAGTGACTTGCCCAGGGTTACAGAGCAGACACGTGATGGAGCCAAATTTAGAAGCCAGGTCCTCTGACTTCCAGGCTCGAGCTCTCTCCACTGGGCAGGCTGCTCTTTAATAATAATAATAATAATAATGTTGGTATTTGTTAAGCGCTTACTATGTGCCGAGCACTGTTCTAAGCGCTGGGGTAGACATAGGGGAATCAGGTTGTCCCACGTGGGGCTCACAGTCTTAATCCCCATTTTACAGATGAGGGAACTGAGGCACAGAGAAGTTAAGTGACTTGCTCACAGTCACACAGCCGACAAGTGGCAGAGCTGGGATTCGAACTCATGAGCCCTGACTCCAAAGCCCGTGCTCTTTCCACTGAGCCACGCTGCTTCTCTACGTGCTCCACGTGCTCTTTCGCAGCATCCCTCAGTCTCAGCCGCTCCCCTGCCTTCTTCCCAGCACCCCTCAGCCTGTGCCACTCACCTGCTGCACCTCAGCCTCCGCGCCAATCCGAGCCAGCAGCTTCACAAGTTCATCCTCGTGCTGCCGAACCTGAGCCTCAAAGCGAGCGTCCTTGTCCCGGATCACCTCCTGTAGGGCACCCACCTGAGAGGACACAGGACCGGAGTCACAATCCTCCTGGGCCACGTGCCCGGAACGGGAAGGGGAACCATTGGGCAGCAGTTGATGTTGTACCCCGGTGCAGAAAAGGGAGCCAGTGGACGCCCCACTTGGACCTTTCAGTCCTCCAGACTCATCCCAGTTTTCCCCTGGGCAAATTTTCAAGGGACAGTCCCTTCCCCACCCATCCCGTACCCTCCCCGACCCATTCCGGCCCATCGCCGGCTCCCGCGCTCCCACCCCTGTCCCGGCCCCTTCCCCGCCCACCAGCCCAGCCGCCCGGCCCCTCCCACCCCGGCCCAGCCCCTCCCCCCCACCGCCCACCAGCCCGCACACCTTTACTCCACCGTGACGCCACAAGCCGGGGAGCAGCCGGACTGTGGGGCCCCGGACGCCAACGCGTCCCCTACCTGAGCCGCCTGCTCTGCCTGCACCTGGTCCAGCCAGGCCTGCAGGTCGCCAACCTGGGCCTCCTTCTCCTCGAGCTGCCTTTTCAGCTGGTCCACATCACCCTCCTGTTCCCCCCGAGCCTGCCATCGGCAGGAGAGGGTGTCACCATCAGGCCGGGCATAGGCAGCCGGAATGGGCGTGGGGTCAGGCCGGGGTCAACCTGGGGTCAGGGCCTGCCAGGCTCTCCCAGATGCCCCCACAGTGCACTGCTTTCCCTGAACAGGGCCTCTGCTTCCTCAAAGCCCACCCTCCAGGTAGGGTGTGGCCCAGGCATCACCAACAGCGGGGTGGAGAGGAGTAGAGCAGGCCCAAGCTTACCCCCGCCCAGGCTGCCCAGAGCTGAGCAAGGCCCCTCTCCCAGGGCCTCTGCTCCACCCTCATCCACCCCAGCCACTCCCACTGCCAATGAGCCCCAAGCTGGCAGAAAACCAGCCCCGCAGTCCCGGGAACCCGTTCTCCAGACCTGGCCAGGCTGGGGCTGCCCCTCGGGTGGGGGTCCAGACGGTGGGTCTGGTGCTTGGGCCTTCAGTTCCTCCACACGCTTGTTCAGAGAGGCCAGCTTGGCCTTGGCCTGAAGCTTGAGCTTGGCCATCCTGGCTTCGGCAGCATCTCGCTCCTCCTGCAGAAAGCGGGGCCCACCGTCATGGGCTGAGCAGCCAGGGGCGGGCCACCACCTCTGGGCCCCCAGTCACAGGTTGGGCGGACGAAGGCCCACGTGGTCATGGACTGAGAGGCCGAGGGTGGGCCACCGCCCCCAGGCCGAGCAGCTGAGGACAGACCATCGCTCCTCGGGCCCCTGACCCCGGGCACCCGGTCCGACATGGCAGAGGAGGACCCCGGGCGAGCCCACGAGTACCTGGAGGGTCGCTTCCTTCTGCTGGAGCTGAGCGTCCTTTTCCCGAACGAGCTCCTTGAGCTGCACCACCAGCTGCTCCATCTGGGCCAGGCGCTCCCGGACCTCCTCCCCGGCCTCATCCCGGGCGGCCACTTCGGCACCCCCCAGTGGTTCCTGGTTCCGAGGGGAGAAAAAACCACCACTGTCATTGGTCCCGGTCCCGCCCCCACCCGAGCTCCTTCCTCCCAGGCCTCTCCCCGACTCGTCCTAGCCCAGTTGTGGCTGGCCCTGCAACTCCCTCCAGCCCCGGGGACGCCCCTGCCGGGCACCACCCACCTACCCACCCACCCAGCACAGGGAGACCCCTCGGCAGATGGTCAGCCATGGAGCCATCGGTCCCCAGTGTGCATAGGGAGGAGACAGTGCCCCTATCCCTGAAGGGCTGCCAGTCTGATGGGGAGACAGGACTCACTCACACTCTCTCTCTTCCCTCCCTGCCACCCTCCCTGGGTACCGGAGGAGCACAGAGAAGACAGTGACAGTGAAAGAGACCCGGGAGGTGCACTGTGGGGGGCGGGTGGTGTCAAGGCCTGAACTGAGGGAATGAAAGAGAGAGGGTGGTCAGAGACTAGAGTATCCACTCACTGGATTTGGGGGAAGCAGTGAGCCATCTGCATCACTGCCATCCCCGGACAGCTCGTGCAGGACAGAGTTGGCCAATCCCGACAGGCGGCTCAGCATCGCTGCAGCAGACCACAAGAGTAGACAGTCAGAGCCTACTTAGTCCGGGCACCTCAGCCCCCACCCTCAGCCAAGCCTGAAGTTGGGGTCTGGCTGGCCAGTCCAGCCACCAGGGTCCAGGGCTCACAAGGTGAACCCCTCCCTCACCCTGGGTCTCCACAGTCTGGGGACCGCCCACCAAACTTTGCCTGCATTTAACATCTGGAATTCTTTACCCCTTCCTCTTCAATCTGGCTTCAGCCAGAATAAAAACTTCAGGAGAGGGAGAACCATCCTCTGACTCCTGCTTTCCCCCCAACCAACATCTAGCCTCAGTGCCAGGATGGATCCCTGGTGGAGAACAGGCCCAGCCCTCGCCCTACCTCAGGGCCATAGTGAATCCTGGATGGGGGCAGCAGGCTCAGTCTCCCTCCACAACCTCAGTGCCAGAGTAAACCCTGGGTGAGGAACAGGAGGCAAACCTCCCAACCTCGGTGCCACAGTAAACTCGAGCGAGGGAAAGCATGCCCAGTCCCTCTACCACTTTGGTGCCAGAGTGCACCTTGGGCTGGGGAGAGGAGACTGGTCCTCCTGCCACCTCAGTGCCAGAGCGCACCCCGGGCTATGGGGAGCAGGCCCAATCCCCCACCCACCGCCTGCTGCCACTGCCTGGGAGCCAGGATGAACCTGCTCCCGTCAGGACACACGGTTGCTCTCGACGCCGCCACAAGGCTGCAGACTCTCGATCCTGACGGCACCGGCCCCTGAGCCCGGCTCCTGGCCACCGGCCTTGTGAACCCTGGGAAAGGAAGAGGAAAATCCATCGCTGCATGAGGGGAAGGTCTCATCTCGAGGGCTCCCTGCCTCTGCAAGAGTGAGCGCTCAGTCCCGGGCCTGGCCAGAGGAAAGGACAGGATCATGGGGGACAGAGCCTGACCTACTGGACAGAGCACGGAGCTGGGAGTCAAAAGACCATTCCCCGCCACCCTCTCAACCCCCAGCATTATCTTGCAACCTTGAAATTATCTCACGTTGGACCTGCATATTCCATCTTTCACCAAATCCTGTCAGTTCTACCTCAATCAATCAGTGGGATTTACTGAGCATTTATTGTGTGCAGAGCACTGAACTAACCCCTTGGGAGAGTTCCAAACAGCACAGTTGGTAGACATATGCCCTGAATAGCTTAGAGTCCAGAGGGGGACTCTGGACAATAAATTATAGATATAAGGATATAAATGCTGTGGGGCTGAGGGTGGGATGAATATCAAATGCTTAATGGGGACAGATCCAAGTGACAATGCAGAAGGGAGAAGGATGAGGTGAAATGAGGGCTTAGTCCGGGAAGGCTTCTTGGCGGAGATGTGATTTTAGGAAAGCTTTGAAGTTGGGGAGAGTGGTATACGAAGGAGGATATAGCTAAGGGGTTGGCGGCGAGATAGAGGAGATTGAGGTGCAGAGAGTAGGTTGGCATTAGAGGAGCGAAGTTAGTGGGCTGGGTCGTAGTAGGAAAACAGTGAGGTGAGCTAGGAGGGGGAGAGCTGATGGCAAGGAGCCGTGGCCCAGCTCCAGTCCTTCACAGCCTCAAGTCTGGCCCCGAGGGAGCTACACACTGAATCCTGGCAGGAAGGTCCGGAAGACCGGATGTAGGCAGAAAAGACTGCAGTTCGAGTGTGACACAGGCCGGGGGGTGGGGGGGGTGGGGGGGTGGGGGGAGAGCGGGAAATGGGCGGGTGCACCGCGAGACGCCATTCCACCCAAAGGGATGCAGGAGGGCCGAGTGGGCAGCACGGGGGCAGAGATGCCCACCCCACGGGACTGCCGCGACGGTGGCCCCTGGCGACGGCTGGCCGGTCAGTCCTCCCCGGGAACCCAGCCAGCCCGGCCAGTCGGGTCAGCGCACACAAAGGACACCTCCCTCAGAGCAGGGCAGTGGAAAGAGCCCGGTCCCGGGAGCCAGAGATCCCGGGTTCTTACCCTGGCTCTGTTGCTTGCCTGCTGGGCACCTTGGGCAAGTCACTTAACTTTCCTGAGCCTCAGTTTCCTCATCTGTAAAATGAGCCTTCCTCTTAGAATGTGGGCCCCATGTGGACTGTGTCCGACTTGATTAATTTGCATCAAAGTGGCCTAGGGGATGGAGCCCGGACATTGGAGTCAGAAGGACCTGGGCTTTCATCCCAGCTCTGCTGCTTGTCTTCTGAGTGATCTTGGGCACACTGCTTTACTTCATAGTTTCAGTTTCCTCATCTGTGAAATGGAGATTAGGACTCTGAGCCCCCATATGGGACTGAGTCTAATCTGATGATTCTGATTCTAGCCCAGAGTTTAGTACCATACCTGGCATATAGTAAGCACTTAACAAATACAATTAAAAAAAAAAAGTTTCCCCACCTGAAAGCCAATCATCTCTAATTGTTGAGAACCTACTGTGTGCATACAAAACTGTATGCTTTATTATTGTGTTATTGTGTGCAGAGCACTGAACTAAGTCCTTGGGGGAGTTCAAAACAGTGTGCTCCCAAAGTGTTTGGGAGCATACAAATGAGTTAGTAGATTGGAATAAATTACAAGTAGGAAGAAAGAATAGAGTGCAAAGGTATATTTACGTAAGTGCAGAGGAGAGGGTGGGGAGAGGGGTGAGTACCCAAGGGCTTGGGTAACATGGAAGTCCTGAAGTGGCAGTTGTGGAAGAACAAGGATAGGAAAATGAGTGATGAATTGGGGAAGGCCTCCTAGAGGAGATGTGATTTCAGAGGGTTCTGAAGATGGTCTGCTGCATGAGGGGGAGAGAGTTCCAGGCAAGAGAAGCAGAGAAGCGGCATGGCCTAGTAAAAAGGGCATGGGCCTGGAAGTCAGAGAACTTAAGTTCTCATCTTAACTCTTCCACTTCTCTGCTATGTGACCTTGGGCAAGTCACTTCACTTCTCCGTGCCTCAGTTACATCATTTCTTAAATGAGAATTAAGACTCAGAGCCTCAACATACAGTACCTGGCATATAGTAAGCGCTTAACAAAAAAAAGTTGGCAGGGAGAGAGATGAGAGTGAGGCACAGTGAGAAGGTTAGTTTGAGAGGCATGAAGAGAGTGTGAGCTGAGGTATAGTGGGAGAAAAATGAATAACTAAGAGGGAGAAAGCTGACGGAGCCTTATAGATAATGACCAAGAGTCTCTGCTTGATGCAGAAAGGGATGGGCAACGATTGGAGGGTTTTGAGTATGAGGCAGATGTGTGCAGAACGATGTTTTAGAAAAGTGCCTGGGCAGCAGATTGAAGTATGGCCTGGAGAGGGGAGAGGCTGGAAGCAGAGAGGTCAGTGAGGAAGCTGATGCAACAGCCAAGGTGGAATATGAGTGATAATAATAATAATGTTGGTATTTGTTAAGCGCTTACTATGTGCCGAGCACTGTTCTAAGTGCTGGGGTAGACACAAGAGAATCAGGTTGTCCCACGCGGGGCTCACAGTCTTAATCCCCATTTTACAGATGAGGTCACTGAGGCACAGAGAAGTTAAGTGACTTGCCCACAGTCACACAGCTGACAAGTGGCGGAGCTGGGATTCAAACTCATGACCTCTGACTCCAAAGCCCGTGCTCTCTCCACTGAGCCACGCCGAGTACTTGAACCAGCAGGGTGGCAGTTTGAATGGAGAGGAAGGAGTGGATTCTGGAGGGATTACTGGGCTCTGATGGGCCAGACTGAGTATGGAGATTGAAAGAGAGAGAGAAAGTCAGAGTGTTAATCCAGCAGACCACCACTCTCTCCATTGTCAGAGCCCCCTTAAAATCCCTCCTCCTTCAGGAGGCCCTGGGCAATTAACTTCAAAGACCCAGGTCCGACCAGCCCAGCCTCCCTCTCCCCGCACCCAGGTCCGCCCTCTTCCCTTCCCTGCATTGTGTGCACGTGGATCGTCAAATATTTATTCTGAGTATTCCACGTGCAAATATTTGTATGCTTGTCTTCCTGCCCGGGCACAGGCAACAGATCTTGTGCTTCGGTTATCGTTCAATCGACAATACATAGTAAGCGCTTACTCCTTTCAGAGCCCTGTGCTACACGTTTGGGAGGGCACAGTACACTGAGTAGATACAATTTCTGCCTTCAAAGAGTTTACAGACTACTAGGGGAGACAGACACTAATAAGTTTCACGTAGGAGGAAGCAACTGGAGTATAAAGATCTCTACCTAAATGCTGGCGTGGAGGCAGAAGGGGGAAGTGATATGGTGACAAGGAGGTGCCGAAGTGGCAGAAGTTGGGAAATAGTGTTGGAAGATCAATCAAATGTATTAATTTAGTGTTTACTGTGTGCAGGGCACTATACTAAGCACATGGGAGAGGAGTACAACGTAACAGGTGAGAGATTAATCCCATCAATCAACCCTATTGAGTGCTTACTCTGTGCAGAGCAGTGTATTAAGTGCTCGGGAGAGTACAAAATAACCTACTTGGTAGGAACGTTCCCTGCCCACAAGGAGCTTACAATCTAGAGGGGGAAGCAAACATTAATATAAATAAATAAATTTCAGATACATCAGCCAGTCAATCGTATTTACTGTGTGCTTATTGTGTGCAGAGCACTCTGCTAAGGGCTTGGGAGAGTACAATAAAACAATAAACAGACACATTCCTTGTGCACAATGAGCTTACAGTCCAGACATTAGTATAAGTAAATAAATCACAGATATGTACAAGGGCTGTGGGGCTGTGAGGGGAATGAATGAAGGGAGCAAGTCAGGGAGATGGAGAAGGGATTGGGAGAAGAGGAAAGAAGGGCTTAATCAAGGAAGGCCTCTTGGAGGAGATGTGCCTTCAATAAGGCTTTGAAGGCGGGATGAGAAATTGCCTGTCGGAGATGAGGAGGGACGGTGTTCCAGGCCAGAGGCAGGATGTGGGAGAGAGGTCATTGGCTAGATAGAGGTGATGGAGGTACAATGAGAAGGTTAGCGGCATTAGAGGAGCCAAATGCGTGGGCTGTGCTGCAGTAGGAGAGCAACGACATGAGGTAGGAAGGGACAAGGTGATTGAGTACTTTAAATATATACATATAAATGCAGTGGGGCTGAGGGTGGGGTGGATAAAGCCTGCAAATCCAAGTGCAAGAGTGACGCAGAAAGGAGTTGGAGAAGGAAATGAGGGTTTAGTCAGGGAAGGCCTCTTGGAGATGTGCTTCTAATAAGGCTTTGGTTACTCGGAGGAGGCTCCCCAGAGGAGATGTGCTTAATTTCAGGCAGATTTTTGCAAGCAATGGGTACAGAACACTTTCCTCAGGTGGTGCCCAATAAATACTAGGGAAAATGGCACATCTTCCAACAAACCTTTCCCAGGTGGTCCCCAGACTGCTGTGTCATATAAACCATCAGCCTCTACACCCTGCCTCTTAAATGGTGGTATTTGTTAAGCGCTTACTATGTGCAAAGCACTGTTCTAAGCGCTGGGGGATACAAGGTGATCAGGTTGTCCCACGTGGGGCTCACAGTTTTAATCCCCATTTTACAGATGAGGGAACTGAGGCACAGAGAAGTTAAGTGACTTGCCCACAGTCACACAGCTGACAGGTGGCAGAGCCAGGATTCAAACCCGTGACTTCTGACTCCCAAGCCCGGGCTCTTTCCACTGAGCCATGCTGCAGCTGTTATGAGCTGTGTGGCTGTGGGCAAGTCACTTAACTTCTCTATGCCTCAGTTACCTCATCTGTAAAATGGGGATTAACTGTGAGCCTCACGTGGGACAACCTGATTACCCTGTATCTCCCCCAGTGCTTAGAACAGTGTTCTGCACATAGTAAGCGCTTAACAAATACCAACATTATTATTATTATTATGAATTAATCTATGCCCATCCTCAGCACTCTTGCAAATATGTTTATACAGCTTTTTATTGTAACTACTTGATACATAAACATGTCTGTATCCCCCTTTTGAGCAGGAAACGTGTTTTGGGATCCTGTTGACTTTTCTGAGAGCTCCGGACATTGCACTGCAGCCAGTGGACGTTCAGAGGATGAAGTTACTTACAACTACTAGTGCTGCGAATATCATCCATGGTCAGATCAGTGAAGCACTTACTTGGGAGTCACTCAGTTTCCTCCTTTGTAAAACGGGGATTCAGAACCCGTTCTCCCTCCTACTTAGACTGTGGGCCCTCGCCATGGGACAGGGACTGTGTCTGACCTGATGATCTCGTATCTACCCCAGAGTTTAGTACAGTGCCTGGCACAAAGTAAGCGCTTAACAAATACCATTATAACAAACAAACTCAAGGATCAGTTTTGGGGCCCCTTCTTTTCTCCGTCTACACCCAGTCGCTCAGAGAGCTCATTGACTCCCACAACTTCAACCCCCAGCACTATGCAGATGATCCCAAATCTCCCTCTCCGGCCCTGACCTCGCTCCTTTCCTGAAGTCTCAGGTTTCCTTCTGCCTTCAGGACATCTCTACTTGGATGTCCTGCTGATACCTCAAACTTAACCCGTTCAAAACAGAACTCCTCATCTTCCCGCCCAAACCCTATCTCCCCCATGACTTTCCCATCACCGTATACACCACCAACATCCTCCATGTCTCAGCTCATCTCTCCCATTCTACCAACATAATCGATCTGTCTCCAGATCCTGTCGGTTCAACCTTTACATTGCTAAAATCTGCCCTTTCCTCTTCATTAGAACTGTTACCGTGTTAATCTAAGCAGTTATCCTATCCGCCTTGACTACACATCAACCTCCTCACTAACCTGCCCGCCTCACGCCATTCCAGTCCATAATTCACTCTGCTGCCCGAATGATTTTTCTGGAGACATCCAAGTCCATGTTTCTCCACTCCTCAAGAACCTCCAGTGGTTGCCCATCCACTTACACATCCAAAAAAACTCCTTACCACCGGCTTTAAAGCACTCAATTACTTGCCCCCTCTTACCTCTCCTCCCTGCTCTCCCGCTATGATCCAGTCCACACGGCACGCTCGGCTACTGCCAACTTACTCACTGTCCCTCAGTCTCTTCTGCTTCATCTTTCCCTCTGGGCTGGAACTCCCTCCTCCCTCATACCTGACACACCACTGCTCTCCCCCCAGTCAAAGCCTCATTAAAAGCTCCTCTCCCGAAAGAGGCCTCCCCTGACTACCATTTCCTCTACTCCCTCTTCCCCTTGCGTCACTCTCGCATTTGGATTGTTTTGTCGGCCCCACTTAGGTATAAATCAATAACTCATTTATATTAATGTCTGTCTCTCCCTCCAGGCTGTAAGGTCCTTGTGGGCAGGGAACATGTGTACCAACTCTTATTTTGTACTCTCCCAAGCACCAAGTACAGTGCTCTGCACACTGTAACTGTAGCAATAAATCTGATTGATTGATGACAAGCACTGTACTAAGCACTGGATTGTCTGAGCTTAGTACGCAAGATCATCAGGTCAGACCTGGCCCCTGTCCTCCATGGAGAGTGGGGCACAGCTACGGAGAAGGGACAACAGATATCTGTTAACCCCCTCCCATCTCACCTCTCCGATCTCCTACTCCAACCCAGCCCACATACTCCGCTCCTCTACTGCCAACCTACTCACTGTACCTTGATCTCAACTTTCCCCTGACACCCCCAAGCACATGTTCTCCTTCGGGCCCAAAACTCCCTCCCGCTTCATAACCCGGTCTACCCCGCTCCCCACTTTCAAAACCCTCCCAAGATCACATCTCCTCCAAGAGAGCTTCCCCAGCTAAGCCCTCAATTTCCCTATTGGCCCTCTCCTCTGCCTGGCCCATTTGCTTAGATCTGTGACCTTTAAAACAGCTGATATTTACCCCACCTTCCACCCAACACAGCACCTCTGTCCCTACCTTTATTCGCTCCCATTTCCCTAATCTGTATTTATTTCAATGTCTATCTCCCACTGTAGACTGTAAGCTCCTTGTGGGCAGGGATCATGGCTACCAACTCTATTGTACCGTATTCTCCCAAGTCCTTACTACAGTCCTCTGAGCATGGTAAGCACCAATAAATACCATTGCTTGATTTATCCCCAAATTGCACATGAGGGAACTGAGTTCCAAAGAAGTACAGTGACTTGTCCAAGGTCACCCAGCACGCACGTGACGGAGCTGGGATGAGAACCTCGGTGCCTTGACTCCCAGGCCACGCTGCTTCTCTGCCTCTAGTCTGTTGTGATTTCTGGCCCCAGCCTGGCCCGGCCTGACCCAACCCGCTCCAGCACCTGGGGCCCAGAAAGAGGTCGAGAAGCAGTGTGGCTCAGTGGAAAGAGCCCGGGCTGGGGAGTCAGAGATCATGGGTTCGAATCCCGGCTCACCCGCTTGTCAGCTGTGTGACCTTGGGCAAGTCACTTGACTTCTCTGGGCCTCAGTTCCCCCATCTGTAAAATGGGGATGAAGACCGTGAGCCCCACGTGGGACGACCTGATTCCCCTGTGTCTACCCCAGCGTTTAGAACAGTGCTCTGCACATAGTAAGCGCTTAACAAATGCCATCATTATTATTATTAAGATGAGGGTACAGAGCCGGCACTGGAGGGGGAGGAGAATCTCGGGGTAGAAGCGGGGCACCCACCCCCTGCTGGGACAGGGACCCCCTAACACTCACAACTCCCTGGGGTCTGGGGCCCCCAACCCCCCGCCCCTCCAGGGGCAGGGAGGGGCTACCCCCGAGGTCAGGGGCCCCCCCAGACCCCCACACTTCCAGGGGCAGGGAGGGGGGATCCCCTCGGGTCAAAAGGCCCCCCCTCCACCTCCAAGGGCAGGGAGGTAGGATCCCCCTGGGGTCGGGGGCCCCCCAGCTCCACATCTCCAGGGGCGGGGAGGGGGGATCCCCCTGGAGCCGGGAGTCCCCCCGGACCCCCGCAACTCCAGGGAGAGGGACGACATCCCTCCAGGGTCAGGGGGGCTGTCGTGTCCAGGGCCCCTCACACCCCCAGGGGTTGGGAGGGGGATCCCCCGGGGCCGGAGCATCACCAGCCCCCCAATCCCAGGGGCAGGGCGGGGGGGGGGGTGTCTCCGGGTTCGGAAGCCCCCTGACCCCCGCACGGGCAGGGGCAGGAGCAGAGGCAGGGAGGGGTCCCGGGGGGTCGGAGGGAGGGAGGGAGGGGAAGGGAGGGGAGGGAAGGGGGGGGCCCGCACTCACCGGGCCTGGGTGTCCGGTCGGTGGTCGGTCCTGGCTTGGCTCGGCTCGGCTCGGCTCCGCGGGTCCGGCCACATCAGCAGAGGAAGCCGGCGGGGGAGGCCCCGCCCCCGGCGCCGCTCCGGACCAATAGGAAGCGGGCGTCCCGACCAGACGGGACGACGGACCAATGGGCGCCAAGCTCAGCCGCCGTTGCCGGGGGAACCAGCCGGGCCCTCGCAGCCTCTCCTTCTCCCCCCCGCCCCCCCAACACACACGCACGGGCCGGCGCCAATGGCCGCAGGGGAGGCCCCGCCCCCTCGCTGCCTCGCCCAATCAGGGCCGCGGAAGGGGCGGGCGCGGCGCGGGGGACTCTGGGCCGGGACATTCATTCATTCGTTCATTCATTCATTCACCCCATTCGATGGTATTTAATGTGGGTATTTGTTAAGCGCTTACTCTGTGCAGAGCACTTTCTCAGTGCTGGGTTGTCCCAGTCTTCATCCCCATTTTCCAGGTGAGGTCACTGAGGCCCAGAGAAGTGAAGTGACTTACCCACAGTCACACAGCTGACAAGTGGCAGAGCCGGGAGTTGAACCCATGACCTCTGACTCCCAAGCCCGGGCTCTTGCCACTGAGCCACGCTGAGCACTTTCTATGGACAATTGGGCAACAGATAGAGACCATCCCGGCCCAACGACGGGCTCACGGTCTAGAAGAGGGGGAGACCGACGGCAGAGCAAAACAGAACAAAACAAAAACAAGGCAACATGATCACGATAGATAGAAACAAGGGAATGTACACCTCATTAACAAAATAAATAGGGTAATTCAGTAGTACGTTCAATAATATCTATTGAGCGCTGACTATGTGGCAGAGCACTGGACTAAGCACTTGGAATGTTAAATGATATATACACATATAACCAACTGGGCAACAGATAGAGACAATCCCTGCCCAATAACGGGCTCACAGCCTAAACGGGGGAGACAGACGGCAAAGCAAGACAGAACAAACAAAAATAAGACAGCGTCATCGACATCAATAGAATGAAGGGGATGGACACCTGTGGGCCAGCACACTGTGGGCCAGGCCGGGATCTGCGGGCCCCATCAGTGGGCCGCCCAGCCCACTCGTCCTCTGATTGGGGCTGTCTGTTAAGCGCTTGTGGTGGGCGGCCCGCTGGACGGAAGCAGCGTGGCCATGGCCCAGGGGCAAGAGCCCCGGCCTGAGTCAGAAGGTCGTGGGTTCTCATCCCCCCTCCTCCCCTTGCCTGCTGTGTGACCTTGGGTCAGTCACTTCACTTCTCTGGGCCTCGGTGGCCTCATCCCTAAAATGACTGTGAGCCCACCGTGGGACAGGGACCCTGACCAATCTGATTACCTTGTATCTACCCCAACGCTTCTCATCACTCCGAGAAGTCACATGTTAACCAAGACCTGTTTCTTCTTATTTGGAAAAAATTTATGAAAGTACATTCCAAAAGAAATTTCTGTCCCTCAATGCTTAGCCCTTCCTCATGGGCTCGTGTCTCCCACCCACATTTTCAGTATAATGGGATGTGGCACTTTCCCAGACACTGTTCCCAGATACCATCCCAAAAAAAAGATTGTACTTTTTTTTTTGGTATCCTAGAGAAGGATTGTTTTGCTCTCTGTCTCCCCCGTTCTGGACTGTGAGCCTGTCCTTGGGTAGGGATTGTCTCTATTTGTTGCTGAATTGTACTTTCCAAGTGCTTAGTACAGTGCTCTGCACACAGTAAGCGCTCAGTGGAAAGAGCACGGGCTTTGGAGTCAGGGCTCATGAGTTCAAATCCCAGCTCTGCCACTTGTCAGCTGTTTGACTGTGGGCAAGTCACTTAACTTCTCTGTGCCTCAGTTCCCTCATCTGTAAAATGGGGATTAAGACTGTGAGCCCCACGTGGGACAACCTGATTCCCGTGTCTACCCCAGCGCTTAGAACCGTGCTCGGCACATAGTAAGCGCTTAACAAATACCAACATTATTAATAAATACGATTGAATCAATGAATGATGAAAAGGAGGCTTAATCTGGGAAGGCCTCTTGGAGGAGATGCGCGCCTTCAGTAGGGCTTTGACGAGGGGAAGAGTGATTTTGGGCAGGGGTGGGGACGTGTGTGTGAAATGGGTGTGGAGACATGAGATGAAGGACAGGAGCAGAGTGGTTCCTCTGAGGGCCCTGCCCACTGAGAGGTACTATGGCTGGAGGTTTAAAGGTGGGGTCATTCATTCATTCATTCAATCGTATTTATTAAACACTTACTGTGTGCAGAGCACTGTACTAAGCGCTTGGGTCACTGAGGGGTTCTCTGACTGGAGGTCAAAGGTAGGATCAATGAGGGATGCTCAAGAAGCGTGGGCTAGTGGATAGAGCACAGGCCTGGGAGTCAGAATGACCTGAGTTCATTCAATAGTATTTATTGAGCGCTTACTATGTGCAGAGCACTGTACTAAGCGCTTGGGATGAACAAGTCGGAGTTCTAACTCCCACTCTGCCACTTGTCTGCTGCATGACCTTGGGCATGTCACTTCACTTCTCTGGGCCTCATCAGTTCCCTCATCTGTAAAATGGGATTAAAATCGTGACCCTTATGTGGGACAGGGAGTGCGTCCAACACCATTAGCTTCTATCTCCTTCAGCGCTTACAACAGTGCTTGGCACATAGTAAGCGTTTAACAATTATAATTATTATTATTACCGTTATTATTAACTCCACCAGGGCACAGACCACTATTGTCTCTTAACAATAGTAATGATGGTGATGGGATTTATTTAGGCTTTACAATGTGCCAAGCATTGTGCTGAGCACTGGGGTAGATCCAAGTTAACCGGAGTGGACACAGTCCCTGTGGCACAAAGGATTCACCATCTAAAAGGGGAGAGTAAGAATTGCACTGCCATTTTACAGGTGAGTAAACTGACATAAAGAAGTTAAGTGACTTACCCAAGGTCACCCAGCAGGTAAGTGGCAGAGCCGGGGCCCCTGATTTAGAGTCCCATGCTCTTTCCACTAACTTATGCTGCCTTCTGAAAATCCACCTTCTCCAGGAGCCATTTCTGATCAATCAATGGTACTTATTGAGCACTTCGTGTGTGCAATGTGCTGTTTTTTGTTATTTTAATTTTTTAGGCACTGTAGTAAGCACTGAGGTAGATACAAATTAATCAGGTTGGACACAGTCCCTGTCCCAGATGAGGTTCATCCCCGATTTACAGATGAGGTAACTGAGGCCCGGAGAAGGTAAGTGACTTGCCTAAGGTCCCACAGTGGACAAGTGGCAGAGCTGGGATTAGAATCCCAGGCTTTCTGACTCCCAGGCCCCCTCTCCTCCTCCTCTCCAAGAGTTTACAATCTAATCCAGAGATGGTAGCGGAAGCAACAGAGTCAAAGGACACGTTCATCAGAGCTCAAGGCTACAGGGAGGGGTGCTGGGGGCATGAGCGAGGGAGAGTAGGGTGGGGAGACGAGAGGAGAGTCAGGGAAGGCTTCCTGGAACAGATGTGATGTTAGTGGGGCTTTGAAGATTGGGGAGAGCCGTGGTCTGTCCACTGTGAATGGGGAAGGAGAGGATAGTGTCAGAAGAAAGGAAGGTTGGATGGTAGTTCCAGGAGTAGGGATTGGTCCACAGAGTCGAAGGCAGTTGAGAAGCCGGAGAGGATGACAATGGCGTGGAGGCTGCCAGATTTGGCGAGAAGGAAGTCGTTGGTGGCGGTTGAGAGCAGCCCATGTCCCTCCTCCCATTTTTGCCCAAACTCCTCCAACCTGCTCTTGGCAACCACATCCGCTTCCTCTCTGCCAACTGTCCTCTGACCCTCCATCCCGTTTTTGACCCTACCTTGCACTGAGACTGCCGTCTCTTAAGGCAGCAGGGACCTCCTAATAGTTAGTGCTAAGCACTGGGGTAGATACAAGACAGTCAGGTCCGACAGTCCCTGTCCCACACTGTGTTCACAGACGACCAACAGGTATTGAATCCCCATTTTATAGATGAGGTAACCGAGGCACAGAGAAGTGAAGTGACTCGCCTAAGGTCACACGGCTGACAAGCGGCAGGGAAGAATTAGAACCCTGGTCCTCTGACTCCCTGGCCTGGGCTCTTTCTGCTAGGCTGTGCTGCTTCTCTTAGTCAAATCCAACCAGCTCTACTCTCTACCCTAATTCTCCTGGACCCCTAGTTCCCCTTGGGGTCTGGACCATCCCCTTTGCCTGGAAACCTGCTTTAACCTTGACTTCAATGGCCCAGGGGTCCTGTGCAGTTTCCTTCCACACCTCTCATCCCCTGACTCAGGGTCGGGGGGGGGGGGGTGAGGGTGTCCTTCAGGGCTCTGTTGTGGGTCCCCCTCTCTTCTCCATCACCCTGGTCTCCGGAGTGTCCCAGGGCAGGGGGCAGGTGGGAGGCAGATTGGAAGAAGAGGAGGAAACAGCTGAGCTGACAGCTAGGACCCGTGGGGTGGGAGTCCGGGAGGGGAGGGGCCCAAACCCTGCGCCGGCCCATCCTCGGGGGCAAAGAGGGGGACCCCAAGGCTCCACCAGACCAACTCTGGATGTGCCGGAGAAGGAGGACGGGTAGCTGAGCCAGGGAGGGCAACCCTTACCCGCTGAGGCGATTCCTCCCCTCTGCTCCTCTCCCCTCCCCTGCCCTGTCCTCCCCTGAGAGGGACAGTCTGTCTGGAGGGTCCCCCTTCGCTTCCCTGTCTGCCTCCTCATCCTCTCTGCTCTTCTCCCCAATTCATCATCATCATCAGGATTTACTGAGCGCTTACTATGTGCAGAGCATTGTACTAAGTGCTTGGGAGGGTACAATATAATAGAGTCCTTGGTTCCACTCCTTCCTCGCCAGCTCTCTGTCCCCAGGATCATTCATTCATTTATTCATTCATTCAATCGTACTTATTGAGTGCTTACTGTGTGCAGACCACTGTACTAAGCGCTTGGAAAGTACAATGCAGCAATAAAGAGAGACAATCCCTGCCCACAATGGGCTCACAGTCTAGGGGAGGGAGACAGACATCAGTAAAAGTAAACAGGAATCAATATAAATACATAGAAATATATACATGTGCTGTGGGGAGAGGGTGGAAGAGCAAAGGGAGCAAGTCGAGGTGATGCCTAGAATTCCTTAACTCCCATTCTCTCCTAGACCCCCTCCAATCTGGCTTCCGTCCCCTCCACTCTACCGAGACTGCTCTCTCTAAGGTCACCCATGACCTCCTTCTTGCCAAATCCAATGGCTCCTACTCCATTCTGATCCTCCTTGACCTCTCTGCTGCCTTTGACACTGTCGACCATCCCCTCCTCCTCCATACCTTATCTCACCTTGGCTTCACGGACTCTGTCCTCTCCTGGTTCTCCTCTTACCTCTCTGGCCGATCATTCTCGGTCTCCTACGCTGGAGCCTCCTCCCCCTCCCATCCTTTAACTGTTGGAGTTCCTCAAGGGTCAGTTCTTGGCCCTCTTCTGTTCTCCATTTACACTCACTCCCTCGGTGAACTCATCCGCTCTCACGGCTTTGACTACCATCTCTACGCAGATGACACGCAGATCTACATCTCCGCCCCTGTCCTCTCCCCCTCCCTTCAGGCTCGCATCTCCTCCTGCCTCCGGGACGTCTCCACCTGGATGTCGGCCCGCCACCTAAAACTCAACATGAGCAAGACTGAGCTCCTCATCTTCCCTCCCAAGCCCGGTCCGCTCCCAGACTTCTCCATCACCGTGGATGGCACGACCATCCTTCCCGTCCCGCAGGCCCGCAATCTCGGTGTCATCCTTGACTCGTCCCTCTCATTCACCCCACACATCCTATCCGTTACCAAGACCTGCCGGTTTCACCTCTACAATATCGCCAAGATCCGCCCTTTCCTCTCCACCCAAACGGCTACCTTACTATTACGGGCTCTCGTTATATCCCGGCTAGACTACTGTGTCAGCCTTCTCTCTGACCTCCCTTCCTCCTCTCTCGCCCCGCTCCGGTCTATTCTTCACTCCGCTGCCCGGCTCATCTTCCTGCAGAAACGATCTGGGCATGTCACTCCCCTTCTTAAACAACTCCAGTGGTTGCCTATCGACCTCCGCTCCAAACAAAAACTCCTCACTCTAGGCTTCAAGGCTCTCCATCACCTTGCCCCTTCCTACCTCTCCTCCCTTCTCTCTTTCTACCGCCCACCCCGCACGCTCCGCTCCTCTGCTGCCCACCTCCTCGCCGTCCCTCTGTCTCGCCTATCCCGCCGTCGACCCCTGAGTCACGTCCTCCCGCGGTCCTGGAACGCCCTCCCTCCTCACCTCCGCCAAACTGATTCTCTTTCCCTCTTCAAAACCTTACTTAAAAATCACCTCCTCCAAGAGGCCTTCCCAGACTGAGCTCCTCTTCCCCCTCTACTCCCTCTGCCATCCCCCCTTTACCTCTCCGCAGCTAAACCCTCTTTTTCCCCTTTTCCCTCTGCTCCTCCACCTCTCCCTTCCCATCCCCACAGCACTGTACCCGTCCGCTCAACTGTATATATTTTCGTTACCCTATTTATTTTGTTAATGAATTGTACATCGCCTTGATTCTATTTAGTTGCCATTGTTTTTATGAGATGTTCTTCCCCTTGACGCTGTTTAGTGCCATTGTTCTTGTCTGTCCGTCTCCCCCGATTAGACTGTAAGCCCGTCAAACGGCAGGGACTGTCTCTATCTGTTGCCGACTTGTTCATCCCAAGCGCTTAGTACAGTGCTCTGCACATAGTAAGCGCTCAATAAATACTATTGAATGAATGAATGAATGAATGATGCAGAGGGGAGGGAGAGCTGAGCAAAAGGGGGCTTAGGCTGGGAAAGCCTCTTGGAGGAAGTTCACCTTCAGTAGGGCCCTGGCTCCCTAGCTCTCCCTGCCAGCCCTCCCCAGCTCTCTCCTCCACCCCCAACTCATTCTTTCATTCATTCAGTAGTATTTACTGAGGGCTTACTATGTGCAGAGCACTGTACTAAGCACTTGGAATGTACAAATCGGTAACAGATAGAGACAGTCCCTGCCCTCTGCTGGGTGGCTCAGTGGAAAGAGCCTGGGCTTCAGATTCAGAGGTCATGGGTTCAACTCCCGGCTCTGCCACTTGTCAGCTGTGTGACTGTGGGCAAGTCACTTCACTTCTCTGTGCCTCAATTACCTCATCTGCAAAATGGGGATTAACTGTGAGCCTCACGTGGGACAACCTGATTACCCTGCATCTACCCCAGTGCTTAGAACAGTGCTCTGCACATAGTAAGAGTTTAACAAATACCAACACTATTATTAATCGGGGGAGACAGACAGACAAAAACAATAGCAATAAATAGAATTAAGGGGATGAACATCTCATTAAAACAATGGCAAATAAATAGAATCAAAGTGATGTACATCTCATTAACAAAATAATAGAATCAAGGTGATGTATATCTCATTAATAAAATAAATAGGGTAATGAAAATATATACAGTTGAGCGGACGAGTAAAGTGCTGAGGGGAGGGGAAGGGAGAGGGGGAGGAGCAGAGGGAAAGGGGGGAAAAGGGGGCTTAGCTGAGGGGAGGTGAAGGGGGGGTAGGCGGGAGCAGAGGGAGCAGAAGGAAAAGCGGAGCTCAGTCTGGGAAGGCCTCTTGGAGGAGGTGAGCTCTCAGTAGGGCTTTGAAAAGGGGAAGAGAGTTAGTTTGGTGGAGGTGAGGAGGGAGGGCATTCCGGGACCACGGGAGAACGTGGCCCAGGGGTTGAAGGCGGGATAGGCGAGAACAGGGGACGGTGAGGAGGTGGGCGGCTGAGGAGTGGAGCGTGCGGGGTGGGCAGTGGAAAGAGAGAAGGGAGGAGAGGTAGGAGGGGGCAAGGTGATGGAGAGCCTTGAAGCCTAGAGTGAGAAGTTTTTGTTTTGTGCGGAGGTTGATAGGCAACCACTGGAGGTTTTTAAGAAGGGAAGTGACATGCCCAGATCATTTCTGCAGGAAGATGAGCCGGGCAGCGGAGTGAAGAATAGACTGGAGCGGGGAGAGACAGGAGGAAGGGAGATCAGACACAGTAATCTAGCCCGGATATTACGAGAGCCTGTAGCAGTAAGGTAGCCGTTTGGGTGGAGAGGAAAGGGCAGATCTTGGAGATATTATAAAGGTGAGACCAGCAGGTCTTGGTGACGGATTGAATGCATGGGGTGAACAAGAGAGCCGAGTCAAAGATGACACTGAGGTTGCGGGCCTGAGAGACGGGAAGGATGGTTGTACCGTCCACGGTGATAGGGAAGTCAGGAAGAGGACAGGGCTTGGGAGGGAAGATGAGGAGCTCAGTTTTGGATATGCTGAGTTTTAGGTGGCGGGCACGCATCCAGGTAGAGACATCTTGGAGGCAGGAGGAGATACAAGCCTGAAGGGAGGGGGAGAGGACAGGGGCAGAGATGTAGATCTGTGTGTCATCTGCGTAGAGATGGTAGTTGAAGCCGTGAGAGCGAATGAGTTCACCAAGGGAGTGAGTGTAAATGGAGAACAGAAGAGGGCCAAGAACTGACCCTTGAGGAACCCCTATAGTTAGTGGATGGGAGGGGGAGGAGAAGCCCAAGAAAGAGAAGGAGAATGAACAGCCAGAAAGATAAGAGGAGAACCAGGAAAGGACGGAGTCCATGAAGCCAAGGTGAGATAAAGTGTGGAGGAGAAGGGGATGGTCGACAGTGTCAAAGGCAGCTGAGAGGTCGAGGGGGATTAGGATAGAGTAGGAGCCATTGGATTTGGCAAGAAGGAGGTCATAGGTGACCTTAGAGAGAGCAGTTTGGGTGGAGTGGAGGGGACGGCAGCCATATCGGAGGGGGTCCAGGAGAGAATGGGAGTTAAGGAATTCTAGGCAGCGAGTGTAGACAACTCATTCTAGGAGCTTGGAAAGGAAGGGTAGTAGGGAGATAGGGTGATAACTGGAAAGGGAAGTGGGGTCGAGAGAGGGTTTTTTTTAGGATGGGGGAGACGTGGGTATGTTTGAAGGCAGAGGGGAAGAAGCCATTGGAGAGTGAGCGGTTAAAGATAGAAGTTAAGGAGGGGAGGAGGGCAGGGGCGATGGTTTTTATAAGATGAGCGGGAATGGGGTCCGAGGCACAGGTGGAGGGGTGGCACTTGCGAGGAGGGAGGACATCTCCTCTGAGGATACTGCAGGGAAGGATGGGAAAGTAGGGGAGAGGGTTGGGGTGGGGGAGGCAAGAGGGAGAGGGGTGACTTTGGGGAGCTCAGACCTGATTGTGTTAATTTTTGTGATGAAGTAGGTGGCCAGATCACTGTGGGTGAGGGATGGGGGAGGGGAAAGGAACAGGGGCTCAAGAAGAGAATTAAAGGTCCAGAACAATTGGCGGGGGTGATGGGCATGGGTGTCAATGGGGGAGGAGAAGAAGTTTTGCCTGGCGGAGGAGAGGGCAGAGTTAGACAGGAAAAGATAAATTTCAAATGGATAAGATCGGCTTGATGATTGGACCTTCGCCAGCAGCGCTCGGCAGCTGGAGCATAGGAGCGTAGGAGGCAGACAGAGGCGGTGACCCAGGGCTGAGGGTTAGTGGAGCAAGAGCGGCGGAGGGAAAGGGGGGCGAGAGAGTTGAGATGAGTAGAGAGGGTGGAGTTGAGAGCGGTGACCTAATCATCGAGAGTGGGAAGAGAGGATGGGGGGCACCTCCTCAGTTTCCCCCTCCTCCCCAGTCCCCCAGGCTCCCCATCTCCTTCCCAGCCTCCTCCCCAGCTTTCCCCTCCCCCACCAGCCCCCGTCTCGTCAGCTCCCCGCTCCTCCTCAGCCCTCCCTGGCTCTCCAGCTCCCTTCTCTACAGGTTCCCTGCCCTCCTTCCCTCCCTCTCTCCCCCACAACCCCCACCACATCTCCCTTTCCCACCTAGGGCTCATAGTCTTAATCCCCATTTTTACAGATAAAGTAACTGAGGCCCAGAGACATGAAGTGATTTGCCCAAGGTTCCGCAGCAGACAAGTGAGAAGCGGCATAGCATAGAGGAAAGAACACGGGCTTAGGAGTCAGAGGACATGGGTTCTAATCCCAGCTACGCCACTTATCTGCTGTGTGACCTTGAACAAGGTAAGTGGCAAGCCACTTAACTTCTCTGTGCCTCAGTTACCTCATCTGTAAAATGGGGATTAAGACTGTGAGCCCCAAATGGGACAACCTGACTAACTCAGTACTTAGAACAGTGCTTGGCACACAGTTAGTGCATAACAAATACCATAATAATAATAATTATTATTATTATTATTAGGTGGCAGAGCTGGAATTAGAATATAGGTCCTCTGACTCCCAGGCCCAACCTCTATCCACTAGACAACACTGCTTCTTATGTCCCTTATGCTGTTTTGAGGTTTTGGTGATGCAGTATTCCCAATGTGACTTGTCTCCAGTCCTCCCCCCGCCCCACCACGCTTCTATTCATAGATCGTGAGCCCCTGGAAGGGCTTCACAACATCGCTGAAATCCACCTTTTCCTCTCCATCCAAAATGCTACCACATTAATCCAAGGACTTATCCTATCCTGCCTTGATTACTGTACCAGCCTCCTTGTTGACCTCCCTGCCTCCTGTCTCTACCCAAACCAGTTCATACTTTACTCTGTTGCCTGGATCATTTTTCTACAAAAATGCTCTGGCCACATTTCCCCACTCTTCAAGAACCTCTGGTGGTTGCCCATCCACCTCCGCATCAAACAGAAACTCTTCACCATTGGCTTTAAAGCTCTCAATCACCTTGCCACCTCCTTCGCCACCTCACTACCCTCCTACTATAACTCAACCCACACACTTAGCTCCTCTAATGCTGACCTTCTCACCGTACCTCAGTCTCGTCTATCTCGTCTCGACCTCTCGCCCACATCGTGCCTCTGCCCTCCCTCTTCATAGCCGACAGACGATCCCTCTCCCCAGCTTCAAAGCCTTATGAAAGGCACATCTTCTCCAACAGGCCTTCCCTGACTAAGCCCTTCTTATTTCTTCTTTCCCACTCCCTTCTGCGTTGCCCTAAATTCCTCCCTTTATATCCATATCCATAATTTATTGATTGATATTAATGTCTATCTCCCTCTCTAAACGGTAAGCTCATTTTGGGCAGGGAACGTGTCTGTTATTTTGTTGCGTTGCACTCTCCCAAGAGTTTAGTACAGTGTTCTGCACACAGTAAGCAGTCAAGAAATAATTGATCGATTGATTGCTCGATTGCAGGGGCCGCATCTAATTCCCACCTGTGTACTGTTTCCCAGTGCTTAGTACAGCACTGTGCTTGCAGTAGACACTTAATAATCACAACTACTATGACTATTCCCACTACTATTACCATTACAGAAGCAGCGTGGCTCAGTGGAAAGAGTCCGGGCTTGGGAGTCAGAGGTCATGGGTTCTAATTCCAGCTCCGCCTCTTGTCAGCTGTGTGACTTTGGGCCAGTCACTTCACTTCTCTGTGCCTCAGTTACCTGATCTGTAAAATGGGGATGAAGACTGTGAGCCCCAAGTGGGACAGCCTGATCACCATGCACCCTCCCTCAGCGCTTAGAACAGTGCTTTGCACATAGTAAGGGCTTAACAAATACCATTATTATTATTATTATTATTATTATTACACTCCTCAAGAACCTCCATCCACCCCCGCATCAAACAGAAATTCCTTACCATCGACTCAATCAATCACCTTGCCCCCTCCTACTACAACCCAGCCCACACACTTTGGTCCTCCAACGTTAACCTTCTCAGCAAACCTCAATCTTCTCTATCTCCCCGACTTCCGGCCCGTGTCTCACCTCTGGCCTGGAATGCCCTCCTTCCTCATATCTGGCAGACAGTTACCCTCAAGACTTATGAAGGCACATCTCCTCCAAGAGACTTTCCCCGCTAAGCCTTCCTTTCCTATGCTTCCACTCTCTTCTGCATTATCCTGACTTGCTCTCTTTATTCCTCCCCCCTCCACCAACCCCACTGCACTTAGGTACATATCTCTTATTTATTTATCTATTTATTTATTTATTTATTTATTTATTCATAGTAATGTCTATTTCCCCCTCTAGACTGAAAGCTGTGGGCAGGAAATGTGTCTGTTAGATTGTTATCCTGTAATCTCCCCAGCACTTAGCACAGTGCTCTGAACACAGTAAGCCCCGAGTAGCAGGCTGACTGTCTGACTGGCTGACTACGCTCACTCTTTCAGGGAGTTCATCTACCCACATGGCCTGATTGTCTCATTTAACCTCACAGCATCCCCGTCCCACCTAGCTTAGCTCAGCCTCCTCTCCAGCCTCCCTGCCTCCAGCCTCTCCCCTGTCTAATCTCGACTCCATGCTGCTGCTGCACGGACCACCTTCCTGAAGCATCACTCGGGCCCGCGTCACCCCTCCAGTGGCTTCCCATCTCCCTCCACAACAAGCAGCAACTCCTCGTTACCCTTGATTTCTTACTCTTGGCTCTAGACTATAAGGGCCTGCGAGGCAGAGGATATGTCTACCAAGTCTTGTATTCTGCTCACCCAAACGCCTACTGAAGTGCTCTGCATACAGTAAATGCTCAATCAGTACCATTGATTGACTGACTGAAGGCCTTGCACCGTCTTTCCCCATTTTCCCTCTGCATCCCCCTCACCCACTATTCCCCAGTTTATATTCTTGGCTCGGTCCTCCTAATGACCCCTCACTCTGGCTCTCGACTCTCCCGTTGTTCCGGCCAGCCTGGAACTCCCTCCCTCCCAACATCTGCCAGACCACCTCCCTTCCCCACTTTAAAGCCGCCCCGGAATCCCACCTCCTTGGGAAATTCATGCGCCCCATCACATCAACCCCATCCTTCACATGTGTTTGTTTTATTCCTCCTCTCCTCTATATTTTTATGCATTTGGATATTTCAATCTGTTTGTTCTTGTCTCCATATATTTGATTATTAGCTGGTGGGGGTGCAGGAGTGAGGAAAGGAGGCCGCTGAGGTGCCGTGTCCCCTGGAGTTCCCCAGGAGGTCTGGGGGGGTGGGGAGCAAGGTGGCTCCCGTCTCCCCAGGCCCCCAAGCCACTTCTCTGGGCCTTTATCACTCCCAGGGCAGCAGGGGAGGAGGGCCACAAGAGCCAAGGCCAAGGTCAGCTTGGCCCCTAACCTGCTCTACCGTTGCCTGAAATAGCTGCACTTTGGGGATTATCCCTGCTCGGCCCCTTCCCTCCTTCCCTCTCTGCCTCCCTCCCAAAGCCATTTATAGAGTTTCTGGCTCACTGTGTGCCAGATCGGGCTGGGGCAGACCGGTGGCCCAACCAGAAACTGCCCAGCGGGGCAGGACGCGGGCAGATCGCCGGTCGGACGTGGGGAGGACACGGGCCAGACCCAGGCAGATCGCAGGCCGGACGTGGGCGGGACTCAGGCGGGCAGGAGATATGGGCAATAACGGCAGCGCCACTGTAGACGACCTGCAGGCCGTGGAGATCCACCACTGGTACAAGAAGTTCATGACGGAGTGTCCGTCGGGCCAGCTGACCGAGCACGAGTTCAAGCAGTTCTTTGGGCTGCGCGGGCTGGACCCGGAGGCCAACAGCTACATTGAGCAGATGTTCCGCACCTTCGACATGAACAAGGTATTTCGTGTGGCCCGCAGGCGGCCCTCTCCCCCGTCGGACCGCCACCCGAGGGGGACAGGGGCACGACCAGCCGTGAGGCAGAGGGGTGGGTGGGATGACCTGGGCGAGGGCCCCGCCGGCCCTGGAGGCCACGACCCCTCGGAGACCAGTCCCCCCACCGTGATGCTGGCCACAGACAGGTGTCTCTGGCCCTGGCCCTGGAGTTGCCTCTGCAGAGGACAGAGCCCAGAACCACCATGGCAAGCGGAAGGAGGAGGGGGAGGGAGAGGCCACCTGCCTAAGTCCAGGCAGCGGTGCACATTCCTGTCAGGAAGAAGGTTAATTCCAGCCCAGCCCAGAGTCACTCTGGCAGGGTCTGTCTCCAGGATCACACGTGAGGCCATCCCAGCCCACCTCCTCCCCACCCCCTCAGAGAGGAAAGGAGTCTATGCTCTTCCCTCCTTTCCGAGTCAATGCCACTGCACACAAGATTTGGGAGAAGAGGAGTGGGATGTGTCCCTGTCTGTGGCCCCCAGGGTCACAGTGTCCCCTGCCTGTGACCCCGGGCTGGATGTAGGGGGTGGACGTGTACCCACCTATGACTCCGGGGACAAACGTATCCCCCGCCTGTGACCCCGGGGGTAGATGTATCCCTGCCTGTGTCCTCAGAGCTGGATATATCCCCCAACATGGGACCCCAGGGGTGGATGTCTCCCCACCTGTGACTCCAGGGGCAGTCATGTCACTGCCTGTGGCCCCGGGGGCCGGTGTGTCCTACCCTAACCTTGGGGTCAACCGTGTTCCCGCTTGTGACCCAGGGGCGGACGTCTCACCGGTCAGTGACCCTGGGGGCAGATGTATCCCCCGCCTGTGACCCTACCGGCAGCCTTATCCCCACCTGTGACCTCAGGGGAGGGCGCATCCCCCACCTGTGACCCCAGAGCGGACATGTCCTGCTGTGACACCGGTGGGGGACGTGTACCGTAACCTCGTGGGTGGACGTGTTCCACCACGATACCGGACGCGTCCCCGCCCACAGGACGGCCACATCGACTTCATGGAGTATGTGGCAGCCCTGAGCCTGGTCCTCCGGGGGAAGATGGAGCAGAAGCTGCGCTGGTACTTCAAGCTCTACGACGTGGATGGCAACGGCTGCATCGACCGACACGAGCTGCTCAACATCATCAAGGTATCTCGCTGGGGGTGACCCCGACCTCTGACCCCGGGCCCCCCTACAGAGTCCAGACTGCCCCAACCCCGGCCCTCTGCCACCCGGCCGAGTGGAGCCTGGGGCCCCAGGGTCGACCCCCAAACCCTGACCTCTGACCCCAGACCCCCGGGGAAACCCGGCTCCAGCCCCAGTCCTTTGCCACACAACCGAGCAGAGCCCAGGGCCCAGGGGAACGTGTCAGGGGCTGAACCCTTCCCGGGGGCACCAGCGGTCACAAGTGACCGGGCCCAGACCTGGAATTCCCTTCTAGGCGTGGTTGCCTGGAACCAGGCCTGCGTCCTCCGGTCCTCTCAGATCTGGCCAGAACTCACGTGCCAGGGGTTAGTTCAGATCCCCACTGTGCCGTGGATCTCAGGGCTCTGAGCCCTCGACCCTGTGCCCGCAGGCGATCCGCGCCATCAATGGCTGCGAGCACGAGACCAGCGCCGAGGAGTTCACCAACCGTGTGTTTGACAGAATCGACATCAATGGCGATGGTGAGACCCCAGGGCAGCCGCAGCTTGGAGCCATGCGGTGGCTTCTTGATGTTGGCTGAGGCTGGGGCCAGGCATGTGGGGACTGGCCTGGTGGCCGGGCCTGGGCTGGGACTGGGCTGGGGCCAGGCAGAGTGGGGCCGGAATAGGGGCGGGGCTGGGGCTGGGGCTGAGCTGACCTAGGGGATGACACTGGGGACTGGGCTGGCCTGAGGGATGGGGCTGGACAGGATCTGGGGGATGGGACTGGGCTGGGGCCAGGTGACGCGGAGCTGGCCTAGGTACTGGGCTGGGACTAGAGCTGGGAACTGGGCTGACTTGGGTTATGGGGCTGGGGGCTGGGCCTGGGTTAGGTCTAGGCTGGCCTGGGGTGATAGGGCTGGGTGGGGCCAGGCATGGTGGGGTGGCCTGGCCTAGGGACTGGGCCTAGGCTGGGTAAGGACCAGATAGGGAAGCAGTGTGGCTCAATGGAAAGAGCCTGGGCTTCGGAGTCAGAGGTCATGGGTTCGATTCCCGGCTCTGCCACTTGTCAGCTGTGTGACTGTGGGCAAGTCACTTAACTTCTATGTGCCTCAGTTACCTCATCTGTAAAATGGGGATTAACTGTGAGCCTCACGTGGTACAACCTGATTACCCTGTATCTACCCCAGCGCTTAGAACAGTGCTCTGCACATAGTAAGCGCTTAACAAATACCAACATTATTATTATTACATGGTGGGGTGGCCTGGCCTAAGGACTTGGCCTAAGCTGGGAGAGGGCCAGGGACAGGGCTGGCCTGGGGGATGGGGCTGGGTTGGGGCCAGGCAGGCAGGGTTAGCCTGGGGACTGGGCCTGGGCTGGAACTGGGCTGGGCTTGGCTGGGGCTGGTCCGGAGCTGAGTTAGGGCTGGGGGCTGGGCCTGGGCTAGCCTGGGAGATGGGGTTGGGCTGGGGCCAGGAGGGGCAGAGCCGGCATGGGGACTGGACCTGGGCTGGGCCAAGATTGTGTTGGAGCTGGGCTGAGGATGGAGCTGGGTCTGGGCTGGACTGGGTTGGAGACAGAGCTGGGGCTGAGGCTGGGGCTGGGGCTGGGGCTGGGGCTGGGGCTGGGGCTGGGGCTAGGGCGGGAGCTGGACAACAGCAGATTCAATCCCTGCCCCCAGAGGGGCAGTCAGGGAGAGTAACCAGTGGAAGTTGGCCAAAGGTCTTGGTGGTGCCCAGCCCCGTGGGGGCGGCAGGCTGGGGTGAGACAGATGGGTCAGTGACCCGGCTGGGTCCGGCAGGTGAACTGTCCCTGGAGGAGTTTGTGGAAGGGGCCAAGCTGGACGAGGAGTTCATGAATGTGATGATGAACAGCCTGGACCTGACCCACATCGTGACCATGATCGACCGACGGAGACACAGCGTCTAGGCCTCGTGGCCGGGGGGTAGGGCGGGCTGGGCTTGGGTGGGGGTGGGGGGGTGGCTGGGATTGGGGGTCAAGCTGGATGAGGAGTTCGTGAGCGTGGAGCAGCCTGGACCTGATCCACATCGTGGCCTTGATCGACCAGCAGAGATACAGCATTATAAATTCTGCAGCCAGGGGTTGGGCTGGGCTGGGCCGGGGTGGAGGGCGGGGGCAGGAGGAGTTGGGGGAGCCTGGGATCGGAGGAGTTCGTGGAAGGGACCAAGCTGGACAAAGAGTTCAAGAATGTTATGATGAGCATCCTGGACCCGACCATATCACGGCCATGATCGACCGACAGAGACACAATGTCTAAGCCCTGTGGCTGGCAGGGGGCGGGGTGCGGGCCGGGCTGGGGCTCGGGAGGGGGGAGGTGAGGGGTAACTGGGGCGGGGGGGGCAGGCAGAACAGGGCAGGGGGCGGGGAGCAAACTGGCACGGGAAATGGGCTGGGTCAGGGGTCACCCAGGGTCTGGCGGGGGTGGGAGATGAGCCGTGGTCGGAAGCTGGACTGCTCAGTTGGACTCCAGGGAGACATAAGAAGGCCACCCGGCCCCCAGGAGCTGGCTGAGCTGAGGTCAGAGACTACGCCCGTGGCCCCGGGCCCGGCGCCAGCCTCCGCCCCAGCCCCAGCCCCAGCCCCAGCCCCCATTCCTAGCCCCAGACCCAGGCCCCTGTTTCAGTTCCCAGACCTGGCCCTAGCCCAGTCCCAAACCCAGCCCCAGCCTCAATCTCCCACCCCTAGAGAAGCAGCGTGGCTCAGTGGAAAGAGCACGGGCTTGGGAGTCAGAGGTCGTGGGTTCAAATTCCAGCTCTTCCACTTGTCAGCTGTGTGACTGGGCAAGTCACTTCACTTCTCTGGGCCTCAGTTCCCTCATCTGTAAAATGGGGATGAAGACTGTGAGCCTCATGTGGGACAACCTGATTACCCTATATCTACCCCAGCGCTTAGAACAGTGCTCTGCACATAGTAAGCACTTAACAAATACCAACATTATTATTATTATTGTTATTAGTCCCAGCCCCAGATTCCCACCCGAGTCAAAGCTCAGAAGTAAGAGGCAGCTGACCCTCGCTGTTCTCCCCCATCTGCCTACCTGTCTGCCTGTCTGTGCCACTCTGTCTGACTCTGCCTGTCTCCATACCTACCTGCCTGTCTGCTTGTTTGTCTGTCTGTCTGTCCTGGTCTGCCTGTGCCTGTCTGGCTGGCTGTGCTGGCTGTGCTGGCTATGTGCCAGCCTGCCTGCCTGCTCGTCTGCCCATCTGCCTATCTGAGACTGCTCCACCAGTCCCCTGCAGTCCAGCCTGACCATCCTGTCCTGCCCAGGGAAGTGTCTCCAGCCTCGGACCAGTCTTTCTTGGTGCCCCAAGGCAGCAGAAAGTGGAGCTGGGGATGGATGCCTCCCCAAGATGGGCACCTCCCCCGGATGGGCACCTCCCCCAGGCGGGTGCCTCCCTGGGATGGACTCCTCCTACTGGGATGATCACCTCCCCCTGGGATGGACACCCCGTCCACACCCCACCCTAGATGGAGGCCTCCCCTGGGATGGATGTCCCCCCGGATGTGTGCTGCCCGCCCCCGGACGGATGACCCCTCAGGCTGGGCGCCTCCCCAGAGATATATGCTTCCCCCCAGAATGGATACCTCTCCTAGGATTTATGGCTCCTCTGGGATGGGCACTTCCCCTAGTCAGGCACCTCTCCTGGGATGTACGCCTCCCCCAGACAGATGCCTCCCCTGAATACCACCCCCCTGGCTGAGAGCGGTGGGAAGGATAAGGGGTGGAACAAGGGAACATTCTGCCAGTTTGGTTGCCGCTGCTGCTGCTGCTGCTGCTGCTAGCACCCCAGCCTTGGCGGCCAGCGCAGTTGAGTTTTGAAGGAGGTGTCACAGGGGAGATGCCACAGGGAAGTGTCCCAGGCAAGACGCCACAGGGAGGTGCTAGAGGTGAGGCACCACAGTGAGGCGCCTCAGAGAGGTACACGGCAGATGTGATGTGGCTGTGAGATGTTGTCTTCTCCCCTCCCCTCCCCTGGGTTGGGTAGAAGCCACTGGAGGATGAGGGGCTCAGCTTGGGCGGGGGGGAGCGGCGGTGAAAGGGCAGGAAAAGTTGGGGTATAGTGGATGGCACTGAACACTGGTCCCTGAGGAGAGACCAGGCCATGGCCGGGTGGTAAAGGCCAGCCAGGGTTAAGTGGATGCTGTGGATGGTGGGGAGGCGGGGCGGGGGACAGACCGCAGGAGAGCCCTGTCAGTGGCTCTCAGTCAGGGAAAGGCCAAACCCCGGGAGGATGGATGGTGGACGGTCTCACGGGGGGTGGCAATGGGGGCAGGGAGAATGGCCGGGGCAGGGACAGCACAGAATCTGTGGGCCGGGAGCTCAGCCCCACAGCAGCACGAGGTGGACCGGTGGTCCGAGTGGTCGCCGCCAGGGGCAGGTAACGCTGCTAGCACGTGGTGCCTGGGTCTGCCAGCGGGCTGCCCGGCAAGTCGGCAGCAGGCAGGGGCCGGCCGCGGCCACTCGCCCGGAGATCCGGGAGGCACAAGGCTGGGGACGGCATCCTGGGACGTCTCGAAGGGATGCGCACGGCTCAGGATGCTCCGGACAAAGTCGGAGGTCACTGCAGTCACCACGCTCAGCACAGTCACGCTCACCGGGACCACAGAAAGGGCAGATGTGTTCAGCCGGACTTCAAACAGTGTGACCATGAACAGTACGATCACCCCAACGGGACCGTGAACAGCAAACATATGCTGACCAGGACCACAAACAGCAGTGCCACGCTTGGCCGGACCTTTACCAACGTGACCGTGAATAGTATGACCTCGCCACCGAGACCGTGGACAGTGCAACCAAAAATACCAGGGCCGCAACAGCAGGAACACTCTCACCAGATTCATGAACAGCACAGCCAAATTCAGACAGACCACGAACAGAGTGACCAAGAGCAGTATGACCAATCCACCAGGACTGTGAACAGCAAAACCACAAAAACCAGGATCATGCACCGCACAGTGGCGCTCACCGAGAGGGTGGACAGCACGGCCACGTTCGGCCGGACCTCTAACGATGTGACCACGAACAGTATGGCCACACCACTGGGACCTCAGACAGCAAAACCGCAGATACCAGGGCCACACTCAGCGCAGCCTTGATCACCGCAACCATGGACGGCACGGCCATGTTAGGCCGAACCTCGACAAGTGTGACCACGAGCAGTGTGATCGCCCCACCGGGACCCCGGATGGCAAACCACAAACATCGGGCCAGGGAACAACAAAACCTCCAACACCGGGACCATGAACAGCACAGACACACTCACTCATACCACTTACCGTACAGACATGCTCACCGGGACCACGAATAGCACAGCTACTTTTGCTGGACTTGGAACAATGTGACCTGGGACCACCCCTCCGGGACCACAAGACCGTAATCACAAACATCGTGACCGTGAACAACAAAAGCACAGATGCTGGGACCACGAGTAGCACAGACGCACCGACTGGGACCCCAGGCAGCACAGACATGCTCACCAGGAACACAAACAACACGGAGTTGCTCTTTGGGACCATATGCGGTAATGGACGTATTCACCGGGCCCGCACTGGGCAGGACCACTGACAGGACCATGCACTGCAGTGGATGACAGGGACACGTCTAGGCCCCGAGTCCGGCTATCCCTCCGCACAGAGTAATGACCATCAGTGCAGACTTCCCAGAGACCCCCTCACAGATTGGCCCAGCACACAAGATCATCTGGCCAATCCCCCTGCCTCTGGGCAAGGCGGCCCCTCCCCTACCCCAAGCGGATCTCTTGGGCTGAGACCCCCCGATCTGCACCCTGTCCCCAGCATCCACTCTGCCTCCTGAGCCTCTTCCAGAGGGAGTCATGGGTGGCCCATCCCACCAGGCCACACTCTCAGGGCCACGCTCACCGGGCCAAGCCTATCAAACTACGCCTCCAATATTAACATAACCCTGAACACGGCCTAACGGTCCCACTCACCTCTCCCCATCCGGGGCCAGGACTGACTTTCCCTTCACAAGATCCAGACCCAGAACTGACCCTCCCCTCACGCCATCCCAGGCCAGGACTGACTTTCCCTTCACAAGATCCAGGCCCAGAACTGACCCTCCCCTCTCGCCATCCCAGACCAAGACAGATCCTCCCCTCACCCCATCCAGAGCTGGGACTGACCTTCCCTGCCTGCTTATTAACTAGGAACCCAGATGACCTCTTCCCTGGCCCCAACTGAGCAGTTATCTAACAACTAGCTACCCCCATTGTGTGAATAAAGCTGAGTTTATTGCCTGGGTCCCCACAGACTCTTGCCCCTGTACAGAGCACCACTCTCTGCCAAAAGACCCCCCAAATCAAAAAAGAGCCAGGAGTCCAGTGCCCAGAGTCCAGGGCAAATGCAGCAAAGGGTGGGACCTGGGGGCTCGAGCCTGTGAGATCAAGAGAGCCCCCGCCTCACTCTCAGGCTCACATTTCCTCTGCTGTGGTTCATGTGAGTGCCACCCAGAGGCTGGGGCCACATTGGGTACTTCTTTCTATTTATTTATTTATACTATTCATTCAATAGTATTTTTTGAGTGCTTACTATGTGCACAGCACTGTACTAAGTGCTTGGAATGTGCAATTCGGCAACAGATAGAGACAATCCCTGCCCAGTGACGGGCTCACAGTCTAATCGGGGAAGACAGATGGACAAAAACAAGACAACATAATCATGATAGATAGAATCAAGGGGATATACACCTCAGTAACAAAATATATAGGTAATAAAAATACACACACAGTGCTGAGGGGAGGGGGAGAGGGAGGAGCAGAGGGAAGGGGGCTTAGCTGAGGGGAGGTGAAGGGGGAAGGGGGAAGAGCAGAGGGTGGAGAGGGAGCAGAGAGGGAGCAGATGCCCAGACTGTCCACTGCGAAGGCACGGCTGTGTGACTGTGGGCAAGTCACTTAACTTCTCTGTGCCTCAGTTCCCTCATCTGTAATATGGGGATGAAGACTGTGAGCCCCACGTGGGACAACCTGATTCCCCTATGTCTACCCCAGCATTTAGAACAGTGCTCGGCACACAGTAAGCGCTTAACAAATACCAACATTATTATTATTATTATTAGCTTAGTATGTGCTGGCATGCTTGGCACATAGTAAGCGCTTACCAAATACCAACATTATCAACATTATTATTATATGCTTGGCATGACCATTCACTAGGCAAAAAGAGTTTCTCTTTGGCCCTGTGCTTGTCTGGAATGGATGGAGAAGGCCCAGGCCACCTCATGAGGTGAGGTGGGCAGCTCCTCCCCGATCGAAGCAGGACTTTTGGGCAAGTTCTTAACGGTACAGACAAGTCAATCTCACTATTTTCTCAAAACCCTTCCAAACTTTAAATAACAGCTACTATCTAGGTTTCCCTAGAAACGGTCCCCCACACACGCCTCAGGGATTTCTCTACCTTAACCATCACTGGTACTTCAACATCAGAGGTATTTACTGAGCACTTCCTATATGC
This sequence comes from Ornithorhynchus anatinus, assembly GCF_004115215.2. Lineage (NCBI taxonomy): Eukaryota > Metazoa > Chordata > Mammalia > Monotremata > Ornithorhynchidae > Ornithorhynchus > Ornithorhynchus anatinus. Next base: position 186,308,541 of record NC_041728.1, on the reverse strand, counting down.
AGAGCACTGTGCTCCTTCCCTCTGCTTCTCCAACAACACTGTTCAGGGCCAGGATTGACCTCCTCCTCATACCATTCGGGGCCAGCAATCGATGGCATTTATTGAGTGCTTACTAGGTGCAGAGCACTGCGCTAAATGCTTGGGAGAGTAATAATAATAACGTTGGTATTTGTTAAGCGCTTACTATGTGCAGAGCACTGTTCTAAGCGCTGGGGTAGATACAGGGTAATCAGGTTGTCCCACGTGAGGCTCACAGTTAATCTTCATTTTACAGATGAGGTAACTGAGGCCCAGAGAAGTGAAGTGACTTGCCCACAGTCACACAGCTGACAAGTGGCAGAGCCGGAATTCAAACCCATGTCCTCTGACTCCCAAGCCCGGGCTCTTTCCACTGAACCACGCTGCTTCTCTACAGTATAAAGTACAGTATAAAGAGTTGGTAGGTACATTCCCTTGCCCATTATGAGCTAACATCCATGGGGAAACTAGGCACTGACTCCTCAAATAACTGCTTCCTCAGGTCCACTGCTCTCTTAGTGCCCCTTAAGCAAGTAGCAGGGCCTAGGGATAGAGCATAGGCCTGGGAGTCAGAAGGACCTGGGTTCTAATCCCAGCTCTGCCACTTGCCTGCTGCTTGACCTTGGGTAAGTCACTTCACTTCTCTGGGCCTCAGTTCCCTCAGCTGTAAAATGGGGATTTCTGGGAGCCCCATAAGGAGGGATAGGGACTGTGTTCAACCTGAGTAGCCTGTAATAATAATATTGGGGTTTGTTAAGTGCTTACCATGTGCAGAGCACTGTTCTAAGTGCTGGGGTAGATACAGGGTAATCGGGTTGTCCCACGTGAGGCTCACAGTCTGCATCCCCATTTTACAGATGAGGTATCTGAGGCACAGAGAAGTGAAGTGACTTTCCCACAGTCACACAGCTGCCAAGTGGCAGAGCCGGAATTTGAACCCATGACCTCTGACTCCCAAGCCCGGTCTCTTTCCATTGAGTCACGCTGCTTCTCTGTATCTACCCCTGGGCTTAGAACAATGCTTGACACATCATAAACGCTTAACAAATAGCATTATTATTATGTTCTCTCATCCGAGAGCATCCTGAGCCAAAGATGAAGCCACTCCCCCTCCTGTGGCTCTCCCACTCCCTTCATCTGAGCCTGAAGGGGCCCCCAGGCCAGAGCCTGGAGAGGGAAGGGAAAGAAGTTGCGCTTGAGGGTGGCTTTTAGCATAGGTGGGGGCTGGAGCAGGGGAGCGGTCCCCCTTAGCTCGGGACCCCAGGCCTTCAGCCCCAAGGGCCCTCACGTGTCAACACCTCCCAGGACCTAGTGTGAGTCTTCCCCGGTTGGGGTGGGGCCCCACACACCCAATCTCCTTGTCAGCCACACCCTCACTCATGGGTGAATTTCACCAACAGTGACTGCCAGGCTCAGCTTCATCCCACTGACACTAGTCAGTTGATCGTATTTGAGTGCTGACCGTGTGCAGTGCTCTGTACTGAGCGCTTGGGAGATACACTATAACAATAATAATGTTGGTATTTGTTAAGCGCTTACTATGTGCAGAGCACTGTTCTAAGCTCTGGGGTAGATATAGGGTAATCAGGCTGTCCCACGTGAGGCTCACAGTCTCCATCCCCATTTTGCAGATGAGGTAACAGAGGCACAGAGAAGTGAAGTGACTGGCCCACAGTCACACAGCTGCCAAGTGGCAGAGCCGGGATTCGAACCCATGACCTCTGACTCCCAAGCCCGGGCTCTTTCTACTGAGCCACACTGCTTCTCTTAAACATTCCCTGCCCACAACAAGCTTACAGTCTACTTAGAGGCTCAGTGGAAAAAAGCCTGGGCTTGAGAGTCAGAGGTCATGGGTTTGAATCCCAGCTCTGCCACTTGGCAGCTGTGTGACTGTGGGCAAGTCACTTGACTTCTCTGTGCCTCGGTTACCTCATCTGTAAAATGGGGATTAACTGTGAGCCTCAGGTGGGACAACCTGATTTACACTGTATCTACCCCAGTGCTTAGAACAGTGCTCCGCACATAGTAAGCGCTAAACAAATACCAACATTATTATTATTATTATTCTAGGTAATCAAAAGTCTCAGGGTGGCAGGTGGTAGGGTGGTGACAGCCACCTTTCGGCCCACCATAGATAGGTGCCCGCCTCCTGGCCTGCTTCAGGCAGCCATGTCCCAGCCCACTCCAGATGGGCACCCACCTTCCAGGCTGCCCTAAGCAGATGGTTGTCTCCTGGCTTACCTCAGACAGACGGCCACCACCCATTCGGGCCCGGCGGGTGCCCGTTGCAGTGCCCATATTTGCTTCATGGTGCTTCCATTCCCCCACCCCCGATATCAAAAAGTCTCAGCCACAGAGTTTTAATGTAGAGAGCGGGGCGAGGGGAGGTGGCACGGCGCAGGCAGATGGGCAGTCTGGCGGTGCGGGCAACAGCAGTAGTAGCAGACAGGCAGGTAGGAGGTGGAGGTGGAGGAAGCAGGGGGCCCAGGGTCAGGGAGCCCAGCTCTGGCCTTGGAAGCCAAAGCCCAACCACAGGCTCAGTCCCAGGAGCCAGAGTCCAACCCGGGCCCCGGTCCTGGCCCCAGCCCCGGCAGAAATAGCCCAGCCCTAGCTCTAGCCCCAAACCCAGGGGAAAGGGCCCCTCCCCCTGCCCCCCCACCAAGTTCCAGAGGAGCCTCAACTCCCACTGAGACTCACTGGGAAAGAGGGAAAAGTTTGCCTCCTTCTTGTTCCCCAGTGTCACTTGGGCACCATCCCTCCTCTCCCTTCCCTCTTTCCCTTCCTTTAAATCCAGATCATCTACCTCTACCACCCACTCTAGTTATTGGTTACCACCATCTACCACCGCCCCCCAGACTGCTCCTCCAATTTTTGGAACCTTTCCGATCCTTTCCTCACATTCCTTCTCTCTTTCTTCATCCCTTCACTGATCCTTGGGGACTTCGATGTCCACGTGGATGATGCCGACAGCTCTTCCGCTGCTCGTTTCCTCTCACTCCTTGACTCCACTGACCTCCCGCTCCATTACACTTCACCCACTCATCAGTGTGGGAGGCTCCAGAGAGGGGCCGTGGGAGAGGGCACTCAGCCCCGACTCCCACCATCCTGGAGTGGTCAGCCTCCCGGGAAGAACCCCGAACCAAGGGCACCCCACTGAGGTTGGGCATCGCTTTCCCCGGAGGTGAGTCGGGGGGTTTCCCCCTCACCTATAGGGGGGCGAGGGTGGGGGTGTACCTTGGAGCAGATGCCAGTTCACCAGAGGCTGAGCTGGAAACTGGGTTTGGTTAGTATAGGGGCACCTCCCTGGCTCCCCTTGCCTCCCATCCCCCTGGTCCCGGCACTGATACCATGGTCCCAGGACCGGCTGGGGCCACCCTGGATCAGAAGGATCAGCGCAGGCTAACTCAGAGGCCCTGGGGCTGCTCCTGGTTCATCGCTCAGTTAGATCTGCGGGTTGGTGCCACAGGACCATGTCAAATTCATTCAATAGTATTTATTGAGCGCTTACTATGCGCAGAGCACTGTACTAAGTGCTAATTCACTTGGTCATTCATTCAATTGTGTTTATTAAGTGCTTACTGGGTGCAGAGTATGCTACAACAATAAAGAGTGACAATCCCTGCCCTCAACGAGCTCACAGTCTAGACGGGGAGGACATGCCAGCACTGTAGACAACCCCATCAGCCTCCCTAACTCACAAGCCCATAATCTTCATTTTGTCCTCTGCTCATCTGTATCATTCCACCCATATACTCAATCTGTCACCAAATCCTGTCAGTTCCACCTTCATATCTGCCCTTTCCTCTCCATCCAAACTGCTTCCACATTAATCCAATCACTTAGCCTACCCTGCCTTGTCTACTGCATCTGCCTCCTCGCTGATCTAATGTTGGCTTAGTCAGGGAGGGCCTCTTGGAGGAGATGTGCCTTCAATAAGGCATCGAACAGAATCTCCTCACAATCGGCTTATAAAGCAGTCAATCAACTCATCCCATCCTCTCTCAACCCGCTGCTCTCCTACTACAGTCCAGTCAGCGCACTTAGCTCTAATGACAACCTACTTTCTGTACTTTGATCTTCTCCATCTCGCCATCGACCTCTCACCCACATCTTGCGTCTAGCCTGGAAGGCCCTCCCTTTTCACATCCAACATACATTTATTCTCCCCGCCTTCAAAACCTTATTAAAAGCACATCTCCTCCAAGAGGCCTTCCTTTCCTCTTTCCCCTCTCCCTTCTGTGTCGCCCTTGCACTTGATTTGCTCCTTTTATTCACCCCTCCCTCAGCCCCATAGCATTTAAAATAATAATGATGGCACCTGTTAAGTACTTACTATGTGCCGAGCACTGGGGTAGATACAAGGTAATCAGGTTGCCCCACGTGGGGCTCACAAGTCTTAATCCCCCATTTTACAGATGAGGTAACTGAGGCACAGAGTCACACATAGGTAACTGTGCCCAAAGTCACACAGCTGACAAGTGGCAGATTCGGGATTAGAACCCACAACCTCTGGATCCCAAGCCTGTACTCTTGCCACTAGGACACATGTTAAAGTCTGTCTCCCCCTTACACTGTAAACTCGTTATGGGCAGGGAGCATGTCACATTGTTATACTGTACTCTTCCAAGCACTTAGTACAATCCTCTGCACACAGTAAGCACAATAAATACAATTGATTGATTCACTGACAGATGGGCATTTGCTCAGCAGTTTGCACTGGGCACTAAGCACTAGGGGAGACTCAAATCAGTCAGGCTGGACAGTTTCTCTCCCACTTGGGGCTCGCAGCCTAAGTAGGAGGGAGAATAGGTATTGACTCCTCATTTTACAGATGAGGAAACTGAAGTACTGAGAAGTGAAGTGACTTGCCCAGGATGGCACAGCAGGCAAATAGCAGAGACTGGAATCCAGGTTCTCTTTTGCCCCAGGCCCAGGCTCTTTCCATGACCCTCCCAGACTGGGTCATGCTCCAGCCCCAAGTAACCCAACCAACCCTTCCTACCCTGTACACTCCCAAACGACTCCAATCAATCCCTCAGTTCGGGACCCTCAGTTCCTAACCAATCACTCCCAACCAGTGCCCCTAGCTCTCAACGAACCACTCAGTAGCTCCAACCAACCCTAAGCAGAGCCCCCAGCGTTTAGCCAGTCCCAATCAAACTCAAACAGAGCCCTCGGGTCCTAACCAGCCACCAGCCAGCCCCAACCAATCCCAACCAGCCCTGACCAACCTCAATCGGCCCCAACCAACCCCAGGCTGCATTTCTGCAGCTACAATCAGAGGCATGGAGGGGAGGGGCAGCAGAGCAGCGCCTGGATCGGGTCCCCGCAGCCCAGCGTCTCCTCCCTGCCCCAACCTGGGGAGTCGGGCCCACGTCCGGCCATCGGCAGTACGTCCAAACGCCGGTCCACCCAAACCGCGGTCTGGGCCTCCCTGGGTCAGCAGCAGGGCTGGCATACAAAGACCCCCGGGGCTGAGCCAGGCCGGGTCACCGATGCAGATCCACGAGAGGCAAGGTCAGAGTTTACGGAACCAGGGAGAGGGTGGACAGGGTTATAATGGACTTACTGCTCTCCAAATCTCCCCCTCGGGGCCCACCCTGTAGCTGGAGGGTCCAGCAGGTCCAGCACGAGACCAGGGAGTCAGAAGTGTCAGATGGTCTGGGCTGGGTAATAATGTTGGTATTTGTTAAGCGCTTACTATGTGCAGAGCACTGTTCTAAGTGCTGGGGTAGATACAGGGTAATCAGGTTGTCCCACGTGAGGCTCACAGTTAATTCCCATTTTCCAGATGAGATAACTGAGGCACAGAGAAGTGAAGTGACTTGCCCACAGTCACACAGCTGCCAAGTGGCGGAGCTGGGATTCGAACTCATGACCTCTGACTCCCAAGCCCGTGCTCTTTCCACTGGGTCCAAGGGGGAGAGTGAGGAAGGAAGGATGGTCCATGAGGATGGGTATCCAGGATGCCGTTAGACTCTTGGTGTTGTCACAGACGGAGTCCTGGGCTGGATGGGGCAGAGCTGAACCAGAAAAGACTCCTGGACTTTTATGAAACAAAGGATAGTGCCGGGGGGGGGGGGGGGGGGGGCAGGTGTGGGAGAGAAAGCGGAAAAGATAAAAGCCAGGAGGAGGCATGAACCAGGACAGAGATAAGGAGGGTGGGGAGCAGGGGACAGGGTAATGGCTAAGATAAGCGGCTAGCCTGGAGAGAGGATCGCTGGGAGGACAAGTTGGGATGTTGGGCGGGGGGGGGCAGTGGGGGCAGTCTGCGGGCCACAAATGGAACCAGAGAAAGGACATGGCCCAACAGAGTTTGGGCTTCTAGAGGCCTGGCTCCTCCCACCTGAGGCTGATTGACCCAAGGGAGACGACACACCGTCACCATCTGGCCGGGGGAGCTTCTCAGCATCTGTTGTCAGGTATTCTACCTGGGCCCTCGAGGACTGTGGGCATCTGGGCCACCCCCGAACGGCACTGGACTTTCAGTCCCCCTCCAGTTATCGCCCTATCTCCCTACTACCCTTCCTTTCCAAAATCCTAGAACGAGTCATCTACAATCGATGCTTAGAATTCCTTAACTCCCATTCTGTCCTAGACCCCCTCCGATCTGGCTTCCGTCCCCTCCACTCTACCGAGACTGCTCTCTCTAATGTCACCCATGACCTCCTTCTTGCCAAATCCAATGGCTCCTACTCCATTCTAATCCTCCTTGACCTCTCTGCTGCCTTTGACACTGTCGACCATCCCCTCCTCCTCCATACCTTATCTCACCTTGGCTTCACGGACTCTGTCCTCTCCTGGTTCTCCTCTTACCTCTCTGGCCAGTCATTCTCGGTCTCCTTCGCTGGAGCCTCCTCCCCCTCCCATCCTTTAACTGTTGGAGTTCCTCAAGGGTCAGTTCTTGGCCCTCTTCTGTTCTCCATTTACACTCACTCCCTCGGTGAACTCATTCGCTCTCACGGCTTCGACTACCATCTCTACGCAGATGACACGCAGATCTATATCTCCGCCCCTGTCCCCTCCCCCTCCCTTCAGGCTTGCATCTCCTCCTGCCTCCGGGACGTCTCCACCTGGATGTCGGCCCGCCACCTAAAACTCAACATGAGCAAGACTGAGCTCCTCATCTTCCCTCCCAAACCCGGTCCTCTCCCAGACTTCTCTATCACCGTGGATGGCACGACCATCCTTCCCGTCTCTCAGGTGTCATCCTTGACTCGTCTCTCTCGTTCACCCCACACATCCTATCCGTTACCGAGACCTGCCGGTTTCACCTCTACAATATCGCCAAGATCCGCCCTTTCCTCTCCACCCAAACGGCTACCTTACTGCTACGGGCTCTCGTTATATCCCGGCTAGACTACTGTGTCGGCCTTCTCTCTGACCTCCCTTCCTCCTCTCTCACCCCACTCCAGTCTATTCTTCACTCCGCCGCCCGGCTCATCTTCCTGCAGAAACGATCTGGGCATGTCACTCCCCTTCTTAAACAACTCCAGTGGTTGCCTATCAACTTCCGCTCCAAACAAAAACTCCTCACTCTAGGCTTCGAGGCTCTCCATCACCTCGCCCCTTCCTACCTCTCCTCCCTTCTCTTTCTACCGCCCACCCCGCACGCTCCGCTCCTCCGCCGCCCACCTCCTCGCCGTCCCTCGGTCTCGCCCATCCCGCCGTTGACCCCTGGGCCGCGTCCTCCCGCGGTCCCGAAACGCCCTCCCTCACCTCCGCCAAACTGATTCTCTTCCCCTCTTCAAAACCCTACTTAAAACTCACCTCCTCCAAGAGGCCTTCCCAGACTGAGCTCCTCTTCTCCCTCTACTCCGTCACCCCCCCCTTTACCTCTCCGCAGCTAAACCCTCTTTTTCCCCTTTTCCCTCTGCTCCTCCACCTCTCCCTTCCCATCCCCACAGCACTGTACTCGTCCGCTCAACTGTATATATTTTCGTTACCCTATTTATTTTGTTAATGAATTGTACATCGCCTTGATTCTATTTAGTTGCCATTGTTTTTACGAGATGTTCTTCCCCTTGACTCTATTTATTGCCATTGTTCTTGTCTGTCCGTCTCCCCCGATTAGACTGTAAGCCCATCAAACGGCAGGACTGTCTCTGTTGCCGACTTGTTCATCCCAAGCGCTTAGTACAGTGCTCTGCACATAGTAAGTGCTCAATAAATACTATTGAATGAATGAATGACTTGAGATTTGGTGTGTGCGGGGCGTCCGGTCCGCAGCCTGGGAGACGCCCACTGAGTGTGGACGTCCGACAGGAGGTTGAGGAGCAGGGCGCCCGGGGACCAGCCGTCCCCAGCCACATTTTCTGAGCCCTGATGCCAGGCCTTGTGCCCAGAGGGCGAATGACAGGAGTGAAGGCGGCATCCCTGCTGCAGAGGGGCGGGCCTCCGCATGCTGTGAGGGGACAAGTCTACCCCTGGCGTGAGGGAAAGGCAGGGTAAATGTCAGACCCAGGTGACTGAACGACACGAACACTGTGTTGACTGGTGGAAGGTCAAAAGCAGAAGAGTGGTCACTGGATTCTGCTGCCCCAGAGTCTCCCGCCCACCATCACAGACAAGGAAAATGGACAACCACTTCCCTAGGAGAGTTGACAGAAAAGTGTGGCTGGCCCCCCCGCAGCCTTTTCCCTTCACAAGAGACTCCAGTGAGAAGACCCTAGGGAGCGACCAGGCCAGGTCCCTGGCTCCCCCAGGACCCGGGGGAGGTGGGCTCTCCTCTCTGACCCACACAGGATCCACTCAAAAACTGAGGTTTTATTAAGCCAAGGAGCCGTGACAGCTCGAGGAGCCAGGTCGGACCCTCCCCCCTCACACAGCTGGGGGTGGGGGGGGTCCGTAGGCCGGGTCGTACCCTTCCCCTCCCACAGCCCGGATGAGGCCTGCACGCTAATCAGCTGCGTGTCTGCGGGGATGGAGTCACCGACCCCAAGTTAGACTGGGGCAGCCTTGGGAGTCAGGCTGGCTCAGGCTGGGGAGGGAACAGGCCACCGGTGCCACGTGCAGAGGGCAAGGGGGTGGGGCTCGAGGGCCACCGCAAACATCTGAGCATAGAACCCCGGGGACCGGGGAGCCGGTTGAGCCGCGGCTGCCAGAGGGTCCAAACGGTAAGGCCTCGGGCTGTACTCTGTGGCAGGACTGTAAGCCCGTCAAACGGCAGGGACTGTCTCTATCTGTTGCCGACTTGTTCATCCCAAGCGCTTAGTACAGTGCTCTGCACATAGTAAGCGCTCAATAAATACTACTGAATGAATGACCAGGTCCGGTCCCCCCGTCAACCACCGGGGCCGGAGCCGGGCCGTGGGGGCCGCAGCCTCCTTGGTCAGGCTGGGCCGGAACTGGGCCTGCCCAGGTCCAGGCGGTGGATGCCCTCCTGTCCGTCACAGCGCGTGGTGCCCCGGCCGTCCTGACAACCACCGGGGTTGGGGCCGGCTTGAGGCCTCCTCGGTCACGCCGGGTTGGAGCCGGACCTGCCCGGATCCAGGCGGTGGACGCCCTCCTGCTCGTCGTAGCGCGTGGGGCCCCGGCGCAGGTGCGGCTCCTCCTCGCGGTACCAGTGCTGGGGGCTGAAGTCCGGAAAGAACGCGGCCATCTCTCTGTGGGCCGACACCTCGGAGTCTGCCGAGGGAGAGGCGTGACACGTCCGGCCTGGGGGACTCTGGGCCCGCAGGCAACCCCCGACCCATTTTGCTCACCTGGGGCCGGGCCCCTAGTGCAAACAATCGCATGGGGCTCTCCCCGCCCCCACCCCCACCCCTGAGCCCGAAGCCCACTCCTCTTCCTCCGGGACCGCCCAGACCTGCAGTCCCACCTCTGCTTCTCTAAGGGGAAAAGGGTCGGGGGTGAGGTCGGGAGAACTGACCGGAGCCGTGGACGGTGTTGCGGGTGTCGGTGAGGCCGTAGCTCCCGCGGATCGAGTCCGGGGCCTCGTGTCTGGCTCGAAACACCTTGGTGGGGCCCAGGAGCGCTCTCCATTGCCGGACGGCGTCCACGCGGGCCAGGATGTAGGCCCGCGTCGGCCCGCTGCCGCCAGAGGACACCGCGTCAGCGATTCCCGGGGCGGTGGGGGGAGGGGCGGGGCCGGCCCTGGGTGGGTTCAACGTTGAGCCCAAGGGACCCCTGGCAGAAGGAGGCCGAAGCTGGGGGGGCTTGGGCCCGGTCCCAGCGTCGTGCTGGCCCGGTCTAGGCCCGGTTCCGGTCCCACTCCCACCCCTTGGTGCCGACTGGACCGAGCCCAGTCCCGATCCCGTCCTCACGAGCGGTGCCCTGCTGAGTCAATGCCCGGCGCGGCCACACCGTGCCTGCACTCTGCACCCCAACCGGGGGACGGCCCAGAGAGGGGGCAGAGCTGCGGGGGCCCCCTGGACGGCAGGTTACCTGGCCATGAACTCCACCAGCCTCTGGTAGAAGAAACGCCCTGGGACAAGAGAGCACACTGTGAGGGGTGGTGGCGCGGAACACCGTTCCCTCAGCACTCCTGGGCAGGGGGAGGTGACCCCTCCCCACCGATGGTCACGGGAGTCTCCCTCCAACATGGTAAGTGGGGCCGGAACACCTCCTCCCAGCACTCGAGGGGGCCCCCTCCCCACCCCCCCCAGCACTCCTTGGGTGGAAGGGGGAGAGGCGCCCCCACCCCATCCCGCCTGGTCGGAGCGGCCCCCGGCCCCCCCGCACACCTGCGTGCTCCTGGTAGAAGGCCCGGCAGTCTTCCCTGGCCCACAGCAGCTCCCTGGCCCGCACGATGAGGAAGCCGTGCTTCAGGATCCGGTCGCGGACGGCCTGCGCGGGTCCAGGCCCATCGTCACCCCGACGGACACCGCCGGGCTCCTCCGGCGGCCGAGGGGAAGGGGCGGTGTGACGGGGGGGGGGGGGAGGTTGGGGGGAGGGAAGAAGGCCACAGCACCTCCAGGCCCCTTCCAAGGGGGATGCAAAGGGGTTTCTCCCCCTGGAGGCCACAACAGACCCTGGGCCAGCAGCTCTGTAGGGTGGACGCACAGCCCGGCCCAGCCTCCGAGCAGCAGAGACGGCCCCGTCTCCTCCTCCTCCTCCTCCTGCCCCCAACCTCCCGCGGCCCAGACCCCAGCCGGGAACTCTGCCGGTCAGCTGGGGCTCCTCCCCAGCCCGGCCCTTACCGCCACCCCTTTGGTCTCGCACCCAAGGCTCAGGCAGGTCTCTCCCATACAGAACCAACATCCCCTCAACATCACCAAACCTCTGTCCAGTCTTCCCCTCCTCCTCTTCCCCCACCCACTCCTCCAGCAGAAGTCTACCCAAGCTCTGACCCTAGCAGGCAGGGCGACTCTGGGCCAATCAGTCAATGGCATTTGTTGGGTGCTTACTGTGGGTAGAACACCCATTCAATCATATTTACTAAGCGCTTACTGTGTGCAGAGTACTCTACTAAGTGTTTGGGAGAGGCTTCAAAGCTCTCCACCACCTTTCCCCCTCCTACCTCACCTCCCTTCTCTCCTTCTACAGCCCAGCCCGCACACTCCGCTCCTCTCCTCGACCCCTGGCCCACGTCCTGCCTCTGGCCTAGAGTGCCCTCCCTCCTCAAGTCCGCCAAACTAGCTCTCTTCCCCTCCTTGAAAGCCCTACTGAGAGCTCACCTCCTCCAGGAGGCCTTCCCAGACTGAGCCCCCCTTTTCCTCTGCTCCTCCTCCCCTTCCCATCGCCCCGACTCCCTCCCTCTGTTCTACTCTCTTCCCTGCCCCACAGCACTTGAGTATATTTGTACATACTACTCTATTTTATTAATGATGTGTACGTATCTATAATTCTATTTATCTATTTTGATGCTATTGACGCCTGTCTACTTGCTTTGTTGCCTGTCTCCCCCTTCTAGACTGTGAGCCCATTGCTGGGTAGGGATTGTCTCTATCTGTTGTTGAATTGTACCTTCCAAGCGCTCAGTACAGTGATCTGCACACAGTAAGCGCTCAAGAGATACGATTGATGAATGAACGAAGTTGGTAGACACGTTCCCTGTCCTCAAGGAGCTTACAGTCTTGCCACTTATCCTCTCATCATTTCTTCATCCACAACACAGGCATGATCAGTCCATCAGGTGTATTTACTGAGCGCTTTCTCTGTGAATAGCACTTTACTGAGTGCTCGGAAGAGCACAATCGAGTTAGAGGATACGATCCCTGCCCGGAAGGAGCGTACAGTCTACTGTGTGCAGAGCACTGGACTGAGACCTGGAGACAGTACACAATAGTTAGTAAACACGATCCTTTCCCTCAAGGGGCTTATACTGTGCAGAGCACTTGGGATTATATGATAATTAGTAGATACATCCCTGCTCTCCAGGGGTTTACGGTCTAGCAAGGGAGACAAACAGATACACGACAAGTTTGAAGACCCGTACCTAAGCGCTGTGGGGAAAGGAGGAGGGGAAAATACCCGAGGGGTCAACTGATGGAGAAGTGAAGCAGAGAAGGGGCATGGGTTAGTGAAAGAGCCCGGGCTTGGGAGTCAGAAGTGGTGGTTTCTAATCCCGGCTCCGCCACTTCTCAACTGTGTGACTTTGGGCAAGTCACTTCACTTCTCTGGGCCTCAGTTGCTTCATCTGTAAAATGGGGATTAAGACTGCGAGCCCCACGTGGGACAACCAGATTACCTTGCATCACCCCCAGCGCTTAGAACAGTGTTTGGCACATAGTAAGCGCTTAACAAATACCACCATTATTATAATTAGGTGCTGCAGTGCAGTGACAGGAACAGATTGGGGAGCTGAAAGATTAGCTAGGGAAGGCTTCCTGGAAGAGGTGGGATCTCAGAAGGGTTTTGAAGGTGGGGAGAGCGGTGGTCTGTTGGATGTGAAGGGGAGGGAGAGCCCGGCTGGAGGGAGGGCGCGAGCGAAGGGTCCAGGGCGAGAGAGGCGAGAGCAGGGCACGGTGAGTAGGCGGACGCTAGACGGGCTGGGTGTGGTGGGGCAGGAGTGAGGATTAGCTGCGGGGGAGAGAGAAGACCGAGGGTCTTCAAGATGATGGGGAGGAGTTTCTGTTCAAGGCGGAGAGGAATGGGCAGCCAGTGGTGGTTTCTGAGGAGTAGAGAGACGGACCCGGCAGAACGGTGTGTTACAGAAAAGACCCAGGGAGGAGAGTGAAATCTGGACTGAAGTGTCAAGGGGTTGGAGGCTAAAAGTGATAGGACAAGTGTCTGAGGAGAAAGCTGCAGGGAGGCGGGTACGGGGAGTTGTGCGTGTGTGTGTGTAGGGGGGAAGGGTGGGCGAGGTTAGGGCTGCGGATCCAGGGGGAGAAGAAAGGCTGGGCTGGGGGCGAGCGGGTGGGCCGGGGGCGAGCGGGTGGGCCGGGGGCCTTGCCCCAGTCTTTACCTCCAGGATCAGGGGGTGGGCCACGGCGTCAGGCTTGATCAGAGCCAGTGTGAGCTGGAGAGCGCGCGCGCCGCCCGGCGGAAAGGCCATCTTCCCCTGCAAGCAGCGTCCGACCTCATTACCCGGCGGTCACCCCAGTGCCCGGCACCCGGCCGGGGCCACCCACCTGGGCAGGGCCCGCGCTCTCTCTCACGGCCGACCCCGACGGGGCACCCGGACCCCTTTCAGGGCCTCGCACCTGGACAGGTGCTTCTAGAAAAGCAGCGTGGCTCAGTGGAAAGAGCCCGGGTTTGGGAGTCAGAGTTCATGGGTTCGAATCCCGGCTCTGCCACTTGTCAGCTGTGTGACTGGGGGCAAGTCACTTCACTTCTCTGGGCCTCAGTTCCCTCATCTGTAAAATGGGGATTAACTGTGAGCCCCATGGGAGACAACCTGATGACCCTGTATCTACCCCAGTGCTTAGAACAGTGCTCTACACATAGTAAGCGCTTAAATACCAACATTATTAGACTGGGGGCCCATTGCGGGCAGGGATTGCCTCTCTTTTTGCCGAACTGTACTCTCCAAGCCCTTAGTACAGTGCTCTGCACACGGTAAGCGCTCAAGAAATACGAATGAATGAATGAGTGACAAGGTGGGATGAGCAGGTGGTCTGTCTGTTGGGGCGGGGGCGAAGGCGGGGGGAGGATTTCAGGCCGGAGGAAGCCATCGATGGATAGTACAGACCGTGGGCCGGGCGGTACTGGGGTGCAGGACAGGGGAGCGCACAGCAGCGTGGCTCAGTGGCAAGAGCCCGGGCTTGGGAGTCGGAGGTCACGGGTTCGAATCCCAGGTCCGCCGCTTGTCAGCTGTGTGACTTTGAGCAAGTCACTTCACTTCTCTGGGCCTCAGTGACCTCAACTGTCAAATGGGGGTGAAGAGGGTGAGCCCCACGGGGGACAACCTCATCACCCTGTATCCCCCCCCCCCCAGGGCTTAGAACAGTGCTTGGCACATAATAAGCGCTTAATAAATACCACCAATATTATCATTATTAAGAGCCCGGGCTTAGGGGTCAGGGATCATGGGTTCTAATCAAGCTTCCGCCACTTAGCTGTGGGACTTTGGGTAAGTCACTTAACTTTTCTGGGCCTCAATGACCCCATCTGGAAAATGGGGACGAAGAGGGTGAGCCCCACGGGGGACTACCTCATCACCTTGTATGGCCCCCCAGGGCTTAGAACAGTGCTTGGCACATAGAAAGCGTTTAATAAATACCACCAATATTATCATTATTAAGAGCCCGGGCTTAGGAGTCAGGGGTCACGGGTTCTAATCCCGCCTCCACCACTTATCAGCTGTGGGACTTTGGGCAAGTCACTTAACTTTTCTGGGCCTCAGTGACCCCATCTGTCAAATGGGGACGAAGAGGGTGAGCCCCCACGGGGGACCACCCCATCACCTTGTATTCCCCCCCCCCCAGCGCTTAGAACAGCGCTCGGCACGTAGTAAGCGCCCACCAAGTGCCGCCATCCTCCTCCTCCTCCTCCTCCTTCCCCCGCCCCCGCCCGAGGCCGTTACCGTTGGGAGGCGCTGGGCCGCGTGGCCGCCACACGTGCGCCGCGCGCCCCCCTCCCCCGCGCCTGCGCCCTGACGCCGCCCTGGCCACGGGGGTCCTTGCGGCCCTGGCCTCGGGCAGCCCGGCCCGACCGCCTGCGCCCTGACGGCCCCCTGGCCGGGCGGGACCCTCCGCCCAGCGGCGCTGGGCCGCCTCGCCCCCGCCTCGGCCCCGAGCCCCTTTAGGGCCTCGGCCCCGGCCGGCCCGCCATCCCGCCGGCTGGGGACCTTCGGGCCTCCGCGCGGGCAGCCCCGGCCGAAGGGAGTTCTTCGGGCCTCCGCGCGGGGCAGCCCCGCCTGTCCGCCCGTCGGCGCGGGCACGGGGTCCTTCGGGCGTTCTCAGCGGGCAGCCCCGGGGACCTGGCGCCCGTTGCGTAGCAGCAGCAGCAGCGGCCGCGGGACGCGACCGGCGGCGCAGCGGAGAGGGGGACCCGGGGGGGCGGGATGGCCGGGGAGGGCGGGATGGCCGGGGCGGGGGAGGTCGCCGGGCCCCCTCCCTGCCAGCTGGACCAGGACAAGTACGACGACGCCGAGAACGTCAAGATCATCTGCCTGGGGGACAGCGCCGTGGGCAAGTCCAAGTAAGCGGGGGGCGGGGGGAGGGAAAGAAAGAAAGAAAGCAAAACACACCTCCTGCCCAGGTCCGAGGCGGCGGGAGGCATCGTCAGCGCTCAATAAATACCGTGGAATGAGGAGCAGTCCCACGGGCAGGTCCAAGTCAGCAGGGAAGGTGGGGAGGGGAGTAGCCCCGTGGGCAGGTCCAACTAGGGGGGGAGCGGGGGGGAAAAACAGCCCCTGGGCAAGTCCAAGTAGGCGGGGGAGGGGGGAGACAGGGCTCTGGGTAGGTCCAAGTAGACGGGGGCGGGGGGGGGGGACATTCATTCATTCACTAGTATTTATTGAGCGCTTACTCTGTGCAGAGCATTCACTCAATAGTATTTATTGAGCGCTTACTCTGTGCAGAGCACTGGACTAAGCGCTTGGAATGGACAGTTGGGCAACAGAGACCAGCCCTGCCCAGACAATCCCTGTCTAAACGGGGGAGACAGGCAGCAAAGCAAAACAGAACGAAACAAGACAACATCATCAAGATCAATAGAATCGAGAAGATGTAGGTCTCATTAACAAAATAAATAGGGTAATAAAATATCCAGCCCCTGGGCAGGTCCAAGTAATAATAATGTTGGTATTTGTTAAGCGCTTACTATGTGCAGAGCACTGTTCTAAGCGCTGGGGGAGATACAGGGTAATCAGGTTGTCCCACGTGGGGCTCACAGTCTTAATCCCCATTTTACAGATGAGGTAACTGAGGCACAGAGAAGTGAAGTGACTCGCCCACAGTCACACAGCTGACAAGTGACAGAGCTGGGATTCGAACTCATGAGCCCTGACTCCAAAGCCCATGCTCTTTCCACTGCGCCACGCTGCTTCTCAGTAGAGTAGAGGGGGGATGGGGGGGAAAACAGCCCCTGGGCAGGTCCAGGTAGGCGGGTGGGGGGGGGGGAACAGTGCTTAATAATAATAATGTTGGTATTTGTTAAGCGCTTACTATGTGCCAAGCACTGTTCTAAGCGCTGGGGTAGACATAGGGGAATCAGGTTGTCCCACATGGGGCTCACAGTCTTAATCCCCATTTTAAAGATGAGGGAACTGAGGCACAGAGAAGTTAAGTGACTTACCCACAGTCACACAGCCGACAAGTGGCAGAGCTGGGATTCAAACTCATGAGCCCTGACTCCAAAGCCCATGCTCTTTCCACTGAACACATAGGCGCTTAATAATAATAATAATAATAATAATAATAATAATATTGATGGCATTTGTTAAGTGCTTACTAATAATAATGTTGGTATTTGTTAAGCGCTTACTATGTGCAGAGCACTGTTTTAAGCGCCGGGGGAGATACAGGGTCATCAGGCTGTCCCATGTGAGGTTCACGGTCTTCATCCCCGTTTTACAGATGAGGGAACCGAGGCACAGAGAAGTGAAGTGACTTGCCTACAGTCACACAGCTGACAAGTGGCAGAGCCGGGATTCAAAACCATGACCTCTGACTCCCAAGCCTGGGCTCTTGCCACTGAGCCACGCTACTATGTGCAAAGCACTGTTCTAAGCGCTGGGGAGGATATAAGGTGATCTGGTTGTCCTATGTGGGGCTTACAGTCTTCATCCCCACTTGACAGATGAGGGAACTGAGGCACATAGAGGTTAAGTGACTTGCCCAGAGTCTCACAGCTGACAAGCGGTTGAGTTGGGATTAGAACCCTTGACCTCTGACTCCCAAGCCCGGGCTCTTTCCACTGAGCCACGCTGCTTCTCATCATTATTATTGTGAGTAAAAGGAGCGAGTCAGGGTGACACAGGATGGAACGGGAGAAGAGGAAAGGACGCCTAGTCAGGGAAGGCCTCTTGGAGGAGGTGGGCCTTCAATAAGGCTTTGAAGAGGGGGAGAGTCATTGTCAGATTTCAGGAGGGACGGCGTTCCAGGCCAGAGGCAGGACGGGGGTAATGGGTCTGGGTTGAGATAGATGAGATAGAGGCACAGTGAAAAGGTTGGCATTAGTGGAGTGAAGCGCACGGCCTAGGTTGTAGTAGGAAAGTAGCGAGGTGAGGTAGGAAGGGGCAAGGTGATGGAGACCTTTAAAGCCGAGGGTGAGGCGTTGCTGTTTTCTGCGGAGGTGGATGGGCAACCACTGGAGGTTCTTGGAGGTTCTTCAAATTGGGTTGGCCCTGACAGCGGGGAGGGGGGTCTCTGTGCTTGCAGGCTGATGGAACGCTTTCTCCTGGATGGATTGTATCTTTCAATGCCACAATTCCTCTGCCTCAGTGCACTGTCCCACGTACCCCCCCGCCCCACCCCGGGACCTGTCTGTCCCTCTGCCCTGCCCCAGTCCTGTCTGGACCACTCCTCCCCGCAGCCCCAGTCCCAACAGTCCTACCCCTGACCCGCTCCTGGTAACCCCAGCACTGACCCTCATCCTGGCCCACCGCCCCATCCCTGTCCCGGCATCCCCACCCGCCGCGTCCGCCTGGCCGGTCCGGATTGGACGTTCCCCGTCGGCTCCTTAGCCGGATGCAGCCAGCCCCAGCAGCTGTCCACCTTCGCCCTGACCCTCTATAAGTACACGGCCACCGTGGACGGCAAGACTGTCCTCGTGGGTAAGACAGTGGGACCGGGCTGCGGGGGGTGCCCAGAGGCGGAGGGCGGGGGGGAATCAGACCAAACCGAGGAGGTGCCCAGGGTGGGGGGAGCCCAGAGAGGCTGTGAGGGGTGCCCGGGGTGAGGGGAGACCAGGCCAGGCTGCAGAGGGCACCCGGGCTCTAGGATGGAGCCAGACTGTGATGCAGGGAGCAAGAGTGATGCCCACCCTGGGCACTGACAGGCCTTGGATAAGGAGAAAGTCTCTGTTCTTATCACCATGGCCGCTGCTGCCCCCACACCTGACCTCCCCTATGGCCAAGCTCTTCCCCATAGTCCCCTCATCCTAATCCCTCCCCTGCCTGGGCTTCTACTGGGACAAACAGTCATCCCTGCCCCACTTGGTCTGGCCCCACCTAGCCTAGACCCCACCCACCCCCACACAAACCAAACCCTGCCATACCCCCACCCAGTCCAGCTCCACCCTGCCCCATCCAGTCCAGCCCCTTTTGCTTGTTCTGCCCAGTTGGGGGAGGTCCTGGGGTGCCCAGTCCAGCCCCTTGTTCCTGGTCCGCCCAGGTACGGTAGGCCTTGTGGTGCCCAGTCCAATCCCTTTTGCCCAGTCTGCCCGGTTGTGGTAGGCTCCGCGGTATCCACTCGAGCCCTTTGTGCCCCGTCCGCCCGGGTGGGGTAGGCCCCGGGGCCCCAAGAGTCGCCACTGTCTTGCAGATTTCTGGGACACGGCAGGCCAGGAGCGGTTTCGGAGCCTGCACGCCTCCTATTACCACAAGGCCCACGCCTGCATCATGGTGGGCACCAGGGACCTGGCACCCGGGGGCCGGGACACGGGAAGGGGAGGGTGAGCAAAGGCACGGGGAGGGGGTGGATGGCCACTCGGAGGCTATGGCCACGTGGAGGATATGGCCGTGGACTACAGACAGGCCACCGGCCCTGACCGTGAGGGGAAAGCAGCCGTGGCCTAGCCTGAGCCGGGCCAACGGGGACCCCTGGGCCTGGGGCTAGCCACCATGAGGAAGTGGTCTGGTCCAGGGCCCCACTCCTGTATTCATCTCCACTCTCTTCCCTGCGCTCATGGACCTGATCCCCATGTTCTCCCCAGCCTCGTCCCCATGCTCCCCCCACCCTCCTCACGTGTACTCCCCATCCCTGAACTCTGTGGGCTGATGGGGCCGACCCAGCTTGTCCAGCATCCGAGCGTGAGAATTGGGTGCCCGGTCCCAGGCCCGAAGGGGCCAGGGTGCAGGGAGAGGCCCAGCGACCGGGACTGTCCGGGGAGAACCCCTAGAACCCATCCAATCCTCCTTTCCCACTCCGGAATAATGGAGCCGCTGGGATCCAACCCGGCCCCAGTGGGCTGCCAACTTGGCGTCGCCCCGTGAGGGCCTCTGCCGACGGGCCGGCGCCGACGGCACCTCGTTGCCGCCAGGTGTTCGATGTGCAGAGGAAGGTGACCTACAAGAACCTGGGCGGCTGGTACAAGGAGCTGCGGGAATTCCGGCCAGAGATCCCCTGCGTCTTGGTGGCCAACAAGATCGATGGTCAGTGGTCGCCCCCCACCCTCTCGGCCGGTGTGCCCCGCCGCCCCCTGATCCTCCCTCTCCCCCCCGCAGCGGACATGAAGGTGACTCAGAGAAGTTTTAACTTCGCCCGGAAGCTCTCCCTGCCCCTGTACTTTGTCTCTGCTGCCAATGGCACCAACGTGGTGAAGGTGGGGGCTGGGAGGATGTGGGGTCTGGGAGGATGGGGGGGAGGGGAGGCCAGGAGGACCGAGGGGCCGGGGAATGGGGACCGGCCTTGGACTCTGCCCACCCATCTCCTCTCCCTTTCCCACCCCAACCCCACCCCACCCCACGCACACATACTCCTTCCGCTGCTGGATATGCATGCTGGCCATTTTGGGAAGGTCTGTGTTGGGCTCCGTCTTCATAATGTCCCGAAAAGGTAGCCATGCTGACTGACAGGGTCGGGAGGTGCAGGAGGGTCAGTTGACATGACAGTTCGAACCTGCTTCGCTGTGAGGGGGAAGTGGGGATGTGGTCCGAGGCTACAGCCGCTAAAGCCCCTGAGCCAGGGGGCGCTTACCCATCAGTGCAAGACTTATTCAGGCGGCGGGACAGATGGGGACAGGCCCGAGGGGGACCCGGTGGGGTTGGGGACAGGGCAGGACCAGGAGGGTTGAGGCCTGGGGGCGGTCCCAGGTCGTGCAGCCCTTCTCTCAGCAACCCAGTCCTCCCCGGCAGCTCTTCAACGACGCCATCCGCCTGGCCGTTTCTTACAAGCAGAATTCCTCTGACTTCATGGATGAAGTGCTGCAAGAACTGGAGGTGGGCAGGCTTAGGGGGCCGGGCCGGCCTTGCCGGTGAATGTGGTGGAGGATTGGGCCAGCCTGGGGGAATGGGGCTGGGCCAGCCTGGGGAAATGGGGCTGGGGCTGTAGAGCCTCTGCGTAACCTCCTCCAGGACCCACCCCAGACTGGAGCCCTCAGAGCTCTGTGGTGCTGGACCGAGACACTCCCACCCCCACCCCCCACCAAACCCCAGGGCCCCGGGCAGAGGAGGGGGGGTCTCACTCCCAAGGTCCCTCTTTACCCTGCTCCCCCGCACTGCACCGCGCCCTGTGCCCCTCCGGCGTGAGCGGGGCCTCTCCGTCTCTTCTCGTTCAGAACTTTGACCTGAAGCAGGAGGGGCCCTCCCCGGACCCCGGGAGGAGCAGCCCCGGCCAGGAGCCGCAGTCTGCCTGAGGCCGGTCTGAGGGCGGCACCCTCCTCCCCGCCCGCCTGCCCTGGGGGGCTAAAGTCACCAATGCCCGGGAGCCACGTGGTCAGGAGCGGGAGGCTCTGCTGGGGCCACCACCACGGTACAGTCCAGCAGGCCACATTCCACCCTGCCCCACCCTGGCCACTAATACCTAGCCACCTCCCCCCACACCACACACACACAACCTCTCTCCCCACCCCCTAAATTTCCACTGGTCTCCACGGGGGGGATCTCTGGCTTCCTTCCCCACCCAGTGTCAGGACCCTGACTCGCATCGGATGCTCAAAAATAAAATTATTTTTCCAACACGGTTGTAGTCTGTGTGAGAAGAGAACACACCCTCAAGGAGCTCTGGCGGACGGATGGGAGGAGGAGGTGGGGGGCCGGGTTCAGCCTCCCCGTCCCCACCCCAGAAGCCACAGCTTCTGCCCACAGCCTGAGGACCGAGCCTGGGCCCTGGTCTGGGCTGGTCCCTGCAGCCCAGGCTGGACGGCAGGTGGTTGGCTGGAGCTGCCCCTCCCCCAGCCCGCACTTTGTTTTCGGGGGTCCGGGGCCCCATGCCAACCCACCCCTATCACTCGCCACCCTTCTGAAGGAAGCAAAAGGAGAGAGAAGCAGAGAGAGTTAGAAAAAGTTTAGTCAGTGAGGGCTGCAGCCGAGCCCCGCCCCCACCTCCTCCTTGCCGCCTGGCCCTCGGCCCCGGCCCAGAAAGACGCCTCAGGATTGGGCACGGAGAACCCGGCCGGCTGCTCCACTCGGCACTGTGGCCACCTCGGCTGCAGCTCGGGGTAACTTTCTGGTCTGGGGGCTGAGGGATCACCACCCAGGGTAGGGTGACGATCTGGGAGCCGTGGGGTCACAGCCAGATCACGGTCGGTGGGGTCACTGTCCAGGCTGGGGGCAGGCGACGGCTCAGGGGCCGAGAAGTCAGCGTCCGGGCCGGGGGCCGAGCGTAGCAGAAAGGTCACCGGCCTGGCTTCCCGTAGCTGCGGCGTGGGCAGTGGCAGCAACCGGGCTGGGAGCCGAGCGTAGCCGGAGGGTCGCCGGTCCAGCCTCCCGTGGCCAGGCCGGGGGCTGTGGCAGCAGGCGGGCCGGGGCGTGCAGCTGGAGGGTCACTGGCAGTGGCAGCAGGCGGGCCAGGGCGTGCAGCCCGGACTGCAGCAGAGCTGCAGAGAGGGGTCCAGGCCGCGGCCCATCTGGCTGGGGCCGAACACCATGGAGGCGTCGAAGGCGGCCTTGAGCAGGCGCGTGGCCTTGATGGCCTGCAGGACCCCCGGCTCTCCCCGCCGGCCCCCGCGCAGCAGCTCGTAATTCTCCCCCGGGTCCGTGTCCAGGTCGAAAAGCAGCGGCGGGTCGTGGGCGGTCAGCGGGGTGGTGCCGTGGCAGTCCTGGTCCGGGGTCGTGTCGCTGTGGAAGGCGCCTGGCGGAGCGGCCGGGGGTGGCGGTCATCTCAACCCCCTACGCTCCCCGGCTGAGGGCTGCGACCGGGAACGGTCCGTCCCCGGCGGTGCCCTGGCCCCCCCCCGGGGGTCCTGGGGTCCCCCTGGCATCCCCTGGTGGTCCCGGGATTCCCCCAGCACCCTCCGGCAGCTCCTCGACCCGCCCCCCTCGTTCCCACCCGATCCCCAACAAGCATAGTGGTGGCGGGGGCGGTGGGGGGGGGGGTGGCGTGTGTGGTGAGGTTGGATCTCTCTTCAAGTGCCTGGGGGTGGGGTGGGGGTGGGACGGGGCGGAGCCCAGGGGCTTTACCCTGAGTGAAGAAATGCGCCTTGTATCTCCCGTATCGCACAGCAAACACCCCGAGCACCTCGTCCGGGGCCGGCGGGTAGAAGAAGAGACTCTGCCGGGGGCTCTGGGGTCACGGTTCACGGTGCCACAGGTCAGGCCCGCCCTGTGCCCCCGCCCCCCCAACCCTCCATTGCCCACCCCCACTCTGCGCCCCGCTCCCACCTTGCCCGTCCCCAGCAGCAGGGGGCTGAGGTCAAACCCATCCAGCGTGACGTTGGGCAGCTGAGCTCCGGCCAGGGCAGCCAGGGTGGGCAGCAGGTCCAGGGTGCTGGCCAGCTCGCGTGTCACCCCTGTGAGGACAGACACCCGTCGGCCCGGGCCTGGCCCCGACCCCTCTCCAAGGGGCCCACCCGGGGGGCCGGGGCGAGGACCTCGGGGGGTGGGGACACCGGGAGAGGGGCTGGGCAGGGGTGCCGGGGGGGAAGGGGCTGGGCGGGGGCAGGGATGGGGCACCCAGGGCGGGGGCGAGGCTGACCGGGCTGGATGTGGCCGGGCCAGTAGGCCAGCGCCGGCTCCCGCACTCCGCCTTCGTAGGTGGTGCCTTTCCCGCACTTGAGCAGCCCGGCACTGCCGCCGCGCCACATCCGCATCGTCTCCGGCCTGGGAGGGGCGACACATGTCCGGCGAGGCTCTTTACCCGGTACCCGCCGGGAGCCGGACGCTGTACGGAGCACCTACTGTGGGCAGAGCACGGGGCGGCGCGGCCACTGTGAGCGGGACACTACTGAGCACCCACTGTGAGTGGGACACAGTACTGGGCAGCACCTGCGAGGGGGACACTGGACTGAGCAGCCCTTGTGAGTTGGATGCTGTACTGAGCGCCTCCTGGGAGTAGCGGGTCACTACCGAGCACCCCATGGGCAGGACACCATACTGAGCACCCACGGAGAGCAGATGGGGTAGGGGTAGGGGCCCAGCCAGACACGTCTCTGTCCTGTGCCCGCAGGACGATACAGAAGAGTTCCCCCCGGGGTCACGGGGGTTGGGGAGGGCACCATCCCCAGTCCCGTTCTGGCTCTGCTGCCTCCTCCCTCCGCACCGCCCCCCGGCCCCCGCCGGCGGCCGGTACCCCGAGGCCGGCATCCGGCCGCACCCGCCGTCGCACCCGTTGTCGGCGGTGAAGAAGACCAGCGTGTCCTCCTGCAGGCCCAGCTCCTCCAGCGTGCCCAGCAGGGCGCCTACGGCCGCGTCCAGCTCCAGCAGCGCATCCCCGAACGGGCCCCGGCCCGACTGGTCCACGAACTCCCCACCTCCGAACTGCGGGTAGTGAGTGTGCTGGGGATAGAGGCAGAGGCGGGGGGGCCCCGGGTCAGAGCAGGGGGGACCGGGGGTCCCGGGAGGCCGAGGGCAGAGCTGGGGGCTGGGGAGCCCCCGGGGGCAGGGGGCAGGGCAGGGGAGACTCGGTAGCGGGAGCGCCAGGGAGGGAAGTGGGAGACCGGGGGTGGCCCCGGTGGAAAATGCCCGGGCCCGGGAGTCAGAGGACCTGGCTCCAATCCCGCCTCCGCCACTTGCCACCCGGGCGACCTCGGGCGAGTCACTCCACTTCTCTGCACCTCGGCTTCCTCGGCGGTAAAAGGGGGATTCGAAGGCCGTTCTTCCTCCCACTTAGCCGATAGGCCCCGTGCGGGACGGGGCCCGCGTCCGGCCCGCCGACGGGCGATCGGGCTGCCGCCCCAGCTTTCGGGACGGGGGTCGGCGCGGTGCAGGTGCCCGACGAATACCCCAAAACCGGGGCGGCGAGGGGGCTGGACGCACGTGGGAAGCGTAGTAGAGGAAGAAGGGGCGGCGCAGGCGGGCGGCGTCGGCCATGAGCTGTTGGGCGAAGCGGAGGTAGCGGCGCTCGAGGCCGGGCAGGTCCAGGGGCTGCTGCCGCACCGTCAGGTTGTCCAGCAGCGGGACGGGCACGACGCCCTGGTCGCAGGTGCCCCAGCAGCGCTCGGCCGGCGGGAAGCACGTCAGGTTCTGGCACGGGCCCTGCGGGGGCACGACGGACGCCGGTGAGGCCGGGGCGAGGCCGGGGCCCGGCCCGCCTCCCCCGCCCCGGCCCCCCGCGCCCCTACCTGGTCGTGAGAGTAGGGGACCCCCAGGAAGCGCTGGAAGCCCTGATGGGGCGGCAGGAAGGAGCCGTTGGCGCCCACGCCCAGGTGCCACTTGCCCGCCATGCCGGTCAGATAGCCGCGGGCGGCCAGGACCTCGGCCACCGTGACCTCGGCCGGTGGGAGGCCTCCACGCGAGCCCGGGTAGAGGACCCCCGGGAACAGGCCGGAGCGCGTCTGGTAGCGGCCGGTCAGCAGCGACGCCCTGTAGGGGGAGGGGAGAGGGGGAAACTGAGGCAGAGCCGGCGAGGGCCCGGGGGCTGCGGAGAGGAGGAAGCCGGAGAGCGCCCCGCACACAGTGCTCCGCACACAGCAGCGTGGCGCAGTGGAAAGAGCACGGGCTTTGGAGTCAGGGCTCATGAGTTCGAATCCCAGCTCTGCCACTTGTCAGCTGTGTGGCTTGGGCAAGTCACTCAACTTCTCTGGGCCTCAGTGACCTCATCTGTAAAACGGGGATGAAGACCGTGAACCTCACATGGGACAGCCTGATGACCCTGTATCTCCCCCAGTGCTTAGAACAGTGCTCTGCACATAGTCAGCGCTTAAGAAATACCAACATTATTATTATTAAGTACGACTGAATGAAGGAGAGGCCGGGAGGGGAGGAGGAGGACGGAGAGGTCGGGAGGAGGACGGGAGGAGGAGGAGGAGGAGGCAGGAGCGGACCTGGAGGGGCTGCAGACGGGGCAGGTGGAGTAGAAGTCAGTGAAGCGGAGCCCTCCGGCCGCCATCCGGTCGAGGTGCGGCGTGGCCGAGCGCGGGTGTCCGTAGCTGCCCAGGTCCCCGTAGCCCAGGTCGTCGGCGAAGATGACCACGAAATTCGGGGGGCGGGAGGCGACCCGGGCCGCGGCCAGGGCCAGGGCCAGGGCCAGGGGCAGGGGCAGGGCCCGGGGCAGGGGCCGGGGCAGGGCCCGGGGGCCCGGGAGGAGCGGCCGCAGGGCCATGGTCGGGGGCGCCTTGGCCGCCGGACAGCCGGCGGGGTCTGCGGCCGAGGCCGGGCCCGGGGCCCGCCGACACCTGCCGGTCCCTCCCCGCCGGCTCCGGCCCCTCCCGCCCCCGGGGCGGGTCCCGGGGCTCGGCCGGGGGACCCCGCGGGGCCGAGGACCGCGTCCGGCCGCCTCCTTCCCGGGGCGGGACGGGGCGGGGCGGGGGTCGTTGGCCCTCCCCCCTGCGGGTCCGGGGCCCGGACGCTCCCCGGGCGGCGGCTCCACCCCGGGGGACTCTGGCAAATGCAGTCCCGAGGCCAAGGGACCCCCGACCCCCGGACCCCCGGACCCTCCACCCCGGCCCAAGCCTCACTTGCCCTCAACGTTCATTCAATCGTATTTATCGAGCGCTTCCTGCGTGCAGAGCACTCCACTAAGCGCTGGGAATCGCCAACGCCATCAACGGGATTTGGCAAACGCTTACCGCGCGCAAACCACGGTGCTAAACGCTTGGAAGAGTCCATTACAAGAGGGATAATAATAAGGTTGGTATTTGTTAAGCGCTTACTATGTGCAGAGCACTGTTCTAAGCGCTGGGAGAGATACAGGGTCATCAGGTTGTCCCACGTGAGGCTCACGGTCTTCACCCCCATTTTACAGATGAGGTCACTGAGGCACAGAGAAGTGAAGTGACTTGCCCACAGTCACACAGCTGACAAGTGGCAGAGCCGGGATTTGAACCCATGACCTCTGACTCCCAAGCCCGTGCTCTTTCCACTGAGCCACGCTGCTTCATGCACACCGCCCCCCAACCCCTCCTGCCATTCATTCATTCAGTAGTATTTATTGAGCGCTATGTTCAGAGCACTGTACTAAGCGCTTGGAATGTACAATTTGGCAACAGATAGAGACAATCCTTGCCCATTGCCGGGCCCTGACGGGGGCTGGGGTCGGCCTATCTGTGGGGATGGAGGATGGGGAGGAGCCAGGACAGGAGCCCGCCGGGTGGCCAAGGCTGCCCGAACCAGAGGGAGCTGAGAGGCCCCTTGACACACCTCACCCTTCTCCTGACTTCCCACTGTGGGGAGGAGAAAACCACATAGCTCTTCCTAGATTGTGAGCTATCCGACGTTTGGGGTCTAATTAATAATAATAATAATAAATAATAGTATTTGTTAAATGCTTCCTATGTGCCAGACACTTAGAGCTAGGGTGGATTCAAGCAAAGGACGCTGGGCCCGGTCCCTGTTCCTGTCCCACGTGGGGCTCACAGTCTCAATCCCCATTTAACAGGGAGTAGGATTTAATACCCATTTTATAGGTGATGAAACTGAAGCCCAAGAGTAGTTAAATAATAATAATAATGTTGGTATTTGTTAAGCGCTTACTATGTGCCGAGCACTGTTCTAAGCGCTGGGGTAGACATAGGGGAATCAGGTTGTCCCACGTGGGGCTCACAGTCTTAATCCCCATTTTACAGATGAGGGAACTGAGGCCCAGAGAAGTTAAGTGACTCGCCCACAGTCACACAGCCGACAAGTGGCAGAGCTGGGATTCGAACTCATGAGCCCTGACTCCAAAGCCCGTGCTCTTTCCACTGAGCCACGCTGCGTCCGGAGTCACAAAGCAGTCAAGTAGCAGGGCTGGGGCTGAGAACCAGGTCCTCTGGGCCCTTTCCAGGCCGCGTCCCCGATTTTGTTGTATTTTCCATGGTATTTGTTAAGCACTGTGCTCCAGGCAATGTACTGTTGCGGACGGCCTCAAGATGGCAACGGTGAGGCCGGCCTCAAGCCCGTGTCATGGGACCCGCCCCACGTGAACTGCAAAGTGACTCCTGCGCGCACGCGCCACCACGCGCGCGCCACTTTTGCGCGGGCCGGTCGGGTGTCACGCGAGCATGGAGGCGCTTTCTGATTGGCTAAGGCCCCATGCGCGCCTAGCCCCGATTGGGCGCCAATAAAGCGGGCAGGGCGGGGGGGCGGGGCGCTCTCATTCATTCAATCCTATTTCTTGAGCGCTTACTCTGTGCAGAGCACTGTACTAAGCGCTTGGAATGGACAATGGGGCAACAGAAACAATCCCTGCCTAGTGACGGGTTTACAGTCTAATGGGGGAGGCAGATGGTCAAAAACAAGACAACTTAATTGCAATAAATAGAATCAAGGGGATGGACACCTCATTAACAAAATAAGATAAAATAAATAGGGTAATAAAAATATATACGGATGAGCACGGTGCTGAGGGGAGGGGAACGGGGGACACTTCTCTTCCGTTCTTTGTCCCCGCTCTCTTGGAGTCTTTCGTCTCTTCATCGGCTAAACCAACCCCTTCCTAAATTTGTCGCTAAGGGTGCTGAGCATTGGGGCAGCTACAAGTTAATTAGGGTGGACGCAGTCCTTATCCCACGTGGGGCTCAGAGTTTTAATCCCCACTTTACGATAATGATAATAATAATAATAATGTTGGTATTTAAGCGCTTACCCTGTGCAGAGCGCTGTTCTAAGCGCTGGGGTAGTTACAGGGTAATCAGGTTGTCCCACGTGAGGATCAGTCTTAATCTCCATTTTACAGATGAGAGAACTGGGGCACAGAGAACTGAAGTGACTCGCCCACAGTCACACGGCTGACAAGTGGCAGAGCCGGGATTCAAACCCATGACCTCTGACTCCCAAGCCCGGGCTCTTTCCACTGAGCCATGCTGCTTCTCTGAGGCACAGAGGAAGTGAAGTGACTTACCCAAGGTCACACAGCAGACAAGTGGCGGAGCCAGGATTAGAACCCATGACCTTCTGACTCCCAGGCCTGTGCTCTACCCACTCGGCCACGCTGCTAAAATGGCACAGCAGTTTAGTGATGGAGCTGGGATTAGAACCCAGGTCCCTTGACATCCAGGCCTGTGCTCCGTCCTCTAGGCCACGCTGTTTCTCATGGAATTCCTAGTCCATAGGCTCCTTAGGCAGGTATGGGGTCTTCCAACGCTATTATTTCAGAGGAGGCTTAGTGGAAAAAGCCCCAGCCTGGGAGTCGGAGGAACTGGATTCTCATCCCTGCTCCACCATTGCCTGCTCTATGACCTTGGGCAGGTCTCTTCATTCCTCTGTGCTTGTTTCCTCATCTGTGAAATAAATGGGGATTCAAAACCTGATTTCCCTCCTACTTAAGCTGTGACCCCCATGTGGGATAGGGACTGTGTCCAGTGATTTACCTGTCTCTACCCCGGGGCTTAGAATAGTGCTAGACACACAGTGTTTACCAAATACTATTACTTTCCCAGATGCTTAGTATAGTGGTCTGCACACATAAATACTATTGATTGATTGAAGGTTTTCATCAAGTTTCTACTTGATGTGGAGAGGAATCGATAACCATTGGAAGTTGTTGAGTGGTGTCTGTTTTTATTGACACAATTATGTCCTGGTTCTCTTCCTACCTCTCTGGCTGCTCCTTCTCAATTTGTCTCCCACCCTTTAATTGTGGGAGTCCCTCAAGGCTCAGTTCTGTTTTCCATCTACTCTCACTCCCTTGGAGAACTCATTCAGAGTGTTCAGAAGCAGTGAAGTAGCGTGGCTCAGTGGAAAGAGCACAGGCTTGGGAGCCAGAGGTCATGGGTTCTAATCCCGCCTCTGCCACTTGTCAGCTGTGTGACTGGGCAAGTCACTTAACCTCTCGGGGCCTCAGTTCCCTCATCTGTAAAATGGGGATTAAGACTGTGAGCCCCCCAGGGGACAACCTGATCACTTTGTATCCCCCCCAGCGCTTAGAACAGTGCTTTGCACATAGTAAGAGCTTAACAAATACCATTATTATTCGCTCCCACTGTTCCAACTCCCACCTCTATGTGGATGATTTCCACATGATTCCCTCTCCAACTCTGACCTCTCTCCTCTGATGTCTCGAATTTCCTCCTGCCTTCAAGAAATTTCTACTTGGATGTCATTATGGGCAGGGATTGTCACTCTTTATTGCTGTATTATACTTTCCCAAGCACTTAGTACAGTGTTCTGCGCACAGTGAGCGCTTAATACTAGTGAACGAATAAACGGATGTCCCGCTGACACCTCTATCTCAACATATCCAAAACAGAACTTGTCATTTTCCCACCCGAACCCTGTCCTCTCCAGGATTTTCCCATCACTGTAAGCAGTACCACCATCCATTAAGCCCACAACCTTGGCATTACCCTTGCATCCTTCCCTCATTCAACCCCTATATTCAGTCTGTCGCCAAATCCCTCCAGTTGTCCCTCCACAACATTCCCCAGATCCATCCCTTCCTCTCCGTCCGGGTGACACCCGAGCTGGCCCAGGCACTTGGTGCTGGCATTGGGTCTTAGCACTAGATCCTGGCAGTGGGTCCAGACTTGGCTTTGTTACTGCACTGGCCTCTTGAAGTGCAGGGAGAGGTTGGGGGGCGAGGGGAGGGTACCTTCCCCGGGTCTGCACCGGCCCCGCCAGACTCTGCTGGTCACAGCCCATCGGCCCTGGCCGGCAAAGCCCCAAGGCACTGGCCCAAGGAGAGGGGGCTGGACCAGGGTGTTTCTGCCAGGGCACAGGAGCAGAGATGGGCTGCCGGCAGCCCCGAGGCTCACCCGAAGAAGACGGCCGGGCTGCGTGGGGACTTGCCGGGATGGTGGGCGCTGGGGGTGTGGATACCTGCTGGGCAGTGGGCGCTGAGGGCACGGGGCCCTGCCGGGACCGTGGGTACTGCGGACATGGGGCCCTGCCAGAGCGGTGGGCACCGTGGGCGTTGCGGGTGCAGGGTCGGAGACCGTGGCCGCCTGGCAGCCGGTCCCTGCAGTTCAGTTGAGTCCCCCAGCAGCTGGGCCCACATGTGGCGGGCTGAGACGTCCCACATCGATTCTTCCCAAAGACCCATCCCCAGAATTCCCAGCCACGAGGGACATCCCCTTCGCTGCTGTCCCCTAGTAGCCCCGAGACTTGGGCCGGTTGTGGCGAGAAGCTCAGGCCCGGTCCCGAATGGGGCGCAGCGATTGGTGTGGGAGGGTGGGCGGGCCGAGGGCGCAGGAGCCCACAGAGGAGGCTGAGAGGGAGGGACGGACTTCCGATCCCCCTGCTGTCCCCACTGCTAAGGAGACTTGGTGCCGGCCACAAAGAGGGCGTCCAATCCCGTCACCGCTGCCGATTCCAGGGCCCCCAGCCCCTCCTGGGGCTCCTCCCCGAAGTCCGCCCACCACGGCCGGCGGGAGCGGCGCAGGGCGGACAGGTGGGCCCGCCGGGCTTGGGTGGCCACTGGCCGGGACCGGCTCACGAAGGCCTGCGAGGCGACTCCCGTGGCCTCCTGGAGCCCCGGAGCACCTGTGCGGGGAGGAAGAGAATGGCCCCGGGCCGGCCGCCTGGCCCGAGACCCGGTCCCCGAAACCCGCCCCCACCCAGAGCTGGATGGAGTGCACGCCCCAGCCGGGCTGGAGCTGGCCTGCCCAAGGGTCCAGGCTGAACATTCTGAAGACAAACCCATCCACGCCTCACCCAGGATCTCCCCTGGGGACTGCAATAAAAGAACCCAAGTGGGTAGACCAGCAGCAGAATTTGGCATGAACCAATGGCCAGGCTCAAACCCTACAAGACTCACCTCAAGCAAGTCTTCTTGGAGGCGGGGACGAGGCCAGGGACAGGGAAGAGAGTGGGAGGGGCAGGGTGGGGTGAGGCAAGGCCAGGGCAGGGAAGGGTAGTGCAGGGCAAGGGAGGGCAGGGCAGGGCAGAGCAGGGACAGAGCAGTACCAGGACAGGACCAGGGCAGGGGCTGGGGGCCCAGGGCCTACGCACCCATCAGCTGGTCAATATCAGTGCTGATCTGAGCCATCCAGGCTTCTCTGCGCCGCTCCGCCCGGCGGCTCAGGCCGCGGGTCACCAAGTGATGGCCCAGCCTCTCCTGGGCCTGGATGTGAAGCTCGCGGCTGGCCGCGTCGGTCCTGGACCGAGCCTGAGGGAAGGTGTGCACGGTGACGACCCTGAGCGCCGACTGGGCCGGTCGGGACAGCTACCGGGCCCGGGCCTGCTGTCAAGGCTTTGGAAATCAAATAGGATCATCACCCCTGGTTTACTTTAGCTGCCAACTGCCCAAGTGCCCGACCGCCCAGTCCCCCGACTGCCCGAGTGCCGACTCCTGTCGGCTTCCTCTCTGCCTGCGCTCCGACCTCCTCCCCGGTTTCCAGCAGCCCGAGAGCTCAGCTTCTGGCCAATCCCCACTGTTCTGCTTAGATGTGGGGCCCCGGGGCCTGAGGCTGGAGTTGGGGGGCAGGGGAAGAGTCCCCATGTCCAAAATAGCCCCCGTTTCTGCTGGTCATATACGTGGTTAGCTGGGATGGTGGGCGGGCGGGCCCTTCACTGGGACGCCCAGCCAGGCCACCAAGAGAGACAGTCATCTCCTGCAGCTGCATTCACCTGGAGTCCCAAGAGCTGGGGCTGGGGTTCTGCTCCTGCCCTCACTGGGGTACCAGGGGCGGGAGCCCCAAGTTTCCAGGCAGGAGAGGAGAAACTGGCGGCTAGGGTGGGTGGCTGGGAGATCCCCAGGGAGAGAGAGGGAAAGGGAAAGCCAATGGGGAAAAGGGGGTAAAGGGAAGAGCAAAGCATCCAAGAAAGGTGGACAAGAAGAACCGAAGAGGAGAAAAAGGAGGAGGAAAAAGAGGAAGAAGAGGAGGAAGAGGAGGAGAAAAGGGAATGAGAGCGGGACAATGTCCAGGAAGGGCAGAAGAGCGAGCTAAGATGAGAGCTTCCTCCGGCTTTCCCTGCTTGGGCCAGACCCCAGCAGGGGCCAGAGTCCACGATGCTCTGGGCCGCGCATGTACCGGGTGCAGATTGAGGTGCTCCTCCACCTGCTGCTTCAGCTGCTGCCTGCGTGAGTCCGAGAGCCAGGGCCCCCACCCCCAGTTCTGCCAACCAGCCAATTCCATCCTCTCCCGCCGCCGCCGGGCCAAAAACCGAAGCACCTGCAGAGAACCAAGGGTTCGCTCTCCCTCCTGCCTCCACCCATGCCCTGCAGCCCCCAGCCCACCCGACTCCGCCTGTACTCCACAGCCCCCAGCTCTCCCTGGGCCTGCTGCCAGTCAGCCAGGAGAGGCAGGGGAAGAGCTACAGAGAAAAGGCATTGTGCCCCACCCCCCGACTCCCTTGGCTCCCTATTTTCTCCCTCCTCCCCACCCCGCTGTTTCCTTCCAAGCTCAACTGGTCACCTCCCCTCAAGACAAAACTGCCCTCCTCCCTGGCCTTGGGAACTGTGTCCCTCTGCCCACTTGGGGAGGACGGGGCGTGGGGAGGACGGGGCGTGGGGAGGACGGCGCGTGGGGAGGATGGGGCGTGGAGTGGAAGATGAGATGAGAAGAGGTTGGGGTCCGGTGCTAACACCTTCCCTCCCTCTCCTCTCCCGATGCCCCGGTGGGCTGAGGCAGGGGTGTCCCCCCGTCTCCCCCCGAGCCCCCAGGAGGTTCCCCAGGACACCCAAGCCTGGTCAGGGTCCCTCTCCCCACCCAAGAACAGCCATCCCCCCCATCGCGCCCCCCCCAACCCGCCCGCGAGCCACAGAGCCACTGACGGTCCTCTGGAGGGTGACGGCGGCCTTGTGCTCCCGGAGACTCTGCTTGTGGCGGTGGAAGTCCCTCCTGGCTCGGTGGCCCCGCCAGTGCCTCTGGATGGTCAGGGCGCATCGCTCCTCCATTTCCTGCTGATGCTTCCCCACCTGACCTGCACAGGAAGCCAGGGGCTCCTCTCTCAGGCCTCCACTGACCCCATCCTCAACTGGGGGCAGGGGAAAAGTGCCCCCCCTTCCCTGGCTTTCCTGATCATTCCCCACCCTTGCCCTCTGACCACCCCCGACCCCGGCCTCGGACAGTCCCCCACCCCAGCCTCTCTGCCGTCTCCCCCCGGCCCAGCCTCTGACCACCACCCCACCCCCGCACTCCTGAGGCTCAGAACTAGCTCCCGAACATTTCTCTTTGCCGTCTTGCCCTCTGCTCCCGCCCTCTGCCACTGGATGGGTGAAGGGAGGAGAGGACCATGGGGTTGTAGGAGAGCGGTCATGGCTTGGGCCAGGCTTCATGCTGCACTGGGTCCTTCCTTGGGGTTAAAACCTGAGGGGGCACGGGAGGCTCGCGGCTCTAGTCCCGGACTTCTCTCTGGGCTAGGCTTGGCTCGCGTCTTCCACTGGGGCTCCATAATTGATTTTAGTGTCTGCCTCCCCTTCTGGACTGGAAGCTACTTGTGGGAAGGGAACATGTCTGCCAATTCTGTTTTAGTGTTATAAAAATAATAATAATAGTAGCAACTGTTAAGCACTTACTGTGTGCCAAACATTGTACTAAATCTGAGATAGATTCATTCAATCGTATTAATTGAGCGCTTACTGTGTGGAAAGCATTGTACTAAGTGCTTGGAAAGTACAATTTGGCAACAGATAGAGACAATCCCTACCCGACAACGGGCTCATAGTCTAGAAGGGGGAGACAGATAATAAAACAAAACAAGTAGACAGGCATCACTACCATCAAAATAGATAAGCACAATTATAGATATATAAACATCATTAATAAAATAAGTAGAGTAATAAATATGTACAAATACACAAGCGCTGTGGGGAGGGGAAGGGGGTAGAGCAGAGGGAGGGAGTAGGGGCGATGGGGAGAGGAGGAGCAGAGGAAAAAGGGGGGCTCAGTGTGGGAAGGCCTCCTGGAAGAGGTGAGCTCTCGGTAGGGCTTTGAAGAGGGGAAGAGAGCTAGTTTGGCGGATGTGAGGAGGGAGGGCATTCCAGGCCAGAGGTCGACGGTGGGATAGGCGAGAACGAGGCACAGTGAGGAGGTGAGCAGCGGCAGAGGAGCGGAATGTAGGGGCTGGGCCGCAGAAGGAGAGAAGGGAAGCGAGGTAGGTGGGGGCAAGGGGATGAGAGCTAGATACAAGATAATCAGACCCCACACAGGAAAAGGGAATTAGTTCCCATTTTGTGGTTGAGGGAACTGAGGCACAGAGAAGTGAAGTGACATGCCCAAAGTCACACAGCAGATAAGTGGTGGAGATGGGATTAGAACCCAAAGTCCTCTGACTCCCAGGCCCATGCTCTTTCCACTAGGTCATGCTGCTTCTTTCCCAAGTGCCCTCCCAAGCACTAAGTTCAGGGCTCCGCATACAGTAAGCACGCTCAAAAATACTATCGATCGATTGCCTGATGGATTGCCTTGGGGCTCTGCTCCCTTTCAGGGTTTCACAGGTGTCTGACTCTAGCAAAGTGGCCCGGGAAGCTGCAGGCAGAGTCAGTGTGGCAGCCCAGGAGGCTGAGAGATGCCCCGATCCCCTGCCGGCCCCTCCACTTGGCCCTCGGACGGGGAAGGCCACACCGGAGGGTACACACGTTTAGACTGTGAGCCAGTTACTGGGCAGGGATTGTCTCTATCTGTTGCCACAGCGTGGCTCAGTGGTAAGAGCATGGGCTGGGGAGTCAGAGATCATGAGTTCAAATCCCGGGTCCGCTGCCTGTCAGCTGTGTGAATTTGGGCAAGTGGCTTTACTTCTCTGGGCCTCAGTTCCCTCGTCTGTAAAATGGGGATGACGACGCTGAGCCCCATGTGGGACAACCTGATCACCTGGTATCCTTCCCAGCCCTTAGAACAGTGCTTTGCACAAAGTAAGCGCTTAACAAATGCCAACATTATTATTATTATTGCTGAAGTGTATATTCCAAGCGCTGAGTACAGTGCTCGGCACAAAGTAAGCACTCAATCAATACGATTGAATGAATGAATACTCACACACACCACGGGACCCCGGGGCTCTGGGGCTCCCCCTGCTGGCAAGACTCAACCTGTGGGCAGCTCCTCCTCCCCACTCTCTCCCCCATCCTGGGAATAATCATAATAATAATAACAATAATGGCATTTGTTAAGTACATACTATGTGCCAGGCACTGTACTCCAAGACAGCCTGCCTAGCTCAGGGCTGACCCTGGCAAGAGCTCCAGGACACTTGGATGGAACAGTGGACCCCCCGACTCTTCCCTCTCCATCCCTGACTCTCCCCCAGTGACCCAGCATGGATCATCCAACACTGCTGAGTCTCCCCTCTCCATCCCTGACTCCCCCAGTGACCTAGCAAGGACCGTCCCACACCCCGGACCTTCCCCTCTCCATCCGTGACTCTCCCCAGTGACCCAGCAGGGACCATCCAACACCCTTAATAGAGTAAGCACTTAACAAATACCATTATTACTATGTGCCAGACACTGTATTAAGCTCTGGGGTAGATACAAGATAATCAGGCTGGACACAGTTCTGCCCCACATAGCGTTCACAGTCTTAATCCCCATTTTACAGATGAGGTACCTGAGGCACAGAGAAGTTAAGTGTCTTGCCCAGGGTCACACAGCAGACAAGTGGCAGAGCCGGTATTAGAACCCAGGTCTTCCGACTCCCAAGCCTGTGCTCGTTCTATTAAGCCATTCTGCTTCTCCATCCATGGCTGTCCTCCAGTGTCCTGGCACGGTCCACCTCATATCCGACTCCCCCTCTCAATCCCTGAATCTCTCCCAGTGGACCAGCACAGACCATCCAATATCCCTGACTCTCTTCTCTCCGACCCTCTTTCCCAGTAACCTATCCAATACACTTGACTCTCCCCAGTGACCCTGCACAGACCAACCAATGCCCCTGACTCTGCCCGTTCCATCCCGTGACCCAGCACGGACCATCCAACACCCCTGACTGCAGTACCGGGGAAGACTCGGGAATGGAGAGATGAGAGTAAAGAGTATGCTGCCTGGATTATCCTTCTACAGAAACGTTCTGTGTATGTCACCCCACTCCTCAAAAATCTCCAGTGGTTGCCTATCAACCTCCATATCACACAGCAACTCCTCACTCTTGGCTTCACAGCTCTCCATCATCTTGCCCCTTCTTTATCTCACCTCCCTTCCCTCCTTCTACATCCCAACCCGCACACTCCGCCCTTCTGGTGCCACTAACCTTCTGTCTGTGCCTCGTTCTCGCCTGCCCCGTCGTCAACCCCGGCCCATGTCCTACCTCTGGCCTGGAATGCCCTCCCTTCTCAAATCCAACGGACAATCACTCTTTCCCCCTTCAAAGCCCTACTTAGGGCTTGCCTCCTCCAAGAGGCCTTCCCAGACTAAGCCCCCTTTTCCTCAGCTCCCCCTCCCTTCTGCATCACTTCGACTCACTCCCTTTGCTTTTCCCCCCGACTCCCCGCCCCATAGCACTTATGTATATATCTGTAATTCTACTTATTTATATTGATGCTTGTTCACTTGTTTGGATGTGTATATAATCTATAAATCTATTTATTTATATTGGTGCCTGTTCACTTGTTTTGATGTCTGTCTCCCCCCTTCTAGACTATAAGCCCAGTGTGGGCAGGGATTGTCTCTCTTTATTGCTGAATTGTACTTTCCAAGCACTTAGTACAGTGCTCTGCACACAGTAAGCACTCAGTAAATCTGACTGAATGAATGAATGGATAGTCCATCCCTATCCTCTCTCTTGCTCCCTCCTAGACCTCCACCATCAACCTCTCACTTTCCAATGGCTTCTTCCCAACTGCTTTCAAACATGCTTCTGTCTCCCCTATCCTAAAAAAAATCCTCCCTTGATCCCATGGCTTCCTCCAGTCATCACCCCATCTCCCTCCTAACATTCCTCTCCAAACTCCTTGAGCGAGTTGTCTACACCTGCTGCCTCTACCTCCTCTCCTCCAATTCTCCCCTTGACTCTCTCCAATCTGGCTTCCACCACCTTCACTCCACAGAAACTGCTCTCTCTCAAAGGTCAACAATAACCTCCTTTTTGCCAAATCCAACAGCCCCTGCTCCATCCTAATCCTCCTCTACCTATCAGCTGCCTTCAACATCGTGGACCATCCCCTTCTACCAGAACCACCCTCAGCTGCACAGACACCATCCTCTCCCGGTTCTCCTCCTGGCTCTGTGGCCCCTCATTTTCAGTCCCTATCCATGGCTCCTCCTAATCCTCCCACCCCCTAACTGTGGGAATTCCTCAAAGCTGTTCTGGGTCTCCTCCTATTCTCCATCTACACCCACTCCCTTGGAAAATTCACAGCAGCCAAGCGAACTGCCTTCCCTCCTCCCCACTGAGGGCCAGCACCAACTCCCCACCGCATCATTGAGATGATCCCAGCAGATCCTGCTTCCCACTGCCCCGGCGGGGAGAACAAACTGGCAGCATGAGGTCTCATAAAAGCTCAGGAAAGCTAGTGGCTGCGGAGTCACTGCTGTAGACTCTGAATCACGAGGAGAAATTCTGCTCCTCTTCCATTAATTCTTATGCTGTTTGTTTTAATGTTTAAGTGCTTCGTTTCTCCCAATATGTCTGTCTCCACTCTTCCCACACTTCTACTCATAGATTGTGAGACCCCCGAATGACAGGGTCTGTGACTAATTCCCACCTGCATAATCTTTTCCAATGCTTAGTACAGTGCTCTGAACATAATAAGCACTTAATAGAAGCAATCATAACTACTACTAGCGAACCTCGCCCCTCTCCTTCTACAACCCAGACCACATGCTTCGCTTTCCTCACACCACCCTACATGCTGTACTTGGATCTCGTCTACATCACCACTGCCTCCTTGCCCCCAACCTGCCTTTGGCCTGGAACTCCCTCCCCGCTTCATATACCGCAGACCACTATTCCCCCCCTACACCTCCAAAGCCCTCCTAAAGTTATCTCCTCCAAGAGGCCTTTCCCGACTATGCCCTCATTTTCCCACCCTATCTGCTCTTCCCTATGTCACCTACGTGCTCATTCTGTACCCCTTAAGCATTTTCAGACACACTCCACCTCCAGCCCCAAGGCACTGATGTCCATGTCCTCAGACTGCCATTTCCTCGGGCTGTAATCTATTTTAACGTCTGTCTCTTCCTCTAGACTGCAAACTTGTTGTGGGCAGGGATCACGTCTACTGACTCTGTTGTTCTGCCTTCTCCCGAGCACTTAGAACAGTGCTCCACACGGAGTAAGCGCTCCACAAATACCACTGACTGACGGCCTGATTGATGGGTGTCTAGGAGAGCAAGGCGCAGGTGGTTCCTCTGAGCGTCCCGGTGCTCTCGGCTGGACGGCCCTGATCAGGCTGAGCTCAGGGTGCTCCCGGTGGGGAGAGTGACCAGCCCGGGATGCGGAGCTTGTCCCCGAGTCTCAGGGCGCCGAGGCCCGCCAGCTCTTCTCAGGACGCGCCGCCAGGGAGGAACCTGGACTCGGGCTGGCCCCTCGGGGACCACCACAAGTCCGGCCTTTGTGCCTCTGAGTCGGGGTCGATCCTCCCTGTGGACCCGGGGGAAGGGAGGAGAGAGGGGCTGGCTGGGGAAGTCTCTTCTTCCCCAGGGAGGGTGCCACCCTCTGAAGATGGTCACCTGCAGATAGGGGGAGGGGGCGCAGGGGGCGGGGAGAGGGAATGGAACTCTGGACCTGTGCCCAGAACCACTCACAGAGATGGAGATCCCGGGCAGCCGCCCCTCCACAACATGCACCCACCTGGGGGGATGGCCTCCAGTAAGATGAGCTGACGCTCCAGGAACCGTCTTCGGGCTCGCTGCCTCTGCAGCTGCAGCTGTGCCCTGAGGGCCACTCCTTCCCTGCAGAGGCTCCGGCACCTCCGCTCCTGCGCCCGCTTCGCTCTGCCCCAGACAGAAGGGTCAGCCTCAGCCCCAGTCTCACCACCAACCAACCGGGGCGGCCGCCCACTTCCATCAACTTGGATCCCCTGGACCCGGCCCCGCCTATGTCTCCTGCTCCTTGGGCAGGGAACCTCCCCGCCCCCAAATCCAGCCCGTCCCAGCCCAGCTCCACCCCGTAGTGGGACAGAGGGGGCTTTGGGTTCTGCAGGACTGGATTTGGGCCCGCCTAGACCTGGTCCTCCCCACCCTGAGCCCAACAGGCAGTGAAAGGTTTGGGGCAACATCCCCACAGACACAGTCCAGTACTGGACTGCGTCAGGCCACGTTACTGTCCCATGGATGCAGCCCAGCCCAGCCTCCCTCTGCGCCCCCCTAGGAAGAGGGAAGTAGGGACGGGGCCAACCCACAGAGGCACGGCCCACAGGGACAGGGCCAGGGACAGGCCATGGGAGAGGAGCCAGGGCCAGGCTGAACGAGTGAGATCAGGCCTTGGGGCACGGCCAGTGCACAGGGGTGGGGCCAGGCTGTGGAGGCAGGTCCAGGCTGGAGGCCCAGACCAGCTGCCAGCCCACTGGCTGGTCCCCTGACAGCTTGGGTAAGCGTTATCAGCACCGAACGTGTCTCCGCCGCCCCTCCTGACAAGAGGCTGAGGTCCACGAGGCCCACGACTCTCCTCAGCCCAGGGCCCCAACCTGTTCAGGGCCCGAAGTCCCCGGTTCCTCCCGCAGGCCCCAGCGCCCCATCCGGTTCGATCTGCCGGGCCGAGGGAAGGGAGCGCAGGAGCAGGGGCGGTTCGGACTCTCGGTCACTGAGGGGAAGGTCCAGCAACCCTGGGCCGAGTGGCCACATGGCCGGCGCGCTAGGTTTGGGACTGAAAGCCTCTGACGACCGGCCACTCCCGCCTGGCCTGTGCCACGTGGCCTGGGCTCTGAGAGCCTCATCTGCCCGAGGCAGAGCGCCCCTTGGCCTGGGGCATCGGGATGGCGGGGCAGTGCCAGCGGGCCGCCCCTCCCCCAGTCCCGCCAAGGCCTGTGGCATCGCCACACGCACCTGAAGCTTCGCTGCAGCGCCATCACCGCCCGGGGAAGTTTGCTCAGCCTCTGGCGTGTCCGGAAGCCCCGCCAGGCAGCCTGGATGGTACATGCCGCATGCTGTCGTTTCTGAAACACAAACACGGCGGGGCATGACGTGGCACCACTGCGGCGCCTGCTTGCTCAGGACCAGCCCATCACCTAGCCCCCTCCTACCTCACCTCCCTTCTCTCCTTCTATAGCCCAACCCGCACACTCCGCTCCTCTGCCGCTAACCTCCTCACTGTGCCTCGTTCTCGTCTGTCCCACCGTCGACCCCTGACCCACGTCCTACCTCTGGCCTTGAATACCCTCCCTCCTCACATCCGCCAAACTAAAACACTTCCCCTCTTCAAAGCCCTACTGAGAGCTCACCTCCTCCAGGAGGCCTTCCCAGAGCAAGGCGCCCCACCCCCCCTCGCTTTTTCCTCTGCCCCACCTCCCCTCCCCATCACCCTTACTCCATCCCTCTGCTCTACCCCCTTCCCCACCCCACAGCCCTTTGTGTATATTTGTACATATTTATTATTCCATTAATTTTATTAATGATGCATATAGATCTATAATTCTATTTATCTATTCTGCTGATATTGATGCCCATCTACTTCTTTTGTTTTGTTGTCTGTCTCCCCCTTCTAGACTATTCTCATTGTTGGGTAGGGATTGTCACTATCTGTTGCCGAATTGTATTCTCCAAGCACTTAGTACGGTGCTCTGCACACAGTAAGCACTCAATAAATATGACTGAATGAATGAAGCTGCTCCAGGGTCCGCGGACACATCACAAATACAGTAATAATAACTGTGGTATTTATTAAGTGCTTACTATGCGCCGGGCACTGCACTAAGCACTGCGGTAGATACAAAGTAATTGGGCTGGATACAGTCCTTGTCCCACGTAGGGCTGACGGTCTTGATTCCCACTTTCCGGATGAGGTAACTGAGGTACAGAGAAGTGAAGTGACTTGCCCAAGGTCACACAGCAGACATGTGGCAAAGGCAGGATTAGAACCTAGGTCCTTCTGATTCCTGGGTCCGTACTCTATCCCCTAGGCCATGCTGTTGCCCATCTGAGACAGGGCTGAGGGTGAAGTGGGACCAATTAGAGACAAGAAAAAGAGACTCGGGCCCAGGCCGTTCTCACAAGGAGGGGTCTGGAGCCGGGTTAGGACAGGCAGGAAAGGTCTCGGGCAGGGGCAGTGAACTGCAGGCCGGCGCTCTTCTTCATAGAAAAAACCAGGTGCTCGGGCAGGATGCGCTCCGACCAATCCTGCACGGGAGGGAAAGGCGGGAGGGACACGGCCCGTGGCAGGGAGGGTGGAGATTCTGGAACCGCTGGATCGGAGACAGGAGGACCCAAAAATTGAGACGGGGAGGGCAGTTTGGCAGCAAGTGTCCAAGTCAAAAATACGGCCCCCCGGGGGACAACTGAAGAGAAGCAGCGTGGCATAGTGGACAGAGCACAGGCCTGGGAGTCAGAAGGCCATGGTTTCTAATTCCGGATGCGCTACTTGCCTGTGTGACTTTGAGCAAGTCTCTCTGTGCCTCACTTGCCTCATCTGTAAAATGGGGAATGAGAGCGTGAGCCCCGTGTGGGACGGGGACTGTGTCCAACCCAATTTGCTTGTATCCCCCCCGGCGCTTAGTACAATGCATGACATAAAGTGCTTAACAAATAGCGCAATTATTACTATTATTACTATTGAAGGTGTGAACGCTAGCGGACCAGCCTGGGCCACACTAGGTTTGCAACTTCCGTCCCCTCCACTCTACTGAGACTGCTCTCTCTAAGGTCACCCATGACCTCCTTCTTGCCAAATCCAATGGCTCCTACTCCATTCTAATCCTCCTTGACCTCTCAGCTGCCTTGGACACTGTCGACCATCCCCTTCTCCTCCACACTTTATCTCACCTTGGCTTCACGGACTCCATCCTCTCCCGGTACTCCTCTTATCTCTCTGGCCGGTCATTCTCGGTCTCCTTCGCTGGCGCCTCCTCCCCCTCCCATCCTTTAACTGTTGGAGTTCCTCAGGGGTCAGTTCTTGGCCCTCCTCAGTTCTCCACTTACACTCACTCCCTTGGTGAACTCATTCGCTCTCACGGCTTCGACTACCATCTCTACGCAGATGACACGCAGATCTACATCTCTGCCCGTCCTCTCCCCCTCCCTTCAGGCTCACATCTCCTCCTGCCTCCAGGACGTCTCCACCTGGATGTCGGCCCACCACCTAAAACTCAACATGAGCAAGACTGAGCTCATCTTCCCTCCCAAGCCCGGTCCTCTCCCAGACTTCCCTATCACCGTGGATGGTACGACCATCCTTCCCGTCTCTCAGGCCCGCAACCTTGGTGTTATCTTTGACTCATCTCTCTCGTTCACCCCACACATCTGAACCGTTACCGAGACCTGCCGGTCTCACCTTTATAATATCGCCAAGATCCGCCCTTGCTTCTCCACCCAAACGGCTACCTTACCGCTACGGACTCTCGTTATATCCCGGCTAGACTACTGTGTCAGCCTTCTCTCTGATCTCCCTTCCTCCCGTCTCTCCCCGCTCCAGTCTAATCTTCACTCCGCTACCCAGCTCATCTTCCTGCAGAAACGTTCTGGGCATGTCACTCCCCTTCTTAAAAACCTCCAGTGGTTGCCTATCAACCTCCGCTCAAAACAAAAACTCCTCACTCTAGGCTTCAAGGCTCTCCATCACCTTGCCCTTTCCTACCTCTCCACCCTTCTCTCTTTCTACCGCCCACCCCGCACGCTCCGCTCCTCTGCCGCCCACCTCCTCACCGTCCCTCGGTCTCGCCTATCCCGCCGTTGACCCCCGGGCCACGTCCTCCAGCGGTCCCGGAATGCCCTCCCTCCTCACCTCCGATAATCTAATTCTCTTCCCCTCTTCAAATCCCTACTTAAATCTCACCTCCTCCAAGAGGCCTTCCCAAACTGAGCTCCCCCCTTTTTCCCTTCTGCTCCCTCTACCCACCCCTTCACCTCTCCGCAGCTAAACCCTCTTCTCCCCCCTTTCCCTCTCCTCCTCCCCACCTCCCGTCCCACCCCCTCAGCACTGTACTCGTCCGCTCAACTGTATATATCTTCATCACCCTATTTATTTTGTTTAATGAGATGTACATCACCCTGATTCTATTTATTTGCCATTGTTTTTATGAGATGTTCTTCCCCTTGACTCTATTTATTGCCATTGTTCTTGTCTGCCTGTCTCCCCCGATTAGACTGTAAGCCCGTCAAAGGGCAGGGACTGTCTCTATCTGTTGCCAATTTGTACATTCCAAGCACTTAGTACAGCGCTCTGCACATAGTAAGCGCTCAATAAATACTATTGAATGAACGAATGAATGAACTCCGGGCTCCCAAGACTCGTAGGGCTCTCGGGCTCTGAAGTCAACATCCTCTTGGCATTATCCTAGATGATTCCCCACCCACTCCTCTCATGGTCAGTCTGTGGCTAAATCCTGCCAGTCCTTCCTCTGCCACCTCACCAGAATCCGTCCCTCCTCCTTCCCCACCCGAGGCCACCTTGCCCGTCCAGGTGCTGGCGCTTTGACTGTAGCAGGGCCCGCGGCCACCCGGCCCGACTGACGCATTTACTGATCTCACTTCTCGAGGGCCACAGGTACGTTCCATGCAGACTGACAAGGGAGGATGGCAAAGATGTTAGCTGGGCAGAGCCCCAAATACTGCAATGCACGCTTCTCACCTGTGTATCTGTTGCCAGGCAGTCTGGGAAGCGGGCCAGCACCTCCAAGAGGCGGCTAAGTTCTGGGCCAAACCCTCTTCCGGTCCACTGCTCCCTCAGCACGCTGTGCAGTCCTGGAGGGCAATGAATGTCAGTCAGTCAGTCAATCATATTTACTGAGTGCTTATTATGTGCAGAGCACTGGACTGAGCACTTGAAAGAGTATATGGTGTAGTGGACAGAGCAGGGGCCTGGGAGTCAGAAAGCCATGGGTTCTAATCCGGGATCCACCAGATGTCTGCTGTGTGACCATGGGCAAGTCACTTCACTTCTCTATGCCTCAGTTCCCTCATCTGTAAAATGGGGATTATTATTATTAATAATAATAATAATGTCGGTATTTGTTAAGCGCTTA
Source organism: Ornithorhynchus anatinus (assembly GCF_004115215.2). NCBI lineage: Eukaryota > Metazoa > Chordata > Mammalia > Monotremata > Ornithorhynchidae > Ornithorhynchus > Ornithorhynchus anatinus. Next base: position 186,264,029 of record NC_041728.1, on the reverse strand, counting down.
CAATGTGCAGAGAACTGTTCTAAGCGCTGGGGTAGATACAGGCTAATCAGGTTGTCCCATGTGAGGCTCACAGTCTTCATCCCCATTTTACAGATGAGGGAACTGGGGCACAGAGAACTTCAGTGACTTGCCCACAGTCACACAGCTGACAAGTGGCAGAGCCGAGATTCGAACCCATGACCTCTGACTCCCAAGCCCGTGCTCTTTCCACTGAGCCACGCTGCTTCCCTGAGAGTGTGAGCCCCATGTGGCACAGGAACCCGGTTTACCCACCCCAGTGCTCAGTACAGTGCCTGGCACATAGTAAGTGCTTAACAAATACCATAATAATAATAATTATTACAACACTATAACAATAAACAGAAACGTTCCCTGCCCACAGTGAGCTTACAGTCTAGGGCCGGGGGAGACAAACGTTAATGGGTTGGAGGCCCCAGAGGGTTAAGGTTTCAAGGGTGCTGACATGTCATCGTAGACATCTCCTCCCATTTCCCCTCCACCCGACAGGGCGGGGCCCCGGGGGCTGATGCCTGGCTGAGACCGGCAGACCCCCAAGTTCCCCAGCTCCCACCCTGGGACGTCTGGCTGATTGTCCTAACGTCCCCTCACATCCCCGCACCCCCGCCGGGCAGCCCCTGAGAGGTTCGGGACTCAAGCCCCGATCCATCAATCCATCAGTTCTATGAGCCTTGATGATGTAGTGGATAGAGCCCGGGCCCGGGTGTCGGAAGACTGTGGGTTCGCACTCGTCTGCTGTACAGTGCTCTGCACACAGTAAGCGCTCAATAAATACGATTGAAGTGAATGAATGTTGTGTGGCCTTGGGCAAGTTACTTCACTTCTCTGTCCCTCAATGATCTCATCTGTAAAATGGGGATTGAGACTGTGAACCCCTCGTGGGACAACCTGATTACCTTGTATCCACCCCAGTGCTTAGAACAGTGCTTGGCACATATTAAGCGCTTAACAAATACCATCATCATTATTATTATAATTATTGCACGATACTCAGGTTGGGCACAGTCCCTGTGCCACGTGGAGTTCAGAGTCTAATCAATCAACCAACCACTCAATCAGTTGAATTTATTGACTGCTTACTGTGCTCAGAGCACTACTAAGCGCTTGGGAGAGGATAATATAACAGAGTGGGTAGATACGTTCCCTGCCCACAATCAGCTTACAGTCTAGACTGGGGGAGGAGGATTTAATTCTCATTTTACAGATGAAGTAACTGAGGTCCAGAAAAGTGAAGTGCCTTGCCCAAGGTCACACAGCAGACAAGTGGCAGCGCTGGGATTAGCACCCAGGTCCTCGTCTACCGGGCCTGGGCTCTTTCCACTAGGCAGTGCTGCTTCTCAAGGGGGAGTGTTGTATAGCTTCACGGCAACTCAACTCTCTGCTTCAACCCACATATTCAGTCAATCAATAAATCCTGTCGATTCTCTCCTCGTAACAGTGTGAGGAACAGCGTGGCCTAGTGGATAGAGCATGAGCCTGGGAATCAGAAGGACCTGTAGGTGCTAAGCCCGGCTCCGCCACTTGTCTGCTGTGAGACCTTGGCCAAGTCACTTCACTTCTCTGAATCTCAGTTACCTCATCTGTAAAATAGGGATTGAGACTGCATCTACATGGGACATAGACTGCATCCAAACTGATTAGCTTGTAACTACCCCAGCGCTTAGTACAGTGCTTCACACAAAGTAAGCCCTTAACAAATACTATAAACATGCAAAAAAACTCACCTCCAGAATCTACCCTTATCTCTCCATCCAAAGGGCCACTCACTTTGCTGATAATCCAAGCCCTTGTCATCGGCCATCTTGATTACTACCTCAGCCTCCAGCCTTGCTGGCCTCCCTGCCTCGAACCTCTCTGGTCATCGCTACCCCACGATGCATTTGGGAACTCCCCCACACCCCTCTTGCACTTTATTCATTCAATCATATTTATTGAGCGTTTACTGTGTGCAGAGCATGTACTAAGTTGCTTGGAAAGCACAATTCGGCAACAAATACAGACAATCCCTACCCAACAACGGGCTCACAGTCTCTTTACACTCTGTGGCTTTCTCTGACTCGGACTTAAGCTCCTCGAGGGCAGGGATCAAGTGTACTGACACGACTGTTCTCTCCAAGCTTCTAAGATCAGGGCTTTTGCCCAGAGCTCACTAAATTCAACAGATTGTTGGATCAATGGGCCCCCTTCGCCGTGCCTGTCCCCACCCCCAGGGAGGGGGACGGTCCCCTGTACCTTTGTAGCGGGCAGCCAGCGAAGGCCCACCTGCGGCCTGAGACTCTGCCACAGACAGGAGCGCTTGCGTGCAGACGCGGCCCACCGCCGGGTGGGTGGATGATGAGAGCTTGAAGACCAGCTCGTCCAAGATTGGGTCAAGGATTTCCTCTTCGGTTCCGAGGGGCTCCTCCCTGCTCACGACATGGTAGCCAGACTGTGGGCCGGCGGAGCGCGGGGAGGTCCCGCGGGACCTGGGCCTGGGTGGTGTGGGATGGCCTGAACTGCCCTGGCCTTGAGAGGCAGGGTGGCCCAATGGGGAAAGCATATAGCCCTGGGTGTCAGGGGACTGGGGTTGCCTTCTCTTCACTAGCTAATGGACCAAGGGCCTGGGAGTCAGAAGGACCTGGGATCTAATCCCACCTCCGCCACGTGTCTGCTGTGTGACCTTGAGCAAGTCACTCACTTCTCTGGGCCTCAGTTCCTCATTTGTAAAATGGGGATTAAGACTGTGAGTCCCACGTGGGACATCCTGATTACCTTTTATCTACTTCAGCGCTTAGTACAGTGCCTGGCACACGGTAAGTGCGTAACAAATACTATTTTTTTTTTTAAAAGCTGCCAACTGCTAATGCCTGAAGTGAGCCCGGCACAGGGCGGAGGAGAGTGGATCTAGGGAAGGTTGAGTGGAATTGAAGTCACTGTCCCCTGAGCTTTGTCACTGGACCTTTTGGTCCTTTACCATCTGCTCTGGAGTGTGCAATTTTGATTATCCCCTCCGAGACCCAGAGGTATCAACCACTCTAGAATGGCTGGGCCACCCCAAAAATTATCCCCTGGAGATAAAATCCTGCCTCCCATCTAATGCTCATTCACCTCTTCCCTCAGGCGTCCGGCTGAACGACCCCAGAACCCAACGCCTGGTCACCTGTTGGCTTGGAGGACACTCTGCAACATGGTCACCACGGCCACTCCTGTCTCCACATCATCAGTCAGCAGCAGCTGGAGGAAATGGTCATTCCGCAGAACTGCAATGCAATAACAGGCTTGCGGATGTCAGGGCCATGACACAGAGGAGTGGGCCACCTGGAGAGGCCCAAGGGACACTTCTCCATTCTTGGACCCTCATGCCGAAGGGGGCCCACCACCTTCCCACTCCTCCCGCCTAACCCGCTAAGCCAAAGAACAGCTGGTGCCCCTCCCTCGGCTCCCTCACCCGACCCCTGGCCCCGCCCGCCCTGCCTTCTGCCTCCTCTCTCTTCACATCCGGCAGAAGGCCGCTCTCCCCATTTTCAAGACCCTCGGTCATCCCAGCCCTCCTATAAGGCCGTCCCCACCACGTAATCTCCCCTCTCCCCAGGAGACATCCCCATAACCACCCATTCAGCCTCAACTTTAACCTCCAGTAGCACTTCTGGGTGAGTGGGTCAAATGAACTACGGAGTTGTCCTAAGTTTTCAGAGAAGACACCACTGACGGAGAAGTTCACCTTCAAGCGTGTGACTGGCTGAAAATGCTACATCGGGTCACAATGGGCATACAAAAAGGCTGTGCTGTGTTATCATGCTTCAAGTTTGAAGCACCTAGAGCTGCTATTTCTTTGCCTCCTTGTTTCTCTTTCCATGAAAAGTTTTTGCTCCAAGACAGCTGTTCCCTTCTTGATGGCAGCGCACCATGTTGGTCCGTCCTCGGCCACTCTCTCCTGGTTTTGGCTGGGTGGCAGCCTTGTCTGAGGGTTTGTTTCCCTGTGTCCTTAAAATGCTTCCTCTGCCCTCCTGACTTTCGGTTTCTCAACATCAGCTCCCCACCCTGAAGCTGTTGGGGTCTCCCGGTGTCGCCCTGTCTCCTCCTGCGTCCTGCCCGGGTAGCCGTGTGGAGGCGAGAATAGCTTAGACGCTGGGAGACTGATGACGCTCCAGAGCTTGGCTGTCCATGATCTCTTCTCGCCATCTGATACTGAGCCTGGCCCATCAGTGATGCTGGTGGAAGTGTCTGAGGAACTGGACGTTGTGTCTGTGTGGGATCTGGGTTTTTCAGATGGCTGGGCAACTCAAACTCTGGAGACCTTTTGTCCAGGCTGGAGCCTGACACCCCACTGTCACCAATCTGTTGGTCATCTCCAGAGGATGTGCTGTTTTCTATCTACTGTTGCAGTGTTGGTTGCTGTGCTGCCTAGGTAGCAAATTCAGTCACAGCTTTTATCAATCAATCAATTGTATGTTTAGAGAGCACTGTACAGCACTATACTAAGCTCTTGGGAGAACACGATACAGTACAATTTGTAGGCACATTCCCTGCCCACAACAAGAGCACGGGCTTGGGAGTCAGAGGACGTGGGTTCTAATCCCAGCTTTGTAACTTGTCTGCTGTGTGACCTTGGGCAAGCCACTTAACTTCTCTGTGCCTCAGTTCCCTCATCTGTAAAATGGGGATTAAGAGTGTGAGCCCCAAGTAGGGCCACCTGATTACCTTGTGTCTACTCTAGCGCTCCCTCCAAACATCCGCCAAACTAGCTCTCTTTCCCACTTCTAAGCCCTATTGAGAGCTCACCTCCTCCAGGAGGCCTTCCCAGACTGAGCCCTCCTTTTCCTCTGCTCCTCCTCTCCTCCTCAACACCTGTATTCCCTCCCTCTGCTCTACCCCCTTCTCTGGCGCACAGCCCTTGTGCATATTTGTACATAATTATTATTCTAGTTATTTTATTAATGATGTGTATAGATCTATAATTCTATTTATCTATTTTGATGCTATTGACACCTGTCTACTTGTTTTATTTTGTTGTCTGTCTCCCTCTTCCAGATTATGAGCCTGTTGTTGTGTAGGGATTGTCTCTATCTGTTGCAAATTGTACTTTTCAAACGCTGAGTACAGTACTCTGCACACAGTAAACATAAATATGACTGAATGAATGAATGGATGGTTGGCACATAGTAAGCGATTAACAAATACCATAATTATTGTTAACAAGTTTAGAGTCGACAGCTTTCAGTTACAGTCAGGTAGCTCTCTATGCACTATTTAAGCACTAACCTGTATATATATCCACTTCTTCCTCTCTGAAAATTTCTTAATTGTTTCCACTGCTCCTTCAAGGTAGGGAATGTGTCTGATAACTGTATCATTTCCTTCCAAGCACTACCATCTTAATACACTCGAGCATCATCTGAATTGGAAGTGACAGCACTTCCAGAATTGGTGTTGGCAGATGACTGGGCCCTAGTGGTCCGCGCCCGGGGAGACAAGCAAGCAATCGTCCAGGATCGGTGTTTGCAAATGATGGGGCTCTGGCGGCCCATGTCTGGGGAGACGGGCAAGTAAGCATCCAAGAACAGTGTTGGAAAATGACTGGGCCCTAGTGGCCTGTGCCCATGGAGACAGGCAAATGATCATCCAGGATCGGTGTTGGCACGAGTGAGCCCTAGAGGCCCGTGCCCGGGGAGGCAGGCAAATGATGGTCCAGGATTGGCACTGGCAGATGACTGGGCTCTAATGACCTGTGCCCACGGATAAGGGCAAGTGATCGTCCCGGATCGTTGTTGGCAGATGACTGGGCCTTGGTGGCCCACCCCCGGGGAGACAGGCAAGTGACTGTAAACCACTTCAACAAAGGAGGGCTGACTCGGTCCTACGGGCAGAGAACAAGTCTGCTAATTCTGTTACGTTGGACTCTCCTAAGCACTTGGAACTGTGCTCTGCATATAGTAAATGCTCAATAACCACCACTGATTGTCTGATAAAGAAAATCCAGGTGATGGTGCAGACTGCACCGGAAAAGCCATACACACAACCAACAATTCACACCTGCCAACACACAGCCACTATCTAAAACAGAGAAGCAGCATGGAAGCCTAGGGTACAAAGCCCGGGCCTGGGGGTCAGGAGAATCTGGGTTCTGATCCCGGCTCTGCCACTCGTCTGCTCTGTAACCATGGGTGAGTCTTTTCACCTCTCTGTGCCTCAGTCACCTCATCTGTAAAATGTGGGTTTAGACTGTGGTGAGCCCTATGTGGGGCAGGAACTGTGTCTAGCCTGATTAACTTGTATCTACACCCAGCGCTTAGTACAGTTCCTGGCACATAGTAACTACTTAAAAAATACCATTAAAAACCTCCGCAAAACATTAAATGCTGTCACAGAATTGTGTGGCTTAGGCAGCACACTGACCATCGATGCAGGACGTGAGAAGAATGAGCAACAGAGGGATACCCAAGCAATGAGAAGCTGTGCAGCCAAGTGGAAAGAGCCCGAGTCTGGGCACTGAAGGATCTCGGTTCCTTTACTGGATTTGCCACTTTCAAATCAATCACTCATTCAATCAATGATATTTACTGAGTGCTTACTGTTTGCAGAGCATTGTGCAAAGTGCTTGGGAAAGTATAAGATAACAGAGTTTGATAGATGCATTCCCTGCCCACAAGAGGGGGAGATAGGCATTGATAGAAATAAATTCATTATAGCAATGTATGTAAGTACTGTGGGGCTGAGGGTGGAATGACTGCCACGTGTCCAAGGGGTTAGTCCCAAGTGTTTAGATGATACAGTAAGCAAAGGGAGTCAGGGAAAAGAGGGCTTAATCAGGGAAGGACCCTTGGAAGGGAGGATGCCTGCCTGCTGAGCGAGTTTGGGCAGTTAACTTCTCTGTGTCTCAGTTTCCTCTTCTGTAAAATGGGGATAAAAACATCTGCTCTCCCCTCCGATACCCTGTGACCCCCCTGTGGGACAGAGACCGTTTCTCCAGTGTTGGGCACATAGTAAGCGCTTAACAAATATCACTGTGGGATGTAGAATTGAGATTGAGAAACTGGAAGCCAGGGTGGTAGAGGAAGCCTTTTAAGGACACCGTAAAATCAAACCTCAGACAAGGCTTCATCGCAGCTGGAAACCGGGCATCACTGGCTCCGTTTGGATCAGCGTGGCACAATGCCACCAAGAAGGGAGTGGCTCTCTCAGAGCAAAAGCTTCGTGAGGAACCTGAGATCAGGCACAGCAAGTGGCAAGCACAGCACAAGGGACAGTGTTTTTGTGTGCCAATGAAGCAGCGTGGCTTAGTGGAAGGAGCACGGGCTTGGGAGTCAGAGGTCGTAGGTTCTAATCCCAGCTCTGCCACTTGTCAGCAGTGTGACTTTAGGCAAGTCACTTAACTTCTCTGTGCCTCAGTGACCTCATCTGTAAAATGGGGATTAAGACTGTGAGCCCCACGCGGGACAACCTGATTACCTTGTATCTACCCCAGCGCTTAGAGCAGTGCTTGGCACATAGTAAGCACTTAACAAAAACCATCATTGTTATTTTCAATCTCTCTCTTTCTCTCTCTCGTCTTCTCCCAATATGAAGGGTGATCGTACAGTCTGGTGCACAGCCCCCAGCGGACGCTCAGGAAATGCCTTATCCCCCTTCCTCTGCCCCCTCCCCACCCACTACTACTACTAGAGTCAGACGGAGGTGGGGGGTCAGCGAGGTGCCAGTCCAGGGGGGGCGTTCTGGTCAGAGCAACCGCCTGGGCCTGTCCTATGCTGTGGTGGCCCCAGAAGGGAGCTTGGTGGGGGTCTGCTCTGCCCAGGTGGGAGCGGGGCTAGGAGATCTGGAATGACTTCACATCAGACTGGGGGGCCTTAGTCAAGTGGGGCGTGGGTGGGGCACGGGCTGGGAAGCCACATAGCAGCAGTTGTGGTGCCAAGCGAAAAGGACCCTGTTGCCCCACACTGGGCCTTAACCCCTTTTGGGGGGCTGGCACCGAGGGTACCGGACGACTTACAGGTGACGAGGGAGAGAACATGATGAGGAAGGCTCTCCACAGCCCCCATACCCAACCCCCGAACACCACCTCAAGCCCTTCCCCCCCACCCCCACCCCAACTCCTCAGGCCCCCTTGCTCCTTTACCAAACTTGCTGAGTTTCCGGTGCCCTCCCAGAAGGCAGCAGAGGGAGTCCATCACAGTCAGGAAACAGCGCAGAAATTCAGCTCTCTCTTCCTCCTTGGTACAAAGAGCCACTGCCATCACCTCACTGCCCATGTGGCCAGTCCCTGCGGGGCGCCACCCTCCGCTCCCTGCTGCCCCCAGACAGCCAGAGGCCCTGCCTGTGCCCGCCGGGCAGCCGTGGCGAAGATGACAAGACCCAGGGATGCCGCCCACTGGGCTCACATTCTTTCCCTCAGCGAGACCGCCCCAAGGCGCTGCTCCAGTCCTTGGGACCCCCACAGCCCCAGCTGCCCTACCGGTTGCAGCCAGGCCCAGAGAGGGATCTGTCTAAACTTGTTGACCAGGCAATAATCCTCAAACCGATTTCTGGGCTTGCCTCTGTTGAATCTCAACTCCCTTTTCCCCTACTTCCCCGCGGAGCGACGGAAGGACAGTTGGTCAAACAGGGCAGAGTCCCCAGACGTGGTACAGCCCGCTCCTCCTGCTACCTCCTGCCAGTACCTCTCACTTCCCTTGGGCCCTCCCACCTACCCTCACTTTCTCTGAACCCTCCTGCCTATGCTCACTTCCCTCAGCCCCTTCCGCCTCTTTCCCCAACCTCCTCCATTTCCCCCAGCCCGTCTCACATCTCCCTCCCGGCCCTTCCTCCTTCTCTGCCAGATCGGGGCACGGACCCAAGCATGGTTCCTGGAGACGGCAGGTGAATGCACAGCGGGAGGGCGTAGACACAGGCGGACGTAGATGCGAGCCTGGGAGGCTGAGCAGCCGGGCCCTCGCGCAGGCAAGCATACATTCACGTACCTTAATGGCCCGGATATAGCGCTCCTGAAGGCGTCTCCCCAAAAGCAGGCAGTTGTCTACGGCCGAGGGAAGGGATTTATGGTAAAATTCCTCCGCACTTTCTTCTGGCTCCAGCCCCACACAGCAGTGACTGAAATGGAAAGATCTGAGCTCAGGGCTTCACCTGCCTGTCTCTAAATGTGTGTGTGTGTCTATTTGTGAAAGTGTGAGGTCATTAACTGCGTATGGTGAAACTCCCCCGTGGGAGTGGGTGGGTCCAAGTCCCTGGACACGCGGGGCCGTGGGCCCTGTGTGGGTGGGGGTTGGGGTCCGTCTGATGACCTTGGGCCTCGGTTGGTGGCCGGTGCACAGCAGGCACACAGTGGGGGCTCAGTACAAAGCATGAAAGGCGACTCTCCGGACTGGCCGGGCATGGCGATCGTAGGAGGAGCGTTGGGGCTCCAACTCGCGGAACCGGGACGCCTCGGCCGGGCCTTGGCCCAGCGGCCCCAGGGACAACCAGCCGGCCACTGGGGAGGGTCTGCCCGTGCAGGATTGAGCGGGAGGGAGAGCGGGGCCGGAGGCCGGTGAGCACCGTTCACCTCACGATGCGGGCGAGGCGCGCGGGCGTGGTCCAGCCGCCGGGGGTGCCCGAATAGTCCCGCCGCAGGACCAGAATGCAGAACGCGATGAGATCGTAGTCACGGGCGTCCCGCTGGAGGGCCTGCAGCTGGCCACTTCCCGATGGGGCGTCCTGCAGGATCGCTGTGGGGAGGGATGGCCAAAGGGAGGTTCAAATCCCCAGCCCCTCCCTCCTCTCCCCTCCCATTAATTCATTCAATCGTATTTATTGAAGGTTTACTGTGTGCAGAGCACTGTACTAAGCGCTTGGGAGAGGACAATACCACAATAAACAAACACGTTCCCTGCCCACACAAGCTTACGATCTAGAGGCGGGGAGACAGACATTAATACAAATTAATAAATTACAGATATGTATATAAGTACTGTGGGGGGGGAGGGGTTCTCCACTCTCTCCTCCCTCCTTCCCGCCATCCCTCCCTCCATCTGCTAATTTGTCGCAGGAAACACCACCCTGTAGCAAAACAAGCCGCAAGACATTTGTAGGGTCTGGCAAGACACGCGCAGCAAGCCTGAAGCCAGGGGATCTCCCAGGCCCCTGCAGCTGGGGCTGGGGGGATGCCCTTCCCCGGGACCAGGTGGGTGGATGCCCTGGGAGCAATTGGGGGGGGGGGAGGGGCAGGATGATGGGGGTCATTCTGTTCTAGCCAGGACGGGAGGAGCCCGAGGCCACTTCTGTGCCTTCTTGCCCCCACCTCTCAGCGAGGGGTGTCGTCTTGCCCGTCACCATCACTACCGTTTGGGCTGCTTTGTGGGGGTACAGCATTTTTCCGCCGATTTCCTCCCCAGGTCATCCTGTTCTGGGGGGGCAGGGCCGGTAAGTGAGGGCCGGTGAGCGTGGGCCAGTGAGCGGGTCAGATTCCAGGGCGGCGAATTGTGCCAGGCACTCAGAACGGGACCTCTACCCTACCATGATCGACACTGCTGTGCCAGCCAACCCGGGAGCTGATGGCTCCACCACCACCACCGAAGCCCACTCCGCTCCTCCCTGCCCCAAGCCAGGTGGCCTGTCTGGGAAGAATGGGTAAGAACGTCTACTGTTGGGTCTCCTCACTCTGCTACTGCCCTGGGCCCAGGCTGCCACCTGGCTCATCTCCAGGGATCCCCGGGGCGGGGAACCTGACTGCATAGCCCGGGAGCCCCCTAAATCTGCCACGGTTGGAGTCAGCGGGTCAGGGGGGACCGGCCAGGCAACGGTGCCCAGGTGGAATGTTCCGGGCTCACTGGTGCCCAGCTTTGAGGCCCCGCATGTGGCCAGAAGGTAGAAGGGCAGGAAGACAAACTCCCTCTTTCCCACCTGGTGCGGGTCCGGCCACACAAAGGGGGCCCAGGGTGGCAGCGCTCCTCCCCCGGGCCCGCCGCGGCCTTCCGTGAGCCGGTTCCTGAGGTGAGGCCGGAGGCGGCCCCGGCGGGGCTTCCTACCTTCCAACTTCAACAGCGCTGTCGGGACGTCCTGCTCCGGGCTCTCGGCGACTTCGGCCGCCAGACGCCGCACCCTCGGGTCCAGGCTCCGTGGCTCCATCCGGTCTGCTGCGACCGGACGAGGCGACGGCGGCAACGGTGCCGGGAGTTAGGCTTCAGGCCTGAAACTCTCAGTCCGGTGGTGGCTGGCAGAGGACGGCAGCGGCGCTCGTGGAGCCAAGCTTGGAAACCTTTAGGGACAGGCAGATTAAATTTGATTTTTAGCGTTTTCATCCTCAACTCCCTAAACCACAGTGTTACTCAATTTCGGGAAACTTCAAGTCCCAGCCCTGGACTTGGGTCCCAAAACCTAGTCTCTCTCCCTCCCTCCAGGCTCGCATCTACTCCTGCCTTCAGGACATCTCTACTTGGATGTCCTCCCACCACCTCAAACTCAACATGTCCAAGACTGAGCTCCTTATCTTCCCTCCCAAGACCGTCCTCTTCCGAACTTTCCCATCACTGTGAACGGCACAACCATCCTTCCCGTCTCACAAGCCCACATCCTGGGTGTCAACCTTGACTCCGCTCTCTCATTCACCCCACCCATCCAATCCGTCACCAAATTCAGCCGGTCTCACCTTCACAACATCGCCAAGATCTGCCCTTTCCTCTCCATCCAAACCGCTACCATGTTAGTACAATCACTCATCCCATTCTGAATGGATGACGGCATCAGCCTCATTTCTGACCTCCCCACCTCCTGCCTCTCCCCACTGCCGTCCATACTTCACTCTGCTGCCCAGATTATCTTTCCACAGAAGCGTCACTTCGCTCCTCAAAAGTTTCCAGTGGTGGCCTAGCAACCTCCATATTAAACAAAAACTCCTGACTATTGGCTTCAAAGGTCTCCATCACTTTGCCCCCTCCTACCTCACCTCCCTTCCCTCCTTCTACCTCCCAGCCATACACTCTGTTCCTCTGGTGCCGCTAACCTTCTCACGGTGCCTCCATCTCGCCTTTCCCGCCGTCAACTCCTGGCACATGTCCTAATAATAATGTTGGCACTTGTTAAGCGCTTACTATGTGCAGAGCACTGTTCTAAGCACTGAGGTAGATACCGGGTAATCAGGTTGTCCCACGTGAGGCTCACAGTTAATCCCGATTTTACAGATGAGGTAACTGAGGCACAGAGAAGTGAAGTGACTTGCCCACAGTCACACAGCTGACAAGTGGCAGAGCCAGGAGTCGAACTCATGACCTCTGACTCCGAAGCCCAGGCTCTTTCCACTGAGCCACGCCCTCCCTCCTCAAATCCGCCAATCACACCTCCCCCCTTCAAAGGCCTACTGAAGGCTCACCTCCTCCAAGAGGCCTTCCCAGTTCCCCCACCCTTCTGCGTCGCCTCGACTCGCTCCCTTTGCCCTTTCCCCCCCTACCCCGGAGCACTTTCGTGTTTATGTATATATCTAAAATTCTATTTATTTATATTGATGCCTTACTTGTTTTGATGTGTATATATCTACAATTCTATTTATTCTCATTGATGCGTGTTCACTTGTTTTGATGTCTCCCCGCTTCTAGACTGTGAGGCCGGTGAAAACAAGCAGCATGGCTCAGTGGCAAGAGCCCAGGCTGGGGGGTCTGAGATCATGAGTTCAAATCCCAGTTCTGCCGCTTGTCAGCTGTGTGACCTTGGGCAAGTCACTTTACTTCTCTGTGCCTCAGTGACCTCACCTGTAAAATGGGCGGTAAGGCTGTGAGCCCCACGTGGGGCAACCTGATGACCCCGTATCTCCCCTGGTGCTTAGAAAAGTGCTCTGCACACAGTAAGCGCTTAACAAATACCAACATAATTATTATCATCACTTTGTATCCTCCTCAGCGCTTAGAACAGCGCTTTGCTCCTAGTAAGCGCTTAACAAATGCCTTCATTATTATTGCCTCTACTGCTCAATTGTGTGAGAAGCAGCGTGGCTCAGTGGAAAGAGCACGGGCTTTGGAGTCAGAGGTCATGAGTTCGAATCCCAGCTCTGCCACTTGTCTGCTATGTGACCTTGGGCGAGTCACTTGACTTCTCTGTGCCTCAGTTACCTCATCTGTAAAATGGGGATGAAGACTGTGAGCCCCACGTGGGACAACCTGATTCCCCTGTGTCTACCCCAGCGCTTAGAACAGTGCTCTGCACATAGTAAGCTTTTAACAAATACCCACATTATTATTATTACTTTCCAGGGGCTTAGTACAGTGCACCGAGTAAGCGCTCGATAAATACGATTGAATGAACAATGAATGACTGAACGAAAGCAGTGTGTTTGTGTGCACACAGCAGTCCAAACTCCCCCCAGCTCCGACCCCCGAGCCCTCACCCTGCCGTGTCCCTGCCGTGTCCCGGGCTGGTCCTCGGCCGATGGGGAGCCAATGGAGGCGGCGGCGGGAAGCCAGTGCGCATGCGCCCAGAGCGGAGCGGCTCATCATCTCCCCGGCAACCGCGGGGCGGGGCCGCGGTCGCGGCCGGGCGGGAGGGAACCAATCGGTGGCGGCCGATTGTTGCGCAGGCGCCCAGAGCGGAGCGGTCCATCTCCCCGGCAACCGCGGGGCGGGGCCGCGGCAGCGGGCGGGAACCAATCGGCGGCGGCCGATTGTTGCGCAGGCGCCCAGAGCGGAGCGGTCCGTCTCCCCGGCAACCCGGAGGCGGAGCCACGGCAACGGGCGGGCGGGAGGGAACCAATCGCGCGGAGCGGGGTCGGTTGGGCACCGGTGCTGCGCCCGGGCCGGGGCCGAAGATGAGGATAAGGAGGCTGCTGCCCGAGGAGGCGGGGGCCCTCACCCCGGACGGCCGCCCAAGGGTCCTCAAGCTGGGCGAGACTTTTCGGCGGAGGCCGCGCTGCGCCTTCCACACCCTGCGCTGTGAGGGACCGGTCCCGCCCCATCCTTCTCCATCCCGCCCCGCTCCGCCCCATCCCTCTCCATCCTCCCCGCCTCGGGCATGGCTTAGTGGAAAGACCCCCGTCTCCTGGGAGTCAGTGGTCGTGGGTTCTAATGATAATATTGGTATTTGTGAAGCGCTTACTATGTGCAGAGCACTGTTCTAAGCGCTGGGGGAGATTCAGGGCAATCAGGTTGTCCCACGTGAGGCTCACAGTCTTCATACCCATTTGACAGATGAGATAACCGAGGCACAGAGAAGTGAAGTGGCTTGCCCACAGTCACCCGGCTACCTCCGCCACTCGTCAGCTCTGTGACTTTGGGCAAGTCACCGCTCTGTGCCTCAGTTTCCTCATTTGTCAAATGGGGATTAAGACTGTGAGCCCCGCATGGGACAACCTGATTACCTTGTAGCTCCCCCAGCGCTTAAAACAGTGCTTGGCACATAGTAAGCGCCCAACGATTAACAGCATCATCATCCCCGGGGACTCCGACCCATCCCGCGGGCGGCAGCCGCTCCTGCAGGGCTTCGGGTCGGGGGTGGGCGGGAGGGGAGGGTCAGCCTTCACCCTATGTACTGAGCGTCGACTGAGCTGGACTGAGCTCTTCAGAGAGGCCCCCTCCAGACCGTGAGCTCACGGAGGGCAGGAAACATCGCTACCCACTCGGATGTATTATCCCTCCCAACCACTCAGTATAGTGCTCAGCACTTAGTAAACCCTAAATAAATACAATCGATTGTTTGATTGGAGGGTAGGGAACGTGTCTGCCAACTCTGTTGTATCTTGCAGCCCAAGCGCCCAGTACGGTGCTCTGCACCCCGTAAGCGTCCAATAGATCCAGTTGATGGATACAATACCATGGAGTTGATAGACGTGACCCAGGCCCCTCCGCATCCCGACCCAGGGTGGAGGAGGGGAGCGGCTTCCAGTGGCGGGCGGCTCAGGGGCCGCTCAGACGGATGGACAGACAGAGGAGGACCGGCTCTCAGTCCTGTTTCTGCCCCGAGTTCGGACTCGGGCCCGGATCCAAATTCTGCCACCGCCGTGGCCAAGCGTGTCACGAATGCCTCCATAGTACTGAAAGTATTTATCAAGTGCTTAGGTGTGTACAGCACGGTACTAAGCACTGCATTTAAGGCACCCAAGACAGTTGAGTGGAGGGAACAAACTGCCCCAAATGCTGATTTGTAAACTCAGGACTCTCAGTCTTGCCAGTGTTTACATGGAAATAAAATAAAAATAAATGGTGGTATTTGTTAAGCGCTTACTATGTGCAAAGCACTGTTCTAAGCGATGTGGGGTACAAGGTGATCAGGTTGTCCCACGTGGGGCTCACAGTTTTAATCCCCATTTTACAGATGAGGTAACTGAGGCACAGAGAAGTTAAGTGACTTGCCCACAGTCACACAGCTGGCAAGCGGCGGAGCCGGGATTCGAACCATGAACTCTGACTCCGAAGCCCGGGCTCTTTCCACTGTGCCATGCTGCTTCTCAATAACCTTTTAACCGCTAACCACTAAATAACTGCTAAATAACCTTTTAGCGGTTTTATACTGAGGCTGTAAAAATATCCAGCCATCTAGCTCCCTATGTAAAAGCAACTCTGGTATAGTAATAATGATATTAATGGTATTGCTAATATTAATTGTATTTGTTAAATACTTACTATGTGTCAAACACTGTTCTAAGCGCTGGGTAGATACAAGTTAACCAGGGCAGACGCAGTCCCTGTCCTACAGGGAGTTCACAGTCTAAAAAGGAAGGAAACCATTTTACAGATGAAGAAACAGAGGCTCAGAGAAGTAAAGTGCCCTGCCCAAGGTCACACAACAGACAAGGGGTATTTGTTGGGTCCACTGTTGACAAGTGACCAGGCACTGTACAAAGCACTGAGATAGATACAAGTTAATCAGGTTGTACCCAGTCCATGCCCTACACGGGGCTCACAGTCTCAATCCCCATTTTACAGATGAAGTAACTGAGGCCCAGAGAAGGGAAGTGACTTGTCCAAGGTCACACAGCAGAAAAGTGGCAGAGTCAGGATTAGAACCCAGGTCCTTCTGACTCCCAGACCCGTACTCTGCCCACTAAGCCTATAATAATAATAATGTTGGTATTTGTTAAGCGCTTACCATGTGCCAAGCACTGTTCTAAGCGCTGGGGTAGACACAGGGGAAGCCTAGGCCCACTAGGCCTAGGCTATTTCTCATTCCTAGTCCCAGACCGGTTAGAGGTTCGCTCGGTTTTCACAAAAGCAGTAGAAGAAACAGTGGAAACAGTCTTTACTCTATGCTCAAAGTAGGAGGGGCACTATCAAGCACTTGGGAAAGACAAAAACAAAGAAGTGACACATTTTCTAGCTACACGGAGGTGACTCTCTGTAGGGGATGCTCTGCCACTCGTCTGCTGTATGACCTTGGACAAGTCACTTTGCTTCTCTTGGCCTCAGTTTCCTCATCTGTAAAATGGGGTTTAAGACTGTGACCCCCCAGCGTCCCCCCATCCCCCCCGCCATGGGATGTGGACTGTGTCCAATCTGATTAGTTTGTTTCTTCCCTTAGTATACTTAGCATAGCTCCTGGCACACAGTAAGTGCTTAACAAATACAATTTTTAAAAAAAGTCAAATAATTGAGTGCACCGTTGAGGTAATAATAATAATAATAATAATGTTGGTATTTGTTAAGCGCTTACTATGTGCAGAGCACTGTTCTAAGCGCTGGGGTAGACACAGGGGAATCGGGTTGTCCCACGTGCGGCTCACAGTCTTAATCCCCATTTTACAGATGAGGTAACTGAGGCACAGAGAAGTTAAGTGACTTGCCCACAGTCACACAGCCGACAAGTGGCAGAGCTGGGATTCGAACTCATGACCTCTGACTCCAAAGCCCGTGCTTTTTCCACTGAGCCACGCTGCTTCTCAGTGGAAAGAGCACGGGCTTTGGAGTCAGATGTCATGAGTTCGAATCCCAGCTCTGCCACTTGTCGGCTGTGTGACTGTGGGCAAGTCACTTAACTTCTCTGTGCCTCAGTTACCTCATCTGCAAAATGGGGATTAAGACTGTGAGCCCCACGTGGGACAACCCGATTCCCCTGTGTCTACCCCAGCGCTTAGAACAGTGCTCTGCACATAGTAAGCGCTTAACAAATACCAACATTATTATTATTATTATTAACATTATTATTATTATATATACATACCAAAGTGCTTAAGATGGTTATAAAAAGTGCATAAATGCTGGAGTTTGCTGGTGACTTTGGACTGCTCGAGTACTGGAGCTGTGCAGGGCAGGCCAGTGAGAGCAGGGTGTATCTTTCTTCTGACTATTGCCCTGGAATCATTTT
The DNA here is from genome assembly GCF_004115215.2 of Ornithorhynchus anatinus. NCBI lineage: Eukaryota > Metazoa > Chordata > Mammalia > Monotremata > Ornithorhynchidae > Ornithorhynchus > Ornithorhynchus anatinus. The sequence goes on along the minus strand of NC_041728.1, from coordinate 186,246,782 downwards.
TTTCTCAATCAATCAATCAATGGTATTTACTCAGGGCTTACTCTGTGCCGAGCACTGTATTGAGCACTTGGGAGAATGCAGTACAACAAAGTACGTAGTCGCATTCCCTGCCCACGACGAGCAGTCGTGAGGAAGAGACAAACATTCCATATAAATGAATAACGTGCCATGTATTTTCAGATGACTTCAAGCCGGCATCCGTCAACACGTCTTCTGAGGGCTACCTGGAAGTGGGCAGAGGGGAAGAAGTAACGATCGCACTCCCGAACATTGAGGTGAGCCGAGGCTCCAGCCCAGACCTTCCGATTCCCAGAGAGCAGATTCTGGGCCTTCGCGCAGGGTTGCGGTCCGGTAGCCAGAAGCCTCTCCCGTGGCACGGAGACGTGGTCCAGGAGCAGAGCGGCCTCTCCCATGGCACAGAGAGCAGTTGCTCGCTGACCATCCCCACACCGCCCATCCCCCCCAGCTCACTCTCTTGAGGACGGGCGGAACAGCCACTCCCACGGCCACCGGTTTTTCAAGTCGAGCCCTCATCAGCCTTCTTGATGCAACATCTGTGGGTGACCTTTTCTCCCGTGGCCTGTGCCTCCCACAAGCCTTTTGGGGATCCCCGAGAGGTGTGAGCTATATGCCCATCTGTCTGTCCGTCCACCTGGCCCTTGCAGCAAGAGGCCACCTCCTCCACTGATGGTTGCCACAGCATTAAGCTTTGGGGGCCGATTCCAGTAGGCTGAATGGATGGACGGACGGATGGTTGGATGGATGTCCACTGGGAGCCAGTGGTTCTGGCAGGGCAGCCTCCGTGGCTGAAGTCACTGTTCTGAGCCGGCGGCGATGTGAGCACTCCGGGTGGGGGCACGGGCACAGACACAGAGGGTTCTAGACCATAGAAGCCGCTCCCTCCTTGGGACCCCTGAGGGGAAAGCTGTCAGTCACTCGCCTGGTGGTGATGACAGAGGAAGCCTAGCCAAGCCCAGTCCAGGAGGAGGGGGCCCGACCCTGGGGCCACGAGGACGGAGAATCCCCGCCGGGTGTCCAGAGGGGCAGATGAGAGTGGATGGGAGGCACCAAGAAGGTTGAGGGTCAGTGAGGCTAACGAGAGAGGACCCGGGGCACTATGCCCACGGGGGAGCTGCCGAGGTAAGCCGAGCGGCGTGGCTGGGCCCGGACCTCCGGGTTTGTGTTTGGAACAAATCCCAGATCAGGCCTCTCTGGATGTGGACCGGTGGTCCAGCGGCCCAGGGAGGAGGAAGCCCATTTGCCTGGTGTTTTGTTCCCATCTGCTCAGGGGTCAGTCCCGCCCTTCACCGTTTTCAAAGGCTCCAAGAAGCCCTACCCGAGGGACTGCGTCCTCATCCTTAACCACGACAACGGGGAATGTCGCCTGGAAAAGCTTAGTGGTAACATCTCTGTGAAGAAAATCAGGTCAGTGCTGCCCTCCCCCGCCCCCGCCCTGGACCCCCAGGGCTCTCAGCCTGCGCTTCCACTTTCCCGTCTAGTAATAATTATTATTATGGAATTTATTAAGTGCTTACTATGTGCTGGGCACTGAACTAGGCGCTGGGGTAGATACAAGCAAATCGGGTTGGACACAGTCCCTGTCCCATGTGAGGTTCACAGTCTCAAACCCCATTTTATAGATGAGGGTACTGAGGCCCAGTGAAGTAAAGTGACTTGCCCAAGGTCACACAGCAGACAAGTGGTGGAGACGGGATTAGCACCTATACCTTCTGACTCCCAGGCCCGGGCTCTATCAGCTACACCATGCTGCTTCTCCGACTGCTTTTCCAACTCTAGACTGGAAGCTCCTTGTGGGCAGGGAGCGTGTTTACCATTTCTATCGGGCTGGACTCTCCCAAGCACTTAGGTCAGTGCTCTGCACACAGAAAGCACTTAAAAAATACCACAGATTGACTGATTGGGTGCCTTGGGAAGGCTCAATAAAAGCAAAGGGCAGGGTCTCTGGCCTCAGGGAGCTTACATTCTAAAGAGGGATACAAGGCAGACACAAATTGTATATATAAATTATAAGTAGGGGGAAGCTTCAGAATTAAGGATATGTGCATTGAGATTCAATCAATAAGTAGGTTGCATTAGAGGAGCAGAGCTTGTGGACTGGGTTGTAATAGGAAATCATGGAGGCAAGATAGGAGGAGGCAAGGTGATTGAGTGCTTTAAAGCCGATGGTGAGCAGTTTCCGTTTGATGCGGAGGTGGATGGGCAATCATTGGAAGTTCTTGAGGAGTGGGGAGACGTGGGCTGAAAAGTTTTCTAGAAAAATGATCTGGGCAGCCGAGCAAAATAGGGACTGGAGTGGGGAGAGACAGGAGGGAGGGAGGTCAGCAAGGGGGTTGATGGATTAATCAAGGCAAGAAATGGTAAATGGTTGGATCATTATGGTAGCTGGAGAGGGGAGAGGCCGGAGGTAGGAAGGTAAATGTGGAGGGTGATACTGTAGTCAGGGTGAGAAATGAAAAAGGCTTAGATCAGTGTGGTCACGGAAGAGAAGTGAGAATGGAGGCAGGGAGATCAGCGAGGAAGCTTAAAATCTCTTCAGCCTCTCCTTCCTCCTCTTTTTAATTCATGCTGCTGCTGCTGCTGCTCTTCCCCCTCTCCCCGCCCACAGCACTTATGTAAATATGTATATATATAATTTTTTTATTTATATTGATGCCTGTTTACTTGTACTGATGTCTGTCTCTGTCCGCCCTTCTCCTCCCCCCGCCTCCCACCCCAGACTGGGAGCACACTGTGGGCACGGATCATCTCTATTGCTGTATTGTACTTTCCAAGAGCTTAGTACAGAGTTCTGCACACAGTAAGCGATCAATAAATATGAATGAATGAATCAATCAATCAATCAATCAATCAGTGCTGCTGCTGCTGCTGCACAGATCATCATCCCGAAGTGTCATTCGGCCTCCTTCTCTCTTCTCCTCCAACTCCGGCTCCTCAAAACCTCCCCGTGCTCTCCGTTACCAAGCAGAACCTCCTCAAAGCTGGCCTGATGGCCTTCCTCCTCCATCTGCCCTCACCTCACCTCTCTTCTCCCTCCTCCCACTGTCCCCCAACAAGCTGTGTCCCTCTGCTTCTCCCTGGATTACTTACTAAATGAACCTTGCTCTCGTCCCCGTGCTCCCACCCCCATGTCGCCTCACGCCTGGTGTTCCCCTGGCCTGGAACTCCCCCTCACTCCCAATCAGCTGCCTTCCAAACCCTCCCGAGTCCCACCTCCTCTTTTCTGAAGAATTCCCAGGATCTCCAGTCATATAAACCTTTCAGCCCTCCCTGACAATTTGGTTCATTCATTCATTCAATTGTATTTATTGAGCGCTTACTGTGTGCAGAGTACTGTACTAAGCACTTGGAGGGTACAATACAGCAATAGAGACAATCCCTGTCTGCAATGGGCTCACAGTCTAGAGGGGGACTCACACTGTAATAACCGTGGTATTTTATTCAATTCATTCAATCTTATTTACTGAGCACTTACTGTGTGCAGGGCACTGTAGTAAGAGCTTGGAAAGTGCAATACAGCAATAAAGAGAGACAATCCCTGCTCACAAGGGGCTACAGTCTAGAGTGGGGGAGACAGACATCAAAACAAGTAAACAGACATCAAGATAAATAAATAGAATTATAGCTATATACATACATATATACATAAGCAGTTACTAAGAGCAGCGTGGCTTAGTGGAAAGAACACGGGCTTGGGAGTCAAAGGTGGTGGATTCTAATCCTGGCTCTGCCACTTGTCAGCTGTGTGACTTTGGGCAAGTCACTTCACTTCTCTGTGCCTCAGTGACCTCATCTGTAAAATGGGGATGAAGACTGTGAGCCCCACGTGGGACAACCTGATTACCTTGAATCTATCCCAGCGCTCCCAAGTCTGTGCTCTTTCCACTGAGCCATGCTGAATAATAGTAGTAGCAGGGATTGGAATCCCCATTTACAGATGTGGGACTTGAGGCACAGAGAAGGGAAGTTACTTGCTCAGAGTCACACCCAGCCCGCTAGGCATATATGCATTTATTTAATAGTATGTTCAGATGCTTCCTGTAATTATTTTATTTTACTTTCCTTTATTCCGCATGGGCAGAGACTGTGCCACTTGCTTGTTTTGACCTTTCCCAGGGCTTAGTAAAATGTGCTGCCCCAGGCAGCGCTCAAGGAACACCCGTACTATGACTGCTACTGACCTTTGTCGGATTACTCCCGATTAATCAGTCAATTAATCAATCAAGGGTATTTACTGAGCACCTACTGTGGGCGAAGCACTGTATTAAGCGCTTGGGAAAGTGCACAGTGCAATATAACTGGTAGTCATGATCCCTGCCCACAAGGAGTTCAGGGTCTATAGGGAGAGGTAGACATTAAAATAGATCAGGGAGAGGGGAAATAGTAGGGCATAAAGATATGGACATAAGGGCCGGGGGGTGCTGGGGATGGGGTATCAAAGTGCTCTAAGAAGTAATAATAATAATGTTGGTATTTGTTAAGTGCTTACTATGTGCAGAGCACTGTTCTAAGCGCTGGGGTAGACACGGGAATCAGGTTGTCCCATGTGGGGCTCACAGTCTTAATAATCCCCATTTTACAGATGAGGTAACTGAGGCCCAGAGAAGTTAAGTGACTTGCCCACAGTCACACAGCTGACAAGTGGCAGAGCTGGGATTCGAACTCATGACCTCTGACTCCAAAGCCCATGCTCTTTCCACTGAGCCACGCTGCTTCTCTAGTAATGTCCAAATGCATAGGAGGCACAGATGGGAAAATGACTCAGTCGAGGGAGGCCTCTTGGAGGAGACGGGATTTTCGGAGGGCTTTGAAAGTGAGGAGAGTGGTGGTCTGTCATATATGAAGGGGGAGGAAGGGAGTTCTGGACCAGAGGGAGGACCTGGGCGAGGGGACGGTGGTGAGACAGACGACATCGAGGTCCAGTGAGCGGTTTGGCGGTAGCGGAGCTTCTCCTCACTGTGGTTTTGGGCCAGAGAGGCCGGCGGGCGGGTGCAGGAGGCGTAGGGCACCGTGGGTCAGCCTCATTGCTCTGGCCGTGTCCTTGTCTGGGCGCCACATAATCATTTGGACCGCCCTGTCCTTGACTGCAGAACCGAAGGGATCGGCAAGGTTCAGTCTCAGATCATTCACTTCCACCATCACCACCACCACCACCACCATCCGCAGCAGGAGCAGGGAGTGCACCATCAGCAACAGCTAATGCTGCAGCAGGAAATGCACCATCTGCAGCAGGAGGAAATGCCCCACCAGCAGCAATTACTGCAGCAGCAGGAAATGTACCATCATCATCAGCTGCTGCAGCAGCAAGAATTGCACCATCAGCAGCAGCTGCTTCTGCAGCAGCAAGAAATGCAGCAGCTGCTTCTGCAGCAACAAGAAATGCAGAAGCAGCTACTACAGCAGCAGGAAATCCACAGTATCTATGAGGCTCAGTATGGTGAAAAAATGTATTACCACCAGGAGAAGGGGTCTCCAGCATCTCTCCTGGATGATATCGAAGATATCGAAAGAGGTAAAATGAAGCCCTGTAGACCTTGATGTGCTCAAAACTTTTCCTAACTTCTTCAAGTTAGAGAGAGGCAGAAACCCTGGGGCCTGGAGGAATGAGTGTCTAGTGGGCCCAATGAGGAGGGAGGAGGAGGAAGAAACCACTGCCCTTGGGCTCAAAAAAGATCAATCAATGGTGTTTATTGAGTGTATTGAGCCCAGTACAATAGAGTCATTCGTTCCCTCATTGTCATTATTTATTGAGTGCTTACTATGTGCAAAACACTGGACTAAGTGCTTGGGAGAGTACAATAGAACCACAAACTGACATAGTCCTGCCCACAATGAGCTCAGGGGTTATAGAGGGAGACAGACACTGATATATAAATAAATAAATAAATATAGGGAAATGTTCAGAATTAAATAATAATAATTATGGTACTTGTTAAGTGCTTATTATGTGTCAAGCACTGTTCAAAGGACTGGGGTAGATATAAGTTAATCAGGTTGGACACAGTCCCTGTTCCACATGGGGCTCACACTCATAATCCCCATTTTACAGAGGAGGTAACTGAGGCCCAGAGAAGTTGTGACTCCCCCAAGGTCACACAGCAGAAATGTGGTGGAGTCAGGATTAGAACCCGGGTCCTAACTCCCAGGCCTGTGCTCTATCCACTGAGCTACACTGCTTCTCTAAGCGTAAAGCCTAGAAAGTAAGGGGACTTCTAGACTGTAAGCTTGTAGTGGGCAGGGAATGTGTCTTGTTATATTGTTGTATTGTACTCTCCCAAGTGCTTAGTACAGTGCTCTGCAAACAGCAAGCACTCAATAAATATAAGTGACTGACCAATTGACAGGGACAGAGTTGGGCAGTTGGCGAGGTGTAGTGGATAGAGAACGGCCCTGGGAGTCAGAAGGACCTGGGTTCTAATCCTGGCTCTGCCACTTTTCTGCTGTGTGACCTTGGGCAAGTCACTTCACTTCTCTGTGCTCAGTTACCTCATCTGTAAAATCGGAAATAAGACTGTGAGCCCTATGCAGGTCAGGGACTGCGTCCAACTCGATTTGCTTGTATCCACCCCAGCGCTTAGTAGGTGCCTGGCATGTAGTAAGCGATTACCAAAAACCATAACTATTATTATTGAGAAGGTGAGAGAAGGAGGAAATATCTGTGAATGAGATTGAGCGGGAGACATGGGAGAGGGAGGGTTCGCCAAACTGAGGCCTGAGAATACTTGGAGGAGAAGGGTAGGGTGGTCCCTGGGGTCAGAGGAGGGCTGGGAAGAACTAGAAGCAGCGTGGCTCAGTGGAAAGAGCCTGGGCTTGGGAGTCATAGGTCATGGGTTCGAATCCCAGCTCTGCTGCTTGTCAGCTGTGTGACTGTAGGCAAGTGACTTAACTTCTCTGTGCCTCAGTTGCCTCATCTGTAAAATGGGGATTAAGACTGTGAGCCTCGTGTGGGACAACCTGATTACCCTGTATCTACCCCAACGCTTAGAACAGTGCTCTGCACATAGTAAACGCTTAACAAATTCCAACACTATTATTATTGTTATTATTAACTAGCTGGAGCTCCAAGGATGCCCTCTGGAGCAGGGATGAGGGGGGCGGGGGTGGGAGAGGAGGAGGAGAAAAGAGAGAAGGGGAAAGAGAGAGGAGAGAGAAAAAAGACAGAGAGAGAAAAAACTGTTGTACTCTAGAAGAGACCAGTGCTGGCTTGGAGCCAGACTGGAAAGGAGCTGGCAGCCAGGGAGAAGTTGGAAATGGCAGACAGGTGGTGGCTGGGGGCAGGGGGGTAGGAGAGCTAGCAATTTTAGGGGGAAGGTCAGAGTCATGGATGGGTGGGGGGATTTAGACAGCTGGTGGGGGACATCTTAGGAAAAAACCGGGAAGCAGGGGAGGAAGACAGCGAAATATGTGAAAGCCAGAAGAAAGTACTGAGCAGCCTGAGAGCTGACACTAGAGGTAGCTGGTTGGCTGTTGGACAACGCCCCCAGGGCTTCTGGGAATCACCGAAGGTTTCTTGGGATCCAGGAAAGCCTCAAACCAGGGAAGAGTGCAAGACTGGGGTGGGATGGGCTCCAGGCCAGGGAACACAGGGCTGGGGAAAAATGAATCGTCAGCCCAGGGTTGTCAGTCCTGCCCCGGTCCACCCCATGTCCAGCTGCAGTCCAGCCCCAGTAGAGCCCCGGCCCAATCCCGGTCTAGCCCCAGTCCCACCCTAGCCCAGTCCCAGTCTAGCTATGATCCTGCCCTAACCCAGCTCCAGTCCCAGGCCAATGCAGCATTGGGAAGGAACTGGTAAAATGTGGCCCCCTCATGTGGGTCAGCTACCAAACTGGCTCTCTGCCTGTCAGGCATCCGGTATGTCAGTCGGCCAGTCAGCCAATTGCTTAGCCAGTGAGGTGGCCGGTCAGTCACCCCAAGGGTCAGTCAACGCGGGGCACCTAGTGAGTGCACTCTCTGGTACCAAATGCTGGGGAGTGGACAGTAGGAGCAAACCGCCTGCCCTAAGGGGCTTACCATCTAATGGGGGAGCTTACTGTCCACGAAAGCGGGTGGGAAGGTGGGTTCGGGCCCCCTCCCTGTCCCCCACTCAGGCCGCGTTCCAGCTCCAGGATTCATCCACAAGAGCTGGAAGCGCTCACCGCTTGGGTCCCGGTTGCAATCCGCTTGTCTGTCAGTCAGCCCATCAGTCGGTCGTTCGGTGTTCCCTGCAGAGCTGATAGTGGAGGCGAGCGTGACGGACCAGGGGACCTCGGACAGCTCGTCTTCACCAGACTGCCGGAGCTCATCACCGTCAGGCTCGAACAATGAAGACAGTGGTGCCAGCAGCTCTGAGGATGACGAGGCCCCGCCGCTGCCCTCCGGCCTGGTCCGGTTCCCGCAGCTGCAGCTCCCCCCGTCCCCGCTGCTGTGCCACAGACTCCCGGATCTGGACCCGGACCCTTACTGGAACCAGTGTGAGGGAGACGGGGGTTCGGCCGCGCCCGTGCTCCGTGAGTTCCTGTCTTCCCGAGGGCAGGGCCTGTGCCCGCGGGGCTCCACCGCAGCCTTCCCCTGGGCCCGGGATCCCAACACTGCATCCTCCCTGGGGACAGGGGACTCTTGGGATGAGTCAAGTGCCACCCTAACGCAGAGCATGATGGTGCATGGCGTCACTTCATGGGGCCTAGTGTGGGACAAGGCCGTGTCCAAATCCACCCTGTGCTCAGCACAGTGTGTGGCACAGAGTGGGCACTCGGGTGGTTGCAGCAATATCAAGTAGCATGACCTAGTGGATAGTGGATAGAAGGACCCGGGTTCTAATGCCACCTCTGTCATGTGTCTGCTCTGTGACCTTGGGCAAGTCACTTCACTTCTTTGGTCCTCAGTTACTTCATCTGTAAAATGGTGGTTAAGACTCTGAGCCCCATGTGGGACAGGGACCGTGTCCAACCCAATTTGCTTGTATCTACCCCAGCACTTAATACAGTGCCTGACACTTAGAAAGGGCTTAACACCACAATTATTATTATTATTAGGAAGAGGTTTACAGGGTGCCCTGGGAGGATGTTGCTATAGAAAGTGCTTAGCAAATACCCCAATTATTATTATTGTTACTATTATTATTAAGAAGATGTTTCCAGGGTGTCCCGGGAGGCTGTCGCTATAGGGAAGGGGCCTAGATGGTCTGGGGCCGGAGGGCGGTGGCATTCCTACCCAAACCTACCATGGCTATCGCCCCTGGCAGAGCCTAGAGAGTCGTACCCCGGAGGCCCCGAGCAGGGCTGGGGAGGTTCTCCTGGAAACAACAGGAGGCCCCGCCAGCTCCCCGATGTGTTCTGGGAAGTTGGGAAAAGCATTCTCCCCCTACTGAGCCTTCCTTCTGGTTGGAAATCCAGCTGCTGCAGGGACCACCCTCCTCCTAGAAACACTGGGTCATCTGGGTCCACCGGGTAGGCGCTTTGTCCTTCCTTCAAGCAGACCCTCCCCACTAGAGCAGGGAGATCCTGTCTGCCGCCTGCCTCCTGGCCCTGGCTGCCAGAGTTTGGGACTTAGGGTCTCCCAGCCTGGTTCTCTGTTCCCATCTGAGAGAAGTAGCCCTGGGTGGATTGCGGGTCGGGGGCACCATTTCTGTTGGCCTGATCCCCAGATCTCCCCAAAGGAGAGGATTCATTCCATCGTGCCAGAGCTGATCCCGGCCGCACTCCCGATAAGTGCAAGACCGAGAGGTGGCCGGTCTGGCTGAGGGGGTTCTTCTGCCTGGCCAGGGGACAGGACTGAGGGTGGGGCCGGGTGGTGGGAGCCCGCTTTCAGTCCCGGCTCTGCCTCGGGCCCGTCGGGGGTAGTTGGGTTGCTCCCTTCACCTCTCTGGGCCTCCCTTTCTTGATCCTGGGAAGCGTCGCCAACCCCTTCCTCCCCCTGCCTCCTCCTGCCACCAGGGCCGCTAGGTGGAGGAAGCTATATCACTGACAAGAAAGCATGTTGGGCCAGTTAGTGTTAGTGTGTCCACAGCTCTTTTCAGGCCACGCTTATGGAACAAATAGCTTTACAATTGACTTTTAAAACCCCGGGGCCAAGAAGGAGGATTTTTTAGGGTAAAAGTCAGTGCCATCCCATTTGGTGACTATCGATAGACTGAGTGAAATTGTTCAATGTCAGTAGCATCACCTCAGGGGCATCCAGGGAGGTCCGGGGCCTGGGCCAGAGGAAGGAGGAAGAGGCGGCCGGTGAATTTTGCGGTGGGATTGTGGCGCCTGCGTTTGGGAGGCTGACGGCCTGGTCCGAGGGGACGTCTCAGGCCCGGCCCCTTCTGGGACGTAACGGGGAGAGCAGGAGTGGTCCCAAGGGGAGGATGCTTTGCTCTCCCTCAGCACTGGGAGGGCGAGTCAGATTGAGTGTTCAAAACTGTCTCTGTTTTGGATTGTAGGAAGAGAACTGCAGCTGAGTGACTCCACAAGCGACAGCGACTACTGAAACCCCGCCTCCTCCCGCCCCCGTGGCCAGAACCCAAGTGCTGCCCTGCCACAGACATCCTTATTGAGCCATGGAGGGCGATGGTCCCCGGGGTCTCCCCCTGGGGGCCGTGGAAACCATGCTTTGACTGAGGCCTCACCCACCCTGGGACTGAGAATAGTACTGCCGAGACCAGCTCCAGGCTCCAGAGACTGGGGCTGGGTTCTTGGCCATGTTGCTGGGCTCATAGTAAAAATATGGTTTGTGTTTGTACTACCTGATGTACTTGAAATTTAGGCTGAAACAGCTCTCTCCGAACGTGGGGCGGTGGGGTGGTAATAATAACAATAATAATAATTATGGGATTTGTTAAGTGCTTACTACTTGCCAGGCACTGTACTAAGCACTGGGGTGGATACAAGCAAATGGGGTAAGACACAGTCCCTGCCCCACACAGGGCTCACTGTCTCAATCCCCATTTTACAGATAAGGTAACTGAGGCACAGAGAAGTGAATTGACTTGCCCCAGGTCACACAGCAGACAGGTGGCAGAGGGGGGATTAGAACCCACGACCTTCTGACTCCCAGGCCCGTGTTCTATCCACTACACCAAGCTGGTGGTGAGGGTCCGGTGTCGGGGGGCACTGGCTGGAATGGTCTCTTTGGGCTTCGGGGACACCTGGGTTCTTCCTGGCCTGGCTGAATCTCACCTCAAAGGTCCACCTCCACGTGAAGCAGCATGCTGTAGGGGATAGAGCCACAGGTGTGGGAGTCATATGGTCATGGGTTCTAATCCTGCCTCTGCCACTTGTCTGCTGTATGGCCTTGGGCAAATCACTTCACTTCTCTGGGTCTCAGCTCCCTCATCTGTAAAATGGGGATTAACACTGTGAACCCCAATCCACTTTGCTTGTATCCACCCCAGTGCTTAGTATAGTGCCTGACACATAGTAAGCACTTAAAAATGCCACAATTAGTATTATTATTATTATTATTACCAACCAAGGGTCAGCAGCCCCCGGGGCTCATTTCCCTGAGAACTCCTGGCAGTTCCCTAACAGCTCCCTGGGCCTCATCTCCCTCAGTAGCCCCTTGGCTGTCCCCCAGCATCACCCCAGGAAGCCTCCAGCCAGCCTCGGACAGCCTCCCCACAGTGCCTTGGGCCTCAACCCCTGGTACCTCTCTGGGAAGCCCTGTGGCAGCCCCCTAGCAGTAGTCCCCTGGGTTTCAGCTCCCCTACCTCCAACCCCTGGGCAGTCCCCAAGCAACTCCCCAGGAGCTCCCCAGCGGCGCCCTAGGCCTCAGCCCATCAGCTGCCCCCAATGAACCCCTGGCGTCCTGGAGCATCCCCCCAGCCTTCCACCCTTGGCCATCTCCTGTTCCCACGTGCCCAGTGAATGCACAGCAGGGTTGTTCTGGCAGGAAGAGTTTTTGGGGATCTGTAGGGGAAGATCCAGACCAGGGGTGGGGGACAGGGGAGAGGTGTGGCATTCAGGCAGCGAGGAGCTGACTACATCTTCATTCAGGAGTGAAGGCTGAGTATATGTTGGGGCTGAGCACTGTACTAGTATGGAAGAGCAGGAGCAGGGAGAGTAGGATCTAGTGAATGGCCATTGTCTGCAATGCAGAATACTTAAATGACATATTCCCTGCCCTCAATTAATTGATCAATCGTCTTTATTGAGTGCTTACTGTGGGCAGAGCTCTCTACTAAGCATTAGAAAAGTACAGAACACATGAGTGATGTATTTCCTGCCCTCAGTCATTCAATCAATGGTCTTCATTGAGCGCTTACTGTGTGCAGAGCACTATACTGAGCTTTTGGTACAACAGTCTGGAGAGACACAGTCCCTGCCCGCAATGAGCTTCCAGTCTCCAGGGGAAGACTGACATTTATATAAATTACAGATAGGGAAAGCAGCAGAGTATAAGGAAATGGACATAAATGGGGATGGGGTGGATATCAAGTGCAAGGGAGGTCAGCAAGGAAGCAGATGCAGGAGTCAAGGCTAGAGAAGTGCTTGGTTCAATGGGAGAAGGATTTGGTTGGAAAGGAAAGGGCAGATTTCAGTGATGTGAAGATTGAACGGACAGGATTTAGTGGCAGATCGAATGAGGGAGGTGAGTAACAGATAATGCCAAGGTGATGGGGTTGTAAGATAGAAAGGATGGTGGTGTAATCTACAGTGATGGCAAGGTCAGGATGGAGACAGGGTTAAGTGGGAAGATGAGGTGTGTTTCGAATATTAAGTCTGAGGTGTTTGCAGGACATCCAGATAAAGATGTCTTGAAGATAGAAGGAAATGTCAAATAGCAGGGGAGAGAGGGCAGGGGTGGAGGAGATTTGGAAATCTTCCGCATAAAGGTGGAAGTTGAAGCTGCTGGAGGGAATGACTTCTCCAAGGGAGTGGATGTTGATGGTCCAGGGTTTTTTGGGAGCTAATTGCAGAAGGATTGTGGAGGAGGTGGGCTTTTAGGAGGGCTTTGGATGGGGGGAGGGGGGGCGGGAACAGGCGTCTGTTAGATTTGTAGAATGAGGGGGTTTTAGTCAGTCAATCATATTTATTGAGTGCTTACTGTATGCAGAGCACTGTACTAAGCACTTGGGAGAGTACAGTATAAGAATATAACAGACACATTCCCTGCCCACAACAAATTCACAGTCTACAGGGAGAAACACATTAATATAAATATGTTACAGATGTGAACATAAGTGTTGTGGGGCTGGGATGGGGGTGATGAATAAAGAGAGCAAGGCAGAGTGACAGAGAAGGGAATGAAAGAAAAGGAAAAGAGGGCTTAGTCAGAGAAGGCCTCTTGGAGGAGATATGCCTTCAATAAGGCTTTGAAGGTGGGAAAAATCATTGTCGGTTTAGAGGAGGGAGGGCAACCCAGCCCAGAGGCAGGATGTGGGCTTAGTTGCCTGGAGCTCTGCCCCAGGCCACAAAATTTCTGGGAACACAGGCACCGGGTGCTAGTTGCCTTATAGAATATCTGACTTGTGGTTAGGGAGCAGCATGGCATAGTGGATAGAGCACGGGCTTGGGAGTCAGAAGGTCATGGGTTCTAATTCTAGCTCTGCCACTTTTCTGTTGTGTGGCCTTGGGAAAGTCACTTCACTTCTCTGGGCCTCGGTTACCCAGAGGATTGAGACCATGAGCCCCACGTGGGACAGGGTCTGTGTCCCACTCAATTTTCTTGTATCCACCCCAGCACTTAGTGGAGTGCCTGGCACACAGTAAATGCTTAACAAATGCCATTGTTACTATTATTATGATTATTAATAATAATATAATAATGTTGGTATTTGTTAAGCACTTACTATGTGCAGAGCACTCTTCTAAGCGCTGGGGTAGATACAGGGTAATCAGGTTATCCCACATGAGGCTCACAGTCTTAATCCCCATTTTACAGATGAGGGAACTGCGGCACAGAGAAGTTTAGTGACTTGCCCACAGTCACACAGCTGGCAGAGTCGGGATTCGAACCCATTACCTCTGCCTCTCAAGCCCGTGCTCTTTCCACTGAGCCACGCTGCTTCTCTAACCATCTAACACCCCTGACCCTCCCTCAGTGACTCATCCAACACCCCTGACTCTCCCGTAGCTCAGTGGAAAGAGCACGGGCTTGGGAGTCAGAGGTCATGGGTTCGAATCCAGATCTGCCACTTGGCAGCTGTGTGACTGTGGGCAAGTCACTTGACTTCTCTGTGCCTCAGTTACCTCATCTGTAAAATGGGGATGGACTGTGAGCCTCACGTGGGACAACCCGATTACCCTGTATCTACCCCAGCGCTTAGAACAGTGCTCTGCACATAGTAAGCGCTCAATACCGACATTATTATTATTATTATCCCTGACCCTCCCCAAGTGACCCAGTTTGGAACACCCAACACCTCTGCCTCTCCCTTCTCTGTTTCTGGCTCTCCCCGGTAACCCAGCACGGACCACCCAACACCCTTGACTCTCCCTTCTCCATCACTGACTCTCCCCCTGAGAACCAGCACAGACCATCCCAACCCCTTGACTCTCCCCTCCACCTGAGCCAGCAGTACCAGGTCTAAGAGAGGCGCCAGCCTCATTCGGACAAGAGTGAGAATATATGTGTGTACGTTTGTGTGTGTCCTTTCAGTCCCGCTTTCACAACATCGCTAAAATCCACCCTTTCCTTTCCATCCAAACTGCTACCACATTAATACAAACACTCATCCTATCCTACCTGGATTACTGCATCAGGCTCCTTGCTGACCTCCCAGCCTCCTGTCCCTCCTCACCCCAGTCATACTTAACTCTGCTGCTTGGATCATTTTTCTATAGAAACATTCAGGATATATCGCCCTGCTCCTCAAAAAACTCCAGTGGTTGCTCATCCACTTCCACATCAAAGAAAAACTCCACATTATTGGCTTTAAACCACTCCACCACCTTGCCCCCTTCTTTCTCACCTCACTTCTCTCCATCTACAACCCAACTCACACACTTCACTCCTCTCTAGTGCTAATCTTCTTTCTGTGCCTCCATCTTGCCTGTCTCACCACCGACCTCTAGGCAACGTCCTGCCTCTGGCCTGGATGGCCCTGCCTCCTCAAATCCAACAGACGATTACTGTCCCCACTTCAAAGCCTTGTTGAAGGCTCATCTCCTCCAAGAGGCCCTTCCAGGCTAAGCCCCGCTTTTTCTCATCTCCCACTCCCTTCTCTGTCGCCCTGACTTGCTCCCTTTGCTCTTCCCCTCTCCCAGCCCCACAACACTCAAGTACATATCTGTAATTTTATTTATTTGTATTGATGTCTGGTTCCTCCCCTCTAGACTCTAAGTCATTGTGGGCAGGGAATATGTCTATTTATTGTTGTAATGTACTCCATCAAGTGCTTAGTACAGTGCTCTGCACATAGTAATAATAATAATAATAATGTTGGTATTTGTTAAGCGATTACTATGTGCAGAGCACTCTTCTAAGCGCTGGGGTAGATACAGGGTAATCAGGTTGTCCCACGTGAGGCTCACAGTTAATCCCCATTTTACAGATGAGGTAACTGAGACACAGAGAAGTGAAGTGATTTGACCACAGTCACACAGCTGACAAGTGGCAGAGCCGAGAGTCAAACTCATGACCTCTGACTCCGAAGCCCAGGCTCTTTCCACTGAGCCACGCTGCTCAGTAAATATGAATGAATGAATGTGAGTGTGAACCTATGTATACGTTGCTTTTGCCACCTGGTCTTTGTATCGGAATCTCTCTGTCTCTGCGCCTTTGTGTCTATGAGTCTCTGTGTCTCAAGCAATCAGTAGTATTTATGGAGCATCTTCTGCCTGCAGAGCCCTGTACTAAGCACTAGGCAGAAAACAATAGAATAAGAAGACATTATTATTATGCTACTTGTTAAGTGCGGACTATGTCTCTAGCTGCGGTAGGTACAAAGTTAATCAGGTTGGACACAGTCCGCGTGAGTTTCACAGTCTAAATAGGAGAGTGAATAGGCACTGAAACCCCATTTTACTGATGAGGAAACTGAGGCACAGGATAGTGAAGTGACGACCAAGATAAGACAACAGGCAAATGGCGGAGTGGAATTAGAATCCAGGTCCTCTGGCTTCCAGGGCTGGGATGTTCCCACTAGGTGGTGCTGCTCCCTGCCCTTCAGGTCTGTACGCTTGAGCAGCGAGAGGGGTACAGTCAGTGGGAGGCGTTTAGCCCTTTCCCTTTGCGGAGAGCTGTGCCGAGCAGTTGGGAAAGTACAGTGGAGCTGTGAGACACGATCCTCGCCCTTGAGGAATCTATATTTTGAAGAAGGGAGACAGACTTTTACATTTACAGATGGAAACCGGCTATTTAAATAAAAGTATTCTAGTAAGCCCTCCACCACCTTCCCCCCTCCTACCTCACCTCGCTTCTCTTCTTCTGCAACCCAGCCCACACACTTTGTTCCTCTAGTGCTAACCTTCTCACCGGGCCTTGATCTCCCTGTAGACCCCTGACCCATGACTGCCTCTGACCTGAAATGCCCTCCCTCCTCAAATCTAACAGACAATAATATTCCCCCTCCTTTCAAAGCCTTATTGAAGGCCCATCTCCTCCAAGAGGCCTTCCCAGACTAAGTTCCACTTTTCCTCATATCCCACTCCCTCTGCATTGCCCTGATTTGCTCCCTTTGTTCTTTCATTCATTCATTCAACAGTATTTATTGAGCGCTTACTATGTGCCGAGTACTGTACTAAGCGCTTGAAATATATAATTGGGTCACAGATAGAGACGATCCCTGCCGTGATGGGCTCACAGTCTAATCGGGGGAGACAGACGGCAAAACAGAACGAAACAAAAACAAGACAACATCATCACGATAAATAGAATCAAGGTGATTCTTCCCCCCTCCCACCCCCAGAGCACTTATGTACGTTATCTGTAAATTATTTGTATTAATAGTAATAATAATGATGGCATTTGTTAAGTGCTTACTATGTGCCAAACACTGTTGTAAGCGCTGGGAGGAGGGGTAATAAGGTAATCAGGTTGTCCCATGTAGGGCACACAGTCTTACTTCCCATTTTACAGATGAGGTACCTGAGGCACAGAGATGTTAAGTGACTTGCCCAAGGTCACACAGCTGACAAGTGGCGGAGCTGGGATTAGAACCCATGACCTCTGACTCCCAAGCCTGGGCTCTTTCCGCTGAGCCATGTCTGCTTCTCTGGATTATTGTATTAATATCTGTCTCCCCACCTCCAGACTGTAAACTCTGTTTATTGCTGTATTGTACTCTCCCAACCGCTTAGTATGATGCTCTGCACACAGTAAGTGCTCAATAAATACTGTTGAGTAAATGACTAAATACAATTGAGTGTATGAATGCATGAATGAATGAATCAACACAGTAGCACGAGAGGTTGAATGTATGCAACAGTGGGGTTGGAGTGAAGCACTGGGAGATGGAACTGACCTAGGCCTCCTGGTTATTCCATGTGTGTGTGTGTGTGTGCGCGCAGGAGCAAGGTCCATGTCCCCTCCCCTCCAGAAGCCTACACTGTGTTTCATTATGCAGGCATATCTGTGCAGAGGTACAAGTATTCATGTGTCTTGGGGATCTGAGTTTCCCCTAACATGCACACACACACACCCACACACACACCCACACACATACCCACGTGATGTCTCACATGCAAAACACCCACGTGATGTCTCACATGCAAACACAGGGAAGGGAAGGTGAAGGGATGACAGGGTGGAGCATGGAGGATTTTCTCTGGAGTTTCCCGCCCTGGCCCATCCATCCAGAACCGGCAGGGCACGCGGGGTGGTGGTTCCGGACTTTGGTCCCAAAGGGGGCCAGGCAGCCACTGAAGCAGCAAGACCCCGGTCCCCCGCTGGGCTGGAGAGGGCTGGAGTTGGGGCTGTGGTGGGGCCGGGGCTGCAGCGAGGCTGGGGCTGCAGCGAGGCTGGGCTGCGGGGCTGCGGTGGGCCTGGGGCTGCAGTGGGGCTGGCGCTGCAGGGCTGCGGCAGGGCAGAGCTGGGCTGGGCCTGCTGCCTCCAGTCTCCTGTCAACCCTGCCAGAGCCCACCTCCCACCCACCCGGGAAGAAAAGTCAGGAATAATGTGGGCTGGCTCTGCAGATCTTGCTTTTGTTTTCACCCTTAAGTCCTGGACAGGATCTCCTTCAGCCCATCCCTGGATGCTCTTTCCTCCTTCACCGCCACCTTCAACCACTCACTCTCCAGTGGCTTCTTTCCCACAGCTTTCAAAGATGCTCGCATCTCCCTATCCTAAAAAAATCCTCCCTTGACCACAGACTCCTCCCAGTTATTGCCCCCTCTCCCACCATTCCTCTCAAATTCCTTCAGCGAGTTGTCTACACCTGATTTCTCCCCTTCCTTTCCTCCAATTCTCTCCTGGACCCCCTCCAATCTGGCTTCTGCTCCCTCCACTCCACAGAAAATGCTCTCTCAAAGGTCACCAGTGACATCTTTCTTGCCAAATTCAATGGCCTTTATTCCATCCTAATCCTCCTCGGCCTCTCGGCTGTCTTCCACATTATGGACCACCCCCTTCTCCTGGAAACATTACCAAACCTCAGCTTCACTGACAGTGTCCTCTTCTGGTTCTCCTCATCTCTTTGGCTGCTCATTCTCAGTGTCTTTCAGGGGCTCCTCCCCTGCCTTCCACCTGCTAAGTGTGTGTGGGGGTCTCTCATGGCTTGGTTCTGGGTCCCCTTCTATTCTCCATCTACACCCACTTCCTCGGAAAATGGGTTCTCGCCTATCCCGCCGTTGACCCCTGGGCCACGTCCTCCTGTGGTCCTGGAATGCCCTCCCTCCTCACGTCTGCCAAACTAATTCTCTTCCCCTATTCAAAACCGTACTTAAAGCTCACCTCCTCCAGGAGGCCTTCCCAGACTGAGCTCCCCTTTTTCCTTTGCTCCCTCTACCCCCCCTTCACCTCTTCACAGCTAAGCCCTCTTTTCCCCCCTTTCCCTCTGCTCCTCCCCCTCTCCCTTTCCATCCCCTCAGCACTGTACTCGTCCACTCAACTGTATATATCTTCATTACCCTATTTACTTTGTTAATGAGATGTACCTCACCTTGATTCTATTTATTTGCTATTGTTTTAATGAGATGTTCATCCCCTTGATTCTATTTATTGCTATTGTTCTTGTCTGTCCGTCTCCCCCAATTAGACTGTAAGCCCGTCAAAGGGCAGGGACTGTCTCTATCTGTTACCGATTTGTACATTCCAAGCGCTTAGTACAGTGCTCTGTACATAGTAAGGACTCAATAAATACTATTGAATGAATGAATTAATTAATTATTAATTCCCATGACTTCAACTAACCTCTCTATGAGGTTGATTCCCAAATCTAGCTCTCCAGCACTGCTCTCTCTCTTTGCAGTCTTGCATTTCCTCCTATCTTCCTTACTTGGACATCTGCCGACACCTCAAATTTAACGTGTCTAAAGCAGAACTCCTCATCTTCATTCATTAATTCAATAGTATTTATTGAGCGCTTGTTATGTGCAGAGCACTGTACTAAGCACTTGGAATGTACAATTCGGCAACAGATAAAGACAATCCCTGCCCAATTATGGGCTCACAGTCTAAATGGGGGAGACAGACAGCAAAGCAAAACAGAACAAAACAAAAAACAAGACAGCATCAAGATAAATAGAATCAAGGGGATGTACACCTCATTAACAAAATAAATAGGATAATAAATAATGTGTACAAATAATATATACAAATGAGTACATTGCTGAGGAGAGGGGAAGGGGGAAGGGCAGAGGGTTGGGGGGGAGGGGAGAGAGAGGAGAGGGAAAGGGGGGCTCAGTCTGGGAAGGTCTCTTGGAGGAGGTGAGCTCTCAGTAGGGCTTTGAAAAGGGTAAGAGAGTTAATTTGGCGGAGGTGAGGAGGGAGGGCATTCCAGGACAGTGGTAGGACGTGGGCCAGAGGTCGACAACAGGATAGGCATGAACTGGGGACAGTGAGGAGGTGAGTGGCAGAGGAGCACAGTGTACGGGGTGGGCAGTAGAAAGAAAGAAGGGAGGTGAGGTAGGAAGGGGCAAGGGGATGGAGAGCTTTGAAGCCAAGAGTGAGGAGTTTTTGTTTCACGCGAAGATTGATAGGTAACCACTGGAGGTTTTTGAGGAGGGGAGTGACATGCCCAGAGCGTTTCTGCAGGAAGATGATCCGGGCAGCGGAATGAAGAATAGACTGGAGTGGGGAGAGACAGGAGGAAGGGAGATCCAAGAAGAGGCTGACACAATAATCCAGTCAGGATATTATGAGAGCTCGTACCAGCATGATAGTCATTTTGGATGGAGAGGAAAGGGCGGATCTTGGCTATATTGTGAAGGTGAGACTGGCAGGTTTTGGTGACGGATTGGATGTGTGGGGTGAATGAGAGAGCTGAGTCAAGGACGACATCAAATTTGCAGGCCTATGAGAAGGGAAGGATGGTCGTGCTGTCCACAGTGACAGAGTAGTCAGGGAGAGGACAGGGTTTGGGAGGGAAGATAAGGAGCTCAGTTTTAGACATGTTGAGTTTTAGGTGGCGGACAGACATCTAGGTGGAGACGTCCTGGAGGCAGAAGGAGATACGAGCCTGGAGGGAGGAGGAGAGAATAGGAGAGGAGATGTAGATTTGTGTGTCATCTGCACAGAGATGATAGATGAAGCCCTGGGAGCAAATGAGTTCACCAAGGGAATGAGTATATCTTCTCAACCAAATACTGTCTTGACCCTGTCTTTCCCATCACCGTAGGCCGGACCACCATTTTCCAGTCTCAAAAGCCCATATCCTTGACATTTTCATAGATTCATCTTTCATTCAGTGCACACATTAAAGAGTACCAAATCCTGTCTACCTATACAACATCACTGAAATCAGCTTCTCCATCCAAATTTCTTCCATGCTGGTCCATACACTTATTCTATCCCACCTTGTCTACTGCATCAGCCTCCTGGGTGACCTCCCCGCCTCCTGTCTGTCCCCACTCCAGTCCCGAATCACTTTTCATTAAAGCTCGGTCCATATCACCTTACTCCTCAAGACCCTCCAGTGGTTGCCCATCCACCTTTGCATTAAACAGAAACTCCTCACCATCAACTTCAAAACATTCAATCAGCTCGCCCCCTCCTAATTTACCTTCCTAATTTCCTACTCCAACCCAGCCTGCACACTTCACTTTTGCAGCGCCGGCTTGCTCACTGTGCCCCGATCTCATCTATCTTTCTGCCAACCCCTCGCCCAACTCCCCCCTCTTCTGTCATATACAACAGACTATCACTCTCCAATCTTCCCCAAGAGGCCTTCCATAATTAAGCCCTCTTTTCCCTTACTCCTCCTTTCTGTGTCATCGATGCCTCTGGATCTGTTCCCCTTAAGCACTCGATACTCCCCCCCATGTCAGCCTCACAGCACTTATGTACAGATCAGTAAATTACTTTAATATCTGTTTCCTCCTTGTAAACTGGTTGCTGGCAGGGAATGTGTCTACCGGCTTGTTTTATTGTCATCTCTCAAATGCTTAGTTCAGTAATTGCTCAGTAAAGGCCATCGATCGATCGATCGATCGATCGATTCCTCCCCTGTCCCCTTCCCCGATTTTCCATCCCGTTGTGGGAAGCTCTATGAAATCTATCCTTGATCCCTCCAGCTGCAGGTACAGTTCTCCCTGGAGTTGTTTGTCGAAACACACCTTGCAGCTCGGATCAGAGAGGAGGATCTTGGACGGCTGAAGGATTAGAGCTGGGGTGGGCTGGGCTGGGGTTCTTTGGGGAGGGGGCTGGGGCCGGACTGAGGCTGAGCCGACCCCGGATCCCAGGGAAGGACAGTGTCCAGCGGGTTAAGTGGCTCCGGGGCGGGGTCCTGTGCCCCTCCCCCGGGCCCTCCCCCCGGCCCGCCCCCGCCCCCCGCCCCCCGCCGCTTCTCCCCGGTCGGGCCGGAGTCGGCCCGCGGCGTCCAGCGGTGGTCCGGCTCGGCATGGCTCCGTCCCCGACCGACGAGCCCCAGGAGACGCTCGTGCCCACCGCGCCCCAGGGCCACCCAAGGCCCCCGGACCCCGGGCCCCCGCTCAAGCCCACCCCGGTCAGCGTCCGACCCCTCGCCGGACCCCCTTCCCCGGACCCTCCCCTTGCCCACCCTGACTCCGCTTCCCCCACCAGGGGCAGGGAGAGCAGGGGTCACCGGGCGAGGAGGGGCTGGGCAGTGGGCAGTGGGCAGGGGCCAGGGGCAGCGCAGGGAGTCGGAGCAGTGGGCAGAGCAGTGGGCAAGGGCCGAGCACAGATGGGACAGAGAACAGGGGCAGGAGCAGAGACGGGCTAAAGCAGGGCCAGCTCTGGGGTCTTCTGGGGCTGGGGCAGGGCCAGCTCTGGGTGTGGGTTGGTCTGGGGGAAGGGGTAGGGGCAGGTCTGGGAGTCGGCTGGGGGTAGGTTGGGCAGCTCTAACCTCTACCCCCATTCCCTTTGTTCCCTCAGAAAATCCGGGGCACCAACTACCCGCTGAGCGTCCTTTTCATTGTCGTGAACGAGTTCTGTGAACGCTTCTCCTACTATGGCATGAAAGGTCTCTGTCCTCCACTCTCCGCTGCCCCCGACCCCGGTTCCTCTTCCCATGGGCTGAGTCTCCCCTCACCCCCACGCCCACCGCCCTCCCCAACTCCTCCGATTCCTCGGGTCAGAAGCAGTGTTGCCTAGTGGAAGGAACCCGGGCTTGGGAGTCAGAGGACCTGGTTCAAATCCCGCCTCTGACACTTGCCTGTTGTGTGACCTTGGGCGAGTCATTTCACTTCTCTGTGCCTCAGTTTCTTTGTAAAGTGGGGATAAAATAATAATAATAATAATGATAGTGATGGTATTTGTTAAGCGCTTACTGTGTGCCAAACACCGTTCTAGGTGCTGGCTGTTCTCCCTGTGCTTAGCCTGTCAGCCTCATGTAGAGCATGGAATATGTTTGATTCTTTCGACTCTAGTGCTCAATGCAGCGCTTGGAATAGAGTGAGCTCTTTAAAATGCGATTATCATTGCCACTACTATTCTTATGTGGGATTGGTTTCCAGGAGACCAGTTCAGCAGCCCACTGCCTGAGAGAAATCAGGCTGCAGGAAAACTGGGAAATTGGGAGTAAGAATGGAAAATTTGCTTGGGGAATAGGGGAGATGGAGGTGAGGAGAAAAAAGAAAAGAGAGGAGAGGGAGAGAGATTGTGCGGGTGTACATGGGTCAGGGAGGGGTCTGCTTAGGGCACATACCTTTGAGGAAGGAGGTGTGTGTGTCTCCTTGGGAGTATACACGGGCCTTGGGCTGTGGCCATGGGTCCGGTGGCTCGGCTGGGCAATCGAAGGTCCCAGAAACAAGGCTCTTCCGGGAAGCAGGTGCCACTTTTACATTGTGAAAATGCTTCTGTGTCAATATTGTCATCCTACCCTCAATCTGTCAATCGATCAGTAGTATTTATTGAGCACTTACTATGTGCAGAGCACTGGGCTAAGCATTTGGGAGAGGACACTATGACAGAGGTGGTGATAAGTTCCCTGCCCACAGGGAGCTTACAGTCTAGAGGGGCAGACAAGCGAGGTGGGATGCCCCCATTGCACAGATGAGGAAATGGAGGCCCAGCGAGGTTCCGTGACCCAGTGGGCTGGGGTTCTGGCTGTCCCCAGGGCCTCGGGCAGAGGGTCCCAGGGTCCGCGGGGATGCCGGTGACCCCCCGGCCCGGCCTCTCTCCCACTGCAGCCGTGCTCACCTTGTACTTCCTCCACTTCCTGGGCTGGAGTGAGGACACATCCACAGCCGTGTACCACGCCTTCAGCAGCCTCTGCTACTTCACTCCCGTCCTTGGAGCCCTCCTGGCGGACTCCTGGCTGGGAAAATTCAAGTGAGAAGGGGGTCGCCCCATCTCCCACCTCCAACCGGGACCCCGGACGCAGCCAGGCCAGAGAGCTCAGGACCAGCTTCGACCCAAAGGGGCCTGGCTCGGGCTTTAGGCCCTCCATGAGCCCCACCCCTCCATGTCTGGACATCTCCCTCCTAGTGAGCCCCATTTCCAACTTTGGCAGCCCAAAGGCTCCAGCCCCCGAGGCTCCGGCGAGAGAGCACCCTATGCAAGGGGGGCCATTGGCCACTGGCTCTCAGTCTTGTCTTCCTGACTGAAGGATCCCAGAATCCTGGCGCCTTAGCCTGTCTCCAAGGGATCTCTGGGCCCCGGGCCCCGGGATCTCTCAGCCTCGGCCCTCCGCCCTCTTCCCAGCTCCCGCCTCCGGCCGCGGCTCTCTGGAGCCAGACCCGGGCCTTGGGCCCAGGCTGAGAGGGTGGGCCTCCAGCCCCACCCCACTCCCAGGGACCTGCCCCCTGCCTAAGCTCCTCCTGACCAGGCCCTTTCCCACTCCCCAGCATGGTCAGGCTGGGAGCTCAGAGGTCCAGGGGCCCAGGGGCGGGGGTGGGGAGAGGGAGGGAAGGGTTCCATGTCTCCAGGGACCCTTCTCCCACTGCCCCCACCCCTATCCCCCCAGCTTTGACATTTGACTCAGAGCCTTCATCTCAGCTTGGAGTGGGGTGAGGAGGTGTGGGGGTGGGGACGGAGGCTGCCTGTCAGCTGGGCTATTGTGGCTGGACATAGAGGTTTCTGGATTGACTCTCCAACCTCTGGCCTGGGCTCCCATGCAGCTGATGGGGAGGGAATCACCCACAGGGGGAAGGGAGAGGGGAAGAGAGAAAACCCTTTCTCTCCTCTCTTTCTCTCTCTCTCTCTTTCCTCTCTCTCCTCTTTCACCCTCACTCTCTTTCCTCTCACCTCTCTCCCTCTCTCTCCTCTGTCTCTCTCTCTCTGTCACACATACATACATACACTGGTGTGCACACACAGACACAGGGATGCACACACCGACAGACACAAAGATGCCCTCTTAGGGTCTCTCAGCTGCGGTGTTCAAGGCCAGGGGCAGGTGATCTCCAGGAAACTGCCTTCCACCCCATCCGTGCCCTCTGCCCCCTCTGTCCCCTCTCCTCCTTCTGCACCGCCCCACCCATCCCCTCCACCCTTGTGTGGCTGACTGGCTGCTGTCCACAGGACGATCATCTACCTGTCTGTGGTGTATGTGACCGGGCATGTGGTCAAGGCCCTGGGCGCGGTGCCCCCCATCGGTGGAGTCATGGTCCACACGTGAGTAACCCTCCCAACTTGAGCCTCCCATCCCCACACCCCGTGGTGCCGGTCTGTTCCACCTTGCCCCCAGCACTCCCAGTGCCACCCTAGGGGTCCAGAGGTCAGAGACCTCCAGGCCTCAGAGTTCGTCAATCAGTGGTATGTACTGAGAGTGTGCGGCAGGCCGAGCACTGTGCTGAGTGCTTGAGTGGAATTTGCAGGAACTTCAAATCTACTGGGGAGACCTACAGACAGATTTAGGGGTTTGGGTAGGGAGTGGGAGAGGGATCTTGGAGGGAGGAGGTGGGATGTTGGGGGGTGGGGTGGGCTGGAGCTGGGGCAGGGTGTGGTCTGGTGGGTCTGGGAAGGGAGGGAGTTCCAGGCTGGGGAGGGCAGGGACGGGTCAGGAGCAGAGAAAAGGAGAAGGGAGGTTTAAGATGAGCAGAGAGAGGGAGCCAGGGGGAAGGCCATCCATTTGTTGAGTGGGCAAGCTGCAGAGAGCTTTCTTGCCTGTCCCTTGCCCTTCCTGGCACATTTCCTCCTTGCACAGCCTTTCTCTCCCAGGTCAAACACCAACCCCCTCCTCATCTGAAATCACCGCTTCCTGTCTGACATCACTTCCCCGTATCTGACAACTCTGCCCCATGTCTGACATCACTCCCCGTCCACCCCATGGTGGTGGCATTCAGTCCAGCAGTGTCTGGAGCAGGGGACATCACAGACGGTGGGACCCCGGGCTCTGCCTGGCTCCCAGGTTCCCTCCACCCTGGCACTGTGTACATGTGCTAAGCCCTGGGAGTGGAGTGAGGGGCATTCATCCAAGGTTCCCACCAAACCTTGTGCTGCTCAGCTTCCAGCCTTGCCTCGCCAAGAGTCCACGGCCACACAGCACCCTCATCTCTCCCTGCAGGCTCCTCTCCATGACCGGCCTCATCCTCATTGCCCTGGGCACCGGTGGCATCAAACCCTGTGTGGCAGCTTTCGGGGGAGACCAGTTTGAGGAAGAGCACGTAAGAGATGTCTGGTCCCTTCCCCGCTATCAATCAGTCAACCAATGTCTAGTGTGTACAGAGCCCTGGACTGACCCTTTCCCTGCCCATGAGGAGCTTACAGTCTACAGTGTGTGTGTCTGTGTTTATGTGTCAGTCAGTTAATTGTATTTATTGAGTGCTTACTGTGTACAAAGGGCTCTACTAAGCGCTTGGGAGAGTACAGCATAACAATATAACAGACACATTCCCTGCCCACAATAAGCTTACAGTCTAGAGATGAGGACATACATTAAAATAAATAAATAAATTACAGATATGGACATAGGTGCCAGGGGCTGGGAGGTGGGGATGAATTAAAGGGAACAAGTCAAGGCGATGCAGAAGGGAGTGGAAGAGGAGGAAAAGAGGGCTTAGTTGGAGAAGACCTCTTGGAGGAGAAGTGCCTTCAGTAAGGCTCTGAAGTGGAGGAGAGTCACTGTCGATCAGCTATGAGGAGGGAAGGTGTTCCAGGCCAGAGGCCCGGCTTGGGCGAGAGGTCAATGTTGAGATAGATGAGATCGGGATAGAGTGAGGTTAGCATTAGAGGAGTGAAGTGTGCGGGCTGTGTTGAAGTAGGAGTAGTAGTAGTAGTCCTAGTCCCCATATTACAGATGAAAGACCTGAGGCCCAGAGAAGTTGTGACTTGCCCAGGGTCTCATAGCAGGCAAGTGGTGGAACCAGGATTAGAACCCAGGTCCTCTAACTCACAGGTCCAGTCTTTTTCCGCTAGGCCGTGCTGCTTCTAAGGTGACTATGACCTAAAGGCAAGAAGAAATGCAAGCGATTGTAAACCGCTACACTAAATCAGCCAGGGGCTCCGGGCTCATGATAAGTCTAAAGAAAACTGAAGTGACATATCATCCTGCACTAGGGAACCCATACACAACAAAGAATCCTAATTTACAATGCAGAGCTAAAGACTGTGACAGAATTCCGCTACTTAGGCAGCCCACTGACCAATGATGTAATACTGGACAAGGACCGACTAGAGGAGGCCTGAGCATTATTTGAGGGACTATCGGAGTGTGGTATCAGTGTCATGTCAGGCTCCAGGTCAAATAAAATGCCTCCGGAGTTCTAGCTGTGGCTGTCTAAACTTCTTGACAGCCGAGAGACCAGGCCTCACACCCACACCACATCCGGCTCCTCGAGCAATTCCATCGGCTTTGCTTACAGGCCGGACTTAATATCAAATAGCAGGTCGAGATCACAAACAATGAAGTTCTGGAATGTAGTCAATCTCCCAGCATGGAAGCTCTGCTCACCTTAACACAGCTATGTTGGGTGGGGACACGTGAGGAGAATGAGAGACAGCAGAAGACCCACACAGCCACTGGATGGAGAGCTGAAAAAGGGAAACAGGAAACCAGGAGGGCAGAAGCTGTGTTTTAAGGACACAGTAATAATAATAATAATAATAATGATGGCATTTGTTAAGCACTTTCTATGTGCAAAGCACTGCTCTAAGCGCTGGGGAGAATATAAGGTGAACAGGTTGTCCCACGTGGGGATCACAGTCTTAATCCCCATTTGACAGATGTGGTAACTGAGGCACAGAGAAGCTAAGTGACTTGCCCAAAGTCATACAGCTGACAAGCTGTGGAGCTGGGATTTGAACTCATGACCTGCACTTATTATGTGCCAGGCACTGTACTAAGAGCTGGGGTGGACACATGCAGATCAGGTTGGAGAAGCAGCGTGGCTCAGTGGAAAGAGTATGGGCTTTGGAGTCAGGGCTCATGAGTTCGAATCCCAGCTCTGTCACTTGTTGGCTGTGTGACTGTGGGCAAGTCACTTAACTTCTCTGTGCCTCAGTTCCCTCATCTGTAAAATGGGGATTAAGACTGTGAGCCCCACGTGGGACAACCTGATTCCCCTATGTCTACCCCAGCGCTTAGAACAGTGCTCAGCACATAGTAAGCGCTTAACAAATACCAACATTATTATTACTAGGTTGGACACAGTCCCTGTCCCACATGGGGCTCACAATCTCAATACCCATTTTACAGAGGAGGTGATTGAGGCCTAGTGAAGTGACTTGCCCAAGGTCACACAGGAGACTAGTGGCGGAGCCAGGGTTAGAACCCATGACCTTCTGACTCCCAGGCCTGTGCTCTATCCACTACACCATGCTGCTTCTCTTATAACAAAGTCTCGGACAAGACCGCATCCCACCCGAAAACCTGGAGACCAAGGTCGAGGATGGGCCGGCCTGGCGCCCTGCCATCAGGAAGGGAGCGGCTCTTTCTGTGCAGAAGTTTCGTAAGAGACAAGAGACAAGGAGGAAAAAGAGAAAAGAGCACCAGGCACTGCAAACATCAAACCTGACAACATACCAAGGGGCGGTTGGTGTGTGCACAGTGTGGCTTGGGATTATGGGCAGGGAATGTATCTGTTATATAATTATATTGTACTCTCCCAAGTGCTTAGTACAATGCTCTGCACACAGTAAGCACTCAATAATTATGATTGACTGACGGACTTTTGCAATCATAAATGGACTCATAGTTGAATTTCACCATCGGGGTGTATTCTTGGAGTACATACTATGTGTGTGTGTGTAGATGTGTGAGTGTAAGCTCACACATGTGCTTGTATGAGTGGGTGTGGGAAGGCTTGTGTGTCTTTTTTTGTGTGTGCAAGCCTGCTGCCTGACACACTGTGGTTTCAGGTGAAGCAGAGGAGGCGTTTTTTCTCGGTGTTCTACCTCGCCATTAATGCCGGAAGCTTGCTTTCCACTTTTGTCACACCCATGTTGAGAGGTGAGGGGGCCCAGGGGGCTGTAGTTGCTGGGAGGGGGGGAAGGGGGCATCCTGAGACTGGGCTCGGCCCCGGAGCCTGCAGCCTGCCACCCCATCCCCGGCACCAGGCATCCTCTGCCAGTTTGCCAGACCTAGCAATGCTGAGGCTTCTCCGGGGCTGCTCTGCCCTGGGGACGGGGACGGGGAGCAGGCCGACTGACCCTCCTTCATTCTCCACTCCGTGCAGGAGACGTGCGGTGCTTTGGGGGAGATTGCTACGCCCTGGCCTTTGGCGTCCCAGGAGCCCTCATGGTGGTGGCCCTAGGTAAGAGGGGCAGTGAGGGGTGTGTGGGCCGGGGGGGACCTCATCCCCCTCCTCTTCCCCAATGCCTCAGCCCTAACCTAGCCCGGACAGGGAAGAACCTTTCCCTTCACCCCCTGCCAGTGGCCCAGCTGACAGTCACCGTGCCCTCTCCCTACCACCACACATGGCTGGGGGTAGCAGAGGGGTGATATATGGTGCAGGGAGGCCGAGACTGGGTTGGGGGCTGGAGCTTGGGGGCTGGAACTTGGGGTCAGGCAGGGGCTGGGGTGGGCAGGGGTTGGGGTTGGACTGGGCTGGGAACTGGAGGCTGGGTGGGATTAGGCTGGGCTGTGGAACAGGGGCTGAGGAAAGGCTGGGCCAGGCTGGGCTTAGATTAACTGGGGTGGGGAGGACTGGTGACTGGTGGAACTGAGGAGGCCCAGGAGAGACTAGAGCCTAGAATAGTTTCAGGGAGAAGGAGAGAGGGCACTGTTTCTCTCAGGCGGGGGGATGGACGGCTTGCCTTTTCCCTATAGCTCCTGAAACCAGGATAAGACTCTACTGTTTGCTTGGGCCCTTTCCCCTCCCGCCCTGCTCTTTGGGTGTGGGGGAAGGAATGCCCAGCCCAAGATTGAGACAGGAGTGGAGGGTGGAGGTTCTGGCTGGGCTGCCTGGACCACTGGCCTCCCTCACCAGACCCTCAGCATGACACCAATCCAGTTGTGAGCACTGTAAACTCCTGGTGGGCACTGGAGTCCAGACTGAGCACCTCATGGGAGAGTGCAAGAGAGTTAGGGGACACAGAGCCCTTCCCACCACACACCTCAAAGAACCTTCAGTCTAGCTTACAATGGGGAGTTAGACATCAAATAAGTTACAGAGGGGAGGAAGAAGAGCTTGAATTGTGGAATCTGGAAATTGACAGATACAAAAGTGCAACAAAAAGTAGTGACTGCACAAGTGCTGCATAATTATAGGGAGGTTATGACTGGGGGGAAGGAGCTCCTTGGGTGCTTCCACCAGGGAAGCCCTCCCGGCGGAGGTGGGCTTCCGGGAGGCTGCGAGGATAGGCGTGCGAATGTGCGTGCACTTGCAGTTGTGTTCATCACCGGCAGCGGGATGTACCGTCGGGCTCCACCCGAGGGGAACGTCCTTGTGAACGTCTGGAGGTGTGTCCAGGTGAGCTGGTCCCTGTCTCACTCCTGGGAGGCCGGGGACACGTTCAGTGTCGGACTGCGGGCGGGACCCCCGCTGAACTCCATCCTGGCCCCCCCGGATCACTCGGCCCCCTGGGCCTTTGCTTGTGCATTTGCAGAATGGGCTCCCAGGGGCTTCCTATGGTCCTCTGGGCCCTCAGGGAGTGGGAGAGGTGGGCCAGGCTGAACCCGCCACCCCACCCCGTGGGACAGCGGGCCTGGGCAGGCAGATGGGCAGGGATACAGACTCGAACTTGGACTCTCCTCAGGCCTGAGCAGACGATCTCGGAGGAGGAGTCAGTGGCCCCCCAGGGCCGTTGGGGCTGAGCCGAGATCCGGCTCAGGTCTGGGGTCTTGGGGGAGGGCCAGGGGTCGGAGGTAAAGGTCCAATCTCAGACCTCTGGGATCACGGTCTTTTCTTCACCCCTGAAGAGATGGACCCTGGTCTAGAGGGGTCGAAGCCGTGGAGACCAGAGTGGGTGGGAATCGGGTTTTGAGTGATATGGAGGGAGGTGGACTTGGGGGCCGAGCCCCTCTGCCACCCTGTCTTGATGACTCTGCTCTGTCCCCCAGTTTGCTCTCAGCAACCGGCTGAGGAATCGTTCCAGCCAGATTCCCAAGAGAGAGCACTGGCTGGATTGGGCAGCTGAGAAGTACCCAGTAAGTCTACAGCAAGGAACATGGGGGGCTGTGGGTGGGGGAAGGTGGGAGGTGTGTATGAGGCACCTTCCCTCCCTCCCTCCCTTCCTGGTCCCCGAAACATTTTCTTACCCATGGGACAGAGCCGGGCTGGGAGGGAGGGATCCAAGCCCTGAAGCCCCTCTGCCCCCTCAGCCCCCAGCTCCCTCCCTGCCCAGAGAGACAGGGGTCACAGGGCTGAGAGCTCTCCAGGAAACAAAGCCCCCTAGCCCCCCACCCTGGTGTCCCTGAGTTCTGGAGGGTGGGAAGTCCTTCCCCGGGGTCTCACTCAAGTCCCTCCAGCTGCAGTTTCCCCCAACCCAAACCGGGACCCTCCTGGCGTTTTCCGGGGCTGCGGTTCAGGCAGTCCCACCTCCCCGCACAGAAGCAGCTGATCATGGAGGTGAAGGCGCTGATGAGGATGCTCGTCCTCTACATCCCCTTGCCCATGTTCTGGGCTCTGTTTGACCAGCAGGTGAGAGAGCAACCATTCGGGCCCCAAGGGCCCAGCTGCCTGGCCACACTCCCCTTCCCCACCCCTACTAAGACACCACAGCCCTCACACAGCTCTCCTTTCCTAGGGCTCCCGCTGGACGCTGCAGGCTACCAGGATGGATGGCAACGTGGTCAGTGGATGGGACTCAGGGGCTTTGCGAGAGGGGAGACTCAAGAGCTGTGGTGGGAGAGGGGAACCGGGCTGCCCGAGGCAGTGGGGAGGAGACTCGAAATGCTGCTGAGAGATTTTCCTGAATGGATGTTGGACCATAGACCGGGCTCAAAAAATTCTGAGGCCTGTGGGGTGATTTCTGGCCCACTGACACCCCACCCGGGTCATGCGTGGGGCCCTCTGGTGGGGCAATCCCTAGGGGGAGCAAAGGCCCCAAACCGACCCCCTGGCACTGTGCCAGGCCAACCCTGAGCCCAAGGTACCCTGGGGGCTGCTCAAAGATGAGAACACACAGACCTGGGAGTTGTTATCTGACCATCTTATGTCAGGCACTGGTGAGGGGTGCACTGGGAGTCTTTCTCATCTACTTTAATCCCCAACTCACAACTCTCCTTCCCTATAGTTAGAATGCCCTTCCTACTTCTCTTGGCTGAATCCTGTCCCTCACTTTATTCCAATATTTTGGCAGCCTGTACCATTCATGGAGGCCTACCAGACTGACACCCCCCTCCCCTTACTCTGCTCCATCCTATCCATCCTGTGAGCCTAGTTACCGTTTGTCTGCTGCTCTGATGGTCTGTATCTTCTATGTGTTCTAACGACTCTCTGTGCCCCTGGCACTTTGTTACTTGTCTATTTGTGTGTCTCTTTCTGTCTTCTCTCCTTCAAGATGGTCAGTCAGGATGTGGTGGCAGTGTGGGTTCAGCCACAGAGCTGCCCAGCCTTCTCTACGGCCACGAGACCTGGACCCCACACCAACACCACATCCGGCTTTTTGACTGGTTCTGCCGGCATCACCGTTGGGCTAGTCTCAATATCAAAAACAATGAAGTTCCGGAACATCATCAGTCTCCCAGGATCGAAGTTGCTCTCATCTTAACACAGCTATGCTGAGCAGGAGGAGTGAGGAGAACAAGCGACAGCAGGAGGCCCGAAGAGCTGTTGGGTGGAGCTGCCCCGGGTGGTCACCGGTGGGTGTGAGCTGGGCAGAGGGACTCCAGTCAGCAAACTCATGCTGTTGTCCTGTTTCAGGGTCTTATGGTGCTTAAACCCGATCAGATGCAGGTAAGACCCTTCCCAACTCACCCACCCTGCCCTGTCTTCCCCCCCTCCTGCCCATCTATCCATCTGTCATGGAGGTGTGGGTGGGAAGGGGGCAGGAGCTGGGTAGTCCTGGCCACAAAGTCAGGCTGGCACAGGGTGAGGTGGCCAGGACCAGGGTGGAAGTGGCTGGAGTATGGTTGCCGGACACTGACCCTATTTCTGGCTTTAGATGCTGAATCCCCTCCTGATTCTCCTCTTCATCCCGCTTTTTGACCTGGGCCTCTACCCGCTGATCCAGCTGTGTGGCATCAATTTCACGTGAGCTCACTGGACCTGGACTCCTGCAGGCAGGGAATTAATTCCCCATCTGTGGCTGGGCAGGGCAGGGAGACCAGGGAACTACAGCCCCTCTGAGTTAGGAGGGACTGGAGGCCCAGCTCTGGAGTTCTGTCATTTATTGACCCCATGTTCATTCATTCAATAGTGTTTATTGAGTGCTTACTGTGTGCAGAGCACTTTACTAAGCACTTGACAATAAACAGACGCATTCCCTGCCCACAACGAACTAACGGTCTAGAGGAAGAGACAGACATTAATATAAATAAGCTACAGATTTGTGAAAAGAGGAAAGGATTAGGGAAGGCCTCTTGGAGGAGATGTGCCTTCAAAAAGGCTTTGAAAGGGGGGAGGGTCATTGACTGTTGGATTTCGTTCATTCATTCAGTAGTATTTATTGAGCACTTACTATGTGCAGAACACTGTACTAAGCACTTAGAATGTACAATTCAGCAACAGATAGAGTCAATCCCTGCCCTATGACGGGTTTACAGTCTAATCGAATTTGAGGAGAGAGGGCATTCCAGGCCAGAGGCAGGATGTGGGCAAGGGGTCGGTGGTGAGATAGAATAGAATGAGATACAGCGAGAAGTTTAGCATTAGAAGAGTGAAGTGTGTGAGCTAGGTTGTAGAAGAAGAGTAACGAGGTGAGGTAAGAGAGTAAAAGGTGATTGAGTGCTTTGAAGCCAATGTTTGATGTAGGTCTGTGGTACTAGCCTTAGTGGCTCTGTGTTTTGTGGTTGTGTGCTCTGTGGACCTTCATTCAATTCAGTCAGTAGTATTTATTGAGCACGTACTATATGCAGAGCACTATACTAAGTGCTTGGCATGTACAAATCGGCAACAGATAGAGGCAGTTCCTGCCCAATGACAGGCTTACAGTCTAATCGGGGGAGACAGACAGACAAAAACAATAGCAATAAATAGAATCAAAATGATGTACATCTCATTAACAAAATAAATAGGGTAATAAAAAAACTACAAATGAGCGGACGAGCACAGTGCTGAGGGGAGGGGGAGAGGGGGAGGAGGAGAGGGAAAGGGGGGAAAAGGGGGCTTAGCTGAGGGGAGGTGAAGTGGGGGTAGAGGGGCAGCAGAGGGAGCAGAGGGAAAGGGGGAAGCTCAGTCTGGGAAGGCCTCTTGGAGGAGGTGATCTCTAAGTAGGGCTTTGAAGAGGGGAAGAGAATTAGTTTGGGGGAGGTGAGGAGGGAGGGCATTCCAGGGCCGCGGGAGATGTGGCCCAGAGGTTGACGGCAGGATAGGCGAGAATGGGGACGGTGAAGAGCTGGGCAGCCGAGGAGCGGAGCGTGCAGGGTGGGCAGTAGAAAGAGAGAAGGGAGGAGAGGTGAGAGGGGCCAGGTGATGGAGAGCCTTGTAGCCTAGAGTGAGAGGTTTTTGTTTCGTGCGGAGGTCGATAGGCAACCACTGGAGGTTTTTAAGAAGGGGAGTGACATTCCCAGAGCATTTCTGCAGGAAGATGAGCCGGGCAGCAGAATGAAGAATAGACCGGAGCGGGGAGAGACGGGAGGAAGGGAGATCAGAGAGAAGGCTGACACAATAATCCAGCAGGGATATTATGAGAGCTTGTACCGGTAAGATAGCCGTTTGGGTGGAGAGGAAAGGGCGGATCTTGGCGATATTGTAGAGGTGAAACCGGCAGGTCTTGGTAACGGATAGGATGCGTGGGGTGAACGAGAGAGACGAGTCAAAGATGACACCGAGGTTGCGGGCTTGAGAGACGGGAAGGATGGTCGTACCATCCACGGTGATAGGGAAGTCAGAAAGAGGACAGGGCTTGGGAGGGAAGATAAGGAGCTCAGTTTTGGACATGTTGAGTTTTAGGTGGCGGGCAGACATCCAGGTAGAGACATCCTGGAGGCAGGAGGAGATATGAGCCTGAAGGGAGAGGAGAGAACAGGGGCAGAAATGTAGATTTCATTCATTCATTCATTCATTCAATAGTATTTATTGAGCGCTTACTATGTGCAGAGCACTGTACTAAGCGCTTGGGATGAACAAGTCGGCAACAGATAGAGACAGTCCCTGCCATTTGACGGGCTTACAGTCTAATCGGGGGAGACGGACAGACAAGAACAATGGCAATAAATAGAGTCAAGGGGAAGAACATCTCGTAAAAACCGATGGCAACTAAAAAGAATCAAGGCGATGTACAATTCATTAACAAAATAAATAGGGTAATGAAAATATATACAGTTGAGCGGATGAGTACAGTGCTGTGGGGATGGGAAGGGAGAGGTGGAGGAGCAGAGGGAAAAGGGGAAAAAGAGGGTTTAGCTGTGGAGAGGTAAAGGGGGGGTGGCAGAGGGAGTAGAGGGAGAAGAGGAGCTCAGTCTGGGAAGGCCTCTCGGAGGAGGTGAGTTTTAAGTAGGGTTTTGAAGAGGGAAAGAGAATCAGTTTGGTGGAGGTGAGGAGGGAGGGCATTCCAGGACCGCGGGAGGACGTGACCCAGGGGTCGACGGCGGGATAGGCGAGACCGAGGGACGGTGAGGAGGTGGGCGGCGGAGGAGCGGAGCGTGCGGGGTGGGTGGTAGAAAGAGAGAAGGGAGGAGAGGTAGGAAGGGGCAAGGTGATGGAGAGCCTTGAAGCCTAGAGTGAGGAGTTTTTGTTTGGAGCGGAGGTTGATAGGCAACCACTGGAGTTGTTTAAGAAGGGGAGTGACATGCCCAGATCGTTTCTGCAGGAAGATGAACCGGGCAGCGGAGTGAAGAATAGACTGGAGTGGGGTGAGAGAGGAGGAAGGGAGGTCAGAGAGAAGGCTGACACGGTAGTCTAGCCAGGATATAACGAGAGCCCGTAACAGTAAGGTAGCCGTCTGGGTGGAGAGGAAAGGGTGGATCTTGGCGATATTGTAGAAGTGAAACCAGCAGGTCTTGGTAACAGATAGGACGTGTGGGGTGAACGAGAGAGACGAGTCAAGGATGACACCGAGATTGCGGGCCCGAGAGACGGGAAGGATGGTCGTGCCATCGACGGTGATAGAGAAGTCTGGGAGAGGACCGGGTTTGGGAGGGAAGATGAGGAGCTCAGTCTTGCTCATGTTGAGTTTTAGGTGGCGGGCCGACATCCAGGTGGAGACGTCCTGGAGGCAGGAGGAGATGCGAGCCTGAAGGGAGGGGGAGAGGACAGGGGCGGAGATATAGATCTGCGTGTCATCTGCGTAGAGATGGTAGTCAAAGCCGTGAGAGCGAATGAGTTCACTGAGGGAGTGAGTGTAAATGGAGAACAGAAGAGGGCCAAGAACTGACCCTTGAGGAACTCCAACAGTTAAAGGATGGGAGGGGGAGGAGGCTCCAGCGAAGGAGACCGAGAATGACCGGCCAGAGAGGTAAGAGGAGAACCAGAAGAGGACAGAGTCCGTGAAGCCAAGGTGAGATAAGGTATGGAGGAGGAGGGGATGGTCGACAGTGTCAAAGGCAGCAGAGAGGTCAAGGAGGATCAGAATGGAGTAGAAGCCATTGGATTTGGCAAGAAGGAGGTCATGGATGACCTTAGAGAGAGCAGTCTCGGTAGAGTGGAGGGGACGGAAGCCAGATTGGAGGGGGTCTAGGAGAGAATGGGAGTTAAGGAATTCTAAGCATCGATTGTAGATGACTCGTTCTAGGATTTTGGAAAGGAAGGGTAGTAGGGAGATAGGGCGATAACTGGAGGGGGAAGTGGGGTCAAGATTTGTGTGTCATCATCTTAGAGATGATAGTTGAAGCCGTGAGAGCGAATGAGTTCACCAAGGGAGTGAGTGTAGATGGAGAACAGAAGAGGGCCAAGAACTGACCCTTGAGGAACCCCAACAGTTAGAGGATGGGAGGGGGAGGAGGAGCCTGCAAAGGAGACCGAGAATGAATGGCCAGAAAGATAAGAGGAGAACCGGGAGAGGACGGAGTCCATGAAGCCAAGGTGAGATAAGGTGTGGAGGAGAAGGGGATGGTCTACAGTGTCAAAGGCAGCTGAGAGGTCAAGGAGGATTAGGATAGAGTAGGAGCCATTGGATTTGGCAAGAAGGAGGTCATGGGTGACCTTTGAGAGGGCAGTTTCTGTGGAGTGGTGGGGACGGAAGCCAGATTGGAGGGGGTCCAGGAGAAAATGGTAGTTAAGGAATTCTAGGCAGCGAGGGTAGATGACTCATTCTAGGAGCTTGGAAAGGGAGGGTAGTAGGGAGTTAGGGTGATAATTAGAAGAGGAAGTGGGGTCGAGAGAGGGCTTTTTTAGGATGGGGAAGACGTGGGCATTTTTGAAGGCAGAAGAGAAGAAGCCATTGGAGAGTGAGTGGTTAAAAATAGAAGTTAAGAAGGGGAGGAGGGAAGGGGTGATAGTTTTTATAAGGTGAGCGGGAATGGGGACAGAGGCACAGGTGGAGGGGGTGGCACTTGCGAGGAGGGAGGAGATCTCCTCTGAGGATACTGCGGGGAAAGATGGGAAAGTAGGGGAGAGGGTTGGCGGGGGGGAGGCAGAAGGGGGAGGGGTGACTCTGGGGATGAAGTAGGTGGCCAGATCGTTGTGGGTGAGGGATGGGGGAGGGGGAGGAACAGGGGGCCTGAGGAGAGAATTAAAGGTCCAGAACAATTGGCGGGGATGATGGGCATGGGTGTCAATGAGGGAAGAAAAGAAGTTTCGCCTGGTGGAGGAGAGGGCAGACTTAAGGCAGGAAAGGATAAAATTCAAATGGATATGGTTGGCTTGGTCCTTGGACCTTCACCAGCAGCGCTCAACAGCTCGAGCATAGGAGCGTAGGAGGCGGACAGAGGTAGTGACCCAGGGCTGTGGGTTTGTGGAGCGAGAGCGGCGGAGGGAGAGGGGGGGGCGAAAGAGTTGAGATGAGAAGACAAGGTGGAGTTGAGAGCGGTAACCTGATCATCGAGAGTGGGAAGAGAGGATGAGGAGACAAGGTGGGGAGAGATGCTTTTGGAGAGATGGATGGGATCAAGAGAGTGGAGGTCTCTGTGGGGAAGTAGTACAGATTTGCAGGGGGAGTCAGTGTGAGATAGGAGGCAGGTGAGAAGGTTATGGTCTGAGAGAGGGATTTCAGAGTTGGTGAGGGAGGAGATAGTGCAGCGGTAGGAGATGATGAGATCGAGGGTATGACCAAGTTGGCGAGTGGGAGAGGTAGGGTGGAGCAGGAGGTTGGCCGAGTCGAGGAGTGATAGCAGGGGGGCGGCAGAGGAGTCACTGGGTACATCCATGTGGATGTTGAAGTCTCCGAGGATCAGAGTGGGCAAAGAGAAGGAGAGAAGAAAGGTGAGAAAGGGGTCAAGGTGGTTGAAGAAGTCAGTGGTGGGACCAGGAAGGCGGTAGATGATGGCTACGAGTATCTGGAGGGGGTGGAAGAGGCAAATGATATGGGCTTCAAAGGAGGGGAAGGAGAGGGAAGGATAATGCGGAAGCGGCATCGGGGTGAGAGAAGGAAGCCGACGCCTCCTCCCTTTCCGGTGAGTCTGGGGGAGTGGGAGAAGGAAAGGCCTCCACTGGAGAGAGCAGCAGTGGAGACCATGTCTTCAGGGTGAGCCAGATCTCTGTAAGGGCGAGGAGGAGGAGAGAGCGGGAAAGGAAAAGGTCAAGGATGAAAGGTAGTTTACCTGTAATGGAGCGGGGGTTCCAGAGGCTACACTTGAAAGTAGCTGTGGGTGCGGGGGGGGGGGAAGGGGAGGAGCGGGGGAAGGGGAGGGTTTGGATGGGAACGAGGTGGCGGGGCCCTGAACGGGGAGCGGGGGATAAGGGACCTGTGACTTTGGGATCTGTGGATCCATGGCTCTGGGTTCCATGGCTCTGTGGCCTTAGGTTTGGTGGTCCTGCAGCTTTGTGTTCTTGATTTGGTGGCCCTGGGTTCTGTGGATTGGTGACTCTGGGCCCTGCATTCTGATTTGGTGGATCTGGGACAAGGAACTCTGAGTTCTGGATTCAGTGGCTCTGGGTTCCGTGGATCTGCATTCTGGATTTCCTGAATTGGAGTTCAGAGTTCAGCAGCTCTGAGTTCTGGATTCAGCGAATCTGGGTTATGTAGTTCTGTCTTCTGGTTCCCCTGAATCAGTGGCTCTGGGTTCCGTGGCACTGCATTTTGGGTTTGGTGGCTCTGGTTTCTGTGGATCGGGGGCTCCGGGTTCAGCAGCTCTTTGTTCTGTGGGACTGAGTTCCAGTGAATGGTGGCTCCGGGTTCTGGGGATCGGAGGCCCTAGGTTCTGTGGCTCTGTGCCTTCTTGGCCCTGCTTCTCTTGGGCTTTCAGGTCCCCGGTGAGCTGAGAAGTGAGTATGGCAGCACCGCCGCCTCCTCCTCCTCCTCCCTGCCCCGACCCCCGTGGCAGTCAGAGCCCACGGCCCACGGTCCTGGGGAGGGCTGGGAGGCAGCTGGTTTGCCCTGGTGCAGAGAAGAGGCTGGGCAGGCCCAGTTCGTCAGGACCAGGATTTACACAGGGACAGGGAATTGGTCCCAGGCCTGGGCTGAGCTGACATGGGAGCAGGAGATCATCAGTCTTGGGGGAGCCTACCCAGAACAATTGCAGCAGCCAGGGTCCTGGAGGCTTGCGGGGTTCCCCAGGAGCTCGGCCCACACATAGCTCAGCGAGAGATGTGGCCCCCACCCTCAAGGAGCACCAGTTCTGGAACAGGGCTGGAGAGGCCGATGACCCCTGCTCAAGGTCCATCGTGCTCTCTTGGTCCTTGCTCCTCTCTAGATATGAAGAATGGGAGCAAACCTCACCACCTGAATGGGAAGGCTTCCCAGAAGAGGCGGCGAGTAGTCAGGCTCTGGGCAGGGTGGACTTGTCCTTGCTGGGCCTGGGGCAGCTGTGCCAATTGTGGGGTCCCTGCCCACTTCTCTTGCCTCACCCATCCATTCCGCTCGCCTGCCCAGCCTGCCCTGTCTGGCCAGCCTGCTCTGCCTGCCCAGCCTGCCCTGTCCATCCAACCTGCCCCCATCCACTTGGTCTGCCCTGTTGGCCCATTTTGTCCCATTCATCCAGTCTGCATTGCCCTCTCCACCTGCCCTGTACAACCAGCATGCCCATTCTCCCTGGCCTTCTCTGCCCACCATGACCACCTAGCCCCCTATGCCCACCCAATCTTCCCTGCCTGCTCTTTCCACCTTGTCCGCCCTGTGTTCCTCCTCTTTCTGACCCTCTCCTCCCAACCTACCTGCCCGTTCTTCCCACCCCATCCACCTCGCCCACCCTAACCATCCGCTCTGCACTGCCCATCTTGCCCACCCAGTCTGCCTTGTGCACCTGCTTCAGCCCACCCCATCCACCCAATATGCCCTGCTCATCTTTTCCACCCAGTCCATCCTGTCCTCCTAGTCCACTCAGTCCACCTTGCCTGCCTGGTCTGCCCTGCCCCATCCGCCTGGTCCATGCTGCCCACTTGTCTACCCAGTCCACCTGATCCACCCCATCCCATCGACCCAGCCCCACCCATCCAGTCTGCTCTGCCTGCCTTGTCCACCCGGTCCAGCCCATGTCTGACCATCCCACTCTTCCCATCCCATCTGCCCAGTCTACTCTATCTGCCCCACCTGCTTGGTCCACCTCACATCCCTAGCCTACACAGTCAGCTCTGGGCCCCACTAGATCCCACTCCTTCCCCACAGGCCCATCAGGAAGATGGCGACAGGGATGGTCCTGGCGGCTTTGGCCTTCGCGGCGGCAGCTGTTGTCGAGTTCAGAGTGGACGTGAGTGCAGGGCTGGGCTGGGCTGGGGCAGTTGCTGCCAACCTGGGGTTTCGAGTGATGAAGCAAGAGGCAATGGAAGGTAGCAGGAAGCAGTGGGGAGGCAACAAGAGGGAGCAGAGACAAAGAGAGGCAGAGGGAAGGAGCTGGAGGCAATGGTGAGCCAGCAGGGGGGAAGCAGGAGCCAGTGGGCAGCACCGCTCCTGGGACTGTGCCTAAGTCTGTTCTCCATGGAGAAGCTGGCTGAGCTTGGGTCCAGGCAGGGGACTGGTCATTTGGGCAGCAAACCTCTCCCCTCTCAGACTGAAAATCATGCTTAATCCAGAGGACAGATAATCCCTTTGTCTCTACATAAATGGGGCATAAAGCACATACATGTCTGAATGTTCATCTGTATGTACATGTGTGTGTATGATGGTGCATTTGCATGTGCATGTGTGACAACCAATTCCATTGACTCCCACACTTAGGAGAAGGAAAAGGAAGTCAGAAATGTCATTTTTTGAACCATTTTTTGAGGAAGTGGAGGAGCCAGATTTGGGGGGGAAAGGATGACCCTCCCCTGTCTTGGAGCTGAGGGGAAGTGAGGTATGTGCCTGGGAGAGGAGGAACCCAGGACAGCTCGTGCTATGAACCCCGGACAGACTGAGAGGTCAGTGGATCTCTGGAAGCTCGGAGTCCAGCAGCTGGAACTCCAGAGGAGTGAGGCTCCTGCTCCCGAGGGGGAGAAGAACGTGAGCCTCTGCATGCCCACAGAGAAGTACAGAAGGTCCTGGACAGGGAAGAAGTAGATCCAG
This sequence comes from Ornithorhynchus anatinus, assembly GCF_004115215.2. NCBI lineage: Eukaryota > Metazoa > Chordata > Mammalia > Monotremata > Ornithorhynchidae > Ornithorhynchus > Ornithorhynchus anatinus. The sequence goes on along the minus strand of NC_041728.1, from coordinate 186,205,247 downwards.
GGAAAGATAGTTTGAACTGGATTTGTTTTCATTTGTTACCTTGTTAAAAGCGTACTAAATGTTGTAAAGATCCCAGATCTTGGTGTTTGTCTTTGGTGGGAACTGGGGTCCCAGAGAGACACATGACCTAGGGAGGGATAGGTGGGAGCGTTTTGTCCACGGGCTTCCTACAGCCGACTCAGGAGAGAAGTGATAGGTTACATCTTCAGGGAGACACCTGGGCTTCAGCCTTAGAATGGTGGCAAGGAGAGTGGCACGGGACTTGCAGGGTGGTGAGTAGGACACCCTGAAACCTGCGATAGAAGAATCAGAAAGCTGGAGGACTTTAGTTCTATAGTGACTCCTGGGGGCTGGATTTAGGGCTGAAAGGCCCTGGTAATGTCACAGTGTGCATGTATGTCTGTGTGTGTGATTGGGTGAGTTTGGAGGTGTGAGTCTATCTGTGGGCTGCTGGTTGAAAGCAAAGAACCAAGGTCTTCCCAAATTCTCCTCTCCTTGTTCCCGGCTCTGTGTTAACCCTGGGGTAGAGGCGGGGGTCTCCTTTTGGGCCACTGTGTCCAGGACCCCTGCAGGACCAGGTTGGGCCAGGGTCTTCCCGGCTCTTCCCCACCCGATTCCTGGCTCTAGGCTAACCCTTGGTGGGAGGGTCTCTTTCTGGGCTACTGGGTCCAGGACCCCCACAGGAGCGGTTAAAAGGGTTGAGGTGTGTTTGGGGAGCCTCTCTGTCATTCTGCAAGGCCAGCGACCGGGTGGCACGGGGTTCCCCGGAGCATGATTGGCCCAGCTCCATTTCCGGCTGTTTGGTCTTGCCAGCTGCCACCACCCAACCACCCTCTGCCCCTCGCTGCAAGCCCCAGAAGTTCTGCCAGCTTCCACTGGGCTGAAGTCAGCTTTCCGCCCTGCTCATTTGGCCTTGCCTGCTGCCGACTGTCCTAGGGAACCACTGGTGCCTGGCTGCCATCCCCCTGGGAGTGGAGCTTGGTCCCAGTGGGCAGCCGGAGGCCTCAGGCTTAGTAAGTGGTCAGGGGGTTGTGGGGAGGGAGCCCCTGGACTGGGCCGGGCAGTAGGGACAGCCTGGTGGCAATTCTGACCCCATCTCCCCCTCTTCTGGAGTCCTGACACTGGACCCCTTGTACCAGGGCAGTGGGTCCTGAGGCTCTGACAGGGGTCTCCTCTTCCCCAGGACCCCTCCATGCCTCCCTTGGGCCCTCACGACAGCTACATGCAAGTCCTGAACCTGGGGGACCAGGAGGTGCAGGTGAAACTACCACAGAAAGGGAATGGGTCTCTGTTCCCTGAGCCCATCGGGGCATTCCAGGTGCGGGCAGACAGATGGACAGAAGGTGGGGGAAGAGTCCAGAGGGGGACGGGAGGGTCCCAGAGGGATGGGAGTGCCCTGGGAGCGGTCCAGTGGGGAGTTGGGAGGAACTTGTCCCATGGACAGCCACAACAGATGGCGGGAAGCTGACCGCCCATCGCCCTGAGCACGTGTGAGGTTCCGGCAAAGTTCTGGCTGGTAACCTGTCCAGCCAATCAGGCAGAGTTATGCAAGTTCTCCGGGGGTGGGGGGTTGGGGGGGGTGTCACTGGGTCGGCCTAGACCCACCCAGAGCAGCTCCCTCCTGGCCTGCCCCGGGGGTGTGGGTCCCGGGAGCAGGGCCCTCCCAGGTCAGAGGGGCACTTGGCTCCAGGGTCCCCAAGGCTCGGGGTCTCCTTTGGACAGAAATCATCGCACTACTACAAGCTGTGCATGGAGGGTGAGCGCCAGAGTGTGCGTTTCGTACTGGAGTCCCACGGTGCCATTGGCGACGAGCACCACAACGTCACGGGGAAGAGGTGGTACAGCCTGGCCGTTCACTCGGATGGTGCTAACATCTCCAGTTTCTTGGTGAGAGGTGGGCCCCCTTGGCCGGGGTCTACCTCTAGAGCTCCTGAGGGATCCTCCAGGAGCAGGAAGATCTGGGGGTCAGTCCATCCATCCATCCACCCATCAGTGATTTGCATTGGGCATCTACTCTGTCCAGGGCACTGGCCTGAGGTCTAGGAAGAATCCAATAGAGATAAGTAGACACAATCCCTGACCTCAAGGTGGAGGGAGGAGGCCAACACTATAATCAGTTACAGGTAAAGGGACACAGAGTTTAAAGCTATTTACAAAAGAGGTACTGGAGGAGACGGGAGAGAAACCATGAATATTGCCAAGGTTACAGGCTGAAGAGAATAGGAAGGATGGTGGTGGTGTCTACAGTGATGGGAAAGTTTGGTGAAGGCGAGGGTCTGGGAGGGAAGGGGAGTCCGTTTTCTACAGGTGCACATTAGCTGGGCAGCTTGCAAAGTTAGGACTCCCTCAAAAATAGAAGGCTTCCATTAGGAAGTCACTTTATAAAAGCCGCCTCTAAAGCGATCAGGTTGGTGAGTTGACCCAACATCAATCAACTAGTGGTATTTACTTAGCGCTTATTGTATGTTGAGCACTGTACCAGGCACTTGAGGATTGCTTTCAAGAAAATGGGCTCACCTGTGGCAGTCCCTTTTCGACTCCAGCCTGAGCCGGGGAAGGTCCGCCTGCCCTCCTGGGGAAGGAAGGAAAATGCATTCTGCTCCTCTCTCTCTTCTGCAGATGGAAGACCTGGACGTCAAACCGGCTAATGGACTGGCAGCCGTGAGGTGCTGCTGATAGGGGCTGGCCCTGCTCGGTGGGGAGGAGGGGGGCATCCCTTTGCCCCTCTGTCCCCCAGGCCTCAGCCTCATCATCCCAGCATGGCTCAGGGCCTGAGCTGGGCAGATTGGCTGAGACCCTCCCCCTAGGTGGGCTGGGGCAGTGAGAGGGAAGTTGGGGAAGAGAGGTGCTGGCACTGACCTGGAGACAGAAGTAGGAGGATGGAGTCTGAAAGCAGGACAGCCTCTGTCCCAGACTGGCCCAGCTCCCAGACCCCCTGTCCTGCTGCTGAGAACAGGACGAGCCCAATTCTCAGTCTCTGTCCTTCTATCCATCCATCCATCCTTCGGTCTAGTCTGCCTCCCTCTTTTCTGGCGGCCCATCCCTTCCTGTTCCTCCTCCCAGGGTGGGGCCGGGGAAGGAGCCAGGGAGGGGAAGCAGCTGGTGGTGGGAATCTCCCAGTCCTAGAGAGGTCCTAGGATGCCTAAATGCTTCCCCCATTAGCCGCCCCAGAGTTTCCCGCACCCAGCAAACCCTCCTCTCGGTCTACCCTAAATCCCTCCTGCTGCAGTTTCAATCCCTTTCTCTTGCTGTCCCCAGCCCCTGAGGGCATCCCCGGTGGTTGGGTCCTCTGCCCGGGGACCTTCTGAGAAGTCACTTTAGGGAGGAGGGGATGGGGGAATGGCAGTGAATGAGTCGGTGCCCATTCCAGGTTCGTGAACACGCTGGATACAGACGTCCACATCTCCCTGGACAGCGGTGACACCCTCCGAGTTAGCGGGAACTACGGGGTCTCCGAGTACCAGACCGTGGAGAGAGGAGAGTAAGGGCCTTCCAGGGGCTGGGTCTATAATAGTAATACTTGTGGTATTGGTGAAGCACTTATTATATGCCAGGCACTCTACTAAGCGCTGGAGTGGATACAAGCAAATCGAGTTGGACAGAGTTTCTTTCCCACATGGGACTCACAATCTTAATCCACATTTTACAGATGAGGTAATTGAGGCTCAGAGAAGTTAAATGACTTGACCAAGGTCACACAGCAGATGTAAGGCAGAGGCGGGATTAAAACCCAGGACCTTCTGACTCCCAGGACCGTGCTTTATCCATTATGCCACACTGCTTCAATGGGAGAAGGGGTACCTGGGAGGGTCAGGGAGAGCTGGGGAGAGGTCTGGCCTGCTCTGTTCCCTTCTGGGTTTGACTTTCCAACAGGTCCAGGGATGTCCCCTCCCTGGGAGCAGGGCCGGTATCCCATCCCCTCCCTGAGACTCATCTGTCCAGTTACGTGGGATGACAAAGCCGCAGAGAACCTAGGGCAAGGGAAAGGTGGAGGGACATGGGGACCACGAAGGAGTGGGGGGGTGTGGGGACCAGTGGAGGCACAGGAGCTAGGTCACCCCCAACAGCAAAGAGCCTCATTAAGATGCCATGGGCTAGTGCCCCCAGGGGCCACTGCCATGGCACGGAGAGGGGCAGGAGTTTGTCTGCAGTCCCAGACCAAGGACTCCAACCCCTTCTGTCCTCTGTGACCTGAGCAAGGGGCTGCGTGTGTATATGTGAGTGTGTGTGTGTGTGTGTGTGTGTATGTGTTGTCTCCTCATTGTTGTCTCCCCATCAGAGCACAGCCGCTCGACAGCAAGGACCATGTTCCCTCTTCTGCCGGTGCCCGGGCTAGGCAGGGTGGCAGGAATATTTTTCAGCCCGCTGCTCTGCTGGCTGAACCTGCCTGTAGCCCTGGTCTCTCTGCCCTAGGTACCATGGCATCCAGTGCTGGACCGCGGACACATCGTTCTCCCTGGATCTGGGTCTGCTGGACTTTGGAGCTGTCTACACAGCCGTCATTGCCAATGTGAGCTCCCTCCAAAGGGATGGGGTGGGGTGGAGGTGAAGTCCCGGTACTCTGCCCAGCGACAGGCTCCAGGAGGCTGGGTGACCTGGGCAACAAGGTCCCTCATCTAATAATAATAACAGTCATGGGAGATAAGTACTTATTACATGTCAAGAATTGTACTAAGTGCTGCAGTAGATAAAAGGTGCAGGATAAGCAAGTGGGACACAATTCCTGTCCCAACTGGAGGTCACAGTCTAAGGGTGAAGAAGAACAGTTATTTAGGTCCCGGTTTTATAGATGAGGTAACTGAGGCACAGAGATGTGAAGTGATTTGCCCAAGGTCATAGAGCAGACAAGTGGCGAAGCTGGGAAAAGAACCCAGGCTCAGTGACTTCCAGGCCCGTACTCTTTCCACTGAGCCACACTGCTTCTCACTGGATGGGCAACCATTGGAGGTTTATGAGAACATATGCAGAATGACATTTTGGAAATATGATCTAAGTAGCAGAGTGAATTATGGAAAGTGGGACCCTTAAGCAGCCAATGTTCCCAGTCAGCAGGTGCATCATCACTCTGGTGGGGTGATTCAGGAGGCAGGGAATGGATTGTCAAGCTGGTAAACTAAACATGCTATCTGCAAGGCAAGACTATGGTCCATGGCAGCAGCAAAGGAGGCACCCAGTCAACTTTTCCTCACTGTTTCCCCCTTCCAGAATTCTGAGAAGGGCTTGTGGGCCTGGAAAGAGAACTCCATCCCGGCCAACACCGTGTCCATCCTGTGGCAGGTGCCGCAGTACGTGCTCATCACTGCCGCCGAGGTCATGTTCTCCGTCACTGGCCTAGAGTTCTCCTACTCCCAGGTTGGGGCTGCTGTGGCACCGGGGGGCCGGGCTGGGGGCCACACTCTCTGGGGTCCCAGTGATCCAGCCATGCCCAACCCACTCTACTCCATCCAATCCTCCTTGATCTCTTGGCTATAATAGTAATGGTGGTATTTGTTAAGCGCTTACTATGTGCAAAGCACTGTTCTAAGTGCTGGGGGATATAAGGTGATCAGGTTGGTACACGTGGGGCTCACAGTTTTAATCCCCATTTTACAGATGAGATAACTGAGGCACAGAGAAGTTAAGTGACGTGCCCAAAGTCACATAGCTGACAAGTGGTAGAACAAGGATTAGAACACATGACCTCTGATTCCCAAGTCCGGGCTCTTTCCACTGAGCCATGTTGCTTGACAATCACTATTGGGCCTCAGTTTTGCCGGCACAGTATTAACATCAGTCAGTCAATCGTATATATTGAGCCCTTACTATGTGCAGAGCACTGTATTAAGCACTTGATGAGTACAATAAATATAACAATATAACGGACACATCCCCTGCCCACAATGAGCTTACAGTCTAGAGGGGGAGAGGGACATTAATGTAAATAAATAAATTACAGATATGTACGTAAGTGTCGGGGGGCTGGGAGGGGAGATGAATAAAGGGAGCTAGTCAGGGTGACGCAGAAGGGAATGGAAGAAAAGGAGAAAAGGTTTAGTTAGGGAAGGCCTCTTGGAGGAGATGTGCCTTCAGTAAGGGTTTGAAGGGGGGAAAGAGTCATTGTCTGTCAGATATGAGGAGGCAGAGCATTCCAGGTCAGACGCAGGATGTGGGCGAGAGGTCGGTGGCAAAATAGATGAGATCGAGGTACAGTGAGAAGGTTAGCATTAGAGGACAGAAGGGGAAGGGCTGGGTTGTAGTAGGAGAGTAGTGAAGTGAGGTAGGAGGGGGCAAGGTGATTGAGTTAATGTATGGGCTGAGCTCAGTGCTGAGGTAGATAGAGCATAACCAGATTGGCTCTGGCCCCAGTCCCCTTCGGGGCCCATAGTCTGAGCGGGTGGGAGAGCAGGGACTATATTCCCATCATCCTCCACTTTTGGCCCTGTGCCTGTGCTATCTCGAGCTCAAAGACTCACACGGCTTCAGCTGTGACCTGGTTACATTCCAGCGGTTCCCAAACTGCTTCTCCAGCTCTGACCTCTCATCTGACCTGCTCTTCACCCTGGAGGTGCCCAGGACAATCTTATTGTTATCATCATCATCATCATCATCATCATTATTATTATTATTAATAATAGTGGAATTTGTTAAGGGCTTACTGAGTGCCAAGCACTGTTCTAAGTACCAGGATCGATACAAGGTAATCAGACACAAACATTCATACAGTACTCTGAATACAGTAAGTGCCCAATAAATGCGATCGATTGCTCCCTATGGGGCTTACAGTCGAAATGAGTAAACTGAGGCACAGAGAAGTGTAGTGAATTTGCTCAAGGTCACAGAGCAGCAAGTGCCAGAGCTGGGATTAGAAGCCAGGTCCATTCTCTTTCCACTAGGCCACACTGGTTCTCTACATCTTACTGGATGCCTCCAAGGCAACCAGTACAGCATTCTGCACATTGTAGGCACCCTGTAAAGTGCTCTGCACATCGTAAGTGTGTAGTACAGCACTCTGCACCCTGAAGGCACCTAGTAGATTGCTCTGAAGCCAGTACAGTGCTCTACATAGAGTAGGTACCCAATACAATGCTCTATGCAGGGTAGGCAACCAGTACAGGACTCTGTACCCAGTAGGCACCCTGAACAGCTTTCTTCTCAGTGAAGATACTCAGTATTGTGCTCTGCACACTGAAGATGCCCTGTTCAACACTCTACACACAGGAAGTGTCCAGTACAGCGCTCTGAACACCATGGGTGTCCAATACACAGCTCTGCCCCAAATATTTGCCAATGCCCAAGGACAAGGGCTCGAGTTGGGGGCTCCCCACCTCTGGGGTCTCATCCTCTGAGGATGGGCCTGTGACCTGGGTGTCGGGCCTGACCCTCTGTGAGTTGACCTTTTCCCTGCAGAGGGAGACTCGGGGGTCCTCAGGGGTAGACCTCTGGCACTGAGCTTAAAGCCTGCAGCTGCCCTGGGGTGAGGGGAGGCAAGGTGAGCCCTTCACCCATTCTGAGGCATGCAGAAGCAGGTGTGGGTGGGATACAGGGGGCTGTCGGTGCTGGAGGGGCTGTGTGTGGGGACGACCACAGACACCTGCCCCTACCTCCTCTCCACCCCCCGACAGGCTCCTGCCAGCATGAAGTCAGTGTTGCAGGCTGCATGGCTGCTCACGGTCGCATTTGGGAACGTCATTGTGCTTGTGGTGGCCCAGGTGGCCAGACTGGGGCAGGTACGGGGACTCCTGGGGCCCTTGGGGGCTGGGACCGCAGTATGAGGGCTGAAGTGGGCGCGGCTCCTGGTGCTGTCCTCCCTGCTCTTCCAGCCCCCTTCTCCTGTTCTTACTCCGAGGGGAGCTGGGATTGGGCCAGAGGAGGGTGGGCTCCTCCCGGAGTGCAGGCCGGTGGAGTCTCTCTGGGCCAAAAACCCAGGGACGGGGACCCACCACCAAGCCTGTCTCCCCAGCGGGATATGCCTTCATCATTTTCATCCTCACATGACCCCTCTTAAAAGCACGGCAACTCCGGAGCTAAACTGAATCCCTATGGCTGCCGGCCCTGGGAAGGCCCTGCCAGGAGAGGGGCTTGCCCTCAATTTTTTGACCTGCCCTCGCCCCGTCCCCACAGTAGGCTGGATCTGAACAGGTGGCAGCATCAGCCGCTACCTCTCCTGCCAGCCCCCGACCCCTCAGTGGACTCCCCAGCCCTGGCTCTCCTCCCCATCCCTGTTCCCCAGGTGACCTCCCCTTGTTCTGCTTCTGTATGTCCATATTTCTGTGTGTCTCCTCCCTTCCTCAGTGGGCAGAATTTGTCCTGTTCGCCTGCCTGCTGCTGATCGTCTGCCTCATCTTCTCAGTCATGGGCTACCGTTTCATCCCTTGGAACCAGGGGGCCTCGCCGGACCTCCCCAGCCAAGGAGAGGCCCTGGACCTAGTGGCTAGAAAGACCAAACTCTGAGCCCACTGGCCCTGCTCACAGCCCAGAGCCAGTGCCCCGTCCTCCCCGACCATCTCCATCACTGAGCTTCTGTCCACCCAGCCGTCTTCCTGGCCGTCAGGATCGGCTCGGCTCGGCTGTGATGCTGTGGAAGGAGGCAATAAAGGACGTTGAGACCTGTGAGAGTGGCTGGCTCCAAGGAAGATGGGGAAAGCTCCAGCACTTCGACAGGCCCATCTTGGGGCTGGGAACCCTGAGGTGACCGCTTACCTTAATTGCCCCCTGAGGTTGCCCCTGCTACTCAGCCCAAGTTTAATCTTGCCTGAGAAAGGGGTTGAGCAGGCTGTGGAGAGATGGGCTCCATGTCTGGGGGTCAGAGGCTGCCCCAGGCCCTGTCTTGACCCTCATTCATTCATTCAATCATATTTATTGAGCACTTACTGTGTGCAGAGCACTTTACTAAGCACTTGAGAGGACCCTCATGACTGCCTCTCCCAGCTCTGCCCGGCCCTAGTTCAGGGCTAAACTAGGCATCAAATAGCAGGTCAGGATCACAGAGCACAATCAATCCATAGTATTTATTGAGTGCTCAGTGTGTGCATAGCTCTGCATCAAGTCCTTGGGAGAGGACAATACAACAGAATTGGCAGACACATTTCCTGCCCACAAGGAGCTTAGCATCTAGTGGGAGAGAGACACATTAAAATAGATTATGGATGTGTATGTAAGTGTTGTGGGGCTAAGAGTGGGGTGAATGTCAAGCACTAAAAGGGGACAGAGCCAAGCACAAGGATGACACGGAAGGGGAAGAGTCTAGGAATGTAGTCAGTATCCCCAAACTGAGCTCTGCTTCTGCCCCACGGCCGGGGGTGGGCATGGAGGGAGGGTGACGGGTGACGGCCTGGCACCCAGGTGGCTCCCCAGGGAGAGCTGGGACAGGGGCCCGAATTCACTGTGGTTGCCCGGAGACTCTCGGGGCAGACAGGCCTGCCCTACGTCCAGAGCCCTGCGGAGGGGTGGCTCCTCACAAATGGGCGGGGACTCTGTCCGGATCGTGGGATGAGAAGGGCCAAAGCGGATGCTGCAAGCAACAACACGGCGGAGGTCAGTAGGTGCGGGCCACTGGGCAGCTCACACTGCGGCCTCCCCCCTACAACGCCACCCACCTCGGAATTGTCCACTCAGAGGTGTTGACTCTAAGCACAGCAGGGACTCAGCCTTGGCTCTGGTGTTGCTCCAGGGAACTAACTAAGCACCCAAGCAGGCAGGCACCGATGTAACCCTCATGTGTTTGAGGGCCAAATGTTGTGCTAAGCACTGGGGCAGATACAAGGTAATCACTCAATTTTAATAATAATAATGATCGTGGTATTTGTTAAGTGCTTAATATGTGCCAGGCACTGTACTAAGTACTGGGGTAGTTACAAGGTAATTAGTTGTACACAGTCCCTGTCCTGCATGGGACTCACAGTCTTAATCCCCATTTTCTAGATAAGGTAATTGAAGCCCAGAGAAGTTAAGTGACTTGCCCAAGGTCACACAGCAGACATGTGGCAGAGTCTGGATTAGAACCCTGGTCTTTAATAATAATAATAATAATGATAATAATAATGTTGGTATTTGTTAAGCGCTTACTATGTGCAGAACACTGTTCTAAGCACTGGGGTAGATACAGGGTAATCAGGTTGTCCCACGTGAGGCTCACAGTCTTCATCCCCATTTTAGAGATGAGGTAACTGAGGCACAGAGAAGTTAAGTGACTTGCCCAAAATCACACAGCTGATGTGGTGGAGCCAGGTTTAGAACCCACGACCTCTGACTCCCAAACCCAGGCTCTTGCCACTAGACCATGCTGCTTCTCCACATAGATGTTCCTGATGACCCTGCCATTGTCTGCTTACTCTCACTCCTTAGCTTCACTGACCTCCTGCTCCAGCCCACCTCACCCACTCATCAACTTGGTCACTCACTTGATCTCATCATCTCTAGTATCTTTACAATCTCTACCCTCACCAACTCTGAAATCCCTCAATCTGACCACAACCTCCTCCCCTGCCTTTTCTCCTCCTCAAATCTGTCGTGTTGTCCCACAGAGACCTTTGATCCTTTGACTCCATCCAATTTGCTCAGGTCATCATGTCCCATTTAGCCTCCATACGCAAACTACCTTCCCTTGACTACCAAATTGACACCCTCAACACCTTCTCTACTGACCTCACCTCACTTAGTGCTCCTATAATAATATAATAATAATGATGGTATTTGTTAAGCACTTCCTATGTGCCAAGCACTGTTCTAAGCACTGGGGTAGATACAAGGTAATCAGGTTGTCCCATATGAGGTTCACAGTCTTAATCCCCATTTTGCAGATGAGGCAGCTGAGGCACAGAGAAGTTAAGTGGCTTGCCCCAGGTCACAAGGCAGACAAGGGAGCGGAACTGGAATTAGAACCCATAATCTCTGACTCCCTAGCCCATGCTCTTTCCACTAAGCCATGCTGCTTTTCATAACTGTGGTACTTGTTTAGCACTTACTGTGTGCCAGGGACTGTGCTAAGCACTGGAGTGGATACAGCAAATCGGGTTGGACACGGTCCCTGTCCCACATGGGGCTCACAGTCTTAATCCCCATTTCACAGATGAGGTAAGTGAAGCACAGTGAAGTAACTTGCCCTAGGTCACGCAGCAGACAAGTGGCAGAACTGGGATTAGGACTCAGATCCTCCTGACTCCCAGGCCCGGGCTCTATCCACTAGGCCAAGCTGTTCTTCCGGACCAGTAATCCACAACCCTGGATCACCTCCACAGTCTGTCTGTTTCCTTCATTGTTCATTCATTCAATAGTATTTATTGAGCGCTTACTATGTGCAGAGCACTGTACTAAACGCTTGGGATGAACAAGTCGGCAACAGATAGAGACAGTCCCTGCGGTTTGACGGGCTTACAGTCTAATTGCTTCATTGCTATGTACAAGCTGCAGAGCCCTGATGGCAGAAATCCAGATACCAAACTGACCTCATCCACATCAAGTTCATCCTTGCCTGCTTTAACTCTGCCCTCTCCTCTGCCCAGCAACATTATTTCTCCATCCTTATTGACCCCCATACCCATTGCCCTTGTCCATTGTTTCAGACGTTTAAATCCCTCCTCTGTCCCCCCGCCTCTCCCATTTCTGGCCCTTAATGACCTAACCACCTACTTAACTGAGAAAATTGAAACCACCGGGCATCATCTCCCTAAAATTTCTCCTGCTTCTCTCAGTCCCTACCACCTCGTGCCCCTTTTTTGACTATCCCTCTTTTCCAGAAGTATCTCAAGGGGAGATCTCCTGCCTCCTCTCAAAATCCACCCCTTCTGCCTGCGCTTTCAATCCCACCCCTTCACACCTTATCCAAGCAAATGCCCCCACTTTATTTCCTCCCTGACCGCCATATTCAACTGATCACTCTCCAGTAGATTTTCTCCCATTGCTTTAAATCATGTTTATGTCTTCCCTATTTTAAAACACCCTCCCTTCACCTCAGACTTCCTTCAGTTATTGTCCTATCTCTCTCCTATTACTCCTCTCATTGAGCAAGTTGTCATCTCTACTTCTCCGATTCTAATTCATTCATTCATTCATTCAATTGTATTTACTGAGCACTTACTATGTGCAGAGCATGCACTAAGAGCTTGGAAAGTATAGTTCAGCAATAAAGAGAAACAATCCCCACCTACATCGGGCTTACAGTCTAGAATGGGGGAGACAGACAACAAAACAAGTAATCAGGCATCAATAGTGTCAATATAAATAAATAGAATTATAGATATATTCATATCAAAGCAAGTAAACAGGCAATAATGTAAATGTATGATGTATAGATAAGTACATATATACCCAAGTACTACGGGGCGAGGAGGGGGGTAAAGCAAAGGGAGTGAGTCGGGGTGATGGGGAGGAGAGGGGAAGCAGCGTGGCTCAGTGGAAAGAGTACGGGCTTTGGAGTCAGGGCTCATGAGTTCGAATCCCAGCTCTGCCACTTGTCGGCTGTGTGACTGTGGGCAAGTCACTTAACTTCTCTGTGCCTCAGTTCCCTCATCTGTAAAATGGGGATTAAGACTGTGAGCCCCACGTGGGACAACCTGATTCCCCTATGTCTACCCCAGCGCTTAGAACAGTGCTCGGCACATAGTAAGCGCTTAACAAATACCAACATTATTATTATTTAGGGGGAGCTGAGGAAAAGGTGGGCTTAGACTGGGAAGGCTTCTTGCAGGAGGTGCGCCTTCAGTAGGGCTTTGAAGGGGGGAAGTGTGATTGGTGCATTTGAGGAGGGAGGGCATTCATTCATTCAATAGTATTTATTGAGCGCTTACTATGTGCAGAGCACTGTACTGTTCCAGGCCAGAGGTAGGGCATGGGCTAGGGGTCTACGGCAGGACAGGTGAGAATGAAGCACAGTGAGGTTAGTACCAGAGGAGCAGACACGCTCCAATCTGGCTTCCACCCACTTCCCTTCACCGAAACTGCCACCTCTATGGTCACCAATGATCTCTTTCATGCCAAATCCATCGGCCTCTACTCCATCCTAATCCTCTTCGATTTCTCAGCTGCCTTTGGAACCATCAACCACCCTCTTGTTCCAAAAACAATATCCGACCTCGGCATCAGGGATGCTGTCCTCTCCTGGTTCTCCTCATCTCTCTGGCTGTTCATTTTCATTCTCTTTCTTGAGCTCCTCCTCTGCATCCTCCACCCCTCCCCACCCCCACCAACTGTGGGAGCTCCTCGAGGCTCAGTTCTGGGTCCCCTTCTATTCTCCATCTACACTCACTCCCTTGAAGAATGCATTCACTCCCCTGGCTACAACTACCATCTCTATGGTAGAGAAGCAGCATGACTCAGTGGAAAGAGCATGGGCTGGGGAGTCAGAGGTCATGGGTTCAAATCCCAGCTCTGCCCCTTGTCTACTGTGTGACTTTGGGCAAGTCACTTAACTTATCTGTGCCTCAGTTACCCCATCTTTAAAATGGGCATTAAGACTGTGAGCCCCTCGTGGGACAACCTGATCACCTTGTATCCTGCCCAGTGCTTAGAACATAGTAAGTGCTTAACAAATGCCGTCATTATTATTATTATTATTCCCAAATCTATGTCTCCAGCCCTGACCTCTCTCCTCTCTGCAGTCTAGTATTTCCCCCTGTCTTCAGTGATCTGCACAACCATCAGCTCCTTGATGCCAAGGACTGTGTCTACTAACTGCTGCACTGTCCTAAGTGTTGAGTGCAGTGGCCTCCAGCAACACTACTGGTTGATTGATGAGGCAGGGGCCCCTCCCCTCGGTGCGGGGGAACGAGCTGGCCAATGGCTGGGCAGTCGTCAGCCAGTCACCGGATGGTCACTGAGTGGTCCCTGGGAGGTCACCAGGTGGCCTCAGCGTGTTTTCTGAACGGTCGCTGGTAGGTCGCCGGGCAGTCATTAGGCCGTACCCAAGTGGTCGGTGGGAATGGAGCCCGATTAAACTGTAAACCCATCAAATGGCAGGGACTGTCTCTATCTGTTGCCGACTTGTTCATCCCAAGCGCTTAGTACAGTGCTCTGCACATAGTAAGCGCTCAATAAATACTACTGAATGAATGAATGAATGAATGAATGGTGATGGGAGGATGGATTGGCGACCAAGGCTCTGGAATTCTGGGAGGTTCCGGAAGCAGCAGTTGAGGCCGTTGGTGATGCTAGCAGTTAGGGATGGCAGCCCCGGGGGCAGCCCCGACACATGCTACCAAGGGCCCCCCCAATCCGGGGGAGGAGCAGGAGGAGACCATCATACAGGGACAAATTTCTAAGGTATTTCCTGGTCAGGCTGGGAGGACAAGAACTGGCTCAGGCTTTACTTCACTGTGGCAATGTGAGTCAGCCTGTGCCCTGCAGCGTCCTCACCCTGAGGGTCAGACTTTGTCCCTTGGTGTCCTTGCCCCGAGGGTCAGACTTCCCCACCCTCACCCCTGTCTCATGTGTCCTCCCCCCAAGGGTCAGCCTGTGCCCCAGGCGTTCTCGCCCACAGGGCCACCCCTCAGCCTATGCCCCTTGGTGTCCTCACCCTGAGGGTCAACCTGTGTTCTCTGGTGACCCCTGGCATCCTTGACCCAAGGGTTAGCCTGTGTCCCCCAACATTCTCATCCCAAGGGTCAGCCTATGCTCCTTGGTGTCCTTGCCCTTAGGGTCAGCCTGTGTTCCCTGGTATCCTCGCCCTGAGGGTTAGCCTAAGTCCTCCCCCAGCATATATGCCTCAAGGGTCAGCCAATGTTCTCCCACTGTCCTCTCCCCAAGGATCAGCCTATGCTCCTTGGCGTCCTTGTTCCAAGGGTCAGCCTGTGTTCCCCAGCATCCATGTCCTGAGGTCAGCCTGTGTCTCCCGGTGTCCTCACTTGGAGGGTCAGTCTATGTTCCCTGGCATCCACACCCTGTGATTCAGCCTGTGTCTCCTCAGCATCCTCAATCCGAGGTTCAGCCTGTGTCTTTCAGTATCCTTGAACTGGGCAGTATCAGAAACTGCTTGATATGAAGCTAAGTTCAAACCCTAGTAATAATACTAATGATGGTATTTGTTCAGCGCTTACTATGTACCAAGAATTATTCTAAGCGCTGGGGTAGAAACAAGGTAATAATGTTGTCCCATGTGGAGCTGACAGTCTTAATCCCCATTTTACAGATGAGGTAACTGAGGCACAGAGAAATTAAGTGACTTACCCAAGGTCACACAGCAGACAAGTGTCAGAGCTGGGATTAGAACCCACGACCTCTGACTCCTAAGCCCAGGCTCTCTCCACAAAGCCATGCTGCTACTCCATCCTAATCAGCAAGCAGAAGCAGCGTGGCTCAGTGGAAAGAGCACGGGCTTTGGAGTCAGAGTTCATGGGTTCGAATCCCAGCTCGGCCACTTGTCAGCTGTGTGACTTTGGGCAAGTTACTTAACTTCTCTGTGCCTCAGTTACCTCATCTGTAAAATGGGGATTAAGATTCCCCTGTGTCTACCCCAGCACTTAGAACAGTGCTCGGCACGTAGTAAGCGCTTAACAAATACCAACATTATTATTATTATTATTATTAACCTCCTCGACCTCTCAGCTGCCTTTGACACCGTGGACCATCCCCTTCCCCTCAGTTGGAGCATTATCCAACCTCTTACTCCATCCTCTCCTGGTTCTCCTCTTATCTCTCTGGTCGTTCATTCTCAGTCTCCTTCTCGGGCTTCTCCTCCCCCTTTCATCCCCTAACTGTAGGGCTTCCTCAGGGGTCAGTTCTTGGCCCCCTTCGGCTCTCCATCTATATTCACTCCCTTGGTGAACTCATTCTCTCCCAAGGCTTCAACTATCATCTCTATACAGATGACACCCAAATCTACATCTCCTCCCCTGTTCTCCCTCCCTCCAGGCTCGTATCTCCTCCTGTCTTCAGGACGTCTCCACTTGGATGTCTGCCTGCCACCTAAAACACAACATGTCCAAGACTGGGCTCCTTATCTTCCCTCCCAAACCCTCTCCTCTCCCTGATTTTCATTAATTCATTCATTCAATAGTATTTTTTGAGCGCTTACTATGTGCAGAGCACTGTACCAAGCATTTGGAATGTACAATTCGGCAACAGATAGAGACAATCCCTGCCCATTGACGGGCTTACAGTCTAATCGGGAATGTGGACGGCACTACCATCCTTCCCGTCTCACAAGCTCGCAACCTTGGTGTTATCCTTTACTCCACTCTCTCATTCACCCCATACATACAATCTGTCACCAAAACCTGCCCGTCTCACCTTCACAACATCGCCAAGATCTGCCCTTTCCTCTCCATCTAAACCGCTACCTTGTTGGTACAATCTCTCATCATATCCCGATTGGATTACTGCATCAGCCTCCTCTCTGATCTCCCATCCTTCTGTCTCTCCCCTCTTCAGTCTATACTTCACTCTGCTTCCTGGGTTATCTTTCTACAGAAAAGCTCTGGGCATGTCATTCCCCTTCTCAGAAATCTCCAGTGATTGCCTATCAACCTTTGCATGAAACAAAAATTCCTCGCACTTGGCTTCAAAGGTCTCCATCCCCCTGCCCCCTCCTACCTCACCTCCTTCTCTCCTCCTGCATCCCAGCCTGAACACTCCGCTCCTCTGCTGCTAACCTCCTCACTGTGCCTTGTTTTTGCCTGTCCCGCCATTGACTCCTGGTCTTTCTGGGCTGGAATGCTCTCCCTCCTCACATCCACCAAACTAACTCTTTTCCCCTCTTCAAAGCCCTACTGAGAGCTCACTTCCTGCAGGAGGCCTTCCCAGACTAAGCCCTGACGCCCCCCCTCCACTGACCTGGAATCCTTCCTCATATCCTCCAAACTAACTCTCTTCCCCTCTTCAAAGCCCTACTGAGAGCTCACCTCCTCCAGGAGGCCTTCCCAGATGGAGCCCCCCTTTTCCTCTGCTCCTTCTCCCCTCCCCATCACTCCTACTCCCTCCCTCAACTATAGCCCTTTCCCCCCACCAGCACTTGTGTATATTTGTACATATTTATTACTCCATTTTATTAATGATGTGTATACCAGCGCTTAGAACAGTGCTTGGCACATAGTAAGTGCTTAACAAATACCATCATCATCTATAATTCTGTTTATCTATTTTGGTGGTATTGATGCCTGTCTACTTGGTTTTTTTTGTTGTCTGTCTCCCCTTTCTAGACTGTGAGTCTGTTATTGGGTAGGGATTATCGCGATCTGTTGCTGAATTGTACTTTCCAAGCACTTAGTACAGTGCTCTGCACACAGTAAGCGCTCAATAAATATGATTGAATGAATGAATGAATGAATGAATGAATGAATGAATGAATTCACTCCCGTGGCTTCAACTACCATCTCTATGCAGATGACACCCAAATCTATATCTCCTTCCCTGTTTTCTCTCCCTCCCACCAGGCTTGCATCTCCTCCTGCCTTCAGGACATCTCTACTTGGTTGTCTTTCCACCATGTAAAACTCAACATGTCCAAGACAGAGCTCCTTTTCTTCCCTCCCAAACCCTGTCCTCTCCCAAACTTTCCCATCGCCATAGATGGCTCAACCATCTTTACCATCTCACAAGCCTGTTATCCTGGTGTCATCCTTGACTTTGCTCTCTCATTCACCCTACATATCCAATCTGTCACCAAATCCTGCCGGTCTCACCTTCGGAACACCACCAAGACCCACCCTTTTCTCTCCATCCAAAACGCTACCACTTTAGTATAATCACTCATCCTATTCCTATCCTGACTGGATTACTGCATTAACCTCCTTTCTGACCTCTGGACCTCCTGCCTCTCCCCACTTCTGTCCATACTTCAGTCTGCTGCCCAGATTATCTTTCTACAGAAATGTTCAGGGCATGTCACCCCCATCCTCAAAAATCTCCAGTGATTGCCTATCCACCTCTGTATCAAACAAAAACTCCTCACTATTGGCTTTAAAGCTCTCCATCACCTTGCCCCTTCTTACCTCACCTCCCTTCTCTCCTTCTACATCCCAGCCCACATACTCTGTTCCTCTGGTGCTGCTAACCTTCTCACTGTGCCTCCATCTCACCAGTCTCACCGCCAGCCCCTGCTCCAAGTCCTACCTCTGGCCTGGAACGCCCTCCCTCCTCATATCAGCGTGGCTCAGTGGAAAGAGCACGGGCTTTGGAGTCAGGGCTCATGAGTTCGAATCCCAGCTCTGCCACTTGTCGGCTGTGTGACTGTGGGCAAGTCACTTAACTTCTCTGGGCCTCAGTTCCCTCATCTGTAAAATGGGGATTAAGACTGTGAGCCCCACGTGGGACAACCTGATTCCCCTTTGTCTACCCCAGCGCTTAGAACAGTGCTCGGCACATAGTAAGCGCTTAACAAATACCAACATTATTATATCCACCAGGCTATCGCTCTCTCCCCTTCAAAGCCCTACTGGTGCACTTCCTCCAAGAGGCCTTCCCAGACTAAGCTCCCTTTTCCTCAGCTCCCCCTCCCTTCCACCTCACTTGGACTCACTCCCTTTGATCATCCCCCCCTCCCCATCCCACAACACTTATGCATATATATATATATATCTGTAATACTATTTATTTATATTGATGCCCATTAACTTGTTCTGATGTCTGTCTTCCCCCTTCTAGACTGTAAGCCCGGTATGGCAGGGATTGTCCTTCTTTATTGCTGAATTGAACTTTCAAGCACTTAGTACAGTGCTCTGCACACAGTAAGTGCTAAATAAGTATGATTGAATGAATGAAGGAAGGAAGGGAGGAAGGATTCATGAGGGGAGGCCTCGTGACCACATCACGAGTGTGGGCAGGGAATGTGTCTGATCATCGTTATATTGCACTCTCCCAAGTACCTAGTAAATTGCTCTGCATAGAGTAAGTACTCAATAAATACGATGGACTAACTAGCCATCCTATTTGACTCATCTCTCCCCTTCACTCAACATATCCAATCATTCACAAAATCTTATATATATATATATATATATATCTCCACAACATCTCTAGACTCTGCCCCTTATTCTCCATCCAAACTACCACTGCACCAGCCTCCTCGCTGACCTTCCTGCCTCCAGTCTCTTGTCACTTCAGGCTTTACTTCACTCTGATGCCCAGATCAATTTTTTAAAAATGTTGTTCTGTGCAAATCTCCCCACTTCTAAAGAATCTCCAGTGTTTGCCCTCCCTTCTCTCCTTCTACATCCCAGACTGCACACTCTGCTCCTCTGGTTTTACCGTTCTCACAGTCCCTCCATTTTGCCTGTCTCACTGCCAACCCTTGGCCCACTCATTCATCCATCCATTCAATCATATTTATTGAGCACTTACTATATGCAGCGCACTGTACTAAGTGCTTGGCAACAGATAGAGACAATCCCTGCCCAACAACAGACTCACAGTCTAAAAGTCTTACCTCTTGACTGGAACGCCCTCCTTCCTCAAATCCTCCAGACAATCCCTCCCCCTGCCTTCAAAGCCCTACTGAAAACACACCTCCTTCAAGAGGCATTCCCAAACTAATAATAATAATGATGGTATTTTTTAAGTGCTTACTATGTACCAAGCACAGTTCTAAGCACTGGGAAAGATACAAGGTTTTCAAGTTGTCCCACTTGGGGCTCACCGTCTTAATCACCATTTTACAGGTGATGTAACTGAGGTCCAGAGAAGTGAATAATAATAATAATGTTGATATTTGTTAAGCGCTTACTATGTGCCGAGCACTTGCCCAAAGTCACACAGCTGACAAGTGGCAGAGTCAGAATTAGAACCCACGATTTTGAGTTTCAAGCCTGTGACTAAGCCCCCTTTTCCTCAGCTCCCCCTCACTGTTACGTCACCTCAACTCACTTCCTTTGCTCTTCCCCCCTGCCCCACAGCACCTATGTATATATGCATATATTTATAATTCTACTTATTTATATTGATGCCTATTTACTTGTTTTGATGTTTGTCTCTCCCCGCAACCCCCCACCCCAGACTGTAAGCCCGTTGTGGGTGGGGATTGTCTCTATTGCTGTATTGTACTTTCCAAGCATTTAGTACAGTGCTCTGCACACAGCAAGTGCTCAATAAATATGACTGAATGAATCTATCTCTGCATCAAACAGAAAATCCTCACCATCAAACAATCAATCAGTGATATTTATCAACAATAACGACATTTACTGACTACTTCTAATGTGCATGGCAATCAATCATATTTACTGAGCACTTACAGTGTGCAGAACACTTGGGAGAGTACACTACAACAGAGTCGGTAGACGTGTTCTCTGCCCACATGGAGACTGTGGTCTAAAGGGGGAGACGAACATTAAAATAAAATATGGATATGAACGTAAGTGCTGTTGGGGCGAGAGTGGGGTGAATATCAAGTACTTGAAGGGTATAAATCCAAGTGCAAGTTGACACAGAAAGGAGAGGGAGTAAGGGAAAAGGCCTCTTGGAGGAGATGTGATTTTTAGAAGGCTTTTGAAGGAGGGAAGAGTGGTGGTCTGTTGTATACGAAGGGGGAGGGAACTCCAGGTCAGAGGCAGGGTATGGTTGAGGGGTTGGCAGTGAGATTAATGAGATTGAGGTACAATGAATAGGTTGGGGTTAGAGGAGCAAAGTAGCCAGGTGGGTTGTAGTAGGAAATCAGTGAGGTAAGGAGGAGGGAGCAAAGGTGGTTGAATGCTTTAAAGCTGATGATGAGTTTCTGTATGATATGGAGGTGGATGGGCAACCAATGGAGTTTCTTGAGGAGTGGGGTGATGTGGACTGAATTTTCTTTTTAGAAAAATGCAGTAATCGAAGTGGGATAGGACTAGATCTTGGACCAACATAGTGGCAACTAGCAGCATGTATGGAGAGCCAAAGGCGGATTTTAGTGACGTTGTGAAGGTCAAACCAACAGGATTTAGTGATTGATAGAATGTGTGGGCTGAATGAGAGAGATGAGTTGAGGATGATGCCAAGCCTATGGGCTTGTGAGGCAGGGAGGATGGTGGTCCTGTCTACAGTGATGGGAAATTCGGGAGGAGTACAGGATTTAGGTGGAAGATGAGGAGTTCTGTTTGTACATGTTGTTTGAGGTGTCTGCGGGACTTTCAAGTAGAAATGTCCTAAAGGCAGAAGGAAATGTGAGACTGCAGAGAGGGAGAGAGATCAGGGCTGGAGATGTCGACTTGGGAGTCATCTGCATGGAGATGGTAGTTGAAGCCATAGGAGTGAAATGAGTTCTTCAAGAGAATGGGTGTAGATGAAGAATAGAAGGGGACTCAGAACTGAGACTTGAGGGACTCCCACAGTTAGGGAATGGGAGGTAGAGGAGGAACCTGCAAAAGAGATTGAGACTGAGGGGTCAGAGAGATAGGAGCAGAACAAGAAGAGGATGGTGTCAGTGAAGCCAGGGCTGGGTAATGTTTCCAGGTGAAGCAGGTGGTCCACAGTGTTGAAGGCAGCTGAGAGGTTGAGGAGGATTAGGATGGAGTAGAGCCACTGGATTTGGCAAGAAAGAGGTTATCGGTCACCTTAGAGAGGTCAGTTTTGGTGGAGTGAGAAGGAGATGGAAGCCAGATTACAGTGGGGGTCAAGTAGAGAATTGGAGGAGAGGAAGGGGAAGCACTGGAGTGTTCGCAACTCACTCAAGGAGTTTGGAGAGGAATGGTAGAAGGGAGATGGGGTCATAACTAGAGGGAGCCATGGGGTCAAGGGAGGTTTTTTTTTAGGACAGGGAAGACATAAGCATGCTTGAAAGCAGTGGAGAGGAAGCCATCAAAGAGAGAACAGTCAAGGATGGCTGTCAAGGAAGGAAGAAGGGAGGGGGCATGCGTTTTGATTTGGTGTGAAGGGATGGGGTTACTTCAGAGTTCTCCATCACCTTGCCCCTTCCTACCCCAGCTCCCTTCTCTCCTTCTACAGCCCAGCCCGCACACTCCGCTCCTCTGGTGCTAACCTTCTCATTGTGACTTGTTCTTGCCTGTCCTTCTATCAACCCCTGCCCCATTTCCTACCTATGGCCTGGAATGCCCTCCCTCCTCACATCCACCAAACTAGTACACTTCCCCCCATCAAAGCCCTACTGAAAGCTCACTTCCTGCAGGAGGCCTTCCCAGAGAAAGCCCTGACCCACGCCCTCCACTGACCTGGAATCCTTCCTCATATCCTCCAAACTAACTCTCTTCCCCTCTTCAAAGCCCTACTGAGAGCTTACCTCCTCCAGGAGGCCTTCCCAGATTGAGTCCGCCCCCCCCCTTTTCCTCTGCTCCTTCTCCCCTCCCGATCACCCCTACTCCCTTCCTCTGCTCTAGCCCCTTCCCCCCGCACAGCACTTGCGTATATTTGTACATATTTATTACTCCATTTTATTAATGATGTGTATATATCTATAAATCTATTTATCTATTTTGATGGTATTGATGCCTGTCTACTTGTTTTTTTTGTTGTCTGTCTCCCGCTTCTAGACTGTGAGCTCGTGATTGGGTAGGGATTGTCTCTATCTGTTGCCAAATTGTACATTCCAAGCACTTAGTACAGTGCTCTGTACACAGTAATAGTAATAATAATGTTGGTATTTGTGAAGCACTTACTATTGCCAAGCACTGTTCTAAGTACTAAGGGGGATACAAGGTAATCAGGTTGTCCCATGTGGGGCTCACAGTCTTAATCCCATTTTACAGTTGAGGGAACTGAGGCCCAGAGAAGTTAAGTTCATTCAATAGTATTTTCATTCAATAGTATTTATTGAGCACTTACTATGTGCAGAGCACTGTACTAAGCGCTTGGAATGTACAATTCGGCAACAGATAGACAATCCCTGCCCACTGACAGGCTTACAGTCTAATCGGGGGAGACTGACAAAAACAATAGCAATAAATAGAATCAAGGGGATATACATCTCATTAACAAAATAAATGGGGTAATAAAAATATATACAAATGAGCAAATGAGCACAGTGCTGGGGGGAGGGGAAGGAAGAGGGGGAAGAGCAGAGGGAAAGGGGGGAAAGGGGGCTTAGCTGAGGGGAGGTGAAGGTGGGGGCAGAGAGGCAGCAGAGGGAGCAGAGCGAAAAGGGGAAGCTCAGTCTGGGAAGGCCTCTTGGAGGAGGTGAACTCTCAGTAGGGCTTTGAAGAGGGGAAGAGAGTTAGTTTGCAGGGGTGAGGAGGGAGGACATTCCAGGATAGCGGGAGGACGTGGGCCAGGGGTCGACAGAGGGATAGGCGAAAAGTGACTTGCCCAAAGTCACACAGTTGACAAGCGGCAGAGCTGGCATTAGAACCCATGACCTCTGGCTCCCAAGCCCGGGCTCTTGCCGCTGAGCCATGCTGCTCCTCTAAGTGCTCAATAAATATGATTGAATGAATGAATGAATAAATGAACTAAGCCCCCCTTTTCCTCTGCTTCTCCTCTCCTCCCCATCATGCCAACTCCCTCCCTCTGCCCTACCTCCCTCTTCCCTCACCACAGCACTTGTGTATATTTGTACATATTTATTCCTTTATTTATTAATGATGTGTATATATCTATAAATCTATTTATTTACATTGAAGCTACTGATGCCTGTTTACTTGTTTTGAAGTTTGTCTCCCCACTTCTAGACTGTGAGCCTGTTGTTGGGTAAGGATTATCTCTATTTGTTTCTGAATTGTACTTTCCAAGCGATTAGTACAGTGCTCTGAACACAGTAAGTGCTCAAAAAATATGATTGAATGAATGAATGAAGCAGCATGGGCTAGTGAAAAGAACACAGGCCTGGGAGTCTGAGGACCTGGGTTCTAATCCCAGTTCTGCCAATTGCTCTGCCAATTGCTTGCTATGTCACCTTGGGCAAGTCACTGAACATTTCTTTGCCTCAGTTTCCTCAACTGTAAAATAGGGATTCAATATCTGTTCTCCCTTCTATCTATGACTGTGAGCCCCATTCATTCATTCATTCATTCATTCAGTCGTATTTATTGAACGCTTACTTTGTGCAAAGCTCAGTATTAAGCACTTGGAAAGTACTACACAGCAGTAAAGAGAGACAATCCCTGCCCACAGTGAGCTCAGAGTCTGGGGCTGTGGGGGAGAAAAACATCAATACAAGTAAATAGACATCAATATAAATAAATAAAATTATAGATATATACATATATAAACATAAGTGCTGTGGGGCAGGGAGGGATGGAAGACCAAAGGAAGCCTGTCAGGGTGATACGGAAAGGAGTGGGAAATGAGGAAAAGTGGGGCTTGGTCTGGGAAGGCCTCTTGGAGGAGGTGCACCTTCAGTAGGGCTTTGAAGTGGGGGAAAATGGATCTGAGGAGGGAGGACGTTGCAGGCCAGAGACAGGTCATGGACCGGGGTCGGAGGCAAGACAGGCGAGATGGAGGCACAGTGAGAAGAAGGTGAGCAGCAGAGGAGCAGAGTGTGCGGGCTGGGATGTAGAAGGAGAGAAGGGAAGTGAGGTAAGAGGGGGAAAGGTGATGGAGAAGCCAGTATTGCAGAGTTTTTGTTTGATACAGAGGTGGGTAGGCAACCACTGGAGATTTTTGAGGAATGTGGTAACAGCAGAGTGAAGTATGGACTGGAGTGGGGAGAGGCAGGAGGTTGGGAAGTCAGAGAGGAGGCTGATGCAGAGGTCTAGGTGAGATTGGATGAGTGATTGTACTAACATGGTAGTGGTTTGGATGGAGAGGAAAGGGCAGATCTTGGCGATATTGTTAAGGTGAGACTGACAGGATTTGGTGACAGATTGGATATGTGGGTTGAATGAGAGAGCAGAGGTAACGATGACACCAAGTTTATTGGGTTGTGAGACGGGAAGGATGGTTGTGTGCCATCTACAGTGATGGGAAAGTTTGGGAGAGGACAGGATTTGAGAGGGAAGATAAGGACCTCTGTTTTGGACATGTTGAATTTGAGGTGGCGGGACGACATCCAACTAGAGATGTCCTGAAGGCAGGAGGAGATGCGAACCTGGAGAGAGGGAGAGAGAACAGGGAAGGAGATGTAAATTTGGGTATCATCCACATAGAGATGGTAGTTGAAGCTATGAGAGCAAATGAGTTCTCCAAGGGAGTGAGTGCAGGACATGGACTGTGTCCTACCTAATTAAGTTGTGCCTACCCCAGTGCTTAGGACAGTGTTTGATACATAGAAAGCACTTAATGAGTACCATAAACAAACAAACAATGGGGTTGGAGGTGCAGGTGGCAGGAGTGGATTGTGAGAGGAGGTGGGACATTTCCTCTTAAGGTACTTCTGGGCAATATGGGAAAGTTCAAGAAGGGGCAGGAGGAAGGAAGGACTGGAAAGGAGCAGGGGATATTTTAGGGAGATTATGCCTGATGGTTTCAATTTTCTCAATAAAGTACATGGCCAGGTCATTAGGGGCAAGAGATGGCGAGAATGTGAGGGGACAGGAGGCTGAGGAGGAAGTTAAATGTCTGAAGTAGTTGGTGTGGTTAATGGGACTGGGAGTCAGTAAGGATAGAGAAAAATACAAAATTGTACATTCCAAGCGCTTAGTACAGTGCTCTGCACCTAGCAAGTGCTCAATAAATACTATTGAATGAAATAATTTTGCCAGGGGGAAGAGAGGGTAGAGCCAAAGCAGGCAAGGATGAAATTGGGATGGACAAGGTCGGCCTGATATCTGGGTTTCCCCCAGCACTGCTCTATGGCTTGTGCACTGGAGTGAAGGAAGCAGAATATGTAGATGATCCAGGGCCTGGTGAATGGTACAAGATCAGCAAGGGTTAGAGGAGTGAGAGAGTTGTGTTCAGTGGAGAGAAAGGTGTTGAGGGCATCAATTTGGTCATCAAGGAAAGGTAGCTTGTGTCCTGCTCCTCAGGCGCCGGCTGCTGGCAACTCATTCCCATCCAAACCCTCCACTTCCGCCGCACTGTCCTCCCCACTTTCCCCCTTCACAGCTGCTGCCAAGTGTGCCCTATGGAACTCCCATTCCATAATGGGGAAGCTCCCCTTCATCCTTGACCTGTTCCTAAGTCACTCCTCCTCCTCGCCATCACTGATACCTGGCTTTCCTCAGATAATAATAATGTTGGTATCTGTTAAGCACTTATTATGTGCAGAGCACTGTTCTAAGCACTGCGGTAGATACAAGGTAATCAGGTTGTCCCACGTGAGGTTCACAGTTAATCCCCATTTTACAGATGCAGTAACTGAGGCACAGAGAAGTTCAGTGACTTGCCCACAGTCACACAATAATAATAATAATAATAATAATGTTGGTATTTGTTAAGCGCTTACTATGTGCCGAGCACTGTTCTAAGTGCTGGGGTAGACATAGGGGAATCAGGTTGTCCCACGTGGGGCTCACAGTCTTAATCCCCATTTTACAGATGAGGGAACTGAGGCCCAGAGAAGTTAAGTGACTTGCCCACAGTCACACAGCCGACAAGTGGCAGAGCTGGGATTCGAACTCATGAGCCCTGACTCCAAAGCCCGTGCTCTTTCCACTGAGCCACGCTGCTAAGTGGCAGAGCCGGGAGTCAAACCCATAGCCTTTGACTCCGAAGCCCAGGCTCTTTCCACTGAGCCACGCTGCTTCCCCTAGATGACACGGTCTCCCCTGCAGCTCTCTCCAATGGGGGCCTCTTCTTCCCCCACTCCCCCAGACTCACTGAGAAAGGAGAAGGTGTTAGCTTCCTTCTCGCACCCCAGTGCTGCTTTTGCACCATCAGAGCTCCCCCTTCTCTTTCTTTTTCCTCCTTTAAAGCCCATATGGTCTGCCTCTACCACCCCCTCCAGATTCTAGCAGCTGTCATCTACTGCCCCCCAGGTCCCACCTCCAACTTGTTTAAACATTTTGATCCCTTTCTCATATTCCTTCTCTCTTTCTCCATGCCCACTTTGACCCTTGGAGATTTCATTATCCATGTAGGTGTTCCTGATGACCCCTTTGCTGCCTGCCTTCTATCACTCCTCAACTCTGTCGACCTCCTTCTCCACCCTACCTCTCCCACTCACCAACTTGGACCTCATATTCTCTAACCACTGTATAATCTCTACCCTCACCAACTCAGAAATCCCTCTTTCTGACCAATCCCTCTCTCTGATCACAACCTTCTCACTTGCCTCCTCTCCCACACTCCTCCTCCTTGTAAATTTGTGCTATTCCCCCTTAGTGACCTCCGATCTCTCAACCCCATCCAACTCTTTCAACTCATCACACCCCACTTAGCCTCCATACCCAATCTACACACTCTTGATGACCAATTAGACGTTCTCCACACCATCCTCTCTTTTGGGTTAGTGGAAAGAGCCCGGGCTTGGGAGTCAGAGGTCGTGGGTTCTAATCGTGGCTCTGCCACTTGGCTGCTGTGTGACCTTAGGTAAGTCACTTAACTTCTCCATACCTCAGTTATCTCATCTGTAAAACGGGGATTAAGACTGTGAGCCCTATGTGGGACAACCTGATTACCTTGCATCTATCCCAGTGCTTGGAACGTTGTTTGGCACATAGCAAGCATTTAACAAATACCTTCATCATTGTTATTATTATTATTACTGTACTCAACTCACTTGCTCCCCATCCCTTCAGTGCTCCCTTGCCACTAAACCACAGTCCTGCATCACCTGCATTGTTCGCTTCCTTCGCTCTTGTGCTCGAGCCACAGAATGCTTCTAGCACAGATCTAAATATCAGGCTGACCTTGTCTACTTCAAGTTTATCCTTTCTTGCTTTAACTCTGCCCTCTCCTCTGCCTGGCAAAACTATTTTTTTTCCCCTTATTGACACCCATGTCAATCATCCTCACCAGTTGTCCCAGACATTTAACTCCCTCCTGAGGCCCCCTGTCCCATCCCCCCCATCCCTTGCCCCCAGTGACCTGGCAATCTAATTCATTAAGAAAATTAACACCATCAGGTGTGAGCTCCCTAAAATCTCCCCTCCCAGTTCTCAGTCCCTCCCAGCCCCCTCTTCAACTTTCCCATCCTTCCTAGCAGTATCTCCTGAGGACATCTCCTGCCTCTTCTCAAATGCCACCCCCTCCACATGCACATCGGACCCCATTCCTTCACACCTGATAAAAACTTTTGCCCCTTCCCTCCTTCCCTCCCTAACAGCCATCTTCAACTGTTCTCTCTCCAATGTCTTCTTCCCCACTGTCTTCAAACATGCCCATGTATCCTCCACCCTAAAAAAGCCCTTCTTTGACCCCACAACTCCCTCCCGATATTGCCCTATGGCCATTCATTCTCAGTCTTCTTCATGGGCTTCTCCTCCCCCTCCCATCCCCTAACTGTAGGGGTCCCTCAGGAATATGAGAAGCAGTGTGGATCAATGGAAAGATCTCGGGCTTGGGACTCAGAGGTCATGGGTTCTAATTCCGACTCCGTGACTTGTCAGCTGTGAGCCTTTGGGCAAGTCACTTAAATTCTCTGGGCCTGAGTTACCTCAGATGTCCAATGGGGATTAAGACTGTGAGCCCCACGTGGAACATTCTGATTACCTGGTATCTACTCCAGCGCTTAGAACAGTACTTGGTACATACTAAGCATTTAACAAATGCCATTATTATTATTATTATTATTATTATTATGATTATTATTATTCAATCCTTGGTCTCATTCTATTCTCCATCTACATTAATTCCCTTGGAGAACTCATTCGCTCCCAAGGCTTCAACTACCATCTTTATGTAGATGATACCCAAATCTACATCTCCTCCCCTGATTTCTCTCCCTCTTTCCAGGCTCGTATCTCCTCCTGCCTTCAAGACATCTCTACCTGGATGTTCTCCTGTCACCACAAACTTAGCATGTGCAGAACAAAGCTCCTTATCTTCCCACTCAAACCCTGTTCTCTCCCAGACTTTCCCATCACTGTAGATGGCACCACCACCTTTCCCATCTCACAAGCCTGTAACCTTGGCATTATCCTTGACTCTTCTCTCTCATTCAACCCACATTTTCAATCCATCACCAAATCTTGTCGGTATGACCTTCATAACGTAGCTAAAATCTGCCCTTTCCTCTCCATCCAAACTACTACCTTGTTAATACAGTCACTCATCCTACCCCACCTAGATTACCGCATCAGCCTCCTTGCTGACCTCCCAACTTCCTGCCTCTCCCCACTCCAGTCCATACTTCATTCCACTGCCCGCATCATCTTTCAATAGAAATGGTCAGGACACGTAACCTCCCTCCTCAAAAGTCTCCAGTGGTTGTCTGTCCACCTCCATATCAAACAAAACCTTCTCTCCTTTGGCTTTAAAGCACTCTATCACCTCACCCCCTCCTACCTCACCTCACTTCTCTCCTTCTACAACCCAGCCTGCACACTTCGGTCCTCTGGTGCTAAACTTGTCACTGTGACTCCATCTCACCTGTCTCACTGCTGACCCCTGGCCTTCATCCTACCTCTGGCCTGGAACTCCCTCCCTCCTCAAATCCACCAGACAATTACTCGCCTCCTCTTTAAAGCCTTACTGAAGGCATATCTCCACCAAGAGGTCTTCCCAGACCAAGCCCCACTTTTCCTCATCTCCCACTCCCTCTGCCTCACCCTGACTTGCTCCCTTTGCTCTCCCCACTCCACCCCACATTAGGTATGTATATATCTGTAATTTTATTTATTTATACTGATGTCTGTTTATTTGTATTGATGTCGTCTCCCCCCTCTAGACTGTGAGTTTGTTGTGGGCAGAGATTGTCACTCTTTATTGCTGTATTGTACGTTCCCAAGCTTTTAGTAAAGTGCTCTGCACACATTAAGCATTTAATAAATACAACTGAACGAATGAATGAATAAATAAATGGGGCATGATGAGATCAGCGAGGAGGAAAGTCCAGTAGTCAACAGGATAAGTGCTTGGATCAGTGTGGTAACAGTTTGGATAGAGAGGGGAGGGTGGACTTTAGCAATGTTGTGAAAGTAGAACCAACAGAATTTGGTGACATTGAATATATGGATTGAATGAGAGAGAAGGGTCATGGCTAATGCCAAAATTAGGGGCTTGCTTGTTTTTGTTTTATGGTACTTTATTAACAGCTTACGGTTTGTCAAACACTGTTCTAAGCACTGGGGTAGGTACAAGTTAATTAGGTTGGACACAGTCCCTAACCCATATGGGGGTTCACAGTCTTAAGTAGGAGGGAGAACAATCTGCATTTTACAGTTCACAAAACTGAGACACAGAGAAGTTAAGGTCACACAGCAAGCAATTGGCAGAGCAACTAAAAGTGCCAAGATTAGAATCCAGATCCTCTGACTCCTAGGCCTGTGCTCTTTCTACTAGGGTATGCAGCTTCTCCTGTGAGACATGGAGGATGGTGATATTTTCCACACTGATGGGAAAGTCATAGGGAGGACAGGGTTTGGATGGGAAGGTGAGGAGTTATGTTTTGGACATTTTAGGCTTATGGTGTCGGCAAGACATCCACACTGTGAGCCTGCAGTGAGGGAGAGAGAGCAGGGCTGGAGATGGAGATTTGGCAATCATTCATGGAGAGGGGGCAGGGGAAGCCATGGGAGTGAATGAGTGCTCTAACTGGAGAATAGAAGAGGACCTGGAACTGAGCCTTGAGGGACTCTGGGTTCAAGGCACCCACTAAACTCTCTCTCCCTTAATTATTCCCACTTCTCTCTGATTCCAATCTGGCCCACACACTTCTGTCCTCCTCTATCACCTATTCCAGACATTAATCATGGTCATCTACCGACCCCACTCCACATGTCCCACCTCCAACTTTTTTAACCATTTGGTTTCCTTTTTCACATTCCGTCTCTCTCCATGCCTACATTATTCATTCACTCATTCAATAGTATTTATTGAGCGCTTACTATGTGCAGAGCACTGTACTAAACGCTTGGAATGTACAAATCGGCAAAAGATAGAGACAGTCCCTGCCCACTGATGGGCTTAAAGTCAAATCGGGGGAGACAGACAAAATCAATAGCAATAAATAGAATCAAGGGGATGTACATCTCATTAAAACAATAGCAATAAATAGAATCAAGGCGATGTACATCTCATTCACAAAATAAATAGGGTAATAAAAATATATGCAAATGAGCAGATGGGCACAGTGCTGAGGGGAGGGGAAGAGAAAGGAGGAGGAGCAGAGGGAAAAGGGGGGAAAAGAGGGCTTAGCTGAGGGGAGGTGAGGGGGAGTAGAGGGGAAGCAGAGGGAGCACAGGGAAAAGGGGAAGCTCAGTCTGGGAAGGCCTCTTGGAGGAGGTGATCTCTAAGTAGGGCTTTGAAGAGGGGAAGAGAATTAGTTTGGAGGAGGTGAGGAGGGAGGGCATTCCAGGACAGTGGGAGGACATGGTCCAGGGGTCGACGGCAGGATAGGTGAGAATGGGGGATGGTGAGGAGGTGGGCAGCAGAAGAGCAGAGCCTACGGGGTGGACAGTAGAAAGAGAGAAGGGAGGAGAGGTAGGAGGGGGCAAGGTGATGGAGAGCCTTGTAGCCTAGAGTGAGAAGTTTTTGTTTCGTGCGGAGGTTGATAGGCAATCACTGGAGGTTTTTAAGAAGGGGAGTGACATGCCCAGAGTGCTTCTGCAGGAAGATGAGCTGGGCAGCGGAATGAAGAATAGACTGGAGAAGGGAGAGACAAGAGGAAGGGAGATCAGAGAGAAGGCTGACACAATAATCCAGCCGGGATATTATGAGAACCTGTACCAGTAAGATAGCTGTTTGAGTGGAGAGGAAAGGGTGGATCTTGGCGGTATTATAAAGGTGAGACTGGCAGGTCTTGGTGATGGATTGGATATGTGGGGTGAATGAGAGAGCCGAGTCAAAGATGACACTGAGGTTGCGGGCTTTAGAGACGGGAAGGATGGTTGTACCATCCACAGTGCTGGAAAGTCAGGAAGAGGACAGGGCTTGGGAGGGAAGAGACGGAGCTCAGTTTTGGACATGTTGAGTTTTAGGTGGAGGGCAGACATCCAGGTAGAGACGTCGTGGAGGCAGGAGGAGATACGAGCCTGAAGGAAGGGGGAGAGGACAGGGGCAGAGATGTAGATCTGTGTGTCATCTGCATAGAGATGATAGTTGAAGCCATGAGAGCGAATGAGTTCACCAAGGGAGTGAGTGTAGATGGAGAATAGAAGAGGGCTGAGAACTGACCCTTGAGAAACCGAACAGTTAGAGGATGGGAGGGGGAGGAGGAGCCCGTGACGGAGACCGAGAATGAATGGCCAGAAAGATAAGAGGAGAACCAGGAGAGGATGGAGTCTGGGAAGCCAAGGTGAGATAAGGTGTGGAGAAGAAGGGGATGGTCGACAGTGTCAAAGGCAGTTGAGAGGTCAAGGAGGATTAGAATAGAGTAGGAGTCATTGAATTTGGCAAGAAGGAGGTCATGGGTGATCTTTGAGAGAGCAATCTCGGGTTGCTCTTGCTCCACCCCACCTCATCCAGTCACCAACTTGGACACGCTCTCAATCTCATCACCTCTAGCCACTGCAGTCTTCACCCTCAACAATTCTGAAATCCCTCTGAAACAACCTCCTCACCTGACTTCTCTCCCACACACCTCCTCCCTGCAAATCCATGCTGCTCCCCCAAGTAGATTTCCAATCTTTTGACCCATCCAATTTTCTCAACTCATCATGTCCCATTTACTCATTCATTTAATCAGTCATATTTATCAAAATATCTCCCTAAAAATCTCTCCTATCCCTCCTCAGTCCCTCCCTCCTCCTGCCCCTTCTTTAACTCTCCCATCTTTCCCAGAGGTATAATAATAATAATAATGATGTTGGTATTTGTTAAGCGCTTACTATGTGCTGAGCACTGTTCTAAGCGCTGGGGTAGACATAGGGGAATCAGGTTGTCCCACGTGGGGCTCACAGTCTTAATCCCCATTTTACAGATGAGGGATCTGAGGCACAGAGAAGTTAAGTGACTTGCCCACAGTCACACAGCCGACAAGTGGCAGAGCTGGGATTCGAACTCATGAGCCCTGACTCCAAAGCCCATGCTCTTTCCACTGAGCCACGCTGCTTCTCCTAGAGGAGATCTCCTGACTTCTCTCAAATTCCACCCTGCTCCACCTGCACACCCAACACCATTCCTTCACACCTTATCAAAAAAATTGCCCCCTCCTTTTTTCCTTCCCTAACTGCCATCTTCAACTGTTTGCTCTCCAGTGGCTTCTTTCCCACCGCTTTAAAACGTGCCCCTGTCTCCCTTCTCCTAAAAAACCCCTTCCTTGATCCTGCAGCTTCCTCCAGTTGTCACCCCACTCCATTTCCTACCATTTCTCTCCAAAATCTTTGAGCTAGTTGTCTACACCCTCTGTCTCAAGTTCCGCTCCTTGACCCCCTCCAGTCTGGCTTCTGTCCCCTTCACTCCACAGAAACTGCCCTCTCAAATGTTACCAATGATCTTCTTCCTGCCAAATCCAACAGCATCTATTCCATCCTAATCCTCCTCAACTGCTCAGCTATCTTCGAAATTGTTGATCACCCCCTTCTCTTTGGTAACATTATCTAGCCACGGCTTCACTCACACTGTCCTCTCCTGGCTCTCCTCCTAGCTCTCTGGCTGCTCATGCTCCATCTCTTTCATGGATTCCTCCTCTGTCTCCCACCCCATAACTGTGGGAGTACCTCAAGGTTCAGTACTGGATCCCCTTCCATTCTGCATCTACATCTGCTCCCTTGGAAAACTCATTCACTCACATAGCTTCAACTACCACTTCTACCACTTCTATGTGGATGACACCCAAATCTACAACTCCAGCCCGGATTGCTCACCCCGTCTGTAATCTCTCATTTCCGACTGAGAGCTCACCTCCTCCAAAAGGCCTTCCCAGACTGAGCTTCCCCTTTTCCCTCTGCTCCCTCTGCTCCCTCTCTGCTCCCTCTTCACCTCCCCTCAGCTAAGCCCCTTTTCCCCCCTTTCCCTTTGCTCCTCCCCCCTTCCTTCCCCTCCCCTAAACACTGTGCTCATTTGTATATATTTTTATTACCCTATTTGTTTTGTTAATGAGGTGTACATCCCCTTGATTCTATTTATCGTGATAAAGTTGTCTTGTTTTTGTCCGTCTCCCCCGATTAGACTGTAAGCCCGTCAATGGGCAGGGATTGTCTCTATCTGTTGCCGAATTGTACATTCCAAGTGCTTAGAACAGTGCTCTGCACAAAGTAAGCGCTCAATAAATACTATTGAATGAATTGAATGAATGAATGAATTTCCTTCTGCCTTCAAGACATCTCTACTTGGATGTCCACCCGCCACCTCAAACTTAATATGTCTAAAACTGAACTCCTTATCTTCTTACTGAAACCTTATCTTCCCCCTAACCTTCCCATCACTGTAGATGGCACTACCATCCTTTCTGTCTCACAAGCCAGTATTCTTGATGTTATCAATGACTCCTCTCTCTCATTCAACCCACGTATTCAATCTCTCACTAAGTCCTGTTGGTTCCACCTTCATAATCGCTAAAATCCACTCCATCCTCTCCATCCAAACTGCTTCCACGTTAATCCAAGCAATTATCCTAACCCACATGGATGACTATAACAGCCTCCTTCCAGACCTACCTGCCTTCTGTCTCTACCCACTCCAGTCCATACATACTTCTCCCTGCTGCCCAGCTCATTTTTCTACAGAACCATTTAGGCTGTTTTCCCACTCGTCAAGAACCTCCAGTGGTTGCCCACTCACCTCCCCATTAAACAGAAACTCCTCACCATTGGCTTTAAAGTACTAAATCATCTTGTCCCCTCATCCCCTCCTACCTTACCTTACTACTCTCCTACTACAACCCAGCCTGCACACTTGACTCCTCTAAAGCTAACCTTCTCACTGTACCCTGATCTCATCTATCTCATCACCAACCTCTCACCTACATCCTTCCTCTGGCCTAGAACATCGTCCTTCCTCATATCTGACAGCCAATTACTCTCCCGCACTTCAAAACCTTATTGAAGGCACATCTTCTCCAAGAGGCCTTCCCTTACTAAGCCCTCCCTTCCTCTTGTCTCTCTTCCTCCTGTGTTTCCCTGACCTCATTCTCTTCATTCATCCCCCCTCCCAGACCCACAGCTCTTATGTCCCTATCTGTCATTTATTTATTTACATTAATGTCTGCCTCCACCTCTAGATTGTAAGCTTGTTGAGGGTAGGGAATGTGTCCGTTTATTGCTAATCTGTACTCTCCCAAGCAGTTAGTACAGTGCTCAGCACACAGTAAACTCTCAATAAATAGGATCGAATAAATGAGTGTCACATGGAGAAGCAGCGTGGCTCAGTGGAAAGAGCACGGGCTTTGGAGTCAGGGCTCATGAGTTCGAATCCCAGCTCTGCCACTTGTCGGCTGTGTGACTGTGGGCAAGTCACTTAACTTCTCTGGGCCTCAGTTCCCTCATCTGTAAAATGGGGATTAAGACTGTGAGCCCCACGTGGGACAACCTGATTCCCCTATGTCTACCCCAGCGCTTAGAACCGTGCTCGGCACATAGTAAGCGCTTAACAAATACCAACATTATTATTACTTTCACCTCTGTTGTCATTGACCTCTTCCTCAGGCCCTCCCTCCTGCCTGGAACTAGCTCTCCCTGTATATTATAATAATAATACTATTGTTAAGCACTCACTTATGTCAGGCACTGTATTAAACACTGTGGGGGGGATACAAGCAAATTGGGTTCGACACTGTCCCTGTCCCACATTGGACTCACAGTCTTAATCCCCATTTTGCAGAAGAGGAAACTGAGCTCCAGAGAAGTGAAGTGACTTGCCCCAGGTCACACAACAGACAAGTGGCTGAGCCGGGATTAGAGTTCATGTCCTTCTGACTCCCAGGCCTGTGCTCTATCCACTAGGCCATGCTGCCTCTGACAGATCAGCAAATTGCACATCTTCCAGCCCCTACTGAAATCCTTTCTCCTCCAGGAAGCCTTCCCCGACTATTTTTTCATCTTCCCAGCTTATTTCCCCTCCCTTCTGCATCATCCATGCACTTAATCCCCACTAAAAAACACCCACAACACTAATGAGCATAATCTTATTTTTGGTTGCTTCCTTATCTGTCATTCGTTTTATTGTCTTTCTCCCTCTAGATTGGAAGCTCCTTGTGGGCAGGAAATGTATCTAACCACTCTGTTATATTATTCTCTCCCAAGCGCTTAGTACAGTGCTCTGCTCACATAAAGTGCTCAGAAAATAGATGCATTGTTCCTTTGTGTCCACCAACCTTTTTGTAGTGCTCTGCACTAAGTGCTCAATAAATAGGGAAGCAGTGTGGCTCAGTGGAAAGAGCACGGGTTTTGGAGTCAGAGGTCATGGGTTCAAATCCCTGCTCGTCCACATGTCAGCTGTCTGACTTTGGGCAAGTCACTTAACTTCTCGGTGCCCCAGTTACCTCATCTGTAAAATGGGGATTAAGACTGTGAGCCCCACGTGGGACAACCTGATTCCCCTGTGTCTACCCCAGCGCTTAGATCAGTGCTCGGCACATAGTAAGCGCTTAACAAATACCAACATTATTAAATAACACTCATTGACTGATAAGATTGTAGTTGAACTTTGAAGATGGGGAGAGGTGTGAAGGGGAGGGATTTCCAGGCAGGAGAAAGTGTGGGAGGAAGAAGTCAGCAGCGAGAGAGATGAGAAAGAGACAATCAAGTAAAATGGTTTGAGCAAAGTCTGCGAGATAGT
Organism: Ornithorhynchus anatinus; assembly: GCF_004115215.2. Taxonomy (NCBI): domain Eukaryota; kingdom Metazoa; phylum Chordata; class Mammalia; order Monotremata; family Ornithorhynchidae; genus Ornithorhynchus; species Ornithorhynchus anatinus. The sequence continues at coordinate 186,168,722 of NC_041728.1, read as the reverse complement.
GACGGGGGAGGGAGTAGAAGAAGCAGTACGGCCTAGTGGAAAGAGCACAGACTGGAAAGTCAGTGGAACTGAGTTCTAATCACAAATGTTTCCTAGGTGACCTTGGGCAAGTCACTTAACTTCTCTGTGCCTCCATTTACTCAACTGTAAAATGGAGATTAAATACCTTTCCTCCCTCCTCCTTAGACTGTGAGTCCGACCTAATTAACTGGTATCTACCCCAGTGCTTAGAACAATGTTTGATACATAGGAAGTGCTTAAAAAAACCATAAAAAAGAAGAAAGTCAAAAACTTGCTGTGTACCTCAAAGGTAGCGGGGAGCTGTGAGGGCAGAGCGGATGGACTCCCCAAGGAAGAAGTTGGGGTCAGAGAAACCAAGGTGAGGTGGTGGTTCCCAGTCTCCAAGGCAACTGAAAGATTGAGGAGGGTCAGGATGGAGTAGGGGCCAATGACTTTGGCAAGAGGCAGGTTACTGGTGATGTTGGAGAGAGTGGCCTCCAAAGGGCAGAAGGGACTGAAGCTGTCGTGAACGGGGCTGAGGGGAGAGTGGGAGGAGGGAAATGGTGGGGTGGGCCTAGTGAAGAGGGTTATTTTAGGGTGCGGGGAGGTAAAGGTGGGTTTAAAGGCAGAAGGAAAGAAGCCACGTGGCAAGCTGTTGAAGATGGCGGTCTTGGAGGGAGGAAGGGTGGGCACAAGGATCTTATAAAAGGTCAAGGGATGGGCTCAGAGCCCGGGAGGATGGAATAGATTTTAAAACCTCTCTCTTCTCCTGGCATATCGCAGTTCTTTAGTTCTCCAAAGTTCATATCCAACCCGATCCTCACTTCTGACTCTTCTGTGTCCAGCTTGGAACTCATCCATGTAAGTTCCTTAGTTCCTTGTCGACGGGGAATGGGGGAGGGAGGGCACTTCATTATTCTCTACTTTTGAAGCATCTAGTACAGTACAGTGGGCATGCAATAAATGCTACTACTGCTATTCCTGCTCAAATCCACCAAACCACATCCCTTCCCACCTCAAAAGTCACTTCGTCCAAGAGGTCTTCCCTGACTAACTGCTCATCTACCTGGAAATGCCAATCCTTTAGCCACCTCCTCCAGAAGGCCTTCCCTGGCTGACTAATGCCCATGCTATTGCACCAGCCATCAGGGAAACAAATGACAAAAATCACAAGGAAATCAATCAATCAGTGAGAAGCAGCGTGGCCTGTAGGAAAGAGCACCGGCCAGGGAACCAGGGGAAGTGGGCTCTAAGTCCATCTCCACCACTTGCCTGCTGTGTGACCTTGGGCAAATCAATTAACTTTCCTGGGCCTCAGTTTCATCATCCATGAAATGGGGATTAAATTCCTGTTCTCTCTCTCCCCCTGAGACTGGGAGCTCCATATGAAACAGTGATTGGGTCTGATCTGATGGTCTCCTATCTTCCCCAGCGCTCAAGACATTACTTAGCACATTGTAAGAACTGAACAAATACCACAAGGATTATTATGCTGAGTTGCCACTGAGTGCAAAGCACTGTATTAAGCACTTGGGGAAACACAACAGAAACCAGACTGACATTGACAATCAAAGGGTGAGACACTGGGGAGGAAAGAGAAGCCACAGCCAGGAGGAGAACAGAACAGTGAGGACGAGGATGCGGAGGGAGAATGTCACCAGCTCCTCAGAACAATCTGGAAATGAAATACCCCCGGATACATGTCCTGAGTGGTGCTGCTGGATGGTATTTGTGGGGGAAGTGATTCTTTATTCTACTAGGGTTAAGGCTACTTGTGTCCAGAGGTTGTTTTTCCCACTGGATTGAAGCGTCTCTAGTGTAGACTGATTGTAGACACCCAATTATAATGATAGTATTTGTGAAGTTCTTACTATGTGCCAGGCACTCTTCTAAGCACTGGGGTAGATACAAGCTAATCAGATTGGATAAAATCCCTGTCCCACATAGGACTCACAGTTTTAAGGGAAGCAGCACTGCACAGGGGATAAAGCATGGGCCGGAGAGTCGGGAGGTCATGGGTCCTAATCCCAGGTTCTGCCACTTGTCTGCTTTGTGGCCTTGGGCAAATCACTTCACTTCTCTGGGCCTCAGCAACGTCATCTGTAAAATGGGGATTGAGACTGTAAGCCCCACATGGGATGGGGACTGTGCCCAACCAGATTTGCTCATATCCACCCCAGTGCTTAGGACAGTGCCTGGTACATAGTAAGTGGCTAACAAATACCACAATAATAATAATTATTATTATTATTCCCCTTTACAGATAAGGTAACTGAGGCACGACAAAATGACGCGATTTGCCCAGTCACACAGCAGACAAGTGGTGGACCTGTGATTAGAACCCAGGTCCTTCTGAATCCCAGGCCCATGCTCTAACCACTAGACCATGCGAGCCTAGACTGACTGCAGGTGCCTCTAGTGTAGACTACATAAATTACATACCCGTAATTTATTTATCTTAATGTCTGTCTCCCCCTCTAGACTGTAAGCTCCTTGTGGGCAGGGAAGGTGTCCACCAACTCCGTTGTATTGGACTCAGACAAGTGCTTAATACAGTGGTCTGTACACAATTAGCGCTCAGTAAATATCATTGATTGATTGATTGTAGGCTCCCCTAGCCTAGACCATGTCATTCTACTGTATGTTCTCAAGTGCCAATACAGCAGTCTGCCAACAGCAGGTGCCCAGCACACTGCCCTGCCCACAGCAGGCATCCAGCACAGCACTTCCAACAGAGGGCTCACAGCAGGTGCATGTAAAAATGTTAACTCAATCTCCCTTGCCCTGAGACTCTAGGCTGCAGACCTTACTCACCACCAGTCCAAGGGAGCAGAGAGAGTTCTAAGGCTCTTCCCCTCTTCGCCCTTGGACCGCTGCTCCACCTTGCCCTTCTTCCAGCCCCCATTCCTGCCCTTTGTCCTATCCTCCCTGTCCAGTCATCTCGTCCTGCCCTCCCCCAACCTCTTCTCCTTTTGTTCCCCTAGAAAACCTCCAGGTACCCGCTGGGCATCATCTTCATCTTGGTTAGCGAGTTCGCAGAGCGCTTTGCCTTCCATGGCACGAAAGGTACCAACCAGATCAATCTGGGGTCCAGGAACCATGTGGGGGTTTGGGGGAGGAGGCGGGGATCACCACCAGCAGCACAAGCGCACCCCAGGGACCAGCTGCAGCCACCACCGGTGGCATCCCGGGGACCAGAGGCCAGAAGATTGTCCTCAGACCATGGGGCTGGGCTGGAAGCTGCCCATCCCTTGCCATGGCCCAGCCAAAATTCACCCCCTGTAGCTCAGCCAGAGTCCTGCCAGGGGCCTCAGAGTTGTGCTCTGGCACAGTGACCAACCATGACGTCCCCCCTGGTTCCCGTCTCTGCCCACCTATGCCTTTGGCCTCCACCTGCTGTACCCACCCTCTGCCAGCCTCTACCCCCGTCCCTGCCCCCAGTCTCCACCTGTCTGATGCCTCTACCACTTGTCCCTGCTTCCCCTACCTGCCCCACTGCGGGAGATCAAAGGGCAAAATGTGGGAAAAACTCGGGGAGCAGATGGTGGGGTACGGGGACTGAAGGAAAGAATGTGGGGGAAACTGGGGGAGTGGTTGGTGGAGTACGGGGACTGAGAGCAGAGTGTCAGGGAGAAGCTCAAGGAGTGAAGGGTAGTGCACAGAGGAGGTCAGGGTGCAAGGGAGCGAAGGGCAGAGTGTAGGAGAAGTTCAGAGAGTGAATGATGGGGTACGAGGGAGCTCGCTGAGTGAATGGTGGAGTGTAGAGGAGCTCGGGAAGCAAACGGTGGGTGACGGGGGGCTTGGGGAGCAAACGGTGGGTTATAGAGGAGCTCGGGCAGCGATTGATGGGTCATGGAGGAGTTCAGGGGGCTAGTGTTGGATTGCAGAGCCCCGTTGTTGGGTAGGGATTGTCTCTATCTGTTGCCGAATTGTACTTTCAAAGCGTTTAGTACAATGCTCTGCACACAGTAAGCACTCAATAAATATGGATGAATGAATGAATGAAAGCAGAGGAGTTTGGGGGGCAAATGGTGGAGTGAGGAGGGGCTCAGGGCACTCGTGCACCAGGTGACACGGGGACCCTGGGAGGTGCGAAGGCGCACCACAGCAAAAGCCGAGCATGAGGACGTCCTCATGCTCGGCGGCCTCGGTCGGGCCCGGCCCACCCCGCCAGAGAGGGCTGGAGCAGCCACGATGCCCCCACCCTGCTTTCCTGCGGCCCGCTTTCTCCCATGGCTTACATTTCCCTGGGCCCTCTGTTGCTAGGCAGAGTTCCATAGAGCCCCGAGAGCACGAAGCCCTGGCCCCTTTTCCCTCCTTTTCCCTCCGTGGCCCCTGGTGGGAGGGCTCCAAGGCCTGGGAGGGCCGGCCGTTGGAGCCGCCACTGCTGCCCAGCCATCTTCCCGGCAGGAATCTGGGGAGATTTGGGAAGTTTGGCAGCTAAAATGATGACTTGTGTTAAGCCCTTATTCTGTGCCAAGCAATGTTCTAAGTGCTGGGGGGATACAAGCTAATCAGGTTGTCCCACAATGGGGCTCACAGTTTTCATCCCCATTTGACAGATGAGGTAACTGAGGCACAGAGAAGTCAAGTGACTTGCCCAAAGTCACACAGCTGACAAGTGGTGGAGGCGGGATTGGAACCTGTGACCTCTGACTCCCAAGTGTGTGCTCTTTCCACTGAGCCGTGTTAAAACGTTTACAAAGATACAGAGGGCATGCATGGCTCAGTGGAAAGAGCACATGTTTGGGAGTCAGTGGTCATGGGTTCTAATCCCAGCCCCGCCACTTGTCAGCTGTGTGACTCTGGGCAAGTCACTTCACTTATCTGGGCCTCAGTTACCTTATCTGTAAAATGTGGATTAAGACTGTGAGCCCCACATGGGACAACCTGATTACCTTGTATCCCCTCAGCGCTTAGAACAGTGCCTGGCACATAGTAAGCGCTTAACAACTGCCATCATTATTATTCCTATTCCTACCCCCCCGACTTCCCCTTCCCTTTCCCTGTCCATCTTGCCCCTTTGTCAGATCCAGCTCCTGGCACATAGTAAGCGCTTAACAAATAACATTATTATTATAATTTGGGAATCCACATTCCCCCACAGCTCTCCTGCTGGCAACCAGCCTCTCTCTCCAGTCACCCCTCTCCAGTAGGGTCTCCACCCCCTCCATTCATTCATCCATTCATTCAATCGTATTTATTAAGCGGTTACTGTGTGCAGAGCACTGTGCTAGGCGCTTGGAAAGTACAATACAGCAATAAAGAGAGACAATCCCTGCCCTCAACGGGCTCACAGTCTAGAGGATGGGAGGCAGACATCAATACAGTAAATAGGCACCAATATAAGCACATAGAATTATAGATTTACACATATATACGTAAGTGTCGTGAGGCAGGGAGAGGGAGGATGTGGGGCAGGGAGAGGGAGGAAGAGCAAAGGGGGTGAGTCAGGGTGATGTGGGAGTGGGAGATGAGGAAAAGTGGGACTTAGTCTGGGAAGGCCTCTTGGAGGCGGTGCACCTTCAGTAGAGCTTTGAAGGGGGTGAAAGTGATTATCTGGTGGATATGAGGAGGGAGGGCATTCCAGGCCAGAGGTAGGACATGGGACAGGGGTCGATGGTGGGAGAGGTGAGACGGAGGTACAATGAGAAGGTTAATCACCATAGGAGTGGAGTGTGTGGGCTGGGATGGAGAAGGAAAGAAGGGAGGTGAGGTAGGAAGGGGCAAGGGGGTGGAGAGCTTTAAAGCCAATAGTGAGGAGTCACCCCACACCTCAGGGTCCCCACCTCTCTCCATCTACCCACTCGGGGCTCCTCACTCCCCTCCAGTCACCCTTCCTCCATGGCCCCCCGCCCCCCTCCAGTCACTTGGACCCTGGGCCCCCTTTCAGTCCCCCACCCCATTCTAATCACCCTGCCCCCCAACTCTTGGACTGGCCTCTGCAGTTTCAGGCCTAACAGAGGGAAAAATGCCACCTCTAGGAGGCCTTCCTAGGGTGGTTGGGGGGGGGAGACTGTGAGCCCATCATTGGGCAGGGATTGTCTCTATCTGTTGCCGAATTGTACATTCCAAGCGCTTAGTACAGTGCTCTGCATGCAGTAAGTGCTCAATAAATACTATTGAATGAATGAATGAGTGTGGTGTGTCCGGAGGGGAAAGGTATGGAGGCCCAGAAAACCGGCACCAGGATTCATTGTAATAATAATAATTATGATATTTATTAAGTGCTTACTATGTGACAGACACTGAACTAAGCACTGGCGTGGAGATAAGCAAACTGGGTTGGGAACGGTCCCTGTCCCATGTGGCGCTCACAATCTTAGTCCCCATTTTACAGCTGAGGGAACTGAGGCACAGAGAAGGTCACCCAGCAGACAAGTGAAGGAGCCAGAATGAGAACCTATGACCTTCTAATAATAATGATGATGGCATTTGTTAAGTGCTTACTATGTACCAAGCTCTGTTCTAAGCCCTGGGGGGATACAAGGTGATCAGGTTGTCCCATGTGGGGCTCACAGTTTTAATTCCCATTTTATAGATGAGCTAACTGAGGCACAGAGAAGTTAAGTCACTTGCCCAAAGTCACACAGCTGACAAGCGGCAGAGCCGGGATTAGAACCCATGGCCTCTGACTTCCAAGCCCAGGCTCTTTCCACTGAACCATGCTGCTTCTCTACCTCTCAGGCCCGTACTCTAGTCACTATACCATGATGCTTCTCATGCTGGGAATGTGGAACACTTTCCCTTCCTTATGCTAACCCCACTGAGCACAGCCCTCCCAGCTGTGGAGAGGGGAAGGGCTGGTCTCAGTTTCCCTGCTTGGCTGCAGGGGTGCCCTGTTGCTGAAGGGGGTGTGAGTCAAAGGGTGTCAGGGGAGACAGACAGTTGGGGCTGGGCCCTCGGGGCAATTCTGTGTGTGTTTTGCTCCCCTGGTAGAGACAGTGGCTCGGTGTATGCTGAGGCGCTAGGGAGCAGAGCTGGCAGGGCACCCCCCTGGTCTGAGTCTCTGTGGGGAAGAAGTTCTCCCTATCGTCACCTGCCTCCTTTCTTGTTGGGCCAACTCTGGGGATAGTTGCTGGGAATTGGGGGGTCGGTGGGTTGAGGGTCACTCAGCTGCCTCCTTCACTGTGCATGTGACTTCGTCTGTTCCCTTTGCTGTCTCCCACCCCTCTCTAGCTGTGCTGACTCTGTATTTCATGTACTTCCTCAAGTGGAATGAGAAGACATCTACGGCCGTGTACCATGCCTTCAGTGGCCTGTGCTACTTCATCAGCATCCTGGGAGCCATCATCGCTGACTCGTGGCTGGGGAGATATAAGTAAGGGAGGGGTCCCTCCACGCACGAGGAAATACAGAAGGGGAAATATGGAGGGGGAGGGGATGGAGCGAGCTGGGGTTCGCTTGACTCTCAGGGGGCAAACTCAGCTGGGAGGAAGGTCACTGAGCTGAGGAGAGAAATGCACAGCTCTCCCCACCAACCTCACCTCACTGATCTCCAGCCCAACCCACACACTCCGCTCCCTTGACACCAACCTACTCACTGTGCCTCTATCGTGTCTATCTCGCCCCTGACACCTCATCCACATCCTCCCTCTGGCCTGGAACTCCTTCTCCCTTCTTGTCTGACAGACCACCACTCTCCCCACCTTCAAAGCCCTCTTAAAATCATATCTTCTCCAGGAAGCCTTCCCTGATTTACCTCTCTTTTCCCATCCTATTCTCTCTCCCTTCAGCATCACTTAAGCCCTTGGGTCTGTTGCCCTTAAACGCTTTGCTATTCATCTCTTCCCCACCCCCACTGCACTTATTTACATACCCATCTGTAATTTATTTTAATCTTTGTCTCCCTGTCTAGACTGTAAGTTTGTGGGCAGAAAATATATCTATTGACTCTATCGATTTGAACTTTCCCAAATGCATAGTGATAATAATAATAATAATGGTATTTGTTTAGCGCTTACTATGTGCCAAGCACTGTTGTAAACACTATTGTAGATACAAGGTAATCAGGTTGGCATAGTCCCTGTCCACCTGGGACACACAGGCTTAATCCCCATTTTACAGGTGAAGTAACTGAGGCACAGAGGAAGGGAAATGACTTGACCAAGGTCACACGGTAGACAAGTGGTGGAGCCAGCATTAGAACCCAAGTCCTTTGGCTTCCAAGCCTGTGCTCTTGCCACTAGGTCATGCTGCTTCTGTGCTTTGTATGCAGCAGATGTCAATAAATACCACTGAGTGATTTTTTTATCACTGGTATTAGTTAAGCGCTTACTATGTATTATACACTGACCTAAGAGCTGAGATAGGTCCAAGTTAATTAGGTCAGACATGGTCCCTGTCCCTCATGGGGCTCCAGTCTAAGTAGGTGGGATAAAAGGTATTTAATCCCCATTTTACAGTTGCGGTAACTGAGGCATAGAGAAATTAAATGACTTGTCCAAGGTCACATAGCAGACTATTGACAGTGTCGGGATTAGAACTGAGGTCCTCTGACTCGCAGGCCCGAGCTCTTTCCAGTAGGCCATTTGGCTTTGTGACCTCGATTGACTGGGCATGTGTAAATCAGGATGCAAACTGAGCTGGAGGAAAGGTCACTGAGCCCACTCCTTTCTCACTTCTCCCACTCCCTTTTGTATTGCCCTGACTTGCTCTCTTTATTCATCCCCCCTCCCAGCCCCAAAGCACCTATGTACGTATCTGTCATTTATTTATTTATATTAATGTCTGTCTCCCCCTCTAGGCTGTAAGCTCGTTGTAGGCAGGGAATGTGTCCATTTATTGTTCTACTGTACTGTCCCAAGCGCTTAGTACAGTGCTCTATACACAATAAGCAATCAGTAAATATGATTAAATTGAATGAATGAATGAATGAATGGGCCAGGGATGGGGAAAGAGAGGGGAATGCTTGGGTCACTCATGAAGTAGTGAAGCAGGCCTCTGGTCAGGAGGGGTGCCAGGGAGACCAGGTGAGGGGGGCAGGTGGCAGTGGGCAGGCCAGCTGGTTGGTTGGCTGGCCTTGGTGCCTTAGGTGGGTCTGGGTCACTCCATGCCTAAGGACTCTGGGAGAGAAGTGGAAGCTTTATTAAAGGCACATAACTTCCAAGAGGTCTTCCTTGAGACCTGGGTCTCAGCTGGTTGACTTTGGGCAAGTCACTTAACTTCTCTGTGCGGCAAGGTCCCCAGAGTCCTGGGCTGGAAGTCAGGCAGCCAGAGGCCTGCTTCACTTGCTTCATGAGTGACCCAAGCCCTCCTGGCCTGAGTTTATTCTCCTGGGAGGGCGGGGGCAGGGAAGGGGCCGAAGCAGGAGCAGGGGCAGCTTCAGGGCATTTCCTCCTTTGGTTCTGAATGCTAGTGGGGTGTGTGCTTCACTGGGTCGGGGGCCCAAGCCTCCGGATAAAATGGGGATCTGAGTTTTGGAGTGGAGCATTGCTTCAACTAGCCTTGGCTTTGGCGCTAAACCCTTTTCCTTTTCTGACTTTCCCAACACCATCGACAACACCACCCTCCCAACCCCCCAAACTCACAGTCTTGGTGTTTGGCATCATTCATTCATTCACCCATTCATTCATTCATTCATTCATTCGTATTTATTGAGTACCTAGAGTGTGCAAAGCATTGTACTAAGCTCTTGGGAAAGTACAATATAACAACAACAGACACATTCCTGCCCACCATGAGCTCACAGTCTAGAAGGGGAGACAGACATTAATATAAATAAATAAATAGATTAAATAAATAAATAGATAAATTACAGATATATACCGATATGTACATATGTACTGTAGGGATGGGAAGGAGGATGAATGAAGGAGCAAGTAAGAGTGGCACAGACGGGAGTGGGAGAACAAGAGAGGAGGGCTTAGTCAGAGAAGCCTTCTTGGACGAGATATGATTTCAATAAGGTTTTGAAGTGGGGAAGAGAAATTATCTGTCTGATATGAGGAGGGACAGCATTCCAGGCCAGAGGTAGGACATGGGCAAGAGGTCAGTGGCAAGATAGACGAGATCGAGGTTCAGTGAGAAGGTTAGCATTAGAGGAATGAAGTGTGTGGGCTGGGTTGTTGCAGGAAAGGAGCGAGATGAAGTAGAAGGGGACAAGGTGATTAAGTGCTTTAAAGCCAATGATGTGGAGGTTTTGTCTGATGCAGAGGTGGATGGACAACCACTGGAGCTTCTTGAGGAGTAGGGAAACACAATCTGAATGTTTCTGAAGGAAAATGATTCAGGCAGTAGAATGGAGTATGGTCTGTATTGGGAAGAGACAGGAGGCAGGGAGGTCAGCAAGGTGGCTGATACAATAATCAAGGTGGGATAGAATAAGTGCTTACATTAATGTGGTAGGAGTTTGGATGGAGAGGAAGGGGTGGATTTTGGTGATGTTGTGAAGGTAGAACTGACAGGATTTAGTGATGGCTTGAATATGTGGGTGGAATGAGAGAGAGGAGTCAAAGATAATGCCAAGATTATGGGCTTGTGAGACAGGAAGGATGGTGATGCTGTCAACAGTGGGAAGATAACAAGCTCAGTTTTGGCCATATTAAGTTTGAGGTGAGGGGAGAACATCCAAGTAGAGATGTCTTGAAAGCAGGAGGAAATGTGAGACGGCAGAGAGGGAGAGAGATCAGGGCTGGAGATGTAGAGTCAGGTGTCGTCAGTATAGAAGTGATAGTTGAAGCCATATGAGCGAATGAGTTTTCCAAGGGAGTGGGTGTAGATGGAGAAAAGAAGGGGACCCAGAACTGAACCTTGAGGGGTACCCACAGTTAGGGGATAGGAGACAGAGGCAGAGCCTGCAAAAGAGACTGAGACAGAGTGGCCAGAGAGGAGGAGAACCAAGAGAGGACAGTGTCAGTGAAACTGAGGCTGGATAATGTTTCCAGGAGCAGGGAGTGGTCAGCAGTGTCCAAGGCAGCTGAGAGGTCGAGGAGAATTAGGATGGAGTAGAGGTGGTTGGATTTGGTGAGGAGGAGATCATTTGTGACCTCTGAGAGGGTGGTTTCTGTGAAGTGAAGGGGAATGGAAGCCAGATTGGAAAGGGTCAAGGAGAGAATAGGAGGAAAGGAACTTGAGGCAGTGGGTGTAGACAACTCGCTCAAGGATTTTGGAGAGGAATGGTAGGAGGGAGATAGGTTGATAACTGGAGGGAGCTGTGGGGTCAAAGGAGGATTTTTAAAGGATGGAGAGATATGGGCATGTTTAAAAGCAGTGGGGAAGAAGGCATTGGAGAGTGAACAGTTGAAGATAGCGATAAGCGATCGAAGAAGGAAGGGGACAAGTTTGTTGATGAGGTGTGAAGGAATGGGGTCAGATGCACAGGTGGAGGGGGTGGATTTTGAGAGAAGGCAGGTGACTTCCTCTGGATATAGTGCTGGGAAAGGTGAGAGAGTTGAAGAAGAGGCAGGAGAGGGAAGGGACTGGAGCAGGGGAGATTTTTGGGAGATCACTCAGGATAGTGTCAACTTTGTTGATGAAGTAAGTGGCCAGGTCATAGGGGGTAAGGAATGGGGAGGCGGGGGACAGGGGGCCTGAGGAGGAAGGCGTTTTGCAAAGATTCCCATATTTGACTTTGATCCTCACCCCAGCCCCGCAGTACGTATATCCATATCCCCCAGGCCATAATTTATTGTAGTGTCTGTTTTCCCCTGCAGACTGGAAGTCCTTTGTTGGCAGGGATCGTGTCTTCCAACTTTACAGTACTGTACTTTCCCAAACTCTCAATAATAATAATAATAATGATGATGATGGCATTTGTTAAGCGCTTACTATGTGCAAAGCACTGTTCAAAGCTCTGGGGAGGATACAAAGTGATCAGGTTGTCCCACGTGGGGCTCACAGTCTTAATCTCCATTTTACAGAAGAGGTCACTGAGGCCCAGAGAAGTGAAGTGACTTGCCCAAAGTCACACACCTGACAAGTGGCAGATCCGGGATTCGAACCCATGACCTTTGACTCCCAAGCCCGGGCTCTTTCCTCTGAGCCACGCTGCTTCTCTCAATACAGTGCTCTGCATGCAGTAAGCACTCAATAAATACTGTTGATCAATTGATTGATCCATTGATTGATTCAACTTGTCCGTTTTCTTCCCCAGGATCGTTTCCTGTATCCATGCTTTCTCCCTTCTTGGATTTATAGGACAATCTGATGCTCAGATCAGTTTCTAAAATGTCATTTTGAGCTTGTCTCCCTTATTACCCCACATCAGGGGTGGGGTGGAGGGCACGGGAAGCCTTGGAGTGTTGGGGGAGACATCAGAAGGACATTGATGGGGTGTTTGGAAGCATCAGTGGGATGTTGGTGGGCGTTGGTTTTGTGCTGTGGGTCCATTGGGCCACCAGCGGGTCCTGGAGAAAAAGAACTCCTTCGGACACTCCGTTATGTGCCACCATCCAGCACCTGCTTGCTTGCCTCCCACTGGGCAGGGCCAAAAGGGCGAATGGCACCGCACAAACCATGGGCTTCACCTTCTACTCCTCTGTGAGGGTCCCTGGCTGAGGCTCATCCCATGTCCTGCTGCCAGGCATGCAGGATATGTCACCCATTCGTTGCGAGCATCCGAGGATGGTGCTAACTCTCATCCTGCTCCTCCACCTTCTCCTACTCCTCCTGCTCCACCTTCTCCTCCTCTTCCACTGCGCCAGATTTCTGTTGGCATTTGCGAAGCAAGGCAACCTGACTTGATGAATAGGACATGAAGCTAGGAGTCAGAAGACATGGGTTCTAGTTCTGGCCTTGTCCACTGGCCTCCTGGTGACCTCGGTCAAGTTCCCAAACCTCCCTGGGCCTCTGTTTCATTCTCGATACAGTGAGACCCAGATCCCTGTTCCCCACTCTCTGTGACTGTGAGCTGTAAGGGGACAAGTCAGTCAACTATTCAATCATGGTATTTACTGAGCACTTACTGTGATCAGAGCAATGTACTAAGCAGTTGGGAAAGCACAATGCAACAGAGATGATAGACATGATCCTTGGCCCCCAAGAGCTTCCAATATAGAGGTGATGAGGGCTGTTTCCATCTGACAATCCTGGCTCTATCCCAGTGCTTAGCTCAGTTGGGAAAGCACCCAGGAGCCAAATCAGCACCGTAACATAGGTGAACTCTGGGCCCACATCACTACTATGCGCGAAGAGGTCCGTGATATTTAGAAGCTAAGTGTGAGTGTGTGTGCATGTGTGTGCGTGCGTGTGTGTGTGTGTGTGTATGTTGGGGGTGCCTTGGAGGGGGATAGTGGTAGAGGCAGCTGTGTTTTAAAGTCGTGCTGGTCTGCTGCGACTGAAGTGCGTGACCTAAGGGAGAGAGCATGGTCCTGGAAGGCAGAAATACCTGGTTCCTAGTTCTGGCTCCACCATTTGCCTCTGTGTGACCTTGGGCAAGTCACTTCAATTCTCTGTGCCTCAGTTATTTTATCTGTAGAATGGGGATTAAGACTGTGAGCCCCATGTGGGACAGGGACTGTCTCCAAACCGATTGGCTTGTATCTACCCCAGCACTTAGAAAGGTGCCTGGCACATAGTAAGAGCTTAACAAATACCACAGTTATTATTATTAAGTGGCCTCTGCTGAGGACTATGATCACCTATGGGGAAGAGAGCAGCCAGGACTAGGAATTTGGTAAAATGGATGGGGGCCATGCTGTGGGGTGGCCAGGGCAGGATGACCTCTCTAGTTTGATTCCTCTCCTGGAGGTTGAGGGGCATTGAGAAGCAGCGCGGCCAAAGGGAAAAAGCACGGGGCTGGACGCAGCCAGGCTGGCAGTCTCAGAACCTCGTTCTTATCCCGGCTCCTCCTTCTCCGGGCCTCAGTTTCCTCATCTGGAAAACGGAGTCAATACCTGTTCTCCCTCCCCTTTAGACTGTGAGCCCCATGTGGGACAAGGGACTGTGCCCAACATGGTTATCCCATCTCTGCCCCAGCGCTGGGCACATAGTAAGTGCATGGCTTAGTGGAAAGAGCATGGACTTGGGAGTCAGAGGTCTTGGTTTAAACGCTGCTCTGCCACTTGTCAGCTGTGTGTCTTTGGGCAAGTTACCTCAGTTACCTCATCTGTAAAATGGGGATTAAGACTGTGAGTCCCACTTGGGACAACCTGATTACTTTGCATCTCCCCCAGTACTTAGAACAGTGCTTGGCACCTAGTAAATGCTTAACAAATACCATTATTATTATTATTATTATTCATAACGAATGCCCCAGTTATTATTATTATTCTATCCTCAAGTTCTTTCCACTAAGCCACCCTGCCTCCTCCCTGCCAATTTCTATTTTAGCTCATGTTCTGATCCTGACAGACCGCTATCCCCACAATTCCCATTTCACAATCTTTGGTTAGGAATCACGTGAGAGGCCTTTGGAAATTGTCTGTATCGTGCCCTCCCCATTCCACTTGACCTCATCACCCTCCAGCTGACAAGAAAAGCTCATGACCTTTTTCAGAAACCACAGATTGGGTTTTTCCAAACGCTCTTTGTTCCTAAACTCAATAGAGATTTTATGGCTTTGCCAGTCTTAGGAGTATAACTCACTGAGCTTTAGATTTCCTCACTATCCCCTGAAGCCTTTCTGTAAATGAGAACTAATTGGCAACCTGCCAGTTCTCCAGTACGGAGCTATTTCTGCCAATAGGTTACACATTGATGTTGGGAGTGTAGCCACTTTCCCTTCCACATTTCTTCAGAACTTTCTTGTGGAAGCCAGTTGAAACCAGTGGGTTGTAAACACCCGCTGCAGGTATTGATTTAGTGTGTCTACATCCTTCCCAATCGATCGTATTTATTGAGTGCTTATTGCATGTAGAGCATTATTCTGAGCACTTGGGAGAATACAATATAACAGAGTTGGTAGACACATTCCCTGCTGCCAACGAGCTTACAGTCTAGGGGACTGTAAGTGCATCAATCCAATGTGTCTACATCCATCCGCGTATTGATTTGACGTGTCTCTGCCCATCCTGGGTATCGATCGGGTGTGGCTCCACCCGCCTAGTTTATTGACCTGGAGCCAGTCCATCTGGAAGAAGTGGGGTCTTGATTTGGCAATCACGAGGGTCCAACCGATTGAGTGTACTCTGTCTGACAGTGGCATCCAAAATACGTTGTCTCACCTTCCTGGCCTTCCCTGTGGCCATCTGCGGTGTCTTTGGCCATCCTGTTCCATCCTTGCCGGGTCCGGTGGCCAGAATCGCATGGCTCGACCCATGGCAGTAGCCCTGGCCTTTCTCGGTCTGCCCATTTCTAATGGGATCAGTACCTCCCTGTCATCTCTGGCCCCCCGACTCTTCCCCTCCTCTGCCCCTCCCCCAGTCAAGGTGCCTGGAGTCCTAGAGTCCTGGGGTGGGGGGAATCCAGAGGGGACCCCAGGGACCAGGTGGTCCATGGATAGAGTTTGCTGGGGCCCCTACTGAGCGTGGAGTGCTCTGTTGAGCACCGTGTGCAGTACTCGTTCTGTACCATCAGCTGTTATATAGTACTCTCCCAAGCACTTAGTACAGTACTCTGTACATAATAAGTGCTCAAATACAATTGATTGATTGACTGATAGATATGACGCTACCAGCTCTCTTCCCACCATCTCACTTTGCTGATCTCTTCCAACCCCAACCTAACCTATGCACAGCATCCCAATCTCGTCTATCTCACCACCGACCCCTTGCCCACCTCTGGCCTGGTATTCCCTCCCTCTTCATATCTGACAGACTTCCCAGAGAGACAGATCCAAATGCCTAGGTGATGCATAGGGAAGGAGCGAGGCCTAGTGGAAGGAGTACAGGCCTGGGAGTCAGAGGACCTGAGTTCTAATCTCACTCTAACACTTGTCAGTTGTGTGACCTTGGGCAAGTCATTTCACTCCTCTGTGCCTCAGTTACCTCATCTGCAAAATGGGGATTCAATGCCTGTTCTCCCTCCTGCTTAGACTGTGAGTCCTATGTGGAGCAGGGACTGTGTCCAACCCGGTTATCTTGTAATTACCATAGTGATCGAAACATCAAACCGCACTTACTATATGCAGAGGCTTGAACTAAATGCTTAGGAGAAAACAGTGTAATAGAGTTGGTAGATACGTTCCCTGCCTGTGATGCACTTACTATCTAGAGGACACACAGTAAGCACTTAAATTCACCATTGAAAAAAAGAGAGGCAGTAGGGGAAATGAGGGCTTAGTCTGGGAGGAGCTCAAGGAGGAGATGTGATTTTAGAAGGATTTTAAAGATGGGGAGAGTGGCAGTCTTTCAGATATGAAGGTGGAGAGAATGTGGGTGAGGGGTCAATGGCAAAATTGAGATGGATGAAAGGGAGGTACTGAATGTAGGTTGCATTAGCTGAGTGCAGTACAATGGTCTGTTGTCTGGGAAATGGGGGCAATAACGTCTGCTTGCTTCTCTAACTGTCAGGGACCTTGTGAGGGTGAAATGAGTCAAGGGTGTGAAAGCCCATTGGAAAAATAAAGTTAAGCCCAATACGTCCGAGGGTGGTCTCGGAACCCATAGAACCATGTGCAGTAAATGCCCTGGCATCCACAGTGCCCTCCCATCAATCAATCAATCATATTTATTGAGCACTTACTGGGTGCAGAGCACCATAATAAGATGCCAGAGAGTATACTGTAGCAGTAGAACCGCTCAGATCATTGACCTTCCTCAGGCTTATGGTCTCTGCTGGTTCGGCCCAAAGTGTTTCTGGTAGTGGGGCTCTTCTGGCAGCCTGGAGCCAATCAGCACTGAAGACTTGGCCTGGGACCAACCCTGGGAATGGCTCGGGCCCGGGGGGTGGGGGAGAGGGGAAATGCCATGAATCCCCTTGCTGGCTTGAACAACCGCCAAGAAATGTGAAGGTGGGAAGAGTAGAGGGAGACAAAAAAAGGAAGAATCAGGTCCGGTCTGGTCCACCCTGTGTGGCCACAAGATATAAACTCCTAAGATGCCTCAGGGGCCCTCAGGGCCCCCAAAGTAGCCAGCTCGAGTCCAGCCCTGGCCGGAAATTGCTTCAGGAGCTCTGTGAGTAGGTTGGCCTGGAAACTTAAGCCATGGTTTTCAGGCAATTTGCCGCCTGAATAAATGTTTACTGGCTCTCCTCTCCCTAGTCCAGAGCAGGGGGGTGGTCAGGGAGGTTGGGGGGAGGGGAGAAGCAAGCAGTGCAAATACTCAGGGAGACGCAGGAGGCTGGGAGATAAATCTGTTTGATTGCGCAAGGAAGCAGAATGGGGAGGGGAGAGAAAGCCGGGAGTTTAACTGCCAAACCAACCAGAAGGACTAGAACCACCTGCCTTATTCCCCTCTGAGTACATAGACTGTAGGCTGGTATCAATAGTGCTGTATACTGAACACTGTGTCCGCTGCCTGTTCAGGGGAGATCAATAAACAGAATTTATTAAGTGTCCACTGTGTGCTGATCTATGGGCTAAGCGCTTGGGAGGATACAGTAGAACTGTATCCTTTTCCCAGACTAAACCCCCCTTTTCCTCTGCTCCCCTGCCTTAGCCCTGACTCATTTCTTCACTCCTTCTGTTCTTAGCCCCCGCCCCCCATCCCACAACACTTGTGTATATATGTCTTGTCTTGTCTTATGCTGTTGAGTTGACTCTGACCCATAGCGATACCACAGACACATCTCTCCCAGAACGCCCTGCTCTCCATCTGCAATCATTCTGGTAGTGTATCCACAGAGTTTTCTTGGAAAAAATACAGAAGTGGTTTACCACTGCCTCCTTCTGCACTGCAGAGTCTCCGCCCTCGACTCTCTTCCATGCCACTGTTGCCCAGCATGGTGGACTTTTGACTTGTAGCAGATTGCTTTCCACTTGCTAACCACTGCCCAAGCTAGGAATGGAGTGGGTAGGCCTCTGCTGGACTCTCCCTCCCGTAGCCGAGACTGTTAGAGTTCTGGAAACTCTCCAGGTGTGACCCTGAGAGGGGTGCATATATATGTACATAATTATAATTCTATTTATTTATATTAATGATATGTATATCTATCTATCTAATTCTATTTATTTATATTGATGCTATTGATGCCTGTTTACTTGTTTTAATGACTGCCTCCCCCCTTCTACACTGTGAGCCCCTTGTGGGAAGGGATTGCCTCTGTTGCTGAATTGTACATTCCAAGTGCTTATTACAGTGCTCTGCACACAGTAAGCGCTCAATAAATATGTTTGAATGAATGAACTGGAAGACAGGCTCCCTGCCCTCAAGGAGCTTCTCCTCTAATGGAGAAAACTGACTCAAAACAGATTGATTGAAGAAGTGACAAGGTGGTAGTTGGGGAGTTGTGAGTTGGGAAAAGAGAAAAATGACAATAACAATGTTGGTATTCGTTAAGCACTTACTATGTGCCGAGCACTGTTTGAAGTGCTGGGGTAGATACAGGGTAATCAGGTTGTCCCGTCTTAATCCCCGTTTTACAGATGAGGTAACTGAGGCACTGAGAAGTTAAGTGACCTGCCCTAAGTCACACAGCTGATAGGTGGCGGAGCTGGGATTAGAACCCATGACCTCTGACTCCTAAGCCCATGCACTTCCACTGAGCCACGCTAATCAGGGACAGCCTGATAAGTGATTTCAGAAGTGCTTTGAAAATAGGGAGAGCAGTTTTCTTATTAAAAGAACATCTTCTTGAAGAGGCCTTCCCCAACTAAGCCTTCATTTCCTCTTCTCCTACTTCCTTCTGCATTATCCCTGCACTTGGATTTGCTGCCTTTATTCACCTTTCCCACAACCCCATAGTTCTTATGTATACATCTATAATTTATTTATTTCTACTAATGTCTGTCTCCCCCTCTAGAGTGTAAACTCACTGTGGGAAGGGATGGTATCTACCTACTCTGTTGTATTATACTCTTCCAAGTGCTTAGTACAGTGCTCTGCATGCAGTGAGTGCTCAATAAATGATTGTTTGATTTACTGAAGGAGGAAGGAGTGCCAGCCAGGAGAGAGGGTGTAAGCAAGGGGTTAATGGCAAAAGAGAGCAGGGCAAAATAGAGTGAATTGGTGGGCGGTAGAGGAGCGGAGTGTGTGGGCTGGATTATAGTAGGAGATTAGCCAGTTTAGGTAAAAGGAGGGAGCTGATGGAGTTTTTAAAAGCTGGTGGTGAGGAGTTTCTACTTGAGTTAGCAAAGAATGGATGGTCATTAGCAGTTTTAGAAGAGTGGGGAGATGTGTGAGAGAAGCAGAGTGGCTCAGTGGAAAGAGCCCGGGTTTGGGAGTCAGAGGTCATGGGTTCTAATCCCTGTGCTCCCTGTGCTCCCCCTCTATCCCCCCCTTCACCTCCCCTCAGATAAGCCCTCTTTTCCCCCCTTTCCCTCTGCTCCTCCCCCTCTCCCTTCCCCTCCAGTCAACACTGTGCTCGACCGCTCAATTGTATATATTTTCATTACCCTATTTTGTTAATGAGATGTATATCACTTTGGTTCTATTTATTGCTATTGTTTTAATGAGATGTTCATCCCCTTGATTCTATTTATTGCTATTGTTTTTGTCTGTCTCTCCCAATTAGACTGTAAGCCCATCAGTGGGCAGGGACTGTCTCTATCTGTTGCTGATTTCTACATTCCAAGCGCTTAGTACAGTGCTCTGCACATAGTAAGCGCTCAATAAATACTATTGAATGAATGAATGAATAATCCCGGATCCACCACTTATCAGCTGTATGACTTTGGGCAAGTCACTTCACTTCTCTGGGCCTCAGTTCCCTCATCTGTAAAATGGGGATTAAGACTGTGAACTGGGACAACCTGATTACCTTGTATCTACCCCAGCGCTTAGAACAGTGCTTGGCACATATTAAGTACTTAACAAATACCATCATGGTATTGATGCCTGAGACTACTTGTTTTGTTTTCTGTCTGTCTCCCCCTTTTAGACTGTGAGCCCATTGTTGGGCAGGGATTGTCTCTATCTGTTGCCAAATTGTACACTCCAACAATTGAACAGTAAGCACTCAATAAATATGATTGAATGAACAAATGAATGAAATCTCAGATAGTCGGTTGTGTTTATTGAGCACTTACTGTGTGCAGACTGTACTATGCACTTGGGAGAGCACACTATAACAATATAACAGACATCTTTTGTTCCCACAATGAGCTTACAGTCTAGAGAGGGAGAGGGAAGGGCTGAGGGCGGGGAGGACAGAGGGGAGACGAATACAGTAGTCAAGTCAGGATATGACAAGTGCTTGGACCAGCAACTTGGCTGTTTAGATGGAGAGGAAGGGGTGGATTCTGGAAATGTTGTGGAGGAAGAACTGACCGGGTTTGGTGATGGACTGAATATGTAGGTTGAGGTTGGTTTGAAATAAGTCAAAGATAATGCTAAAGTTGCAGACCTGGAAGACAGGGAGGTTGGCAGTGTTGTCTTGAGTGATGGGAAAGTTGCAGGGAGGAGAGGGTTTGGGAAGGGAAATGAGTTCAGTAGCAGTGTCCTGAAGTCAGGAAGAAATGTGAGACTGTAAAGTAGGAGAGAGGTCAGGGCTGGGGAATTACATTTGGGAATCATCTGCATAGAGAAGGCAGATGAAGCTATGGGAACAAATGACTTCTCCGAGGGAATGGGTGTAGATGGGGAATATAAGGGGACCTAGGCCTGAGCCTTGAAAAGACCTCTAAGCTGCTTCGATAGTGTGGACCACCTCCTTCTCCTGGAAACGTTATCCAACCGTGGCTTCACTGACTCTGTCCTCTCCTGGTTCTCTCATCTCTCTGGCCGTTGATTCTCAGTCTACTTTGCAGGATCCTCCTCCCCTTCCTATCCCCTAACTGTAGGGATCCCTCAAGGTTCAATTCTGGGTTCCCTTCTATTCTCCATCTACACACACTCCCTTTAAGAACTCATTCACTCCCATGGCTTCAACTACCACTTCTAACTTAACATGTGCAAAAGAGAGCTCCTTATCTTCCCACCCAAACACTGTCCGCTCCCTGAGCTTCCCATCACTGTAGACAGCACCACCATCCTGTCTCACAAACCCGTAACCTTGACATTATCCTTGACTCCTCTCTCTCATTCAACCCACATATTTAATCTGTCACCAAATCCTGTCAGTCCCACCTTCATAACATCGCTAAAATCCACTCTTTCCTCTCCATCTATACTGCTAGCATGTTAATACAATCACTCATCCTATCCTTTCCGGATTACTGCATCGGCCTCCTTGCTGATCTCCCAGCCTCCTGTCTCTCCCCACTCCAGTCCATGCTACACTCTGCTGCCCAGATCATTTCTGTATAAAAAACATTCTGGACACATCAACCCGCTCCTCAAAACACTCCAGTGGTTGCTCATCTATCTCTGTATCAAGCAAAAAATCCTCTCTGTTGGCTTTAAAGCCCTCCATCACCTCCTACCTCACCTCACTTCTCTCCTTGTCGACCCTTGGCCCACATCCTCCTGCTGTCCTGGAATGCCCTCCCTCCTCACCTCCGCCAAACTAACTCTCTTCCCTCTTCAAAGCCCTACTGAGAGCTCACCTCCAAGAGGCCTTCCCAGACTGAGCTTCCCCTTTTCCCTCTGCTCCCTCTCTGCTCACCCCCCCCCCACATCCCCTGAGCTAAGCTCCCTTTTCCCCCCTTTCCCTCTGCTCCTCCCCCTTTCCCTTCCCCTCCCCTCAGGACTGTGCTCGTCTGCTCATACGTATATATTTTTATTACCCTATTTATTTTGTTAAAGAGATGTACATCCCTTTGATTCTATTTATTGCTATTGTTTTTGTCTGTCTGTCTCCCCCGATTAGACTGTAAGCCCGTCAGTGGACAGGGATTGTCACTATCTGTTGCCGAATTGTACATTCCAAGTGCTTAGTACAGTGCTCTGCACAGATTAAGCGCTCAATAAATACTTTTGAATGAATGAATGAATGAACCCAGCCCGTACACTTCACTCCTATAGTACTAACTTCTCAATGTGCCTCAATCTCACCTGTCTCGCTGCTGACCCCTAGCCCATGTCCTGCCTCTGCCCCTGAATGCCCTCCCTCCATTAATCCAACAGACAACCACTCTCCCATGCTTTAAAGCCTTTGACACTTTTAGGCCTCCTCCAAGAGGCCTTCCCAGACTAAGCCCCACTTTTCATCATTTCCCCTTCCCCTCTGCATTGCCCTGACTTGCTCCCTTTGCTCTTCCCCCATCCCAGCCCCAAGACACTCATGTTCAGATCTGTAATTTTATTTACTTGAATTTATGTCTGTCTCCTCTACTCTAGACTGTGAGCTTGCTGTGGGCAGGGAATGTCACTGTTTATTGTCGTGGTGTACTTTTTCAAGTGCTTAGTATAGTGCTCTGTACACAGTAGGGCTCAATAAATACAAGTGAATGAATGAATATGTGGGTGGAATGAGAGAGATGAGTCGAGGTCAACGCTGAGATTACGGGCTTGTGAGACAGGAAGGATGGTGATGCAGTCTACAGAGATGGGAAAGTCACAGGGAAGTCAGAGTTTAGGTGGAAAGATAAAGTCTTCTGTTCTTGACATGTTCAGTTTGAGTTGAAGGGAGGACATCCAAGTAGAGATGTCTTGAAGGCAGGAGGAAATGCAGACTGCAGAGGGAGGGAGATCAGGGCTGGAGTGTAGATATGGGAATCATCCAGAGGCGTCTGTCTTTCCCAATCCTCTAGCCAGCCTGTTTGGAGATGAAATCTTCTCCATGCCCCAATCACCTGGGAGTTCCTTCCTCCCAATCTCTGGCTTTGTCACTTCTTCCTCAGAGGCCTTGGTTTCCCACCTGCAGTACAGCAGGCATGGACCCACAGAACCCCTGTGGTGGCAATTCCATGGTAATAGCAGTAGCTTTTATTGAGCACCATGTGGAGAAGCAGGAGAAGCGTTGTCATCTATTAGAAAGAGCCCTGGCCTGGGAATCAGGGGACCTGGTTCTAACCCCCATTCTGTCACTTGTCTGCTGTGTGCCCTTGAGCAAGTCACTTTGCTTCTTTGGGTCTCAGTTTCCTCATCAGTAAATCCTTAGACTGAAATCCCCTTGTCGGGCAGAGACTGTATACAATCTGGTTAGCTTGAACCTAACCCCGTGCTTAGAACAGTGCTTTGCACATGCTAAGTGCTTAATGAATCCCAAAGCAGTACAAAACTTGTAGCGGTGCACTGTGCCAGACACTTAGGAAGTACAGAAAAAGAAGTGAGATGACCCCTGCCTAAAAGAAGCTTCAGTATACATAAATGTCCCGTGTCTTTGAAGAAGACCCCACAAAAAGGCATTCCAAGCATATTACTCTCCAAAAGAGCATAATATCAGTTCAAGTTCAGAGATTTCTTGTGTGTTCCTTTCAGTTATTCATATATTCAACCATCCAGTCATTCATTCATTTGTTCATTCATTCAATCATTTAGTACCATTTCTTGGGCAGTGCATGAAACAGTGGAGCTTGGGTTCTAATCCCAGCTCCCCCACTCACATGCTGGGTGACCTCGGACCAATTGTTTCACTTCCTGGCACCTCAGTTTCCTCGTCTGTAAAATGGGATTCTGTGCCTTTTCTCCTTCCCACTTAGAATGTAAGCCCCATGTGGGATAGGGACTTGAATCTACCCCAGCGCTCAATAAATGCCACCATTATGATAGGCCGCCTTCTCTGAGCCCATCAGTCTGCCCCAGCCAGGCTTGAATGCCACTTGCCAGTCTCTTCAGGGCAGATCATGGAGAGAAGACAAGCATTCTGGTCCTTGGTGAGAGGCCTTGGGTGAGGTTGAGCCCTCGAGGGCAGAGGTCAGCATCCTTCTCTTGGTGTTGTCTCCCCAGCACGATCGCCTCATTCCATGGTGTGTACTTACTGGGCCAGATGCTGCTCATCCTCAGCGCGGTGCCCCTGGAAGGAGGCCAGGTGATTCACACGTAAGTGCCCCAAGGTTGGTCATTCATTCATTCATTCATTAGTATTTATTGAGCACTTACTATGTGCAGAGCACTGTACTAAGTGCTTGGGATGAACAAGTCGGCAACAGGTAGAGACAGTCCCTGCCATTTGACGGGCTTACAGTCTAATCGGGGGCTCCCACCCTGGTCGGAGGGGCTCCCACCCTGTGCGGCACACCTGCCGCTCAGGCCCTCAGGGGTCTGAGCGAATGGCCAGATAGTCCCGCTGACGGGGTGAACCAGTGGCTGGGCCACACAGAGAAGCAGCCTGGGCTGCACCAGGGACCACTACAAGAGGGGTGCGGGCCTGGGAGGTCAGGCTGGAAGAGGTCCTCAGAAAGGGCCGACCACCCGACCCCGAACTGTTGGGCAGAGCCCCATCTGAACAAGGCTTCTGTGGCCTTCCCTTGGGCCCGGCTGCCCTGAGCCGGAACCCTCTCCACTGCCTGACCCCTCCTGGGTGCCTGGACAGGGCTGCCCCGACTCCTGGCCCACCCAGGACCCGGGGAATTGTGATGGATGGATGGAGCAGAGGGACTCTGTTGGCACAAGGGAGAAGGATGTGGAGGGGCAGAGAGGCCCAGGTCTCAGGATAGGAGACTCGGATGATGCCTTCCTGTCCGTGGGCCTGTCCACCTGCAAGTCCACCTGGATGTCTCCCAGCCACCTGAAACTCAACATGTTCAAGACTGAGCTCCTTATCTTCCCTCCCAAATCCTGTCCTCTCCGTGACTTCCCTGTCACTGTGGACGGCGCAACTATCCTTCCGGTCTCACTGGCCCACAACCTGGGTGTCATCCTTGACTCTACTCTCTTATTCACCCCACACATCCAATCCGTCACCAAAACCTGCCGGTCCCACCTTCACAATATAGCCAAGAAACGTCCTTTCCTCTCCATCCAAACTGCTACCTTGCTGGTACAAGCTCTCATAATATCCTGACTGGATTACTGCATCAGCCTCCTTTCTGATCTCCCATCCTCCTGTCTCTCCCTGCTCCAGTCTATTCGTCATTCTGTTGCCCGGATCATCTTTCTACAGAAACGCTCTGGGCATATCACTCCCCTCCTCAAAAACCTCCAGTGGTTGCCTATCAACCTTCGCATGAAACTAAAACTCCTCACTCTTGGCTTCAGAGCTCTCCATCACCTTGCCCCCTCCTACCTCACCTCCCTTCTCTCCTTCTACAGCCCAGCCTGCACACTCCGCTCCTCTGCCACCACTAACTTCCTCTCTGTGCCTCGTTCTCTCCTGTCCCACCGTCGACCCCTGGCCCACGTCTTATCGCTAACCTGGAATTCCCTCCCTCCTCACATCTGCCAAACTAACTCTTTTCCCCTCTTCAAAGCCCTACTGAGAGCTCACCTCCTCCAGGAGGCCTTCCCAGATTGAGTCCCCCTTTCCCTCTGCTCCCTCTCCCCTTCCCTCACCCTCTGCTCTTCCCCCTTCCCCTCCCCATAGAACTTGTGCATATTTGTATATATTATTTATTACTCTATTTATTTTGTTAATGATGTGTATATATCTATGATTCTATTTGTCTTGATGATACTGAAGCCAGACTACTTGTTTTGTTTTGTTCTGTTGTATTTTGTTGTCTGTCTCCCCCATTTAGACTTTGAGCACGTTTGTGAGCAGGTATTGTCTCTGTTGCCGAATTGTACATTCCAAGCGCTTAGTACAGTGCTCTGCATATACTAAGGGCTCAGTGAATAGGATTAAATGAATGAAGTGTGTCATCCCGAGAGGCCCCTGCAGTCAGTCACCCCGCTTTTCCTGCCTGAGCAGCCAGTGAGCAGCTACCCTCGCCCCAGGTGTCCTGGCCCTCCCCTGGAAAGCCAACCGGACAGTGGCCCCGGGCCCCAGAGTGGGCTCTTTGGGGAGGAGGTGGGGCCTGAATGGGCCACACATCGGTGTCCCCCGTCTAGTACTTTCCAAGTGCCTAGTACAGAGCATAGCTCTCTGCTGGCACTCAGTAAACCCTCCTTCTTCACTCCAGCAGTGCTCAGTACCAACAGTTTCTGTTTTGTGTCTTCCCGGCAGGTTCCTGGCTGTGCTAAGCCTTTTTCTGCTCGCCTTAGGGGCAGGGACCATAAAGCCCTGCGTATTAGCATTCATTGGAGATCAGTTTCACGAACATCAAGTAAGACTGGAGCATCTTCCCTCTCTTTGATTTACCTTTGAAGGAGGAAGGAGGGGATGAGTGGGGGAGATTGGCCTCAGAGGGAGGAATGAGCTGGTCCACCGGGGAGGTGGCCCGCAGCACTTCTCTGGATAACGGCCTCCATTGGCCACCCCAACCTATAGTGCCAACGTTCGGGTCCTCTGGACTCCTGGAAATTCAGGTTTGATGGCAAGAACTCATGGGTGTCTGCAGGGCTTGGGGTGGGTGGGCTGGGGAGGAATCTTCCTGCTGGTACCCTGTCCTTTTTGGGGTTCCTTCCTGTGCATCAGACCCTGCCAGGACTCTCAGGTTTCTGATTGGATGGAGGGAGGCTGATGGATCCTAGGATCCCCCAGGATATATCTGCATACTTCAGAAGCAACGTGGCCTAGTGGATAGAGCACGGTCCTGGGAGTCAGAAGGACCTGGGTTCTAATCCCGGCTCTGCCACTTCAATCAATCAATCAACTGTATTTATTGAGTGCTTACTATGTGCAGGGTAATTCACTGCGCATTTGGGAGAGAACAACACAACAATTAACAAACACATTCCCTGCCCACAAAGCCATGGGCATGAATGAGTTCTCTTAGGAAATGAGTGCAGATGAATAATAGAAGGGGACCCAGACGACCTAAGAAATGAGGGAGCATTTTGCACGGGAAGGGAATCATGCCAGCCCCAGCTTCCAGGCACTTCCCTAAATTGCAGAGAGTGGGGGCAGGCTCCTTTTACAAATGATGCCAGAGTGCTTTGCAGTGCAGGCACACGCAGGGAAGGGGCCAGACACCAAAGAAGACACCAGCTCCTGGAGGGAAAAAGTGAAAGTGCCTCCACTGCTCTGTGACATTTCTTTTTGTTCATTCATTCATTCAATCGTATTTATTGAGCACCTACTGTATGCAGAGTACTGTACTAAGTGCTTGGGAGAGTACAATACAACCATAAACAAATACATTCCCTGCCTACAAGGAGCTTACAGTCAGAGTGGGGAAATGGTTTTTGTTAAGTGCTTACTATGTGCCAGGCACTGTTCTAAGCACTGGGGTAGATACAAGGTAATCAGGTTGGATGCAGTCCCTGCCCCACATGGGGCTCACAGTCTTAATACCCATTTTACAGATGAGATGATTGATGCTCCCTCCAGTCATCTCCCCATATGTCTCTCCAAACTCCTTGAGCAAGTTGTCTACACCCACTGCCTCCCTTTCCTCTCCTTCAATTCTCCTCCAGTCTGGCTTCTGCCCCCTTAACCTCTGAGAAACTGCTCTCTCTCAAAGGTCACCAATGATCTCCTTCTTGCCAAATCCAATGACCTCTACTCCATCCTAATTCTTCTCCATCTCTCAGCTGCCATTGACCCTGTGGACCATCCCTTTCTGCTGGAATCGTGATCTAACCATAGCTTCATTAACACAGTCCTTTCCTGATTGTCCTCCTATTTCCCTGGCTACTTCTTCTCAGCCTTTTTCACAGGCTTAATAATAATAATAATGTTGGTATTTGTTAAGCGCTTACTATGTGCCGAGCACTGTTCTAAGCGCTGGGGTAGACATAGGGGAAGCAGGTTGTCCCACGTGGGGCTCACAGTCTTAATCCCCATTTTACAGATGAGGGAACTGAGGCACAGAGAAGTTAAGTGACTTGCCCACAGTCACACAGCCGACAAGTGGCAGAGCTGGGATTTGAACTCATGAGCCCTGATTCTAGGGCCCGTGCTCTTTCCACTGAGCCACGCTGCTTCTACTCTGCCTCCCACCCTCTAACTGTGGGTGTCCCTCAAGGCTCAGTTCTAGGGCCCCTTCTATTCTCCACCTACGCCCTCTCCCTCAGAGAGCTCATTTGCTCCCATGACTTCATCTCCCATTTCTATGCAGATGACTCCCAAATCTCCCTCTCCAACCCTGATTTCTCTCCTTCTCCACAGTCTCACGCTTCCTCCTGCCTTCAGCTCTACTCAGATGTCCTGCCAACACCTCAAAACTTATCATGTCCAAAATGTAACTTTTCATCTTCCTATCCAAACCCTGTCCTCCTTGTGACTTTCCCATCATTGTAGACAGCACCATCATCGTCCTGCTTCACAAGTCAGTAACCTTGGCATTGTCTTTGACTCACCTCTCTCATTCAAACTACGCATTCATTCTGTCACCAAATTATGTTGGTTCAATCTTAATGACATCACTAAAATCCACCCTATGCTCTCCATCCAGACTGATTCTCTTCCCCTCTTCAAAACCCTACTTAAAACTCACCTCCTCCAAGAGGCCTTCCCAGACTGAGCTCCCCTTCTCCCTCTACTCCCTCTACCACCCCCCCTTCACCTCTCTGCAGCTAGACCCTCTTTTCCCCCTTTCCCTCTGCTCCTCCCCCTCTCCCTTCCCATCCCCTCAGCACTGTACTCGCCCGCTCAACTGTAAATATTTCCATTACCCTATTTATTTTGTTAATGAAATGTACATCACCTTGATTCTATTTAGTTGCCATTGTTTTTACGAGATGTTCTTCTCCTTGACTCTATTTATCCCCATTGTTCTTGTCTGTCCGTCTCCCCCGATTAGACTGTAAGCCCGTCAAATGGCAGGGACTGTATCTGTTGCCGACTTGTTCATTCCAAGCGCTTAGTACAGTGCTCTGCACATAGTAAGCGCTCAATCAATACTATTGAATGAATGAATGCTACCATGTTCATTCAAGCATTTTTCTACCTTGACTTCAGCCTCCTTGTTGACCTCCCCACCTCCTTTCTCTCCCCACTGCAGTTCTGACTTTACTCTGCTGCCCATATCGTTTTTCTAAACCATTCAATCCACGTTTCTCCACTCCTCAAAAGCCTCTAGTGGTTGCCTGTCCATCTCCACATCAAACAGAGACTCCTTATTGTCAGCTTTAAAGCACTTAATCACCTAACCCCCCACCTACCTCATGTTGCTGCTCTCCTGCTACAACCCAGCCCGCACACTTTGCTCCTCCAATGCCAACCTAATCACTCCACCTCCATCTCGTCTATCTTGCTGCTGACAACTCGTCCATGTCCCCCTCGGGCCTGGAACTTCCCCCCTGCCCTTCATATCTGAGAGACAACTACTCTCCCCACCTTCAAAGCCTAATTAAAATCCCATTTCCTCCAAGAGGCCTTCCCTGACTAAGCCCTTATCTCCCCGATTCCCTCTCCCTGCTTCATCGCCCTTGTACTTGGATCTGCCCCCTTTAGGCACTTGACATTCACCCCACCCTCAGCACCGTTCATTCAATTGTATTTATTGTGCAGAGCACTGTACTGTGTACTGTGTGCAGAGCACTGTACTAAGTGCTTGGAAAGTACAATTCAGCAACAAATAGAGATTATCCCTGCCCACAACAGGCTCACAGTCTAGAAGGGGAAGACAGACAATAAAGCGAAACAAGTAAACAGGCATCAATAACATCAATATAAATAGAGTTATAGATATATACTCATCATTAATAAAATAAATAGAATTATTAATATGTACATATATACACACAAGTACTGTGGGGCGGGGAGGGGGGTAGAGCAGAGGGAGCGAGTGGGAGCGATGAGGAGGGAAAGAGGAGCAGAGGAAAAGGGGGCTTAGTCCTGAAAGGCCTCCTAGAGGAGGTGAGCTTTCTGTAGGGCTTTGAAGAGGGGAAGTGTGCTAGTTTGGTGGATTTGAGGAAGGAGGGCATTCCAGGACAGAGGTACGATGTGAGCCAGCGGTTGACAGCGAAACGGGGAGATTGAGTCACAGTGAGAAGGTGAGCACCAGAGGAGCAGCGTGTGCGGGCTGGGTTGTAGAAGGAGAGAAAGGAGGTGAGTTATGAAGGGGCAAGTAATGAAGAGCCTTGAAGCCAATAGTGAGGAGTTTTTGTTTGATAAGGCAGTGGATAGGCAACCACTGGAGATTTTTGAGGAGGAGGGTGGCATTCCCTGAACGTTTCTGTAGAAAGATAATCTGGGCAGCGGAGTGAAGTATAGACTGAAGTAAGGAGAGGCAGGAGGTTGGGAGGTCAGAAAAGAGGCCGATGCAGTAATCCAGAGCGTTGAAGCCAGTAGTGAGGAGTTTTTGCTTGATACAGTGCTTATATTCATAGTAGATATTCATAATCTATTTTGTCTGTCTTCCCTGCAGACTGTAAGTTCTGATGGGCAGAGAACACATCTTTCAATTCAGTTGTATTGTACTCTCCCAAGTGCTAAGGAGAGTGCTGCGCACACAATACAAAGCAGCGAAGCAGCATGGCTCAATGGAAAGAGCACGGGCTTTGGAGTCAGAGGTCATGGGTTCAAATCCCAGCTCTGCCACTTGTCAGCTGTGTGACTGTGGGCAACTCACTTAACTTCTCTGCGCCTCAGTTACCTCATCTGTAAAATGGGGATTGAGACTGTGAGCCCCACGTGGGACAACCTGATTCCCCTGTGTCTACTCCAGCGCTTAGAACAGTGCTCTGCACATAGTAAGCGCTTAACAAATACCAACATTATTATTATATTATTATTACAATAAGTACACAATAATTACCATTACTTGATTGGTATTTGTTGAGCACATACTGAGTGCAGAGCATTGTACTACTGCTTGGAAGAGTACAATTGAGTAAGGAGATGTGATCACTGCCCTCAAGGAGCTTATAATAAATTATACTAATAATAATTTTAGTAGATGTTAAGCACTTACTCTGTGCCAAGGACTGTACTAAGTGCTGTGAGAAATTCGATATAATCAGATGAGACACAGTCCCTGCCTCACACAGAACTCACAGTCTAAGGAGGTGATAGAACAGGTAATTTATTCCCATTTTACTGATAAGGAAACTGAGGCACTGATAATTCATGTGGTCTCTACTTCATCTTAATTCTCCTCAACCTCTTTGACACTGTGGACCACCTTCTTCTCCTGGAAACCTTATACAACCTTGGCTTCCATGACAGTGTTCTTTCCTGGTTCTCCTAACCATCTCTCTGGCCCCTCATTCTCAATCTTTTTCATGGACTCCTCTTCTGCCTCCCACCCCCTCACTTTCTATGTCAGTTTCCCATTACTGGGATTTGGATCTGATTTACCCAGCAAGTCACAGTTACATGGATTTATTGTCTACTATTGTATAATTCTCTAACACAATCACACACACATACACCCCTCCCCCCACACACAAGCCACCTCACACACACACATGCATGCCAACACATACACAATCACACATACACTCCCTTCCTCCCACTCTTAGTTGGGCTAGTTAAGGTCCAGGGGTGGGCCTTCTGCAGCTGAGAAATCACCGTGCTCTGGATGACAGGTGACAGACTGCTCCCAAAGGTCTCAGTCCTCTGGCCCCCTTGGTAGACCGCATTTCATTCATGAACACCCAGAATGGTTTAAAATGACATACTCATTTTACCTCTCTCTGGCACTGACTGGCATAGGTTCTGCTGACCTACAGATCTTTTCAGCTCTGGCGAGAGCAAAACATTCTTCAGATGTCAGAAAGGGTGACTAAGGCCATTCTGGAGTGGAAATTACAGATTTCTCCAGGGTCTTCATCCCTTTTAGTGATAACACATCCAGCTTCTTCTACAAATACATACATGTCTAGCATACACATATACCCTCTTTAAATTTTATGAATCACTGTGGGGCGGTGGGTGGCAAGAGTCCCTCAAGGCTCAGTTCTGAGACCCCTTCTACTCCTCATTTCCACCCACTCACTTGAGGACCTCATCTGCTCCCCTTGACCATCTATTTGCAATGACTCCAAAATCTACCTCTTCACTCACAAAATCTTCTCTGCAGCATCTCTAGAATTTGCTCCTTCCTCTCCATCAGTGAATCATTGGTATTTATCGAGTGCTTACTGTGTGCAGCACACTACTAAATTCCATCCAAACTGCCAGTACACTGGTTCAAGCGCTTATCATCTCCCATCTCAACTACTGCATCAGTCCCCTCGCTGGCCTCCCTGCCTCCAGCCTCTCTCCTCTCCAGTCCATACTTCATTCTACTGCTCAGATCATTTTTTCTAAAGAACCATTCAGTCCCGGTTCCCCCCTTTTTATGGTACGTGTTAAACACATACTATGTACCACAGCCTCTCCTATAAATCAATGCTTTATCATGGTAGGAGAGTTTGCGTATGCTGATGAAGCTTAGAGCTATGCCATTAAGAGATAGTATCTCATCGGGGTAACTCATAATGGAAAGGACTAAGCCGAAGTGTCAGGCAAAGTTGATTCATCTGTGCTCAGCAGCAGTGTCATGGGAAAGAGTCAAAGGGGTATGATCGAATGATCAAAATGTTCGTCAAAGGCAGCGACAGAGACTCAGGTTTTTTTACTGCGCAGAAGAAAGCAATGGTAAACCACTTCCATACTTTTTTTTACCAAAAAAATTCTATGGACTACATGCCAGAACGATTACAGATGAAGATGGGACGTTCTGGAGAAGATGTGTCCATGGAGTCTCCATGGGTTGGAAATGACTCAGTGGCATTAGACAACAACATGTGCCACAGTTCTGGTTCACGTCCGCAGACTGCTTCCTTTGCCCTTCTGCATGAGCCACAGAGCAATGGTGGTAGAAATCTAGATATTAAACCCACCTCAACCACTTCAAGTTTATCCATATGTTCTTTAACTCTGGCCTCGCCTCTGCCCAGCAAAATTAATTCTCACTCCTTATTGACGCCCATGCCTATTGCCCTAGCCAGTTGTTTCAGATGTTAATCTCCCTCCTCAAACCCCCATCTCTTGCGCCTAATGACCTGACTATGTAATTTATTGAGAAAATAGAAGCTATCAGCTGTGATCTCCCCCAAATCTCCCCTGCCTCTCAACAGACCCTCCGTCCTCCTGCCCATCCTTCAACTCTCCCATCTTTCCCAGCAGTATCTCTAGAGGAGATTTCCTGCATTCTCTCAAAATCCACCCCCTCCACCTGCGCATCTGACCCCATCCCTTTGCACCTTATTGAAACACTTGCCCCCTTCCTTCTTCCCTCCCCTACCCACCATCTTCAACTGTTCCCTCTCCAGTGGCTTCTTCCTCACTGTTTTTAAACATGTCCTTGTCTCCCCTTCCTAAAAAAACCCTCCCTTGACCCGAAGGCTCCCTCCAGTTATCACCCCATCTCCCTCCTTCCATTCCTCTCCAAATTCCTTGAGTGAGTTGCCTACACTCACTGTCTCAAGCTCATCTCCTCCAATTCCCTCTGTGACCCCCCTTCAATCTGGTTTCCGTCCCCTTCACTCCACAGAAACCGCCCTCTCATAGGTCACAAAGCAGAATGGCCTAGTGGATAGAACATGGACCTGGGAGTCAGAAGGTCCTGGATTGTAATTTTGGCTCAGTACTTGTCTGTTGTGTGGACCATGAGCAACTCACTTAACCTCTCTGTACCTTAATTACCTCATCTGTAAAATAGGGCTCATCTGTGAGCCCCATGTGGGACAGGGACTGTGTCAAACCCGATTAGCTTGTAGTAATAATAATAGTAATAATGATGGTATTTGTTAAGTGCTTACTATGTGCCAAGCACTGTTCTAAGTGCTGGGATGGGTACAAGGTTATCAGGTTGTCCCACATGGAGCTCACGGTCCTAATCCCCATTTTATGGATGAGGTAACCGAGGCACAGAGAAGTTAAGTGACTTGCCTAAAGTCACACAGCTGACAAGTGGTGGGACCGGGAATAGAACCCATGACCTCTGACTCCCAAGCCAGAGCTCTTTCCACTAAGCCATGCTGCATTTACACCAGTGCTTATAACAGTGCTTGACACACAGTAAGCACTAAACAAATTTCATCATTTTTATCTTCTTCTTGCCAAATCCACTTGGCCTCTATACCATCCTCCTCCTAGACCTCTCAGCTGCTTTCAACATTGTTGATCATCCCCGTCTACTGGAAACATTACCAAACCTCAGTTTCACTGACACTGTCCTGTCCTGGTTCTCCTCTCGTATCGCTCTCCACTCATTCCTCGTTCTCAGTTCCTTTCATGGGCTCCTCCTCTGCCTCTCACTCCCTAACTTTGGGGGTCCTTCAAGGTTCAGTTATGGGTTTGCTTCTATTCTCCATCTACACCCAGTGAACCCATGGCTTCAGTTACCACCTCTATGCAGATGATTCTCAAACCTTCATCTCCAGTCCTGATCTCTCTCCCTCTCTGCAGTCTCATTTCCTCCTGCCTTCAAGACACCTCTAATTGGATGTCCTCCCATCACCTCATGCTTCACATGTCAAAAAGAGAACTCCTTATCTTTCCACCCAAACTCTGACCTTCGCCTGACTTCCCCATTAGTGTAGACAGCACCACCATCCTTCCTGTCTCACAAGCCCATAACCTTGGCATTATTCATTCAATCATTCAATAGTATTTATTGAGCTCTTACTATGTGCAGAGCATTGTACTAAGCACTTGGAATGTACAAATCGTTAACAGATAGAGACAGTCCCTGCCCTCTGACGGGCTTACAGTCTAATCGGGGGAGATGGACAGACAAGAACAATAGCGATAAGGTTACCCTTTCCTCTCCATCCAAACTGCTACCACATTAATCCTTAAGCACTTTTCCTATCCTGCCTTTATTAACTGTATCTGTCTCCTTGCTGACCTCCCAACCTTCTGTTTCTCCCCACTCCAGTCCATACTTCACTCTGCTATCAGGATCATTTTTCTACAAAAATATTCAGTCTATTTTTCCCCACTCCTCAAGAACTTCCAATGTTTGCTCATCCATCTCTACATCAACAGAAACTCCTTACCAACAACTTTAAAACACTTAATCACCTTGCCCCCTCCTACCTCACCTCGCTACTCTCCTACTACAACCCAGCTCATATATTTGGTTCCTCCTTCACTCCGTACCTCAATCTCATCCATCTCCCCAGTGATCTGTCGTCCACGTCTTGCATCTGGCCTGTAACACTGTCCCTCTTCATATCTGACAATTAATTTCCTCCTCCCCGCCCCATCTGCCTTCAAAGCCTTATTTAAGTCACATCTCCTCCAAGAGGTCCTCCCTGTCTAAGCCCTCTTTTCCTTTTCTTCCACTCCTTTCTGTGTCACTCTGACTTGCTCAGTTTATTCATCCCTTTCTCAGCCCCACAGCACTTATAACCTTATCTGAAATATATTTATTTATATTAATTTCTTCCTCCCCCTTTAGACTGTAAGCTCACTGTCAGCAGGGAATGTGTCTGTTATATTGTTATATTACACTCTTCCAAGTGCTTAGTACAGTGCTCTACATACAATAAGTGCTCAGTAAGTACGATTGATTGATTGATTGATTACCAGCCACTATACTAAGCAATGGGATATTCATTCATTCATTCATTCAATAGTATTTATTGAGCGCTTACTATGTGCAGAGCACTGTACTAAGTGCTTGGAATGTACAAATCGGCAACAGATAGAGACAGTCTCTGCCCTTTGTCGGGCTTACAGTCTAATCGGGGGAGACAGGCAGACAAGAACAATGGCAATAAATAGAGTCAAGGGGAAGAACATCTCAAAAAACAATGGCAAATAAATAGAATCAGGGTGATGTACATCTCATTTAACAAAATAAACAAAATAAATAGGGTGATGAAGATATATACAGTTGAGCAGATGAGTACATTGCTGAGGGGGTGAGATAGGAGCGGGGAGGAGGAGAGGGAAAGGGGGGAGAAGAGGGTTTAGCTGCGGAGAGGTGAAAGGGGGAGGTAGAGGGAGCAGAGGGAAAAGGGGGGGAGCTCAGTCTGGGGATATGTACAAGTTAATCAGGTTGCACACTGTCCCTGTCCCACATGGGGCTCACAGTCTCAATCCCCATTTTACAGATGAGGTAACTGAGGCCCAGAGAAGTGAAGTGACAATAATAATAATAATAATTGTGGTATTTTTGAGCACTTAATATGTGCCAGGCACTGTATTAAACACTGGAGTGGTTTTGAGAAAATTGGGTTGGACACAGTCCATATCCCATGTGGGGCTGACAGTCTCACTTCCCATTCTAGAGATGAGGTAACTGAAGCTCAGAGAAATTAAGTGACTTGCCCAAGGTCACAAAGCAGACAAGTGGAGGAGCCGGGATTAGAACTCAGGTCCTTCTGACTCCCAGGCCGGTGCTTTATCCACTATGCCATGCTGCTTCTTGTTCCTCAAGAACCTCTCATGTTTGCCCAATCACCTGTCTGTCAAACAGAAACTCCTCACCATCGGCTTTAAAGCTTTCAACCACCTTGTCCTCGTCCTACCTCATCTCTCAACTCAGCCCACACACTTCACTCCTCTGATGGCAACTTA
This sequence comes from Ornithorhynchus anatinus, assembly GCF_004115215.2. Taxonomy (NCBI): domain Eukaryota; kingdom Metazoa; phylum Chordata; class Mammalia; order Monotremata; family Ornithorhynchidae; genus Ornithorhynchus; species Ornithorhynchus anatinus. Next base: position 186,132,416 of record NC_041728.1, on the reverse strand, counting down.
CTCTCTGTACCTCGATCTTGTCTACCTCGCCACCAACCACTTGCCCACATCCTCCCTCTGGCTTGGAACTCCCACCCTCTTCATAACGACCAGACCACCGTTCTCCCCATCTTCAAAGCCCTCCTAAAACCACATTACCTCCCTTACAAAACTTTCATCTCCCCATCTTACTTTTCCTTCCTATTGTGTTAGTGTATTGAACTCTCTACTGAACTCAACTCACTCATTCCTCTATCCCTTTGTCTCTCTCGTACCATTAACCCACAGCCCTTGATCACCTGCACTGTCCATCTCCTTCGATCTTGTGCTCCTTCGATATTGTGCTCGAGCCACAGAACACTGCTGGAGGAAATCTAAATAGCAGGCTGCCTTTGTCCACTTCAAGTTTATCCTCGCTTGCTTTAACTCTGCCCTCTCCTCTGCCCAACAAAACTATTTCTCTTCCCCTATTGACACCTATGCCCATCACCCTTTCCAGTTGTTCCAGACATTTAACTCCCTCCTCAGGCCCCCTGTGTCCCTGCCTGCCCTACCCCTTGCCCCCAGTGACCTGGCCAACTATTTTATTAAGAAAATTAGCACCATCAGGCATGAGCTCCCTAAAATTGCACAGTTGCTTAGTATGGTGGTGTGCACAGAGTATACACTCAGTACTTGAGAAGAAGTGTGGCCAGTGGATAGACCACAGCCCTGGAAGTCAGAAGGACCTAGGTTCTAATCCTGGCTCCTCCATTTGTTTTCTGGGTGACCTTGGGTCAGTCACTTCACTTGTCTGTGCTGCAGTTCCCTCATCTGTAAAATGGGGATTAAGACTGTGAGCCTCACATGGAACCGGGACTGCATATATCTGATAACCTTATATCTACTCCAGTGCTTAGAACAGTGTTTGGCACAAAGTAAGAGCTTAATAAATAGCATCATCATCATCATTATTATTATTATTATTGTCAGCAACATCATCTTGGAATATGGAGGACAGTGGTCAATATTTGTCTGATTTCCTGGTGATGCTACCGATAACTTGCCTTATTTTGTTTCAGAGAAAAGAGAGGAGAAGAGTGTTTTCAGCGGCGTACCTCGTGGTGAATTTTGCAGCCCTGTTGTCGATGTATGTGACCCCCACACTGAGAGGTGAGGACGGTCCGGACCCCAGCCAGGGTGGGGGCTGCGCAGGGCGGGGGTGAGCAGCCAGGCCGAGGTTGACTCGGGGGCCAGTCGGCAAGCTCTGTTGACCATAGATACACGCAGATTGTGTTTTCAAAAGTCTTGCTCCAAGAAAAGTGTGGGCATGGCACCAGCTCAAGGAATTCCAACATTGGCGGGAATCCGCTCTCCTCTTGTGTCATCCACTTAGCACATATTTCTCCCAGTGGTATTCTCTTCATTTCTCTACAATAAAAATCCTCTCCTCCAAGCGGCCAACCTTGGCTAAAACCTCACTTCAATCATTCATTCATTCATTCATTCAATAGAATTTATTGAGCGCTTACTATGTGCAGAGCACTGTACTAAGCGCTTGGAATGTATAATTCGGCAACAGATAGAGACAAGCCCTGCCCATTGACGGGCTTACAGTCCAATTGGGGGAGACAGACGGACAAAAACAATACAACTTAATCGCAATAAATAGAATCAAGGGGATGAACACCTCATTAACAAAATAAATAGGGTACACCTCATTAACAAAATAAATAGGGTACAAAATAAATAGGGTGCCCACAGGGGGCTTTCACTCTGCTTGAGGGGACAGGATTAGATGACACGCATTTACCCAGAGGAGCATGAAAGAGAAAACAGTCTGGTCTGGGTAGCTAAGGGAGGGAGGGAGGGAAGAAAGAAGGAAGGGAGGGAGCTGAGGAGATGGAGGCGGGAGCCCTCAGCTCTAGTCCAGCAATCCAACATGGCAGTTGGCACCAACATGGTGGCCGAAACCAACATAATAATACTATGTGCCAGAGTGAATAATAATAATGATGGCATTTGTTAAGTGCTTACTATGTGCCAAGCACTGTTTTAAAAGCTGGGGGCAGGGGTACAAGGAGTTCCTCTTCTCCCACTCTGTTCTGTGTCACCCTTGCACATGGATTTGTACCCTTTGTTCACCCGTCTCCCTCAACCCCCCAGCAATTATATCCATAGCCATAATTTATTTATTCATATTAATGTCCATCTCCCCATCTAGACTGTAAACTCATTATGGGCAGGGAGCATAACTGCTAGTTCTGTTGATCTGTACTCTTCCAAGCACTTAGTACAGTGCTCTGCACATAGTAAACACTCGACAAATATCATTGATTTATCGATTGATTATATTCTCCCAAGCACTCAGTACAGTGCTCTGCACAGCGTGGCTCAGTGGAAAGAGCCCGGGCTTGGGAGTCAGAGGTCATGGATTCAAATCCCGACTCTGCCACTTGTCAGCTGTGTGACCGAGGGCAAGTCATTTAACTTCTCTGTGCCTCAGTTCCTTCATCTGTAAAATGAGAATGAAGACTGTGAGCCTCATGTGGGACAAACTGATTCCCCTGTAGATACCCCAGCGCTTAGAACAGTGCTCTGCACATAGTAAGCGCTTAACAAATACCAACATTATTATTATTATTATTACAGTAAGCACTCAGTGGATGCAAGTGATTTTTTAAAATGGCATTTTTAAAGCACTTACTGTGTGCCAGACACTGTACTAAGCACTGGGGTCAATGCAAGCTGATCAGGTTGGATACAGTCCTTGTCACATATGGGGCTCATAGTGTTAATCCCCAGTTTACTAATGAGCGAACTGAGGCACAGAGATGAAAGTGATTTGCCCAATGTCACTTGGGAGCCTGGATTAGAACTCAGGTCCTGACTTCCAGGCCTGTGCTTTATCCACTAGATCACTGAACTAAACACTGGGGTGGATACAAGCAAATCAGGTTGGTATTTGTTGGTATTTGTTAAGCGCTTACTATGTGCAGAGCACGGAAGAGTCTCTGTCCCACGTGGGGCTCACAGTCTCAATCCCCATTTTCCAGATGTGGTAACTGAGGCATAGAGAAGTGAAGTGATTTGTCTAAGGTCACGCAGCAGGTAAGTGGGGGAGCTGGAATCAGAACCCAGGTCCTTCTGACTCCCAGGCCTGGGTTCTGTCCACTTGTCACCCTTATCCTGACCAATTACAGAGCATCTAAGCTGAGTCCTTCTGAGGGTCAGAGCCATGGGAAGGAAAATGGGAGGGAAATTGATAAACAGGTGGGGCCCTTCCAGGGCTCATGGCTGAAGGGCTAACAGGGAGTAGAAGTAGAGGAAAGTCAACAAGCTTGGGACCACAGACAAATATTCCGAGTGCATAATTGAAGGGGTTCAGTCCCAGTCCCTGCTGCCCCACCCCTTCAACCAACCCATTCTCATTCAGTCAATCAACTGTATTATTGACAGAGTTTGAGTTTGAGGCTCTGACCACAAAGACCCATGAGGAGGAGTGGCCGGGGAGCGGTGCTGGCAGGGGGTCCAGGGAGGGGAGCCCCCAGTGACCCCCGTCTTCTCTCCTTCCTCCGCAGAGGACATTACCTGTTTCGGAAGTGACTGCTACATGCTCGCCTTCGGGCTCCCAGGACTTTTCGTGCTCGTGGCATTGTGTAGGTGGGGCCTGGGCCAGGCGGGGGCTGGCCAGGGAGGGGGTTTGGGCCTGAGGTGCTGGGATGGAGTCCTGGGCAGGAAAAGGGTGCTGGACGTGGACAGGGTCCCAGGCTGGGTGGGCCTCTGGGCCCAGAAAAGGGGCTGGGGCCTCTCCTGTAGAGATGACCTGCTTCCCCCATCCCTGGACCCCTCAAATTTCTGCCAAGCGTTGGTCTAGTTGTCTCCGGGCAGGTGTGGGACTGGGGGAGCTGCAGGCCAGAACTCCATATCCAGGGAGTGGGGACAGAACCTGGGCCGGGGGGAGATGCCTACCGAGGGAGGTCTTGATTGGGACCAGGTGCCATCTGAGGCAGAGCAGGTTGGGTGAGGAATGAGGAAGAACACACTGTGACTAGGGCTGGGAAACCCTTGACTGGGGCATGGTTCCCAGAAGGCTGTGGATAGGAGTGGTACTACTTAACAAATGCCATGATCAGGATTATTGTAATTATTTATTATTTCCTGGTGTCTCTGTGGGAGTAATTGGAGACAGGAGATAGCGAGCTAATCCCATGGTCCCCGACTCAGTCAGGAGACTGGGGCATGCCCGCTAGCCCCGAAACCCCATTGTTGGAGCCCAGAGGAGCAAGATGTGTCCACCTGCCTTGTCTTCCTGGCTGGCTGGAGGCAGAGAGAGCTCACGGCACCTTGAGCCTCCCAGGTCCACTCACAGAGCCGATTGCCCCCGTGTGTGTTGACAGGGTACAAGGGGTTCCTCTCCTCCCACTCTGTTCTGTGTCACCCTTGCACCTGGATTTGTACCCTTTGTTCACCCGTCTCCCTCAACCCCATGTGTGTGTGTGTGTGTTTCAGTTGTGTTTTCTTTTGGAATCGAACTTTACAACAAACGGCCCCTGCAGAAAAACTTCCTGTTAGAAGTCTGCAAGTGCATCGAGGTGAGAGACACTACAGTTCATTGCCCACTTCCTTCTGGTTTTCCTCTTACTTTAAGCGGGGGAAACTGCCCAGGGAACTGTGGACAGGAATCTTGCTGAGTGTGGGCTCTTTGGCCTCGGGGGACCCCATGAGAGGTTTGGGGCTCCACCCTGGCCCCAGTAGTTCCCTGCAGGCTGGGTCATTCACCTCCCCAGGCCTCTGCTTGCCCATCTGCAGAATCAATCAATCAATGGTATTTATTAAGTGCTTACTGTGTGCAGAGCACTGTACTAAGCACTTGGGAGCATACAGTACAAAAACATTAGTAATCATGTTCCCTGCAATGGGCTCCCAGCAGCTTCCTCCAGCCTTCCGGGCCATGGGGATGGGAGAGGTGGGCCATGCTGAGCCCGCTGCTCTTCCGAGTGACACAGCAGGCCCAGGCTGGTAGGTGGATAGGGGTCTAGACTTGAGCCCGGACTCTGTTCCAGGCCGAGAGGCGAATCTTGGAGGAGAAATTGGATACTCCCAGGGCTTGGGGCCACAGGGGGGCCAAGTCGTGGTCTTGTGGGGAAGACCCAGGGACGAGGAGGGGCGGGGGGCATGGTGGGAAGAGGTAACAGTGTCACCCTCTCTTTCCCCGGGGAGAAAGACCCTGGTCTGGAGAGTGGTAGGGGGAGAGGGGGCTGTGTGGAGAGGAGGGGGTGGGGCGGAGCTACGTGGACTGACAGACCAAAGGGTGGGGGAGCCATGTGAACTGAATGGGGGAACAGGGGAATGAGGCTGTGCAGACAGGACTGGGTGGGAATTGGGTATTGGGAGAAATGGAGGGAGGTGGTGTTGGGGGCCGGGTCCCTCTGCTTCCCTGCCCTGACGGCTCTGCCCTCTCCCCCAGTTTGCTCTCAGCAACCGACTGAGGAATCGTTCCAGCCAGATTCCCAAGAGAAACCACTGGCTGGACTGGGCAGCTGAGAAGTATCCAGTAAGTCCGTGGCAAGAAGCCTGGGGGCACAGGAAGTGGGACATGAGGCCCCTTTCCTCTCTCCCTTCCTGTCTCCCTCTTTCCCTCCTTCCCTGGATCCCAGGAAGGAGGTAGGCTGGAGGGTGGGACCCAAGCCCCAGCACCCCTCTTCCCCCAAGTTCTGGTGGCCCAGTCACTTGGCCAGGCCCAGTTGATAAGAGGTTTCTCATCGAGAAGCAGCAAGGTCTAGTGGATAGAGCTCGGGCCTGGGAGTAAGAAGGACCTGGGGTCACTTGTCTACTGTGTGACCTTGGACAAGTCACTTCACTGCTCTGTGCCTCCTTTCCCTTATCCATAAAATGGGAATAAAGACTGTGAGCCTCATATGTGATATGGACAGTGTCCATACTGGCTGGCTTTTATCTACCCCAAAGCTTAGTTCAGTGTCTGGCACATAGTAAGTACTTAACAAATACCATTAAAAAAAAAAGAAAAGAAAGAGGGTGCTTAGGGCCTGAGTACACTGTTCCTGGTGTCATATTCTCTGTGGCCAGCCTGAGGGGCCTGGGAACCTGGCCAGGATCCAGGACTGTTCTCAGGGAGAGAGGGAGGCGCAGGGGCCTCTCAGCTCCAGAGAAGTAGTGGGATGCCCAGCCCGGGCCTCACATAAACCCAGGTTGTGTGTCCATACCACAGACCTCCTGTGTTTGCCATGGCCCAATTGTCCCAGGCCAGATAGGCAGATGGACTCCCCTAAGATAATAATAATAATAATGTTGGTATTTGTTAAGCGCTTACTATGTGCCGAGCACTGTTTGTTCTAAGCGCTGGGGTAGACACAGGGGAATCAGGTTGTCCCACGTGGGGCTCACAGTCTTAATCCCCATTTTACAGATGAGGGAACTGAGGCACCGAGAAGTTAAGTGACTTGCCCAAAGTCACACAGCTGGCAAGTGGCAGAGCCGGGGTTTGAACCCATGACCTCTGACTCCAAAGCCCGTGCTCTTTCCAGTGAGCCACGCTGCTTCTCAAGCTACCACAGCCCACCACACCCAATTGCTAAGCTCACCACAGCCCAATTGCCCCAAGCCAGATAGACAGATTCCTCTGGGCCCTCCACAGTCAGACTGTACCAGGCCAGACAGACATATCAACTCCCCTGGGTTTATCACAGTCTGATTGTCCATGACCAGACAGACAAACAGATCCCTCTGGGACCCCCATGGTCCTATTGTCCCAGGCCATATAGACATTCTTTCCTGGGCTCACCAATGCCCGAATGTCCCAGGCCAGACAAACAGACGGACAGACAGAGGGCCCTGTTGGGTTCAGAGGTCTGGGAAAGAGCTTAGTACAGTGTTCTGCACACAGTAAACACTCACTTAATATGACTGAATGAAGTGAATGAAAGAACACTCCAATATGCCCCTGATTCACTGGCCCGGTGTCTCGCACTCTCTCCTTCAGAGACAGTTCCCCTTCCAGCCCTGGTGTCCCACCCCCAGACCCCCGGGTCCCCAAGGATTCCTGGGCCTTCAGCCCTGATCAGAGGGGCTGGCGGTCAGGCGACCCCTTCTCCCTCCTGCCTCTGCAGAAGCAGCTGATTGTGGAAGTGAAGGCGCTCACCCGCATGCTGTTTCTCCTCACACCGCTGCCCATGTTCTGGGCTCTCTTTAATCAGCAGGTAAGAAGGCCCTTGCCAGGTCCAGTTCTCCCTCATCTTCTCCCTTCATGCCCCCTTGCTGGCAGAGGGCTCTCTCCGAGCTGAATGCTGACCAATCAATCAATCCTTCGATTAATGTGTTCAGCTGAGACGAGGCTCTCACTGCTCAGTGGCTCTGAGGACTTTTGGGACTATAGCGTCCCCTGCAATCAAAGAATTCTGCCCTAGGCTCACTTGGCTTCTTCCAAGAGTCCCTGCCGGTGGGGGGCTGCCCTCCTTCTCCCCGACTCCCCCCACGCTCTTTCCCTCCCTTCCTCCCTCCCTCTCTCCTCAGATATTGTAGAGCCCTGAATCCCAAGTCTCAGCTCTGGACTGCACACTTCCTACCACCGGGATGGAGGGTGGGCCAAAGGCCAAGCAGAGCTTTAAAATCCTCCTCCCCCTACTCCACCTCCTCTTCCTGTTCCCACTCATTCTCCTCCTCCTTCTTCCCCAACTCTTTTCTTATCCTCTTCTCCCTTACGCCCCTCCTCCTCGCCGACTCATTCTCCTCTTCCTCTTCCTCCCCTCCTCCACCCTCCTTCTCCTCCTCCCCCCCACCTTCCTCGTCCTCTTTCTTCTTCTCACCCTTCTCTTCCTTATCCTCCTCTCCCTCTCTTCTCCCCTTCTTCTTTATCCTCCTTCTCCTCTTCCTCCTCCTCCTCCTCCTCCTCCTCCCCCTCACCTCTCTTTCCTCTCACTCTTCTTCCCCTCCTCTTCTTCTGCCTCCTCCTCCTCTTTCTCCTTCTCCCCTCTTCCCCTCTCTTCCCCCCTACCCCTGTCCCAGGACCCACTGTCCTACTGACTCAAGCATTAGTTGCCATGGCTGAACTCCCTCTCCCACTCTCCTGCCTCTGCCAGTGCTGTTTCTCCCATGAAACTCCTGTGAATCTGGGGCAAGAAAAAGGGGAAGACCTAAGGAAGGGAGAGGAGCAGAGAAGGAATAAAGATTAAGTAAAACAAGGAGAATGACATTTGGGGACAATCAGTCAGTGTATTTGTGTAGAACACTATACCTAGAGCTTGGGAACGTACAACACAACTGGAGAACACCATCCCTGTCCTGGAGTCAGGGAGACGGACATTAAAAGAAATTACAGATAGGAGAAATGTTTTGGGGTGGAGCTAGTATCAAAGTGCTTAGTAGGGGACAGCCCAAAGTGCATTGGTGATGCAGAAAGGAGAGAGAATAGGGTGGGGAGATGAGGAGTGCATCTGGGAAGGCTTTCTGAAGGAGAAATTACTTGACTGGGGCTGTGAAGGGAGGCTGGAGGTGGTCTGTTGGGTAATAAGGGGAGAAGGTACACATGGGATGAAAGCCACACTGTTGGCCTCACCTTGGGTCTCCCAGAGACTGGGTGCCTCCTGCCCCGCCCTCGGTGTTCATCCTGGATCTTCCACCCTAGGGCTCCCGCTGGACTCTGCAGGCCACCAGGATGGATGGCAACATGGTGAGTGGATGGGAGGGAGGGAGGAGGCAGGGAGACTTTGCCCTTATTCTTCATCCAGCCCAGGTAACCCTGGCAGTTTGGCTTCTGGGTGGCCATGTCAGTAATGGGTGGAGGCGGCAGTCATTTCAGCAGTCACGAGCTGCTAGTGAGCTAAGTATGCTCCTTGGGAGGCAGACAACCCCTAGAGGCTCCTAGGGACTCAGCAGGGCAGCCCAGACATCCTGTGAGCGGCTGCCTCTCTGGGCACCAAGGGAGAAGGGCTGCCATCTTGGGTCCAGCTCCTTGAGATATGGGTAGATGTGAACACATGCCCTCACAAAGCCAGTGAGATTGGTTTGCCCATCACTGATCCATGGGGAGATGGCCCAGTTCTCATTCATTCATTCATTCATTCATTCATTCATTCAATCAATATTATTTATTGAACTCTTACTGTGTGCAAAGCAGTGTACTAAGCATTTGGGAAAATACAGTATAACAGTAAACAGTCACATTCCCTGCTCACAACGAACTTACAGTCTAGAGGGGGAAGCAGACATTAATAGAAATAAATAATAATAATGTTGGTATTTGTTAAGCGCTTACTATGTGCTGAGCACTGTTCTAAGTGCTGGGGTAGATACAGGGTAATCAGGTTGTGCCATGTGAGGCTCACAGTCTTAATCCCCATTTTACAGATGAGATAACTGAGGCATCGAGAAGTTAAGTGACTTGCCCAAAATCACACAGCTGACAGGTGGCAGAGCCGGTGTTAGAACCCATGACCTCTGACTCCTAAGCCCATGTTCTTTCTACTGAACTATGCTGCTAAAAGACAGATATGCACATAAGTGCTTTGTGACTGAGAGGGGAGGATGAACAAAGGGAGCAAGTCAGGGAATCTCAAAAGAGAGTGGGAGAAGAGGAAAGGAGGGCTTAGTCAGGGAAGGCCTCTTGGAGGAGGTGTTCCTTCAATAAGGTTTCGAAGGGTGGGGAAAGTCACTGACTGATGGATATGAGGAGGGAGGGCGTTCCAAGCCAGAGGCAGAACGTGGGTGAGAGGTTGGTGGTGAGATAGATGAGATTGAGGTAGAGCAAGAAGGTTAGCATTAGAGGAGCGAAATGTGCAGGCTGGGTTTTAGTAAGAGAGTAGTGAGGTGAGGAAGGAGCGGGCCAGGTGATTGAGCAATGGTGAGGAGTTTCTGTTTGATGCAGAGTTTGGGGCAACCACTGGAGGTTCGTGAGGAGTGGAGAAACGTGGCCTCAAAGATTTTATAGAAAAAGAAGCTGGGCAGTAGAGAGCAGTATGGACTGGAGCGGAGAGAGACAGGAAGCAGGGATATCAGCAAGGAGGCTGATACAGTAATCAAACTGGGATAAAATAAGTGCTTGGATTAACATAGTAGCAGTTTGGATGGAGAGGATAGGGTGGATTTTAGTGATGCTGTGAAGGTGTAACCGACAGGATTTAGTGATGGGTTGAATATGTGGATTGAATGAGAGAGATGAGTCAAGGATAATGCCAATTCCTAATCCTCCTTGACCTCTCAGTTGCCTGTGACACTGTCAACCATTCCTTTCTCCTCAACATGTTATCCAAACTTGGCTTCACAGACTCCGTCCTCTCCTGGTTCTCCTCCTATCACTCTGGTCGTTCATTCTCGGGCTCTGTCGTGGGCTCCTCCTCCCATCCCCTAACTTTAGGGGTTCCTCAAGGGTCAGATCTTGGTCCCCTTCTGTTCTCCATCTATACTCACTCCCTTGGTAAACTCACTCGCTCCCACGGCTTCAACTATCATCTCTACGCAGATGACACCCAAATCTACATCTCCTCCCCTGTTCTCTCTCCCTCCCTCCAGGCTAGTGTCTCCTCCTGCCTTCAGGACGTCTCCACCTGGATGTCTGCCCACCACCTAAAACTCAACATGTCCAAGACTGAGCTTCTTATCTTCCCTCCCAAACCCTGTCCTCTCCCTGACTTTCCCGTCACTGTGGACGGCACTACCATCCTTCCCGTCTCACAAGCCGGCAACTTTGGTGTCATCCTTGACTCTGCTCTCTCATTCACCCCACATATCCAATCTGTCACCAAAACCTGCCAGTCTCATCTTCACAACATCGCCAAGATCCGCCTTTTCCTTTCCATCCAAACTGCTTCCATGCTGGTACAATCTCTCATAATATCCTGACTGGATTACTGCATCAGTCTCCTTTCTGATCTCCCATCCACCTGTGTCTCCCCGCTTCTGTCTACATTTCACTCTGCTGCCCGGATTATTTTTCTACAGAAACGCTCTGGGCATGTCACTCCCCTCCTCAAAAACCTCCAGTGGTTGCTTATCAACCTTCGCATGAAGCAAAAACTCCTCATTATTGGCTTCAGAGCTCTTCATCACCTTGCCCCCTCCTACCTCACCTCCCTTCTCTCCTTCTACAGACCACCCCATAGACTCCGCTCCTCTACCGCTAACCTCCTCACTCTCGTGCCTCGTTCTCGCCTATCCCACTGTTGACCCCGGCCCACGTCCTACCTCCGGACTGGAATGCCCTCCCTCCTCTCACATCTGCCAAACTAGGTCTCTTCCCCTCTTCAAAGCCCTACTAAGAGCTCACCTCCTCCAGGAAGCCTTCCCAGACTGAGCCCTCCCTTTCCCTCTGGTCCTCCTCCCCTCCTCATTCCCCCTACTCCCTCCCTCTGTTCTACCCCCTTACCCCCCACAGCACTTGTGTATATTTGTACATATTTATAACTTTTATTAATGATGTATATATATCTATGATTCTATTTATCTGTTTTGATGGTATTGATGCCTGTCTATTTGTTTTGTTTTGTTATCTGTCTCTCCCTTCTAGACTGTGAGCCTCTCGTTGGGTAGGGATTGACTCTATCTGTTGCCAAATTGTACTTTCTAAGCGCTTAGCACAGTACTCTGTACACAGTAAGCACTCAATAAATACGAGAAGCAGCATGGCTCAGTAGAAAGAGCACGGCCTTGGGAGTCAAAGGTCATGGGTTCTAATCCCAGCTCCCACATAATAATAATAATAATGATGGCATTTGTTAAGTGCTTACTATGTGCAAAGTGCTGGAGAGGATACAAGATGTTCAGGTTGTCCCACATGGGGCTCACAGTCTTAATCTCCATTTTACAGATGAGGTAACTGAGGCACAGAGAAGTTAAGTGATTTGCCCAAAGTCACACAGGTGACAAGCGGCTGAGCCGGGATATGAACCCATGACCTCTTACTTCCAAGCCTGTGCTCTTTCCACTGAGCCACACTGCTTCTCTATAACAATAATATAATACTTCTCATAGTAAGCGCTTAACAAATGCCATCATTATGAATGAAAGAATAATGCCAAAGTTACAGACTTGTGAGATGGGAAGGATGGCGGTGCGGTCTAAAGTGATGGGAATGTCAGGAAGGACAGGGTTCGGGTGGGAAAATAAGGAGTTCTGTTTTAGACATGTTAAGTTTGAGGGGACGGCAGGACATCCAAGTAGAAGCACAGAGAGGTAAAGCGATTTTTCCAATGTCACCCATCAGGAAAGCATCATGGCCTAGTTTAAAGACTGTGGGCCTGGGAGTCAGAGGTCATGGGTTCTAATCTCGGCTATGACTCTGGGCAAGTTGCTTAACTTCTCTTTGCCTCAGTTACCTCGTCTGTAAAGTGGGGATCAAGATTGTGAGCCCCATGAGGGACATGGACTGTGTCAACATGTTTGCCTTATATCTACTCCAGTGCTTAGAACAGTGCTTGGCACAGAGTAAGAGCTTAATAAATACCACTATTATTATTATTAATAATAAGCATCAGAGCCAAGATTAGAGTCCAGGTCCTCTGACTTCCTGGCCCATGGTCTTTCCACTAGGCCACGCTGCTTCTCACACTCATGATCAGGCTAAAATGGTGCCGTTAACTCTCCAGTTCTGTTGTTTCAGGGCCTGTTTGTGATTAAGCCCGACCAGGTCCAGGTAAGAAGGGAGTGGGCTGCACCTCCAAGGCCCTGGCCCCTCTCTCTTCTTTCCCTCCTTACCTCCCTCCACCTCTGAGCCTCCTGCCCTGCCCGCCAGCCAAACTGCTTGATTGTTGGACAGTCTCACTTTGCCGGCTGCTGGGCCGACCGGCCCTGGAGGGATGAGAAGGGTGGGCTCGGGGAGGGAGAGAGGATCATCCTTCACAGGCCGGCCCAGCACGGAGTTGGGCCCAGTGAAATCTGGAGGGTAAACTAGTAGCTGGTTGGAAGGGCACATTCTGAGCCTGCTTCTCTGGTGCCACAGATGCTTAACGCCTTTTTGATGCTTATTCTTATTCCGACGTTTGAGCTGGGAATCTACCCCCTGATCAAAGCCTGCAGAATCAAGTTAACGTAAGTGTTCAGTGGCCAGCGGAGGCCGCCTTGCCTTTCCACTGTCCGGGGGGAGCCAGTCTCCCAGCCTGCTCTCCACAAACCAGGGAGGGCAGCTACCATCAGCCTCAGAGCCCAACTCGTCAGAGATGAATTACGCTTCCTCTCCCTGTAATCATCATACTCACAATCATAATCATAATGGTATTTGTTAAGTTCTTACTATGTGCCCAGCACTGTACTAAGCACTTGGGTGGATAAAGGTCCCACAGAGGCCTCACAGTCTAAGTAGAAGGGAGAACAGGGATTGAATCCCTATATGGCAGGTGAGAGAACTGAGGCCCAGGGAAGTAAAGTGACTTGCCCAAGGTCACACAGCAGGCCAGTGGAGGAACCGGGGTTAAAACTCAGGTCCTCTGACTCCCAGGTCTAGGCTCTTTTCACTAGGCCAATCTGATTCCCTCACTCTTGGTCCAGGAAATAGAGGAGTAGTCGTCATTGTCATAGGAGGTGAAGCAGGAGGAGGAGGAAGAGCAGGAACAGGAAGAGAAGGAGGAGCAGGAGGAGGAGGAGAAAAGGGAGGTGAAGGAAGAGAAGAAATAAAAGCATTTAATGAGTTCTGTTGAAGAAAACTTCACAGGCTCTGTGTTGTGTTTAAGTGGGTATGTCAGAGGCAAGTTCACTGCTACCCGTGCTAGTAGGAAGCAGTGGTTGACAGGTTGCATTTCCTCTACTAGTCAAGGCCAACTCAGTTCCAAGCAATGCAGAGTTTCTTGATTTGCAGTTGGTACAGCATCTGAGCTTCACATGTGATCAAAGACCACAGTACGTGATATATACCTTAAGACAAACAGCAGTAAATTTCTACTCGGGCTAATTGCTCGGCCCTGCTTGGTTCTGTCCATTATAGGTGTCCAGTGGAGAAACACTACCAAGAAGCAGGTCAGGGATCCTGACCTGGCTTCATCCTATCTCAATATCTAGATGTACCAAATTTCCCAATAAAACAGACAACTGGATAGGATAAAAAAAGGAAAGGAGGCTGTATGCTGTGTCCGCTTTGAGCAAATAGTGACTTGGTCAGACAAAATGGAGTACAAGTCTAAAGGCCCAAAATGTTCTATCTTGTGGTATTCTTCCACACCTAGAGACTCTAGTCACCAGTTTCTCTTGTTCACTTTAGCAAGAAGGTTATTCATTCATTCAACTGTATTTCCTGAGCGCTTACTGTGTGCAGAGCACTGTACTAAATGCTTGGAAAGTACAATTGGCCAACAAATAGAGACAATCCCTACCCAACAACGGGCTCACAGTCTAGAAGGGGGGAGACAGACAATAAAACAAAACGAAACAAAACAAGTAGACAGGCATCAATAACATCAATATAAATAAATAGAAATATAGATATATATGCATCATTAATAAAATAAATAGAATAATAAATATGTACATATATACACAAGGGCTGTGGGGTAGGGAGGGGGTAGAGCAGAGGGAGGGAGTAGGGGCGATGGGGAGGGGAGGAGGATTAGAGGAAAATGGGGGCTCAGTCTGGGAAAGCTTACTGGAGGAGATGAGTTTTCAGTAGGGCTTTGAAGGGGGGAAGTATGCTAGTTTGGTGGATATGAGGAGGGAAGGCATTCCAGGCCAGAGGTAGGACGTGGGCCAGGGGTCAACGGTAGGACAGATGAGAATGAGGCACAATGAGGAGGTTAGTGGCAGAGAAGCGGAGTGTGCAGGCTGGGCTGGAGAAGGAGAGTAGGGAGGTGAGGTAAGAGGGGGCAAGGTGATGGAGAGCTTTGAAGCCAGTAGAGAGGAGTTTTTGTTTGATATAGAGGTTGATAGACAACTACTGGAGATTTTTGAGGAGGGGGGTGACGTTTCTGTAGAAAGATAATCTGGTCAGCAGAATGAAGTATAGACTGAAGTGGGGAGAGACAGGAGGTTGGAGGGTCCGAAAGGAGGCAATCAAGTGGGCCTAGAGGCAAAACAGCTCAGAGGGGACAGTCTGAAGAGAAGGGACTAATGCAAGGGCCAGACTGCTTTGTTTTCACACTTCCTACTGTGGGCAGGGCACTGGACTAAGCATTTGGGTAGTTCTAAAACAAGGAAAGGATGAGTTCCCTGCCCATGGTAGTGTCGACTCTTAGTAGGGGAGATGACACAAAAGTATTCTCAAGCAGAGTGATCCAAATAAATCCTCAACCATACCAGAGTAAACATGGACAGAGGGGAGGTTAGGGTAGAAGTACCATGCTAAGTACACAAGTGCCAAGTACACAAGTGCTAAGTACACAAGAACAGGCCACTGATGGAAATCTCCCAACCACCCAGTGGTTATGTGGTAGAGAGTTTAAGTCTGCCCATCTCCTCTCTTAGAGCTGAAGCTCCTTGAGAGCAGGGAGCAGGCCAGGCTTGGTACTTGCATTGGTTGTGCTCTGCCCCAAAGAGCCACTGAGTCAGTCAGTCAGTCGTATTTATTGAGCACTTACTGTGTGCAGAGCTAAGTCAAATATAACAATAAACTGTCAGAATCCCCCCCCCCATCACAAGCTTGCAGTTTAGAGGGGGAGACAGGCATTAATATAATTAAAATCACAAATATGTACATCAGTGCTGAAAGTCTGGAAGGGGAGGTGAATAAAGGGAGCAAGCCAGGGTGATGCAGAAGGGAGTGGGAGAAGAGGAAAGGAAGGCTCAGTCAGAGAAGGCTTTGTGGAGGAGATGTGCCTTCAGTAAGGTTTTGAAAGCGAGGAGAGTAACTGTCTGTCAGGTGAACAGAGACATCGCGAAGGACAGTTATCAAAGATTGGAGAGTATGCGGGGGCCCAGGGCCCCCAAGAGGCCCTTGCTGAAGAGCTGAAATCGGCCCTCCCTGGTCCTCACTGCCCAGGAAGATGCAACACGGCTTAGTGGAAGGAGCTCGGGCTTTGGGAGTCAGAAGGTCAAGGGCTCTAATCCCAGCTCTGCCACTTATTAGCTGTGTGACTTTGGGAAAGTCACTTAACTTCTCTGTGCCTCAGTTACCTCATCTGTAAAATGGGGATTAAGACTATGAGCCCCACGTGGGACAACTTGATTACCTTGTATCTACCCCAATGCTTAGACAGTGCTTAGTGCATAGTAAGGGCTTAAAAAATACCATTATTATTATTATTATTATTAACCCAGTAGCTCAGCTTCCTCAGGTCGTTCTGCATTTCCTCTAATCTTCAGAGCGTCTAAACCTCTAGAAAAACTTTGCGGCCCCTGCCCTCATGGAGATTTCCTCATGTGCCCATAAAAATAATAATAATAACAGTAATAGTGATATTTGTTTAGCGTTTACTATGTGCCAACCACTGTACTAAGCACTGGAGTAGATACAAGATGATCAGGTTCCATTCGGGGCTCACAGTGGAAAGAACCCCGGCCTGGGAGTCAGAGGACCTGGCTTCTAATCCCATCTCTTCCAATTGCTTGCTCTGTGACTCAATTCCCTCAAGTCCCTCAACTTCCCTGTGCCTCAGTATCCCCAACTGTAAAATAGAGATTAAATCCTACTCCCTCCTAGTTAGATTTTGAGCCTCAAGTGGGACAGCGACTGTTTCCAACCTGATTAACTTGCATCTACCCCAGCACTTAGAACAGTGTTTGACACTTAGTAAGTGCTTAACAAATACTGTACTAATAATGAAGCAGCATGGTCTAGTGGATAAAGCCTGGGCCTGGGAGTCAGAAGGATGTGGGTTCTAATCTGAATTCACCACTTGACTGCTGTGTGTCCCTGGGCAACTCACTTCACTTCTCTGTGCCTCATTTGCCTCATCTGTAAAATGAGAATTAAGAATGTGAGTCCCATATGGAACAGAGACTGTGTCCAACCCAATTTGCTTGTATCCACTGTAGAGCTTAGTACAGTACCTGGCACAGAGTAAGTGCTCAACAAATACCACAATTATAATTAATAAGAAGAATAAGAATAATAGTATCAGGCATCGAATCCCCATTTTACAGGTGAGGGACTGAGACACAGAGAATAATAATGTTAATAATGTTGGTATTTGTTAAGCGCTTACTATGTGCCGAGCACTGTTCTAAGCGCTGGGGTAGACATAGGGGAATCAGGTTGTCCCACGTGGGGCTCACAGTCTTAATCCCCATTTTACAGATGAGGGAACTGAGGCACAGAGAAGTGAAGTGACTAGCCCAAGGTCACACAGCAGTCATGTGGCAGACCCAGAATTAGAACCTGGTCCTCTTACTCCCAGGCCTGGGCTCCTCTCACTGGGCCACCTTGTTTCTCGGGTGAAAAGTTTCCGTTTCCTGGAAGGAACTTTTGCTCAGCCAAAGAAAGGCAAATTCACCTGGGTGAGACTCAGCCAGTTCCTCAGCTTCCCCCTCCACCACCCCTGCCTCCTGTGCGTCCCCCCCCCCCCCCCCCCGGGCTGGGCCAGGCCAGCTCCCCACTGGCAACCTCCAGACTGCTTCTCCTCCCGAAGTAGATGGTGCAGAGGTGGAGGGTGGCCCCGTTCCTGGGTTTGGCCAGGGCAGTGGCAGGAGTGCAGGAGCAGAGGGCACAGAGGGCGCGGTGGGGTGCGGTTGTGCGAGGAGGGCTTGTGTTCTGGGAGATGGACACAGCTCCTGTTCCCACCTCTGCAGGGAGGGCTTCCTAGAAGAGGCCAGGTGTGGCGGTCCAAGGGAGATGTGGAGGGCCAATCCCGGCCCAGGAAGGGCTCTCACAGGTCAGATCTGGACGGGCCAGGCTCAGGCCAGCCCATGGGAACCTGCCTTGGGCCTCTCCCTCTCTTAGGGGGTGTGAGCAGTGGTCCTGTGGGTGTGGTCCCCGAGGGCTTTGGGGATTACAGAGTCCCCTGGAAGCGAGGCAGATCCCACTGGGGCTTTTGTCTGGTCAAAGACTCCAGGCCTTGGTGCTAAATTTGGGCCTAGGATTTTGGCTAGACTCCTGGAGGGTAGGGGACCAAGTCTAGTAGCTGTATTGTCCTCTCCTAATAATAATAGTAATTATGGTATTTGTTAAGTGCTTACAATGTGTCAAACACTGCTCTTTGCGCTGGGGTAAATACAAGCCCATCAGTTTGGACCCAGTCCCTGTCCCAAATGGGGCTCATAGTCTTAATCCCCATTTTACAGATGAGGTAACTGAAGCACAGAGAAGTTAAGTGACTCATCCAAGGTCACACAGCTGACAAATGGTGGAGCCAGGATTAGAACCTGACTCCCAGGCCCATGCTCTATCCACCTGGCCAGTGCCCTGCCCTCAATAGTTGTAAGCCCTTTGAGGGCCGGGAACGTATCTTCTCCTCTATTGTGCTCTCCCAAATGCTCATTACAGTGCTCTATGCAGGAGACTATAAGCCCCTTGAGGGCAGGAACCATGTCTACTAGCTCTATTGTGCTCAGTACAGGGCTTCACTACAGTGGTGATGACAATGATGGCATTTGGTACAAGCCTACTGTGTGTCAAGCACTGTTCTAAGCGATGGGGTAGATACAAGTTAATCATGTTGGACAGAGTTCCTGCCCCACATGGGCTCATAGTCTATGTAGGAAGTAGAACAGGTGTCAAATCCCCATTTTACAGAGGAGGAAACTGAAAATTAGGGAAGTGAAGTGACATCTCAGGTCACGCAGGAGGCAATTGGCAGAGACAGGATTAAAACCCAGGTCCTCTGACCCCAGGCCCAATCTCTTTCCACTAGGCCATGTTGCTTCTCAGTGCTCTGCACACAGTAGATTGTAAGCCCCAGGAGGGCAGGGCCCATGTCTATTAGCTCTACTGTCCACTCTCCCAGACAGTACAGTGCTCTGCACATATTAGACCAACAGCTCCTTGAGGGCAAGGACTGTCAATCAATCAATCAGTGGTATATATTGAGTGCTTACTGTGTGCAGAACTCTGTACAGAGTGCCTGGGAGAGGACAATAGAATAGAATTGGTAAATACGCTTCCAGTGCTTGGCCCACAGTAGACATTCTGTAAATATGACCACCGCTGATGGTGGGTCGGCCCACGCCATGGGGCTGAAGGCAGGGTGGCCAAGGGGAATTGTGGATCAGCTGCCTTGCCTCATCTTCCCCAGCAGGTCCCTCTCTCTCCCCACAGGCCCATCAGGAAGATGGTGGTCGGCATGATCCTGGCGGCCCTGGCCTTCGCTGTGGCAGCCGTCGTCGAGATAAAAGTGAATGTGAGTGCATATGCCCAAGCCTGGGATGCCCAGCCCCGGCTGGCTCCACTAAAGGGCCAGAGGCCTGGGCTAGGCAACGCTCCAGCCCTTCAGCCCTCCAGCCCCCAGCCCTCCAGTCCTCCCTGCCCTCCAGCCCCCCAGCCTCCAACCTCCCAACCCCCCAACTCCCCAGCTCTCCAGCCCCTCAGCCCTGCAGCCCTCTGGCCATCCTGGCAGCGGCAATAGCTGAGCGGATGGGGCGGAAGGAGGCCAAACGCCCCCAGATCCAGGCAGGCAGGCAGGCAGGCAGGCCAGCCTCTTGGGGCCACCACTTCTCCAGGTTCAGCGGACACTCTATTTGCTGGGCCGGCCGGGCTCTGGGCCTGCCGGTTGGACCTGCTGTGGCGGAGGTCAGCTCTCTAAGGGTGGTTGCTGTGGCGTGGCTCAAGTGGGGCCCAGACATGAGCCATGTCGTGGATGAAATGCGGCTGTGGCGGGGCCTGGCAGTAGCCCAGAAGAGGCTGTAGTGGGGCCCAGACTTGGCCCCAGTGTGGCCTGGGGATGGCTCATGTGGGGGCTGGACATGACTCTGGTGGGGCCTGAATGAGGCCCAGTTATGGCTTGGACGTGGCCTGGACATGGCCTGGATGTGGCTGCAGCTCGGCCCAGATATGGCTCGGGTGTGGTCCGAATGTGTCGCCGGTATGGCTTGGATGAGGCTCTCCCTCTTTCTGCAGCAAACCTCCAGGGTCAGGCTGGGTCCCAGAGAGAGCCTCCTGCAGGTCCTGAACCTGGTGGATGGCAAGACGCGTGTCACCTTGCAGAGTTATCAAGACCCTCTGCTGTTCCCAGAACCCATCGCCCCCTTCCAGGTGAGTGGGAGCTGGACCAGTGACCCAGGGGTGGGGTTGGTGCAGGTGGGGCCTCAACCATCCCTGTCCTGTTTGGCCAAAGGATCTGTAGCCCCATGTAGCCTGGGCCCCTAAAGATGCTCAGCTCAGGGTGAGGAGCAGACAATGGCCCAGCTAAGGAGAAAGCTGCTCCCCGTTCAATTGTTCCAACAGTGGTATTTATTGAGCACTTACTATGTGCAGAGTCCTGTACTAAATAATAATAATAATGATGGTATTTTTTAAGTGCTTACTGTGTGCCAGGCACTGTACTAAAGGCTGGAGTGGATATAAGCAATTCGGGTTGGACACAGTCCCTGTCCCACATGGGGCTCACAGTCTCAACCCCCATTTTCCAGATAAGGTAACTGAGGCATAGAGAAGTGACGTGACTTGCCCAAGGTCATGCAGCAGAAGTGGTGGAGCAGTAGAGTCGGCAGATATGTTCCCTGCCCATGATGAATTTACACTTTAGAGCAGGAGACAGATTTTAATATAAATAATTTATAGTATAGAATTTATATATAAGGATATAAGTGCTTTAGGTCAAAGGTGAGGTGAATACTATATGCCCAAAGGTCACAGATCCAGGTGCAGAGATGACGCAGAAAGGAGAAGGAGCTGGGGAAAAGAGGGCTCAGTCCCCGAAAGCTTCTTGGAGCAGATGTGACCTTAATAATGCTTTGGAGGTGCTCCTCCAGAACCTTGTTCCCTAGCCTGAGGTTCAGAAAAGGCCAAGCAGGCCAATGTCTCCTGGGGAGGGCACCGGGACTCCCTGCCCCCTCCACTTGCAGTACAGTGCTTATTCAAGGCTTGGAAGGAGGTAGGGGTGGGGAGGGCAGAAAGGACTTTGGTCTCCTTTCTGTCTAGGGAAAATAAGGTACAAATTCCCCTTTATGGTTTGGATTTTAGATATTGGACCCATTTGTCTGGGGAAGAGCAGCTTTGCACCTCCTCTTCTAGTGCCCCCTCCAACCCCTTCCCCCAGCTCCCCCAGCCCAGCTCCACAGGAGCTCTGGTCCCTCCCATCTCCCCATTCTCTGGAGAGCCTCTGCTGGCTGACCTAGGTGCCCAGAGCAGAAGAGCTTAGACAATGAACCCCCTGGATCCCAGGGTCATTGTCCTGTTCCTGAGATATGAGATTGGGGGTCTCCCAGGGACCCCTACCCTGGCACAGTCTGCATGGGTCCGGTGCTCCCCACTCAGAGTGTTTCCTCTCCCCAGGACCCCTCTCCCTACTCTCTGCTGCGGCTGGGGTCCGAGCACCAGCGGCTGGGCTTCTTGCTCCAGGCCCACGGCACCGCCATCCATGTGGACCACGACATCAGGGGAAGGAAATGGTACAGCCTGATCATTCACGAGGACAGTGACAGCAACAGTGACAGCGTGGCCAGCACCCTGGTAAGGGCGCGCCCCCTTGGCCATTGCGTGGGGCCAGCCCTTTAGGGGCCCATGTCAGAGCTGTGGTCTGAAGCCCAGACCGGAATTCACCATGGGAAGTCCAGCCAGCCAGATGGAGGGAGATGGGGGCTGCCTTCTTCTGGGGATGCAGCCAGGAGCCCCTTCTCCCGGGGACCTAGTGGGTGTCCCAGCCTGGAGAGGAAACCCAGCGGAGCCTGTCTACTCTCCCTAGCCGGTCTCCCCCAGGCCCACAAGGGTCTCCCAGTGAAGGTAATGGGCATTTGGGCCCTGCTGGCCAGGGATACCACCCAAATGGGACCCGAAGAGGAGGAAACTGGGGCCCTCCCCCCAGCCAGCTGCCCAAGAAGCTGGGGCTCCCTCCCCATCTTCCTGGCCCCCCTCCCGCACTCCCACCCAGCTTTCTTCCTCTTGGAAAACCACAAAGAGAAGAAGAAGACAGAGTCCTGTTCAAGAGGGTACATTTGGGGGTACCCTATGGGGGCTGCTGATTGGATTTTGGTGTAGGTGAGGGGCTTCTGGGAAGCAGCATGACACAGTGAATAGAGCAAGGGCCTGGAAGTCAGAATGTCATGGGTTCTAATCCTAACTCTGCCACTTGTCTGCTGTGTGACTTTGGGCAAGTCACTTAACAACAGAGAAGTTGTTACCTCATCTGTAAAATGGGGATTGAGACTGTGAGCCCCATGTGGGACAGGACTATGTCCAACCCAATTTGCTTGTATCCACCCCAATGCTTAGTACAATTCTGGCACGTAGTAAGCACTCAACAAATACCAGACTTATTATTGTTATTATTATTCCAGAGGACTGAGGGAGGTGAGCTGAGGCGTCAGGGATGTCGACTGCCCTTTTCCTTTCTCCCTGTGGCTGTCTATGCCCCACTCTGGGCCAGAAGCCTGGACCCTGAGGGCTACTTCTCAGGGCAGAAACCTTGACCAAAAGCCCCCCTGCAGCTAGGCCAAGGCAGAACTCATGGCCTTCATTCACTGTGCCCAGTCCCCTCCAGGGAGCCGCTGTGCTCGGCCTACTCTCGGGCCAACTGCGGGGCTCTGTGGGAAAACTGAGGGGTCTGAGCAGGGGGAACTGAGAGGGGCTGAGGAGGCTGAGGTAGCTGAGGGGGAAAGCGGAGGATGGGGAAACTGAAGGGGTCTGAGGTGGGGAAGTAAGCAGGGCTGAGGGGAGAAACTGAGGGAGGGGACTGAGCGAGGCTGAGGGGGCTGGGGTGGGGTGGGGACTGAAGGGGTCTAATTGGGGGAAGTGAGTGGGGCTGAGGGGGGAAAGTGAGGGCCCTGAGTGGGACTGAGAAGGTTGAAGGGGGAAACAGAGGGGCCTGAGTAGGGCTGAGGGGGGCTGAAAGGGGCTGAAGAGGGCTCAGGGCACCATTGTCCCTTCTATTTCCCCTTTGCACAATTTAACAATTTAAGTCCGCCGACCTCCCCCATTCAGGGACAGACTCCTCCAGGGTAAAAACTAGGCCTTCTGCCTTCGGGTGCCTTGGACAGTGCTCTGCACATAGTAGGCACTCAATAAGTACTGATGATGATGACAGTGATGATGATGACAACCTGTATTCCAGGGAAGAGACACCCTTTTCTATCCTTTCTCTCTTTTTTTAATTGGTATTTGTTAATTGCTTACTATGTGTCAAGCACTATTCTAAGTACTTGGGAGCATGGCAGAGTGGATAGAGCACAGGCCTGGGAGTCAGAAGGTCATAGGTTCTAATCCCAGCTTCACCACTTGTCAGCTGTGTGACCTTGGGCAAGGCTGTGTGACCTTGGGCAAATCACTGCAGTTCTCTGGGCCTCAGTTACCTCATCTGTAAAATGAGGATTGAAACTTTGAACCCCACATGGGAAAGGGACAGAGTCAAACTTGATTTGCTTGTATCCACCCTGCCCCTACTCCCTCCCTCTGCTCTACCCCCTTCCCCGCCCCACAGCACTTGTGTATATTTGTACATATTTATTATTCTTTTTTTTATTAATGCTGTGTATATACCTATAATTTTATTTATCTATCTTACTGTTATTGATGCCTGTCTGCTTGTTTTATTGTCTGTCTCCCCCTTCGAGACTGTGAACCCACTGTTGCATAGGGATTGTCTCTATCTGTTACCAAATTGTACTTTCCAAGTGCTTAGTACAGTGCTCTGCACACAGTAAATGCTCAATAAATGCAATTGAATGAATTGAATGAATGAAGTGCCAGTACATAGCAAGCACTTTAAAAATATCATTCTTCTTCTTCTTATTACAGTGTAACAGAATTGGCAGGCTCTCTCCTGTCCCCTCTTCCGCAGCCTGTCTCTCATCCTCTCTCCCCTTCCCTTCCTTCCTTCTCCAGCCTGTGCCCCTCTCCCTCTCCCACTCCCCTCTCTCCACTGGCAGAGCCCAGTCCTTACTCTCCCAAGCTAGGGAAGGCCCTCCTGGCCTCCTGGGGAAGGAAAATGAATACTGCTCCTCTCTCCCTGCTGCAGGTGGAGGATGCAGACGTCCAACCGCCCAGAGGAATGGCAGCCGTCAGGTGCAGCTGAAGGGGCCTGGCCCTGCTGGGTAGGGGGTGGGAGTGTTCCATCACCTTGCCACTCTCCCTGCCTCTTGGGCCGCAGCCTCAGGGTCCCAATAAGGCTGTCAATGGGGCAGGGCTCAGGGCCTGGGCCGGGCAGAGTGGGCTGAGACCCTCCCCGTGGGTGGGCTGGGACAATGTGGGGAGGGGGGAAGTCAGGGGAGGGGAGGTACAGGCACTGGCCCAGAAACAAGAGTGGGAGGGCAGACAGCAGGACAGTTTGTGTTCCTGGCTGGCTCAGCTCCCAGCCCTTTTGTCCCACCACTGAGGACAGACTGAGCCCAATTCTCCCCCATTCTGTTTCAGCCCAGGTTGCCCTGCTTCTCATCCTTGCTTCTGTTAAGCCCTCCCTTAACTCCACAGGCCCCTCCAGTTTTCACCCCATCTCCCTTCTACCATTCCTCTCCAAACTTCTTGAGCAAGTTGTCTACACCTGCTGCCTCCACTTCCTCCTCTCTCCTTCATCCCCTCCAATCTGGTCTCTGCCTCCATCACTTCAGAGAAACTGCCCTCTCAAAGGTCACCAGTGATCTCCTTCTTGCCAAATCCATTGTGGCCTCTATTCCATCTTAATCCTCCTCGACTTCTCAGCAGCCTTTGAAACTGTGGGCAACCCCCTTCTCCTGGAAACATTATCCAACCTTGCCTTCACTGAAACTGTCCTCTCCTTATATCTCTTTGGCTATTCATTCTCAATCTTTTTTGTAGGCTCCTTTTCTGCCTTCCACCCCAAAACTGTGGGAGTCCCACGGGGCTTAGTTCTGGGTCCCCTTCTATTCTCCATCTACATCAACTCCAATGGAGAACTCATTAGCTACCATGGCCTCAACTCCCGTGTCTATGTGGATGATTCCCAAATCTCCCTCTCCAACTCTGATCTCTCCCTTTTCCTGCAGACTCACATTTCCTCCTGCCTTCAGGACATCTCTACCTGGATGTCCTGCTGACACCTCAAATTTAACATGTACAAAACATAACTCCTCCTCTTCCCACCCAAACCCTGTCTTCCCCATGACTTTCATTCATTCATTCATTCAATAGTATTTATTGAGTGCTTACTATGTGCAGAGCACTGTACTAAGCGCTTGGAATGAACAAGTCGGCAACAGATAGAGACAGTCCCTGCCATTTGACGGGCTTACAGTCTAATCGGGGGAGACGGACAGACAAGAACAATGGCAATAAACAGAGTCAAGGGGAAGAACATCTCGTAAAAACAATGGCAACTAAATAGAATCAAGGCGATGTACATTTCATTAACAAAATAATAACAAAAGTGACTTTCCCATCACTGTAGACAGCCCCACCATCCTCCCTGCCTCACAAGCCCATAGCCTTGGCATTAGCCTTGACTCATTTCTTTCATTCAACTGACATATTCAATCTGTCACCAAATCCTGCCAATTCTATTCACAACGTTGCTAAAATCCATGCTTTCCTCCCCATACAAACTGCTTCCATGTTAATCCATACACTTATCCTATCTCTCTTTGATGACCTCATTGCCTTCTGTCTCTCCCCACTCCAGTCCTGTCCAGATCATTTTTCTACAGAAATGTTCAGTCCATGTTTCCCCACTCCCCAACAAACTCCAGTAATTGCCCATCTACCTGCACATTTCATTTTTTTGTATTTCAAATTTATTAAGTGCTTACTGTGTGCAGAGCACTGTACTAAGTGCTTGAGAAAGTACAACAATAAAGAGTGGCATTCCCTGCCCACATTCTTGAATGGGGGCCTGGGGGCTGGGGGTGGGGGCAGATACAAACATCAGTACAAATAAATAAAATTACAGATATGTACATAAGTGCTGTGGGGCTGGGGTTGGGGGAGGGATGAGCAAAGGGAGCAAGTCAGGGCGATGTAGAAGGGAGTGGGAAATGAGGAAAAGTGGGGCTTAGTCTGGAAATGCCTCTTGGAGGAGATGTGCCTTCATTAAGGCTTTGAAGGGGTTAGAGTAATTGTCTGTTGGATATGAGGAGAGAGAGCATTCCAGGCCAGAGGCAGGATGTGAGCTAGGAGTCGGTGGCCAGACAGGCAATATCGAGGCACAGTAAGAAGGTTAGCACTAGAGAGGGGTGAAGTGTGCGGGCTGGGTTATAGATGGAGAGAAGCGAGGAGAGGTAGGAGGGGGCAAGGTGGTGGAGTGCTTTAAAGCCAGTGATGAGGACTTTTTGTTTGATGTGGAGGTGGATAGGCAACCACTGGAGTTTTTTGAGGAGCGGGGTGATATGTCCTGAACGTTTTTGTAGAAAGATAATCCGGGTAGCGGAGTGAAGTATGGACTGGAGTGGGAGAGACAGGAGATTGGAAGGTCAGCCAAGAGGGTGATGCAATAATCTAGGTGGGATAGGATGAGTGACTGTATTAACTTGATAGCAGTTTGGATGGAGAGGAAAGAGTGTATTTTAGCGATGTTGCGAATGTGGGACTGTCAGGATTTGGTGACGGATTAAATATGTGGGTTGAATGAGAGAGAGGAGTCAAGGAAAAGCCAAGGTTATGGGTCTGTGAGACAGGAAGGATGGTGATGCCTTCTACAGCGATAGGAAAGTCAAGGAGAGGACAGGGTTTGACTGGGAAAATAAGGAGCTCTGTTTTGGACATGTTAAATTTGAGGTGACAGAAGGACATTCAAATAGAGATGTCTTGCAAGCAGGAGGAGATGTGAGCCTGGAAAGAAGGAGAGAAATCCGGGAGGAGATATAGAAACTCCTCACCACGTAGAAACAGAAACTCCTCATCATTGGCTTTAAAGCACTCAGTCACCTTGCCCCCTTAATAATAATGTTGGTATTTGTTGGTATTTGTTAAGTGCTTACTATGTGCAGAACACTGTTCTAAGTGCTGGGGTAGATACAGGGTAATCAGGTTGTCCCACGTGAGGCTCACAGTTAATCCCCATTTTACAGAAGAGGGAACTGAGGCACAGAGAAGTGAAGTGACTTGCCCACAGTCACACAGCTGACAAGTGGCAGAGCCGGGAGTCGAACTCATGACCTGGAGAAGCAGCGTGGCTCAGTGGAAAGAGCACGGGCTTTGGAGTCAGAGGTCATGGGTTCAAATCCCGGCTCTGCCACTTGTCAGCTGTGTAACTGTGGGCAACTCACTTAACTTCTCTGGGCCTCAGTTACCTCATCTGTAAAATGGGAATTAAGACTGTGGCCCCAAGTGGGACAAGCTAATTCCCCTGTGTCTACCCCAGCGCTTAGAACAGTGCTCTGCACATAGTAAGCATTTAACAAATACCAACATTATTATTATTGTTATGACCTCTGACTCCGAAGCCCAGGCTCTTCTACCTCAGCTTGCTACTCTCCTCCTACAACCCAACCAACACACTTCACTCTTCTAATGCTAACTTTCTCACTGCATCTCCATCTCATCTATCTCACCTCTGACCCCCTCACCCACAACCTACCTCCCCATGGCTTGGAAGGCCCTCTCCTTTTGTATCCAACAGACCACCGCTCTTCCCATCTTCAAAGTCTTATTAAAAACCCATCTCCTTCAAGAAGCCTTTCCCAACTAAGTCCTCATTTCTTCTTCTCCAAATCCCTTTTGTGTCACCTCTGCACTTGGATTTAATAATAATAATGTTGGTATTTGTTGAGCGCTTACTATGTGCAAAGCACTGTTCTAAGCACTGGGGTAGATACAGGGTAATCAGGTTGTCCCACGTGGGACTCACAGTCTTAATCCCCATTTTAGAGATGAGGTAACTGAGACACAGAGAAGTTAAGTGATTTGCCCACAGTCACACAGCTGACAGGTGGCAGAGCTGGGATTTGCACCCTTTATTCTCCCCACAGTACAAATATATATATCTACATATACATTTATATCTATATCTCCCCTAGAGTGTAAGCTCATTGTGGGCAGGGATTGTTTCTACCAACTCTGTTATACTGTACTCTCTCAAGTACTCAGTACAGTGCTCTTCATACAGTAAGTGCTTAATAAATATGATTGATGGATTTTCCTCTACTTCACTTACGTTGGCTAAACTGTAGGCTCCTCGAGGGCAGGAATCATGTTTATCAACTCTGTTGTCCTCTCCCAAGTGCTCAGTCCAATGCTCGGCAAACAGTAGACTGTCAGCTCCTTCATATCCACTAACTCTATTGTCTTCTCCCAAGCTTTCAGTACAGTGCTCGGCACACAGATGACTGGAAGCTTCTCGAGGACAGGAATTGTGTCTACTAACTATTATACTCTCCTTAGTGGTATTTTTTAAGCCCTTACTTAGTGCCAGGCACTGTACTAACTGCTTGGGTGGATACAAGCTAATAGGGTGGGACACAGTCACTGTTCCACATTATTATTATTTTTATTACTATTATTATGGTATTTGTTAAACCCTTATAATGTGCCAAGCTCTGTTCTAAGCACTGGGGTAGTTACAAGATAATTAGGTGGTCCCACAAGAGGCTGACAGTCTTAAGCCCCATTTTACAGATAAGGTATCTGAGGCATAGAGAAGTTAAGTGGTTTGCCCAAGGTCACACAGCAGACAAGTGGCAGATCCAGGATTAGAACCCATGTCCTCTGATTCCCAAAACTTGCTTTTGCCACTAAGCTACGCTGGAGCTCACAGTCTCAATACCCATTTTACAGGTGAGGTAACTGAGGCATAGAGAAGTGAAGTGACTTACCCAAGGTCACACAGCAGACAAGTAGCAGAGCTGGGAGTAGAACCCATGGCCTTCTGACTCCCGGGCCTGTGCTCTATCGGCTACTCCATGCTGCTTCTCTGCTCAGTACAGTGTTCTGAACATAGTAAGCACTCAGTAGTGGAGAATCAGCGTGGCCTAGTGGATAAAGCACAGGAATGGGAATCAGAAGGGCCTGGCTTCTAATTCCAGCGCCACCATTTGTCTGCTGTGCAAGTCACTTAACTTCTCTGTGCCTCAGTTTCCTCATCTGTAAAATGGGGATTAAGTCTGAGAGCCCCATGTGGGACAGGGACTCTCTCCAACCTGATTTGCTTATAACCAATCCTGGTGGTGAATACAGCACCTGGCCCATATTCATTCAATCGAATTTATTGAGTACTTACTGTGTACAAAGCACTGTACTGCTTGGAAGAGTACAATATAGTAAGCGCTTAACAAATACCACAGTAATTGTTATTATTTTACTTTGCACACTTTGGGCACTCAATATCAGGTTGGTCCCTCACTCCTTCTTTAGTTTTAGGGGTTCCTAGGAGAGGGAATGCCTCAATATTCTGCTCTGCCTAGGTGGGACTTCTCTTCCTCCCAGCCGGAAGCCCTTTCGCCTAATCCCATTTCCTCTTGGGGGGCTGTCAGAGGGTCTGGAGAATAGGCAGCCACTGGGGTACTCAGTCCTGGGTCCCCCAGAGACCCACAGGGAGTGCCACCTTAATGAAAGACCTTCTGGAGCAGTCACGAGCAGCCCTGCTCTGGTTACAGGTTTTTTAACACGTTGGACGAAGATGTCAACATCTCCCTGGGCCAAGGGGATGCTCTCTGGGTTCCCAGAAACTTCGGGGTATCTGCGTACAGGATCATGGAGAAGAGAAAGTAAGAGGCTTTTGTGGGGAGGGGTTGGGTGGGCCAGGTGGGGAGCACTCCCTGCAGGTCTCTAGCCTTCTTTGCCTGGTTCAGCTCCATGGTTCAGGCCCAGAAAGTCCTCCCCAGCCCAGAGGCTCTTCCTCAGACCAGAGGTCCCTCCCCTGACCGGAAGCCCCTCCCCTAATAGGAGGCTCCTCCCCAGACGGGAGACCCCTCTCCAGACCGGAGGCCCCTCCCCTGACCAGAAGGCCATCTCCTGATCGGAGCCACTGGGTGCTTGGTGCTTCCATTGCCAGGACAACCTGACAGCGGCCCCTCCCGCCGCAGATCCATGGCTTAGTGGATAGAGCACGGACCTGGGAGTCAGATGGGTTCTAACCTGGCTCTGCCACTTGTCTGTTGAGTGACCTTGGGCAAGGCACTTCACTTCTCTGGGTCTCAGTTACTGCATCTGTAAAATGGGGATTAAGACTGTGAGTCCCACGTGGGACAATCTGACTACCTAGTTCTTGGCACATAGTAAGCACTTAACAATATCATAATTATTATTATTAGATCTGTTGCTCCCCTTCCATCCATCCATCCACCCGCAGGCAGGCAGGCAGGACCCCCGGGGAACCATGTTTGGCTGTTGGCAGCTGGGGCCACGCCGGGGTTAAAGAGCCCCGAGTTATTCATTCATTCATTCATTCATTCATTCATTCATTCATTCATTCATTCATATTCATTGAGTGCTTACTGTGTGCAAAGCACTGTACTAAGCACTGTACTAAGTCCTGGCCCTGATGATGGGGGGGCCCAGCCCAGTTGGAGCACACCAGTCCCCTGGCAGCCCTTTCACCCCTCAGGCTCCACATGACCTCAAGTCGGCACCCCTGCCACCAGCCCCCAGAGTGTGGGCGCCCCCCGACTGGCTTCCAAAGGTCCATCCACCATAGAAGCAGCGTGGCGTAATGGATAGAGCACAGGCTTGGGAGTCAGAAGGTCCTGGGTTCCAATTCTGGCTCTGCCACTTGTCTGCTGTGTGATCTTGAGCAAGTCACTTCACTTCTCTGAGACTCAGTTACCTCATTGGTAGAATGGGAATTGAGACTGTGAACCCCACTTGGGACAGGGACTGTGTCCAACCTGATTTGTTTACATCACCCTGCATTTAATATGGTGCCTGGCACATAGTAAGCAAGTAACTAATACCACAATCATTATTTTTTATTATTATTACTATCCCAAGGGGCTTGGTCATCATTTTGTCCTCGCCGCCCCATCTTGGGCAGCATAAATGGCCTTCCCTTTGATCTCCACACAGGAGGACAATGCTCTAGGAAGTCTCCTTACTCTCACTTGGTCTGACTGCCACATTCTCTCCTGCTTAACCTCAGGGAAACAGAGGCAGAGGATCAAGGGCTCCCTTTGATGCCCCACAGCACCCAACATCAGGCCGGGAGTAAGGACGCCCAGCTTCTTGTCCTGGCTCTGCCACTGGCCTGCTGGATTGCCTCAGGCAAGGCGACCCACCTCTCTGGGCCTCGGTCTCCTCCTCTGTCTAATGGGGAGAAGGGGACCCATCTCTCCCACTCTTCCCTGCGTCTCGAGGATTTTGTGTGGTTTATACAGGGTAGCTGATTTGAAAGCACTTGGAAAATATCAAAGCACTAGACAAGGTGTAGTTAAAAAAAAGCCCCAATAGCCTGTGCTTCCACTCCCAGGGCAGCTTTCCTTAGAGAAGGGCAGAGACTGCCAGTAAAGGTCTTGCCAGTCTGGGAGCAGGATCCTCAGGGTCCAACAACAGGCCATTCCCCAAGGCAGAAATCCCACATTTGGAGATAAAGCAGGCCCCTGCTTTATAGGGTTCAGTCCACCTTCTTGGGCCCCAACACTCAGGCTGTTTCAAGCTCTGCCTCTGAGGCATGTCCAGCCCCACTGGGGAGGCTGAGAGCCTGGGGAGAGGGGTGCAGGATATGAGGGGGCACTGGGATTGTCCAGAGGGCCAGGCAATGGGAGCAATCCATGTACCTAATGATAACTCTGGCGTTGGAAGCTCACAGTGGACAGGGAAAGTAAAGTGTCAACCAACTCTATTGTATTGGACTTGCCCAGCACTTACCATCGATTGATTTTTTTTATGCACTTACTATGCACCAAACACTGTACCAAGCACTCACTGAAATACAAAATCAACAGGTTGGACAAAGTCCCTGCCCCACATGGGACTCACAGGTAGAAAGGGAGGGAGAAAGGTCACCCAGAAGGCAAGTGGCAGAGCAGAGATAAGAACCCAGGTGCCCTGACTCCCAGGCCCTGGCTGTTTGCACTAGGCTGTGCTGCTCCATGTACAGTGCTTCCAAGTGGTCCTTTGTGCCCGAAGGAGGCTCCAGGGATGGTAGCACCACTCCTGGGCATGAGAGTGGCCAGGCAGGCCGAGGAGGGACCGACAGTCCCAGATGGCTCCCAGATGGTCTGAGGTGTTGGCCCCTCACGGTGCCCAGCACAAGCTATCCAACGGGGAGTGTACAAGTCCTGTGTTGGCAAGCCGGATTCTATGCCTGATGCTGACCCCAGGCTTCCCGAGCCTCGGCGGCCTCCTTGGTCACATAAGGGTAACAGGCCAACAGCACCGGCTTCCCTCTCCAGGCCAGGCATGGAGGGAGGTTGTCATCAGCATCCAGTGAGGAGTGAGAAGAGAGGGGCAAGAGGTCGCCCACGGGGCAGAGGGGAGCGTCTATCCTCCAAGGGTTGCTTCTCCTCGCTTTGGAGACTGGGTCCTTCGGGATGGGGTTTTGGGGCACAGTTGGAAGCCAGGAAGCTGCGGGCTTGGTAGGGGAGGGGAGGGAGAAGGTGTGAGGGAACAACAGATGTTTTGGAAAGAGGGAACCCCTGGAGGCCCGCTGAGCTCCCCACCTGGCAGAGGTGGGTTCTGTGCGGTGAGGGGGGCGGAGGGCAGGGGGGACAAGGGGGGAGGTCAGTCTCATCGGGATGTGCCTCCTTCCTTTCTGGACTTAGACAGTACATTGTCGAATGCCAGACCCAGAGCAAGACGTTCACGCTGCCCCTGGGCACACTTACCTTTGGCACCATGTACACCATTTTTATCATGAAGGTGAGCTGCTCCCTCGCCACCCCCTCACTGCTCTTAAGACCTCTCCTTCACTGCCCTCTCACTGCTCTTTGAATCTCTCCCTCACTGCCTCTCAGATCTCTCCCTCACTGGCCCCTCACTGTTCCTCAAATTTCTCCCTTACTGCCCTCTCACTGCTCCCACACTGTTCCTCAAGTCTCTTCCTTGCTGCTCCTCAGATCTCTTTCTTGCCTCTATCTTGCCTCTCCCTTCCTGTCTTTTGCTGCCCCCCCGAGTCACCCTGTCATGGTGGGCAGGGAAAGCAAAGTGTCAACCAACTCTATTGTATTGGTCTTGCCCAGCACTTACAATCGATTGATTTTTTAAGCATTTACTATGCACCAAATACTGTACCAAGTGTTTTCCCTCACTCTTTTCTCTTTGCCCCTTCATCATCCCTTTGCTTCCCCTCGCTGGCCCCTCTCATCTCTCCCTCACCACCCCTTGCCATCCTCTGGTTTCTCCCCCTACCCACCACTTTTAGTGAGCCCGTCATTGGGCAGGGGTTGTCTCTATCTATTGCCGAATTGTACATCCCAAGTGCTTAGTACAGTGGTCTGCGCATAGTAAGCGCTCAATAAATATGATCGAATGAATGAATGAATGAATTTTGCCCTTGCACTAGGATCTGCTCCCTTTATTCACCCCTCTCTCAGCCCCACAGCACTCATGTCCATATACGTAATTCATTTGTTTATATTGACGTCTGTCTCCCTGTCTAGACTGTAAGTTCCTGTGGACAGGGAATGTGTCTCTCTACTGTTATATTGTATTCTACCAAGTGCTTAGTGTAGTCCTCTGTGCACAGTAAGTGCTCAGCAAATAAGACTGAATGAATGAATGAATGAAATGTGTCCACCAACTTTGCTTTTTTGGACTCTCCCAAGCTTTTAGTGCAGTGCTCTGCATACAGTAAGTACTCAATACATACCATTGATTGACTGACCCCAGCTGCTGGGTCCAACCAATCAATTAGTATTTATTGAGCGCATATTGTGTGCAGAGCGAGGGAGTCAGAGGACCTGGGTTATAATCTCAGCTCTGCTGGTTACTTACTGTGCGACCTTAGGCAATCACTTACCTTCTCTATACCTCAGTTCCCTCACTGAAAATGGAGATTAAATCCTCCTCCCTCCTACTTAGACTGTGAGCCCCAGGTGGGACAAGGACTCTGTCCAACTTGACAAACTTGTATGTACCCAGGGCTTAGAACAGTGCTTGACACATAGTAAGTGCTTAAAAAATACCGTGAAAAAAGGAAAACAAAAAGCCATTAAAACCCATGAGAAATAGGGAAAAAGAAAGACGAGCACTGAGGACATGGCCCCAGGAGGCAAGCCTGGGATGAGAACTCAGGTCTCTTGATTTCCAGACTCACGCTCTTTCCACGAAACTCAAAGCTTTGGCTTTGGTTAGGGAAGTTGGCAACTCTCAACCTGTCCCCCAGCAGGAGATTATTCTAGATCACTATGAATTTGAGGAAAAAGGGAAATCTGTCCCTAGCATGGTTCTCTCCTCAGGCAGTTGATGTTCTCAGTCCCCAGGTGCATCCTCCCCCTGATGGAGTGGTTCAAGGGGGCCAGGAGTGGTAGACCCAAATCATTTAATCAAAGCAAGGTAGTGGTCAATCCACAGATGCAGCAAAGGCCGATGGGTGCTGCAAGGCGAGTGTGCTGGGAGCTTCTGGTCAATGCGTTCCCACTGTCTACTCTTCCCAGAGTTCTGAGAAGGGCTTGTGGGCCTGGAAGACCAGCCCCATCCTGTCCAGCACCGTGTCCATCCTGTGGCAGGTGCCACAGTACGTGCTCATCACTGCCGCCGAGGTCATGTTCTCCGTCACCAGCTTCGAATTCTTGTATGCTGAGGTGGGCGACCCCGGCGACCGGCTTGCTCTCACAGGGTGGGCCTGTGGTCTGTGGGGTTGAATCCCATTGCCGGGCTGCCCTGCCTTCCCTGCCCTGCCCCCCCCCGCCTCACCCCCCCCGCCCTGTGCTTCTCTGTCCTACCCTACCATGCCACTCTAGCTTGTTTTCACTTGTTCTGCCTTTCCCTGCCCTGCTTTGTGCAGCTCTGCCCTGCCCTACCATGCATGTCATACCATGCCACCCTCTGCTCTGCCTGGACATGCCCTACCCTACCATTCCATGTCATGTCATGGCCTGGCTTAGCTGGTCTGGCCTGGCCTGGCCTGGCCTAGCCTGCCCTGCCTGCCCCATAAGGTGTAAGTGTCTCCCTGTGTGTATGTTGGGGCTTTCCAGGCTGGGCCCAGAGATGGGTGGCAGCTGAGGCTGCGTCCCAGTCCATGATGGCGGGACAACCAGGGGCCTAATTGAGATGGAAGCCAGCAGGGGTGTTG
The DNA here is from genome assembly GCF_004115215.2 of Ornithorhynchus anatinus. Classification (NCBI taxonomy): domain Eukaryota; kingdom Metazoa; phylum Chordata; class Mammalia; order Monotremata; family Ornithorhynchidae; genus Ornithorhynchus; species Ornithorhynchus anatinus. The sequence continues at coordinate 186,097,383 of NC_041728.1, read as the reverse complement.
ACCTCCTCTGGGGAGAGGAGCCCCTGGGGATGCCTGGAGGAGCGGGCATGAGGACGGGCAGAGGAGCGAGCGTGGGTGGCCTCAGACAGGTGCGGGACTGACAAGCTGGTGTGTCGGGCAGGCCCCAGCCAGCATGAAGTCGGTGCTACAGGCGGCCTGGCTGTTGACGGTGGCTTTTGGAAACCTCATCGTGCTTGTGGTGGCGGAGCTGGACTTGCTGGTGCAGGTACGGGGGCGGCCCTGGGATGGGGGTCACGGTGGCTGAGGGGGCCATGATGGCTGAGTGAGGTGCAGCCACCGGGGGGTTTGCAGTGGCTGAGGGGGCTCAGGCACACACGGGTCAGAGGCTTCCCTGAGGCACTAGGCAGAGCTGGCCAGCCACTGAGCGAGAGTCTGGTTCCACCCTGGCCTTCCTTTGGGGTCGCGAGAGGCAGAGTTAGCATCCTCATTGTACAGCTGAGGAAACTGAGGCCCAGAGAGGACACCTGACTGACCCGGACACCCGGACACACAGCAGGCTACTGTCAGAGCTGAAACCAGAACCTGAATCTTCTGACTCCTAGGTCCTTGCTCTGCACAGCACATCACAACGCATCTCACCACAACACACCCCACCACAACATACCACAACACAACACACCATAATGCACCACAACACATCTCACTATTAATTCATTTGTTCATTCAGTCATATTTATTGAGTGCTTACTGTGTGCACAGAACTGTCAGTCTATACTTCATTCTGCTGCCTCGATTATCTTTCTACAGAAATGCTCTGGGCATGTCACCCCCCTCCTCAAAAATCTCCAGTGGTTGCTTATCAACCTTCGCATGAAGCAAAAACTCCTCATGATTGGCTTCAAAGGTCTCCATCACTTTGGCCCCTCCTACTTCACCTCCCTTCTCTCCTTCTCCAGCCCAGCCTGCACACTCTGCTCCTCTGCCGCAGCTAACCTCCTCCCTGTGCCTCGCTCTCGCCTGTCCCGCCTTAGACCCCTGACCCACGTCCTACTTGTGGCCTGGAACGCCCTCCCTCCTCACATCTGCCAAACTAACTCTCTCCCCTCTTCAAAGCCCTACTGAGAGCTCACCACCTCCAGGGGGCCTTCCCAGACTGAGCCCCCCTTTTCCTCTGCTCCTCCTCCCCTCCCCATTGCTCCTACTCCCTCCCTCTGCTCTACTGCCTTCCTCTCCCTACAGCACTTGTGTATAATTGTACATATTTATTATTCTATTTATTTTATTAATATGTATATATCTATAATTCTATTTATTTATATTGATGCTATTGATGCCTGTCTACTCATTTTGTTTTGTTGTCTTTCTCCCCCTTCTAGACTGAGCTCATTGTTGGGTAGGGATTGTCTCTATCTGTTGCCGAATTGTACTTTCCAAATGCTTAGTACAGGGCTCTGCACACAATAGGTGCTCAATAAATATGATTGAATGAATGAATATACTAAGCTCTTGGAAATTACAATTCAGGAATAAACAGAGACAATCCTTGCGCACACCAGGCTTACAGTCCACAGGGGCGGAGACAGACATCAAAACAAGTAAACAGGCATCAATATAAATAAATAGAATTATAGACATATATATACACATCAAAACCAGTAAACAGGCATTGATATAAATAAACAGAATTATAGATATCTACACATATACATAAATGCTATGGGCTGGTTGGGGGAGAGCAAAGGGAGTGAGTCTAGGTGACGCAGAAGGGAGGGGGAGCTGAGGTAAAGGGGGACTTAGTCTTTGAAGGCCTCTTGGAGGAGGTGCACCTTTAGTATGGCTTTGATGGGGGAAAGAGTGAATGTTTGGAGGATTTGAGGAGGGACGGTGTTCCAGGCCAGAGTTATGACCTGAGCCAGGGGTTGACAATGAGACAGGTGAGATCAAGCCAGGAAGTTAGCACCAGAGGAGAGGAGTGTGCAGGCTGGGATATAGAAGGAGAGAAGGGAGGTGAAGTAATAAGGGGCAAGGTGATGGAGAGCTTTGAAGCCAATAGTGAGGAATTTTTGCTTGATATGGAGGTTGATAGGCAACCACCGGAGATTTTTGAGGGGGCAGCGGGGCGGGAGGGGGCGCAGGAAGGGGGAGGCGGAGGCGCCATGCCCTGAACTCTCCTGTAGAAAAATAATCTGGGCAGCAGAGTGAAGTACAGACTGAAGTGGGGAGAGGCAGGAGAATGAGAGATCAGAAAGGAGACTGATGCAGTCATCCAGTCGGGATATGATGAGTGTAGTAGCGGTTTGGATGGAGAGGAAAGGGCGGATCTTGGCTATGTTATTAGGGTGAGACCAGCAGGATTTGACGACGGATTGGATATGTGGGATGTATGACAGAGCAAAGTCATTGATGACACCAAAGTTATGGGCTTGTGAGATGGGAAGGATGGTTGTGCCGTCCACAGTGATGGGAAAGTTTGAGAGAGGACAGGGTTTGGGAGGGAAGATTAGGAGCTCTGTCTTGGACATGTTGAGTTTTAGGTGGCGGGAGGACATCCAAGTAGAAATGTCCTGTAGGCAGGAGGAGATGTGAGCCTGGAGGGAGGGAGAGAGAACAGGGGAGGAGATGTGAAAAGCAGCATGGTTCAGTGGATAAAACAGGCTTGGGAGTCAGAGGTCATGGGTTCTAATGCCGGCTCTGCCACTTGTCAGCTGTTTGACCTTGGGCAAGTCACTTAACTTCTCTGTGCCTCAGTTACCTCATCTGTAAAATGGGGATGAAGACTGTGAACCCTAGATGGGACAACCTAATTATCTTGTATCTACCCCAGTGCTTAGAACAGTGCTTGGCCCATAGTAAGCGCTTAACAAATACCAACATTATTATTGAGAAGCAGTGTGGCTCAGTGGAAAGAGCCGGGCTTGGGAGTCAGAGGTCATGGGTTCTAATTCCGGCTCTGCCGCTTGTCAGCTGTGTGACTTTGGGCAAGTCACTTAACTTCTCTGTGCCTCAGTTCCCTCATATGTGAAATGGGGATTAAGACTGTGAGCCCCATGTGGGACAACCTGATTACCTTGTACCTCTCCAGTGCTTAGAACAGTGCTTAGCACATAATAAGCGCTTAACAAATGCCATTATCATTATTATTATTGTTATTACGTAGATTTGGGTGTCATCTGCGTAGAGATCATAGTTGAAGCCTTGGGAGCAAATGAATTCTCCTCGCCACAACACACCACAGCACAGCATACCACAACATAACATACCTCACTACAACTCACCTCACTACAATCCACCCTACCACTGCATACCACACTACAACGCACCTCACCGCAATACACCACAACATGCCTCACCACTAGGGCTCAGAAAGTGCCCCCAGACTGCCCTCAGCAAAATGTTAAGCTTTTGAAGACAAAATTATCAAAGCAGCCTACTGGACGTGCCTCAAGCATGGGCCAACCTCCGAGAAACTCCAGCCACTAGGATTCACTGGCCCCTGGGTCATGCCGGCCTCCCGGATGTGCTGGTTTCCAGGATTTGCTGGCCTTCTGGACTCACTGACACCCAGGACGTGCCCATGTCTTCTGGGGCATTCCAGGCTCTAGGACTTGCTAGCTTCTGGGACCCTCCGACCTGAAGAGGTTTCTTTCCTGGGGACAACTACCATCCCACAGCCAGCAAGTAGAGTGTGCTCTTTCTCCCCTACGGCCTTTGTGTTGACATTGGGCCCAGCCCAGAGAAGTCCTCTGGTGCCATGCCCTCTGGCTGCAGATTGACAGCTGCATTGACCCTGCTTTGCCTCCTCACAGCCTCGCAAACTCACAGCTTCTCAGCACCAGCGCCTTCCACCCTTGCATCCCTCAGTACCGCAGCTCCACAGGGGCTCAACAGTGTTTCCCCATGGAGAACATCCCGGAAAGCCCAAACCATTCTTCCTAGACACTAGGAGGATGTCCAAATGGGCACGTCACTGAGATACATTGTGGGTGACACTAGGGAAGGTCCTGGCTGGCCCCAAAGGACCCTGGAGCCAGAATCCAGCCTGGCCCAGCCACAGGAGGGTCTCCACCCTTCAATCATTCAATCAGTGGTATTTATTGAGTGCTTATGGTGTGCAGAGCATTGTACTGAGCACTTAGGAGAGTACAGTAGAACAGAGTTGGTAGGCACAATCCCTTCACACGAGGAGCTGACTGCAGTCACTGACTGTTCCTTGACACATCTACATCTGATCGTCCAATAGGACTGAGGGCAGTGAATCAACACAAAAGAAACCACATAGAGAAGCAGCACGGCCTAGTGACTAGAGCCTGGGCCCGGGACTCAGAGGCCTAGGGTTCTCATCCCTGCTCCACCACTTGTCTGCTGTGTGACCTTGGACAAGTCACTTTACTTCTCTGTGCCTTCGGTTACCTCATTTGCAAAATGGAGATTCAATCCTACTCCTTTCTACTTAGAATGTGAGCTCCATGTGATACAAGGCCTGTGTTTAGCCTGTGTCTATGCCAGTGCTTAGAGTGCTGGACAGAGAGTAAGCACTTAACAAGTACCATTATAAGAAGATGAAGAAGAAGAAAAAGAAGAGCCAGGCATGGTGGTTCCATCCCTGTTCTGCCCCAGCTCATCTCACAGTGAGGCTGGCTTACTGTCCACCTCCCCCTTCCCTTCTCCTTCCCTTCCCTTCCTCCCTCCTCCCATTGCCTCCGCCCACCCGCCTGTCGACTGTCTGTCTGTCCATTCGTACATCCCGGCCCCGTGTCTGTCTCTCCCCAGTGGGCAGAATTCCTCCTATTCGCTTGCCTCCTGCTGGGCGTGTGTATCGTGTTCTCCATCATGGGCTACTACTACGTGCCCTGGACCAAGGCCCAGCAGATGGTCCGGGAGGAACAGAAGCAGCAGCGGCAGAAGGAGAAGCAGCAGCGGCGGGAGCGGTGGGAGCAGCAGCGGCAGCAGGAGCAGCAGCGGCAGCAGGAGCAGCAGCGGCAGCAGGAGCAGGAGTGGCAGGAAAAGCAGGAGCAACTGGAGCAGAAGCAGGAGCAGCAGGAGAGGGATGGGGAGTGGGAGGGGGAGGAGCCCACCCCAGCCCAGGACGGAGGAGAGGGCAACCTGGACATGGAGAAGCAGTGACACCCCTGGCCCCTTCCCTGGCTTCCCCAAGCTTCAGCCACTGCCCCCTTCCATACTGCCGGGATCCTGGGACACCCCTGGCCCCACCAACTCCTCCGCTGACCATCTGTCCACCCATCGTCCGTCCATCCACCATCTGCCCTCCATCCTCTGCGGGGCCGAGCTGTCCCTTGGCCAAAGGGTTCCCTCCCGACTTCCCCCGTCCAGCTGTGAACTCCGGCTCGGATACTGGGAGAGGACAGTAATCCTGGACCCCAGGAACCCGCTCTGGCCATGCCCTCCTACACCAGGCCCTGAGTCCCCCACCCCAAGTCTCCCTTCCCCTGCATTCCCGCTCCGTGTCTCCCCACCTGGCCAGCGAGGACAGGGAAGGTCCAGCTCACCATGGGAGGGGCTGGGGGGCAGGGGAACCTCCCCATACAATAAACGTCCACCTCTATAGGTGTGTTACTGGGTCCAAGGGCCCCCTGCACACGTGTGTGACTGCCCAATCACTCAATCAATCCATCCATCCATATTTATTGAGCACTTACTGTGTGCATAGCACTGTATTAAGCACTTGGGAGAGTATATTACAGCAGAGTTGGTAGACACACATTCCCTGCCCACAGGGAGATTACAGTCTAGAGGGGAAGACAGACATTAATATAAATAAATAAATGAATTACAGGTATGTACGTAAGTGCTGTGGGGTTGAGGGTGGGATGAATTCCAAGTGCCCAAAGGTTCAGGTCCCAATACAGAGAGGATGCAGAAGGTAAAAGGGAGCCAGGGAAAAGAGGGCTTAGTCAGGGAAGGCCTCTTGGAGGAGTTGTGACCTTAATAAGGCTTTGAAGGTGGGGAGAGTGGTGGTCTGGCCTACAAGGAAAGGGAGGGAGTTTCAAGTTCAAGGAAGGATATGGGAAAGGGGTAGGAAGTGAGATAGACAAGATCGGGGCATGGTGAGCAAGCTGGCAGTAGAGGAGCAAACTATTTGGGCTGGGATGTAGTAGGAAATCAGCAAGGTGAGGTAGGCAGGGGCAAGGGGCAAGGGCAAGGGCAGTCCTTCTGACTCCCAGGTCTGTGCTTTATCCACTAAGAGTAGTCCCTCTAGACTGTAAGCTCTTTGTAGCTGGGAACGTGTCTGTTATTGTACTCTCCCAAGCGCTTAGTACAGTGGTTGGCACACAGTAAGCATTCAATATATACGATTGACTGACTGACTGACTGACTATTCAGGGTTAGGACAAGTGCTTGGATCAATGTGGTAGCAGTTTCGTAATAGAGGAAAGTGCAGATTTTAAGCAACGTTGTGAAGGTAGAATTGACGGGATTTGGTGACAGAATGAATATGTAGGGTGAATGAGAGAAGGATAAAGGCAAGGTTAAGGATTTGTGAGATAGAGTTGTCAGTGGTATCATCTACAGTGAAAGTCCTGATGGGGACAGGGTTTGGGTGGGAAGATAAAGAGTTCTGCTTTGGACATGTTAAGTTTGAGGTGTCAATGGGACACCCAAGTATAGATGTTCTGAAGGCAGGAGGAAATGCAAGACTACAGAGAAGTCAGTGCTGGAGAAGGAGATTTGGGAATCATCTGCATAGAAATGGGAGTTGAAGCCATGGAGCGAGCCATGGAGCGAATGAGTTCTCCAAGAAAGTGAGGATAGCTGGCAAAGAAGGCAGAAGGGAGGGGGCAAGTGATTTGATAGGGTAAGAAGGGATGAGGTTGGAGGCATAGGTGGAGAGGGAGGATTTTGAGAGGAGGTGAGAGATTTCTCCTTGAGCTATTGGAGGGACTACTGGGAGAGTTGCAGAAGTCACAGAAGGAGGCGGGGACCAGAGAGGAGCAGGGGAGATTTGAAGGAGATCACGCCTGTTGGCCCACAGGATCTACCTTTTTAAATCCTGAGTTTGAATCCTCTCCAAAGCCCAAGGCATTTGGACTCAGAAATCAGGAGGCACAGCCTCATTGCTCAGGGCATATAGTCTCAGCATTCAGAGCGTGTGGATTCAGTGCTCGGGACATGTGGGTTCATTGCTCAGTGCTTGTAGGCTCAGTATTCAAATCATGTGGGTTCAGTGCTCAGGGTGTGTGGGTTCAATGCTCAGGACTTGTGGGCTCAGTGCTCAGGGCATATAAGCTTAGTGCTTAGGGTTCATGGGTTCGGTGCTCAGGGTGTGTGGGGTTCAATGCTCAGGTGGTGTGTGTTTGATGCTCAGGACATGGGGCTCAGTATACAGGGTGTATAGGCTCAGTGCTTAGGGTGCATGGGTTCAGTTGCTCAGGGAGAGTGGGATCACAGGGCTTGCAGCCCCAGTGCTCAGGAGACATGAACTCAGCACTCAGGATGTCCAGGCTCTGTGCTTAAGGTGTGTAGGTTCAATGCTCAGGGAGTATGGGTTCTGTGCTCAGTGTGTGTGGGTTCAGTGCTCAGGAGGCATGGGCTAGGCATTCAGGGTGCAGATGCTCAGTTTTCAGGCAACCTGAGGTAGGGCCCTTCTGAAGCTGGACCCCTCACAGACGCCTGACCCCTCATGCCCCACCCTTGGGTCTGAAGGCCAAAGCCAAGGAAGGCTCAGAGCTGCCCCTGCCCCCTTGGGCTGGCCCTGGCCAAGGCCTCACTCAGAGGCCTCACTTGCCCACTCAGGGGACTGAGCACTTACTCTGTGCCAAGCCCTGGGCCAAGGACAATCAGACCGGACACAGTCCCTGTCCCCATTCCACAGGGCTCCTGGGGCAATGGGAACTGAGAAGTTCAGAGAGTTGTCCAGGGCCACACAGCAGGCCCGGGCAGGGCTAGGATCAGCAGGACCTGGGTCAGGGGAATCTCCATTGGTGGCCGCTTCTCCAACCAGCTTCCCGGGCTGCTCCCCATGCCCACCTCCACGTGCCCACCAGAGCTGGGGATGGCTGTGGGAGAAGCCAAGGAAAGGAGAGGCCCACAGGGCTGGCGAGAACTGGACCCTGGCAGTTCCAGGGGAAGGAGCAGTCAGAACCATTGTGTTCTGGATTCCTCCATGGGAGTGTTGTGTGCTCATCTGGGCCACCCGGGACTCAGAGCCGGGGCTCCAGGGGGCGTCCGGGACAACGGCGTCTGGGACAAATGTCCACTCATGGGTGCATAGGACGCTCTGGCCACACCAATGGGGGAGCCACTGACCATTCCAGCCATGCAGATGGAAGAACCACTGACCGCTGCAGCCACAAAGATGGGCGAGCTGCTGACCGCTCTGGTTATGCAGGTGGAGGAGCTGCTGAGCACAACAGGTCTGGTTGGGGGAGCTGCTGACCCGGACACATGCCACCGGGAGCTGGCCTATCACTGAGGTCCTGCGCTGAACCAACAAAAGAAAAGAGGAGTCGGGGGTCACGGGAGGCCCCTCCTGGTAGTGCACCCGTCTGAGCTGGACTAGGTCCACAGGGATGTTTAGGCCCAGAGCAGGCCAACTGGGCAGGGGCCAGCTTCACCATGACTAGGTACAGGATGCATTTACTGTATGCTAAGCACTGTGCTAGGCCCTGGGGTGGATAAAAAATAATCAGGGCGGGCACAGTCCTCGTCCCCCAAGGAGATCACAGTCTGAGTGAGAAAGAGAACAGGGATGATGATGATGATGCTCCGCCACTTGTCAGCTGTGTGACTGTGGGCAAGTCACTTAACTTCTCTGTGCCTCAGTTCCCTCATCTGTAAAATGGGGATGAAGTCTGTGAGCCTCACGTAGGACAACTTGATTACCCTGTATCTACCTCAGTGCTTAGAACAGTGCTCTGCACATAGTAAGTGTTTAACAAATACCAGCATTATGATGATGATGATGATGATGATGATGATAATGATAATGAAGATGATGGCATTTGTTAAGCCCTTACTACGTGCAAAGCACTGCTCTAAGCACTGGGGAGGATACAAGGTGATCAGGTTGTCCCATGTGGGGCTCACAGTCTTAGAGAAGCAGCGTGGCTCAGTGGAAAGAGCACGGTCTTGGGAGTCAGAGGTCATGGGTTCTAATTCCGGCTCCGCCACTTGTCAGCTGTGTGACTTTGGGCAAGTCACTTAACTTCTCTGGGCCTCAGTTACCTCATCTGTAAAATGGGAATGAAGACTGTGAGCCCCATGAGGGACAACCTGATCACCTTGTATCCACCCAGCGCTTAGAACAGTGCTTCGCACATAGTAAGCGCTTAACAAATACCAAGATTTTTAATCCCCATTTTACAGATTAGGTAATTGAGGCCCAGAAGTTAAGCGACTAGCCCAAAGTCACTCAGCTGACAAGCGGCGGAGCCGGGATTTGAACCCATGACCTCTGACTTCCCAGCCCGTGCTTTTGCACTGAGCCATGCTGCTTCTCTCCCCATATTGCAGATGGTGAAACCCAAGTCCAGAGAGGTTCAGCAGCCAGCCCAAGTCACCCTGCAGGCTGCGAGGGGATCAGAGCCCAGACCAGAATCTGGTTCTTCCAACTCCCCAGCTCAGGGTCCGTCCATGGGCCACCCTGCAGAGATAACACTTCCTGGGGTTCAGGTTGTCTCCAATTCATTCTTCTCTCCCAAGTCACAGCCTTCCGACCCACACACCTCCACTTTGCCCTCTTCATTCCCTTCTGCCCTGCTCTCCTCACCCACCTCCTCCTTGCACCCCCCGGGTGGTCACTGGGCAGTAACCGGGCAGTTTCTAGGCCGAAGAGTGGTGGGGGGAGTGAGGGTAGGGGGTAATAGCTACTAGGGCTCTGGAATTCTGGGTGGTTCCAGAGGCAGCAGTTGGGGCAGTTGGCAGTTAGGGATGGCAGCCGTGGGGGCAGCCCCGGCAGACGCTACCATGGTCCCCCCCGACTCGGGGGGGAAGCAAATGGAGACCGTCACGCAGGAACCCTTTGTTAAGGTGTGGAATTGTTTGCCCGAAGACTTTTTCGATCCGTAGTATTTACTGTGCGGCGCCTCTGGGCGGAGCTCTGCACTAAACGCTCGGGAGAGGTCAGTGGAGTCGTAGGCCTGACCCCTGCCTGGGAGGAGTTTACAATCAAGTGGGGGGAGATGGACACTGAAATAAGTGACAGGAAGGAGAAGGAAAGTGGAGACGTCGGTGAGTGAGAGCTGTAGTGGTAGCCCGCACCCGACTGCCATGAGCAGGTGGGCGGACAGTAGTGGGGAAGAGAGAAGTAGTGTGGCTTAGTGGAAAGACCATAGGCTTGGGAATTGGAAGAAGTAGGTTCTAATCCCAGCTCCGCCACTGATCTGCTGTGTGACCTTGGGCAAGCCTCTGTGCTTCCGTTCCCTCATCTGTAAAATGGGGATTAAGACTGTGAACCCCAGGTGGGGCAACCTGATTACCTTGAATCTATCCCCGCCCTTAGAACTGTGCTTGGTACTTAGTAAGCGTTTAACAGATACCATAATTATTATGATTATTATAAAAGGTCATCCGGAAAGCTGCCTGGAGAAGGTGGGATTTTTGAAGATGGGAGAGAGTGATGGTCTGCCGGATGAGAAGGAGGAGAGAGATCCAGGCAGGAGAGAGGGTCTGAACATGGGGTCAATGGTAAGAGAGACAAAGGCGAGGCCCAGAATGAAGTGTGTGAGCTGAGGTGCACTGGGAGAGGAGTGAAGATGGGAAGGAGGGGGATGGCTAATTGGGAGCCTTAAAGCCAATGACCAAGAGTTTCTGCTTGATGTGAAGGGTGATGGGCAATCACTGGAGGTTTTCGAGGAGTGGGGAGATGCACAGAAAGACACTTTAGAAAAATAATCCAGGCAGCAATCAATCAATTGTATTTATTGAGCACTGTGCTAAGCGCTTGGGAGAGTGCAATATAACAGAGTTGGTGGACCTGTTCCCTCCCTACAGCACACTTACAGTCTAGAGGGAGAGACAGACATTAACATAAATAAATCAATTACAGCCATGTACAAAAATGCCGTGGGACTGAGGAACGGGGGAATAAAAGGTGCAAGGGTGAAGCAGAAGGCAGTAGGAGAAAAGGAAATGAGGGTTTAAGTAGGGGAAGGCATCTTGGAGGAAATGGGCTTTTAAAAAGGCTTTGAAGGTGGGGAAGCTGTGGTCTGATATGAAGTGGGAGGGCGTTCTAAGCCAGAGGGAGGATGTGGGCCAGTGGTCAGCACAAGGTCAATGAGAGATCAAGATGAGTAAGTTGGCATGAGAGAAGTGAGTGTGCGGGTTAGATTGTGGTAGGAAATCAGGAAGGTAAGGTACAAAGGAGCAAGGTGATTGAGTGCTTTAAAGTCAATGGTGAGGAGTTTCTGTTTGATGTGGAGGTGGAAAGGCAACCACTGGAGGCTCTTGAGGAGTGGGGAGATGTGGACTGAACAGTTTTGTAGCAAAATGATCTGGGCAGTAAACTAAAGACTGGACTGGGAAGAGTCAGGAGACAGGGAGGTCAATGAAGTTTATGCAGTAGTCTGGGAGGGATAAAATAAGTGCTTGGATTAATAATGTTGGTATTTGTTAAGCGCTTACTATGTGCAGAGCACTGTTCTAAGCGCTGGGGTAGATACAGGGTAATCAGGTTGTCCCACATGAGACAGTTAATCCCCATGTTACAGATGAGGTAACTGAGGCACAGAGAAGTTAAGTGACTTGCCCACAGTCACACAGCTGACAAGTGGCAGAGCTGGGATTCGAACCCATGATCTCTGACTCCCAAGCCCGGGTTCTTTCCACTGACCCATGCTGATCGCAGTTTGGAGGAAGAGGAAAGAGCAGATTTTAGCAACATTATAAACATAGAACCAACAGGATTTGGTGACAGATTAAATATGTGGGTTGAATGAGAGAGATGAGTGGAGGATAATGCCAAGATTTACAGGCTTGTGAGACTGCAAGGATGGTGGTGCCGACTACAGTGATGGGAAAGTCATGAGGAGGACAGTGTTGGGGTGGAAAGATACAAAGTTCTGTTTCAGACATGTTTTGGCAGCAGAGTAAAGTATGGAATGGAGAGGGGAGAGGCTGGAGACATGGGGGGCAGTAAAGAGGTGGATGCAGTAGGTTGCCAACCACCACCTCCCATCAGCAACGTACATGGGATCCTGTAAGAGAACCCCCAAAAAGGGAATTAATCCGCCCATCGCCCCGATGTGATTACCCATCTAGAAGCATTAGAAGCAGCGTGGCTCAGTGGAAAGAGCACGGGCTTGGGAGTCAGAGGTCATGGATTCTAATCCTCCTTGACCTCTCTGCTGCCTTTGACAATGTCGACCATCCCCTCCTCCTCCACACCTTATCTCACCTTGGCTTCTCGGACTCCGTCCTCTCCTGGTTCTCCTCATCTCTCTGGCCGGTCATTCTCAGTCTCCTTCGCTGGTGCCTCCTCCCCCTCCCATCCTTTAACTGTCAGAGTTCCTCAAGGATTAGTTCTTGGCCCTCTTAATAATAATAATAATAATGTTGGTATTTGTTAAGCGCTTACTATGTGCAGAGCACTGTTCTAAGCACTGGGGTAGACACAGAAGAATCAGGTTGTCCCACGTGGGGCTCACAGTCTTAATCCCCACTTTACAGATGAGGTAACTTAGGCCCAGAGAAGTTAAGTGACTTGCCCACAGTCACACAGCTGACAAGTGGCAGAGCCGGGATTCGAACCCATGATCTCTGACTCCAAAGCCCGTGCTCTTTCTACTGAGCCACGCTGCTTCTCTTCTGTTCTCCATTTATACTCACTCCCTTGGTGAACTCATTTGCTCTCACGGCTTTGACTACCATCTCTACACAGATGACACGCAGATCTACATCTCCGCCCCGTCCTCTCCCCCTCCCTTCAGGCTCGCATCTCCTCCTGCCTCCAGGATGTCTCCACCTGGATGTCGGCCCGCCACCTAAAACTCAACATGAGCAAGACTGATCTCCTCATCTTCCCTCCCAAACCCGGTCCTCTCCCAGACTTCCCTATCACCGTGGATGGCACGACCATCCTTCCCGTCTCTCGGGCCCGCAATCTCGGTGTCATCCTTGACTCGTCTCTCTCGTTCACGCCACGCATCCTATCTATTACTGAGACCTGCCGATTTCACCTTTACAATATCGCCAAGATCCGCCCTTTCCTCTCCACCCAAATGGCTACCTTACTGCTACGGGCTCTCGTTATTTCCCGGCTAGACTACTGTGTCAGCCTTCTCTCTGACCTCCCTTCCTCCTCTCTCGCCCCGCTCCAGTCTATTCTTCACTCCGCTGTCCGGCTCATCTTCCTGCAGAAACGATCTGGGCCTGTCACTCCCCTCTTAAACACCTCCAGTGGTTGCCTATCAACCTCCGCTCCAAACGAAAACTCCTCACTCTAGGCTTCAAGGCCCAATGTCACACAGCTGACAAGTGACTGAGCAGGGATTAGAATTCATTCATTCATTCATTCAATAGTATTTATTGAGTGCTTACTATGTGCAGAGCACTGTACTAAGCGCTTGGAATGAACAAGTCGGCAATAGATAGAGACAGTCCCTGCCGTTTGATGGGCTTACAGTCTAATCGGGGGAGACAGACAGACAAGAACAATGGCAATAAATAGAGTCAAGGGGAAGAACATCTCGTGAAATCAATGGCAACTAAATAGAATCGAGGCAATGTACAATTCATTAACAAAATAAATAGGGTAATGAAAATATATACAGTTGAGCAGACGAGTGCAGTGCCGAGGGGATGGGAAGGGAGAGGGGGAGGAGCAGAGGGAAATGGGGGGAAAAGAGGGTTAAGCTGCGGAGAGGTGAAGGGGGGGGTGGTAGAAGGAGTAGAGGGAGAAGGGGAGCTCAGTCTGGGAAGGCCTCTTGGAGGAGGTGAGTTTTAAGTAGGGTTTTGAAGAGGGGAAGAGAATCAGTTTGGCAGAGGTGAGGAGGGAGGGCGTTCCGGGACCGCGGGAGGACGTGGCCCAGGGGTTGACGGCGGGATAGGCGAGACCGAGGGACGGTGAGGAGGTGGGCGGCAGAGGAGCGGAGCGTGCGGGGTGGGCGGTAGAAAGAGAGAAGGGAGGAGAGGTAGGAAGGGGCAAGGTGATGTAGAGCCTTGAAGCACCTGACTTCTCTGTGCTTTAATTTCCTCAACTGAAAAATGGGGATTCAATCCCTGTTCTCCAGGCTGTGAGCCCTGTTGTGTGACAGTGACCATGACTGACCTAATTAACTTGTACCTACCCCAGCATTTAGAACAGTGCTTGACACATGGTAAGCACTTAACAAATATGATTTAAAAAATTAGGAGATTCTGGGAAGGAAGAGAATTGGCAGGATGTATCAATATGCTGGCTGTAAAGTGTTGGAAGATTTCTCAAGTGAATTGTCTACATATGCTTCCTCAAGTTCCTCTCCTCTGAATCTCTCCTTAACCTCCTCCAATCTAGCTTCTGACCCCTTCATTCTACAGAAACCTCTCTCTCAAAGGTCACCAATGATTCTCTCCATGCCAAATCCAATGGCCTCTATGCCATCCTAATCCTCCTTGACCTCTCAGCTGCCTTCAACACTCAACCACCCCCTTCTCCTGGAAACATTATCCAACCTTGGTTCCACTGACACTATCCTCTCCTGTTTCTCTTCCTATCTCTCTGGCCGGTCATTCTCAGTCTCTTTCACGGGCTCCTCCACCTCCCACCCCTAACCATGAGTGTCTCGCAAGGTTTGGTTCTAGGCCCTTTCTATTCTCCATCTACACACACTCCCTCAGAGAACTCATTCACTCACAAGGCTTCAACTACCACCTCCATGTGGATGATAACCTAATCAACATCTCCAGCCTTGAGCTCTCTCCCTCCCTGCAGTCTCACATTTCCTCCATCTCTACTTGTATGTGCTGCTGTCACCAGTGCTTAGAACAGTGCATGGCACATAGTAAGTGCTTAACAAATACCATCATCATCACCTCAAACTTAACATATTCAAAAACAGAACTCCATATCTTCCCACCCAAACCCTGTCCTCCCCCTGACTTTCGCAACATTGTATACGGCACCATCGTTCTTCCTGCCTCATAAGCCCCTAATCCTTGACTCATCTCTTTCATTCGACCCACATATTCTATCCATCACTAAATTCTGTTGGTTCAACCTTCACAACATTGCTAAAATCTGCCCTTTCCTCTCCAGCAGAACTGCTACTACATGAATCCAACCACTTATCTTATCCCACCTTGATTATTCTATCAGCCTTCTTGCTGACCTTCCAGCCTCCTGTCTCTCCCCACTCCAATCCATACTTCACTCTGCTGCCCGGATGATTTTCCTACAAAAACGTTCAGACCATATTACCCCACTCCTCAAGAAATTCCAGTGGTTGCCCCACCACTTCCACATCAAACAGAAACTCCTTAGGTTAGGCTTTAAAGCACTCAGTCACCTTGCCCCTTCCTACCTCACCTCGCTACTCTCCTACTACAACACAGCCCACACACAGTCACTCATCTAATGCTATACTTCTCTTCCTCAGTTTCAACTACCTCGATGCCAACCTCTCGCCTGTGAGCAGGAGGGCGTAGTGGATAGAGCACCGTGGCTCAGTGGAAAGAGCACGGGCTTTGGAGTCAGGGCTCATGAGTTCGAATCCCAGCTCTGCCACTTGTCGGCTGTGTGACTGTGGGCAAGTCACTTAACTTCTCTGTGCCTCAGTTCCCTCATCTGTAAAATGGGGATTAAGACTGTGAGCCCCACGTGGGACAACCTGATTCCCCTATGTCTACCCCAGCGCTTAGAACAGTGCTTGGCACATAGTAAGCGCTTAACAAATACCAACATTATTATTATAGAGCACGGACCTGGGAGTCAGAATATCCTGGGTTCTAATCCCAGCTCCACCACTTGACTGCTGTGTGGCCCTGGGCAAGTCACTTCACTTCTCTGTGCCTCAGTTGCCACAGCTGTAAAATGGGGATTGAGACTGTGAGCCCCACGTAGGACAGGACTGCATCCAGCCCTATTTGCTTGTATCCACTCTAGCGCTTAGTGCAGTGCCTGGAACATAGTAAGAGCTTAATAAAACCATATTTTTTTTTTCTCCAAGAAGCCATCCTGGGTTGAGATCCACTACCTGCTAAAAGTCAGCTATATCCTGATCAGCGTTTTCATGGAGCGCTCTGCCTTTTTTGGCATGAATGGTAATGGCCCGCGAACACTTCCTCCCGGCTCTTCCTTCTCTGCCCCAGACTAGACCGCGTCCAACCCTGACCCTGTCCGGCCTCTGACCTCTCCTTCCCCCACCTTCCTTGAGCCCACCTGTCCCTGATCCTGCCATCTTTGACCTTGCCTTCCCTAACCCTGTCTTCCTTGATCCTACCCATCCCTGACCACGCCCACCCCTGCCCCCACCGATATATGGCCCCACCCATCCATGACCCTCCCATCCCTGAGTTTCTAGGAGAGGCAGAAGCAAGGTGGAACAGGCTTGAGCTGGAGGTGGGGATGGGGGAAGGAGGAGGTGGGGGAGGGGAAGAAGCAGAGAAGGCAGGGAGGAGGAAACAAGGAGGAGAAGGGAAAGGAGGAGGAGGAAAAGGCAGAGGAGGAGAAAGAGGAGGAAAGGAGGAGGAAGAGGTCGAAAAGAGGAGGAAGAGGAGGAAAGGAGGAGGGACAGGAGAAAAGAAGGAGGAAGAGGAAAGGAGGAGGAAAGGAGGACACCACAGTTCTCTCTTTAGTGATGGAATGGCTGAAGCAGCAAGAGCAGAAGAACGCTGAATGGGAAAGTCAGAGATCCCCACCCTTCAGGGATAAGCCTGGGGGACAGGAAGGCTGGTATGGGAATAATAATAGTAATAATAATTGTGGTATTTGTTAAGCGCTTACTATGTGCCCGGCATTTTACTAAGCGCTGGGGTGGGTACTAGCAAATTAGGTTGGATTCAGTCCCTGTCCCACGTAGGGTTCACAGTCTCAATCCCCATTTTACAGATAAGGTAACTGAGACACAGATCACTGAAGCATTCATCCATCTATCCACCCACCCAGCCATCCTATCGCCCATCCTTTCATCTGTCTGTCCATCTGCCCACCCATGCATCCATTCATCCATCCATCCATCCACCAGTCCATGCAGCCATGCAGCCATCCATCTGCCCACCCATTCATCCTTCCACCACCTGTCCATCTTTCTGGCTATTCTTCAGTCCATCCATTCATTCATCTGACCAGACGTCCATTCATCATCTACCAATCCATCCATTCACCCATCTGCCCAACATTCATCCATCCATTCATCCCTCTATCCATCCACCCACCCATGAGTCCATCCACCCACCCAACCATCTGTTCAGTCATCTATCTGTTCATCATCCGTCCATCTGCCCAACCACCCATTGTTCCATCCGTCTATCCACCTATATATCCATCTGTCTATCCATCTGTCAATCCATCCACTCATCCACCTGTCCATCATCCATCCTCCCATCTGTCTGCTCATCTGTCCATCCAACCAATCCATCTACCCACACATCCATCCACCAGTCCAACTGCCCATCCATCTGTCCATCCATTCATCTGTTCATCCACCTGCTCATCCATCAGTTCATCCATCAGTCCAGCCACTCATCCATCCGTTCCTCTGTCCATTCACCAATCCACCTCTCCCTCCATCCACCCATCTTTCCCTCCATGCATCAATCCATAACTCATCCACCTGTCTGTCATCCACCCTTCCACTCATCCACTCATCTGTCCATTCATTCAATCCATCCACCTACCCATCCATCCACCAGTCCATCCACCTGTCCATCCAACCACCAGTCCTTCGAGAAGCAGCGTGGCTCAGTGGAAAGAGTCTGGACTTAGGAGTCAGAGTCGCGGGTTCTAATCCCAGTTCTGACACCTGTCAGCTGTGTGACTCTGGGCAAGTCACTTGACTTCTCGGTGCCTCAGTTCCCTCATCTGTAAAATGGGGATGAAGACTGTGAACCCTATGTGGGTTAATAATGTTGGTATTTGTTAAGCAGTTACTATGTGCCCAGCGCTTAGAACGGTGCTCAGCACATAGTAAGCACTTAACAAATACCAGCATTATTATTATTTTTCTATCCATTTGTCCATTATTCCATCCATCAGTCCATCCATCCAACTGTCTGTCAACCCATGATTCCATCCAGCTATCCTTCTGTCAATCCAACAGTTCATCCATCAATCTACCTGTCGGTTCATCCACTCATCCATCCATCCATTGATCCACCCACCCCTCCATCTATCTGCCCATCTTTCGTCCATGAATCAATCCGTCCATCCATCTGTCCATCTGTCCATCCATCCAATCCACCCACCCACCCATCCATCCACCAGTCCATCCATCCATCTAATCATTCATTCATTCAATCGTATTTATTGAGTGCTTACTATGTGCAAGAGCACTGTACTAAGTGCTTGGAATGTACAATCCTGCAACAGATAAAGACAATCCCTGCCCAAAAACGGGCTCACAGTCTAAACGGGGGAGACAGACAACAAAACAAAACAAGTAGTCTGGCATCAATATCATCAAGATAAATAGAATCATAGATATATATACATCATTAACAAAATAAATAGAGTAATAAATAATATATACAAATATGCACAAGAGCTGTGGGAGGGAAGGGGAGAGCAGAGGGAGGGAGTAAGGGGAATGGGGAGGGTAGGAGGAGCAGAGGGAAAGGGAGGACTCAGTCTGGAAAGGCATCTTGGAGGAGGTGAGCTCTCAGTAGGGCTTTGAAGACGGGAAAAGAGTTAGTTTGGCAGATGTGAAGAGTGAGGCATTCCAGGTCAGTGGTAGGACGTGGGCCGGGGTCGAAGCTGGGACAGGCACAAACGAGGGACGAGAGTAAGGAGGTTAGCGGCAGAGGAGTGGAGTGTATGGGGTGGGCTGTAGAAGGAGAAAAGGGAGGTGAGATAGGAGGGATCAAAGTGATGGAGAGCTTTGAAGCCATGTAAAGTTTGATAGGCAACTACTGGAGGTTTTTGAGGAGGGGAGTGATATGCCCAGAATGTTTCTGTAGAAAGAAAATCCAGTCAGCAGAATGAAGAATACACTGGAGCGGGAAGACAGGAGATGGGAGATCAGAGAGGAGGCTGACACAATAATCCAGTCGGGATATTATGAGAGATTATACCAGCAAGGTAGCAGTTTGGAGGGAAAGGAAAGGGTAGATCCTAGCGATATTGTGAAGGTGAGACCAGTAGGTTTTGGTGACAGATTGGATGTGTGGGGGCAGTCAAGGATGACACCAAGGTTGCAGGACTGTGAGACAGGAAGGATGATAGTGCGGTGCACAGTGACAGGTGAGTCAGGGAGAAGACAGGGTTTGGGAGGGAAGATAAGGAGCTCAGTCTTGGACATGTTGCGTTTTAGGTGGCGGGCAGACATCCAGGTGGAGACGTCCTGAAGGCAGGAGAGAGGACAGGGGAGGAGATGTAGATTTGGGTGTCATCTGCTTAAAGACGACAGTTGAGCCGTGGGAGCGAATGAGTTTACCAAGGGAGTGAGTATAGATGGAGAAAAGAAGGGGACCAAAATATGACACTTGAGGAACCCCTACACTTAGGGGATGGGAGGGGGAGGAGGCGCCCAAGAAAAAGGCCGAGAATGAATGGCCAGAGAGATAAGAGGAGAACCAGGAGAGGACGGAGTCCGTGAAGCTAAGGTTAGATAAAGTGTTGAGGAGAAGGGTATGGTCGACAGTGTCAAAGGCATTTGAGAGGTCAAGGAGGATTAGGATAGAGTAGGAGCCATTGGATTTGGCAAGAAGGAGGTCATTGGTGACCTTTGAGCGGGCAGTTTCTGTGGAATGGAAGGGATGGAAGCCAGATTGGAGGGGGTTCAGGAAAGAGCTGGAGTTGAGGAATTCAAGGTAGCGAGTGTAGATGACTCGTTCTAGGAGTTTGGAAAGGAAGGGCAGGAGGGAGATCAGATGATAACTGGAAGGGGAAGTGGGATCATCCATCCATCCATCCCCTCACCCATCTAAGAACGTCGCCTAGTGAATAGAGCACGGGTCTGGGAGTCAGAAGGTCATGTGTTCTAAAACTGGTTCCTCCACCTTTCTGCTGTGTGACCTTGGGCAAGTCACTTAACTTCTCTGGGCGTCGGTTACCTCATCTGCAATAAATGGGGATTAAGAGTGTGAGCCCAGTGTGGCACGGGGACTGTGTCCAACCTGATTAACTTGTATCTACCCCAGTGTTAGAACGGTGCTTGGCACATAGTAAGCACTTAACAAGTACCGTAAATGCAGAGAAACTGCATGGCAAAGAGGATAGAGCATGGGCCTGGAAGTCAGAAAGTCATGGGTTCTAATCCTGGCTCTGTCACTTGCCGATTGTATGGCCTTGGGCAAGTCATTTCACTTCTCTGTACCCCAGTTACCTCATCTATAAAAAGGGTGTTTAAGACTGTGAGCCCCATGTGAGACAGGTACTGTGTCCAACCTGATTTGCTTGTATCCATCCCAGCGCTTATTACAGTGCCTGGCACATAGTAAGCACTTAACAAATACCACAGGTATCATTATTACTATTATTACCACCCATCAATCCATCCCTCCATCCGTCCATCCATCCCTCTGTCTGTCATCCTATCCATCCATCTCTCCTCCCCCATGCCTCCTCCCCCAGACTATAAATTCAATGTAGGCAGGGAACGTCTACCAATTCTGTTATACTGTACTATCCTAAGCACTTAGTACGTAGCTCTGCACACAATAAGCTCTATAAATATGATTGATGGATTGATTGATTGATCTACTCATTTTCTGAACTGTAAACTCATGGTGGTCAGGGAACAGGTCTACCATCTTTATTATAGTCTCCTAAGTGCTTAGTACAATGCTCTGCACACAGTAAGTTTTCAATAAATACAACAGATTGATTGATCCATCTGACCATTCGTCCATCCATCCATCCACCCATCCCTCCATCTTTCCGCTCCTCCATCCATCCATCCATCCATCCATCCATCCGTTAATACACTTAACTACCTGTCCACCATCCATCCCTCCATCTGTCCACCCATCTGTCCATTTATTCAATCCATCCACCCATCCTTCCACTAATCCATCCATCTACCCATCCTAACATCCATCCATCCTTCCATCCATTCATCCATCCATCCATCTACCCATCCTAACATCCATCCATCCTTCCATCCATTCATCCATCCATCCATCCATATGACCATCCATCCATCCATCCATCCGTTAATACACTTAACTACCTGTCCACCATCCATCCCTCCATCTGTCCACCCATCTGTCCATTTATTCAATCCATCCACCCATCCTTCCACTAATCCATCCATCTACCCATCCTAACATCCATCCATCCTTCCATCCATTCATCCATCCATCCATCTACCCATCCTAACATCCATCCATCCTTCCATCCATTCATCCATCCATCCATCCATCCATCCATCCATCCATCCATCCATCCATCCATCCATCTGTCCTTCCATCCCTCCATTCATCCCTGTATTGGCCCTCCCATCCATCCATATGCCCATCTGCCTGACACTCCATCTATCTATCTTTTCATCCATCAGTACATCCACTCATCCATTCATCTATCCATCTGTTCATCTACTCATGCATCTATCTATTCATCCATCCATCCATTCACTCATCCATCCGTCCATCCATCAATCTATTGTATTTATTAAGCACTTACTGTATGCAGAGAATTGTTCTGAGTGCTTGGGAGAGTACAGTACAATAGAGTTGGTAGACACATTCCCTGCCCACAAAGACTTTATAGTCTAGAAGGGAAGACAGATATTAATATAAATGAGTACATTCTGGCTGGGTACATAAGTGCTGTGGGGCTGGGGAAGGGGTGAATAAAGGGGGCAAATTCAAGTGCAAGGATGACATTGAAGGGAGTGGGAGAAGAGGAAATGAAGGCTTAGCTGGGGAAGACCTCTTGTAGAAGACCTGCTTTTAATAAGACTTTGAAGGTGGGGAGGGTGACTGTCTGTCAGATATGAAGGGGGAGTGAGTTCCAGGCTAGAGGCAGGATGTGAGCACGGGGTCAGCAGTGAAATAGATGAGATCAAGGTACAATGAATAGGTTTCCATTAGCTAAGTGGGCAGGCTGGGTCGTAGAAGGAAGTCAGTGAGGTAAGCTAGGAGGTGGCAAAGTGATTCAGTGTTTAAAAGCCAATGATTAGTTTCTGTTTGATGTGGAGGTGGATGAGCAACCACTGGAGGGTTTTGAGGAGTGGGCAGATGTGGACTGAACAGTTTTGTAGAAAAATGATCTGGGCAGCACAGTGGCATATGGACTGGAGTGGGGAGAGACAGGAGGCAGGTATCAGTCCATCAGTCCAACCACTCATCCATCCATCCATCCACCCATCCCTTCATCCGTCCATCCTTCTGAGCATCCATCTGTCAATCTGTATCCCCCATCAATCTGTCAATCACGTCTGTCCATGCAATCCATCCACCAACCCATCCATTCACCAGTCTATCCATCCGTCAGTCCATCCATCCATCCATCCATCCATCCATCCATCCATCCATCTGTCCATCTGTCAATCAATCCACCCATTTAACCATCCACCACACATCTATCTGCCCTTCGGTTCGTGCGTCTGTCCACCCCTCCTTCCACCCATGTCTTCGTTTGGCTGCCCCTACAGGCCCAGAGCAAGCCCGTGTTGATCCTTCCCACAATGTCACTCAGCCCGCGGGTCTCCCATGTGTTTCCCCTACTCTGTTCACGGCTCAGGTACCTCTCTCCTGCTCCCATCCCTCTCTAGTCTTGCTGACTCTGTACTTCGTGAGATTCCACCACTGGAATGAGAACTTATCCACGGCCATCTACCATGCCTTCATCGGCTCGTGCTATTTGTACACCATCGTGGGAGCCATGGTGGCCGACTCCTGGCTGGGGAAATACAAGTAAGGAGATCGTGGCACTGGAGGGGCAGCCAGCAGCCCCTTGGGGAAGGGGTTGGGGATGGACACGCGAGAGGGGCCACCGGCCATCAGTGCCCACCACTGTAGAGGAGGAAAGGCACAGCTCACAGGACTCACTCATAGCTTGGCTCAACACCAGGGGGCACCTTTCAGAACCAGAGCTCGCTTGGTGTGTGTTCATGTGTGTTCTTGTTTCCAGAGAAATTCTGGGGTCCGGGCAGAGGGGTCAGTGGGTGACCCATGACAGGACAATAATAACTGTGATACTTGTTAAGCGCTTACTAGGTAACAAGCATCATAATAAGTGCTGGGGTAGATTCAAGTTAATCAAGTCAGACACAGTCTCTGTCTCACCTGGGACTCACAGTCTAATAATAATAATAATAATAATGTTGGTATTTGTTAAGCGCTTACTATGTGCCAAGCACTGTTCTAAGTGCTGGGGTAGATACAACGTAATCAGGTTGCCCCATGGGGTTCACAGTCTTAATCCCCATTTTACAGATGAGGGAACTGAGGTACAGAGAAGTGAAGTGATTTGCCCAAAGTCACACAGCTGACAGGTGGTGGAGGTAGGATTAGAACCCATGACCCCTGACTCCTAAGCCCGTGGTCTTTCCACTGAGCCATGCTGAGGAGGGTGTCCTGGCATTTAACCTTATTCCCCAGATGAAGAAACAGAGGTCCAGAGAAGTTAAATGACTTGCCCACGGTCATGCTGCAGGCAAGCCGCAGGTTGAGGATTAGAACCAGGTCCTCCAACTCCCAAGCCGAGGCTCATTCCACTAAGGTGCGCTATTTCCTCCGTGCTGCACTGCCTGCCTGCAGCCTCCTCACTCACTTGCTAGCCACGCAAACCACTGGCCCTAAAATCAGTTCCTCCACATAGGGCCTCAGCCCTGAAGTGTCGGAACCAAAGCTCATCCACTATTGTCAGTGGGCGACCCCATTGCCATGTGGCCATTTGTAATGATAGGTGACCCCCTCTCCAATCAATCAATCAATCAATTGTATTTATTGAGTGCTGACTGTGTGCAGGGCATTGTACTCAGCTTTTTGGAGAGTACAACACAAGAGACACATTCCCTGCCTACAATGGGCTTAGAGTCTAGAGGGGGAGACAGACATTAATATAAATAAATAAATTACAGATAGATTCAATAGTATTTATTAAGCGCTTACTCTGTGCAGAGCACTGTACTAAGTGCTTGGAATGTACAATTCAGCAACAGATAGAGACAATCCCTGCCCAATAATGGGCTCACAGTCTTAACGGGGGAGAGAGCAAAGCAAAAGAGAACAAAACAAAACAAGCAGTCTGGCGCAGACATCATCAAGATAAATAGAATCATAGAGATATACACATTATTAACAAAATAAATAGAGAAATAATATATACAAATATGCAGAATACTGAGGGGAAGGGAAGGGGGAAGAGCGGGGGGGGGAATGGGGAGGGAAGGAAGAGCAGAGGGAAAGGGGAGGGCTCAGTCTGGGAGCCATACATCCATAAGTGCTTTTGTGCTGGGGTCGGGGGTGGTGAATAAAGGAAGCAAGTCAGGGTAATGCAGAAGGGAGTGGGAAAAGGGGAAAGGAGGGCTTAGTCAGGGAAGGCCTCATGGAGGCGATGTGCTTTCACTAAGGCTTGGAGAGACTAATCCTCTGTCAGATATGAGGAGGGAGGGCATTCCAGGGCAGAGGCAGGACGTGGATGAGAGGATGGTGACTAGACAGACGAGATCAAGATACAGTGAGTAGGTTGGCATTAGAGGATCAAAGTGTGCAGGCTGGTTTGTAGTAGGAGAACAGTGAGGTGAGTTATAGGTGGCAAGGTGATTGAGATTGGTTGATTGATTAATAATAATTTTGATATTTGCTGAAGTTTACTGGGAAGGGCTGGGATAGGTATAATATAATCAGATGGAACATCATTCCTCTCCCTTGTGGGGCTCACAGTCTAATGGGGAGGAGAACAGGTATTGAATCCTTATTTTACAAATGGGGAAACTGACACACAGGAAAGTGACATTACTTGCTTGAACTCACCCAGCAGGCCACTGGTGGATCGGGATTCAAACCCGGGTCTCCTTTGTCTCAGGCTTGTGCCCCTTCCCCCAGGACACTCTGCTTCTCAGACTTCCCTTCCTGTTTCTCTCCTTCTCACTCTTCCCCTCTTCTCAGCCACGTTTTATGGGGGTCAGGGATGCTTGCGAGGCGGGCAGGTCGGCCACACACGGGGCAGGTCGGCCACACACGGATCCTCAATGCCCCCGCCCTCTGGGCACTTCCTTTTCAGGGCGACCCTGGTCTGGTACATCCTATACCTGCTGGGCTTCATCTTCCTGTTGCTCAGCTCACTGCCGTTCTCTCGGGGACAAGCCCTGCCCAAGTGAGTGCCCCTCCACAGCCGGATGGTCGCAGGGCCGAAGCTGGGGGCCCTAAGTGGGGGGCCTGGAGGAGGAGGAGGGAGGAGGGCAACTGCAGGGCAGCAACCCCGCCCCACACCGCGTCCCTGTCCCGCTGCTGCCCCACCCCATGTTGCCATTCCCAGTAATGCTCCTGCTCTAGAACACTGAGGGACAGGGGCACAGGCCGGGCATGTGAAGAGGGGGGCTGGGCACAGGCAGACAAGGGCCAGGTGTTTACAGACAGGGGCCGGGTGTGTGCTGATGGGGCCCGGGGACCATCCAGACGGGGGCTGGGGGCGTGAAGACGGGGGCTGGGTGTGCTCAGGCAGGGGCCAGGCCTGTGAAGATGGTGGCCGGTGCCAGGTCAGTGTGCAGACAGGGGTCAGGTGCGGGCAGGAGGAGTCACCGTGGGCAGAGCTGGATGCTGCTGGGGGTATCGGTGTGCCGATCGGCACCTCAGTGGGCCAGAGGCTTCCCTAGCCCTCTCCCAAGACCAACTGCCTTGAGCTGGGACCCTTCCCGTTGCCCTTTCCGTGGCTCCCGGCCCCTCCCGCGGCCTGGATCGGCCATCCCGGGTCCTGGCCCTCCTGGGGCCCGTGGAGAGGCAATGGGTGGAAAAAAGAGGGGACGTCGGGATGATGGAGGTGGGAGAAGGGTCCTCTCCGCGTCAGCGACAGGGGAGACAGGAACATCGGGTGTTAAGGGGGCTGCAGGTGAGACGGGAGTGGCAGTTTAGCAGGGGCAGAGCGGGACCAACAGCCTCAACACTGGTCCCGTCCTGGCAGGCTCCTGATCGGGGTGGGTCTGACTCTGATCGCCTTCGCTGTCGGAGGCATTAAGCCCTGCACCACCGCTTTCTTCGGAGATCAGTTTCAGGAAGAACACGTGAGAGACCGCCCCTCCCCCCGATCCGCCCGGAGGCCCCTGGGGACCGGCCTGGGTGGGACAATACCATATACTTGGTAATAATGATGATAATGATAATAATAATAATAATTTAGGTATTCGCTAAACGTTTATGATGGGCCAAGGATTGTGAGAGATTCAAGATAATCAGATCGGATACAGTCCCTGTCCCTCACTGGGGCTTGCAGTCTAAGTAGCAAGGAGAACAGGGATTGAATCCTCATTTTACTGAGGAGGAAACTGCGACCCAAAGAAGCGAAGGGATTTGCCCAAGATCACACAGCAGCCAAGAGGCAGAGCAGGGACTAGAAGCCAGGTCCCCTGACTCCCTGGCCCCGGGCTATTTCCAGTAGGCCGTGCTCCTTCCCTGAGGTAGGTGTGTGTGTTGTGTATGTTGTGTGTGTGTGCATGTGTGTCTGTGAGTTTGGGGGAGTGTGGATCTGTCACTGACACCGAAACCCCTTTACCCGATCTTGCCGCAGGTGGAAATGAGAAGAAAGTTCTTTGCTGTTTTGTATTTCTTAATCAACCTGGGTGTGTTGATCTCCATGTGTGTTACACCAGTGATTAAAAGTGAGTT
Organism: Ornithorhynchus anatinus; assembly: GCF_004115215.2. NCBI lineage: Eukaryota > Metazoa > Chordata > Mammalia > Monotremata > Ornithorhynchidae > Ornithorhynchus > Ornithorhynchus anatinus. The sequence continues at coordinate 186,070,563 of NC_041728.1, read as the reverse complement.
CTGCCGCAGACAGTCAGAGGACTTTAAAGAGTTGCCCTGTCCCTGTTCTGCCCAAGCCCCTGCCGCAGCCCCTGCCCCTATTTTGCCCCATCTGTGTCCCTGCCCTGCCCCTGCCTCTGTCCCAACCTTGCCTTGCCCATGCCCCTGCCCAGTCACTGCCCTGCTGTGCTCCAGCCCCTGCCCCGCCCCACCCCACCCCTCCCCTGCCCCTGCCACTATCCGTCCGTCCGTCCCTCCCTCCCTCCCTCCCTCCTTCGGCCGGCCTCTGCAGAAGACATCGAGTGTTTCGGAAAGGACTGCTACGGGCTGGCGTTCGGAGCTAGTGGAGCCATCTTGCTGTTTTCATTCAGTAGGTTGGGACTGCGTGAGGGGCGGTCGGGGTGATGGAGGAGTGGGTTCTGTGGTGGGGGTCCTGGCCAGGGGGACAACAACAGGCAGGACCCAGAGGCATGCTGACCTGCTCCCTGGACTCCTAGGGGTCATTACTGCTTGAGAAGCAGCCTGCTCAGGGCCCCCGTGAGCCCCTGGGACCCAGCTGCTGACCCCGGGGGGGACAACCCGGCCCCATGAGGGGCACATCAGACCAGGGGAAACACCCTGGCCCCACCAGGGACACACTGACTCCATCCAGGACACATTTGCTTAGAGAGGACACCCAGGCCCAGGAAGGACACCCCATTCGTAACCAAGACACATTGACCTGGGGGGACACACCAGCCCAGGGAGGAAACCCCAGCCCAGGCAGAACGCTCCGGCCCCATCAGGGGCACATTGGCCTAGGGTGGACACCCTGGCCCAGGTAGGACACGCCTGCTGCATCAGGGATACACCAGCCCAGGGAAGGCATCAATTGGTCAATCAGTCAATCGAGTTGAACGGAGCAAGGTAGCGGGAGCCCCAGGATTCGAACTGATGTGCTGAGGCCCTCCCTCCATGGGTGCTTGTGTGGCTCTGTGGGTCAGTCCACCCCAGGAGGGCCTGGGCCCCATCAGGGCTGACAGGATGGAAACTAGGGCAGGTTGGGAGTGGGTAGGGGGCTCTGCCAGGCCCTGCCTGGCCCCACCCTCTCCCAACACCAGTTCAGATCCAAATGGGCCTCTGCTGCTAGGGTACTGGACCAGGGGAACTGGACCTGGGGAACTGGACCAGGAAAAAAGGGCCAGGGAAACTGGACAAGGAGACCCAGGCTTGGGGAACTGGGCCAGGGGAAAGGGGTCTGGGGAAGCGGGCCTGGGGATATGACCCTGGGTAGCCAGACCTGGGCAACAGGGTCTGAGGACCTGGCTCTGGAGAACAGGCTGGGAAAACAGGCCCTGCAGAACAGGAATCGGGGAACTGGGCCCGGGAAAGTGGACCAGGTGCCCCCTCTCGCTCTTTTTCTCCCCTCCTCTATACCCCCTTCCTTCCCGTCTCCATCAGTGGCAGGGACGGCGGTGTGGAGAAGGCTAGAAGGCCTGCTGGGACAGGGCCGGGAGGGAGAGCAAGTGTCCCCTCCGGCCCCAGAGCAGGACAGCTGACCCTGCCTGCCCTGCCGCATCCCAGCACCTCCTTAGAGGCCAGCCCCCTGCATCTCCACCCACCTGTACCTCTCATGTGCATATCTTCACACTCTATTACTCCTCCTCTCTGTTCCTGTAGTCTGCTGTCTGTCTCCCAGCTAGACTTTAAACTCCTCATTCATTCAATTGTATTTATTGAGCGCTTACTGTGTGCAGGGCACTTGTGGGCAGGGATGGCATGGTCATGGGCAGGGATTGTGTCTACTAACTCTATTCTCTCCCAAGCGTTCAGCACAATGCTCTGCCTACAGTAGACTTGAAGCTCTGTGAGGGCAGGGACAGTGCCTACTGTACTTTCCCAAATGCAGTAGTGTGCAAGCTCCTTGAGGGTAGGGATCGTGTTTCCTAATAATTATACTCTCCCAAGTGCTCTATCCACAGTAGTTTGAGAGCTTCTTAAGGACAGAGATCATGTCTACTATTGTCCTCTTTCAAGTGCTCAGAACAGTGTTCAGCTTGCAGTCAGCACTCAGTAAGAACTGTTAAGTGGTTGGGTGATTGACCAGAGGTGCAGGGCAATCATGAGAGAACAAAGTTTGAGGAAGTGTCTTTCACCACCCCTCCACCACCTTGGGTTCAGTTACCTGAAGGGAAAAGGAGAGCAGGGGCCCAGCCAGTGACCGAGTTGGAGGCTGGCCAGTTTCCATCCATCCTTGCAGGGCTCTGAATACAAGACCCTGTGCTAAATTACAGCGGGAGGGATTCAGATTAGACATTCCTAGAGTCCATACTGGAGTGGCGGTGGAAAGCTAGAATGGGGGCCGTGGGAGATGGGGCAGTTTTCTTACTTAGGTGCCCCAAGGATCAGGGCATCAAGGGGGATATTACCTGAGGGTGGGGTGGGGAGGAAGAGGGGAAGGATGGCTGAGGCCTGGGGAGCCTGCCCCTTACCCTCCAGGCTGAATAGGGCTGGGCTGCTTTCCCGACTCTGCCCTTTTGGGCAGTGTGCTAGAAGCAGAAGGCTTACCTTGGGGGTTGGCAGAGGTGGGGGAGGGGGTGGTGTCACCCTGGGCATGGAGGTATCCCCTCAGAGCTGAGGCCTGCCTGGCCCTCTGTTTCCAGTCATCTTCATGTCTGGGCAAAGCAGATATGTGAAATCTCCGCCTGAAGGAAACATGCTGGTCAAAGTCTGCAAATGTATCCAGGTATGTGCGTCCACTGAGACCGTTGTGACCTCTGGGGCCGGTGCCTCCAACCTGTGACTTCCGAGAGGTGCCAGGGGCCACGCCGGGGGTCGTGCCAGAGGCCGAGCTGTCCCCCATTCAGCCCCGGGCTGGGTTCAGCACTAGTAGTTACCACTACTAGTAGTGGTAGTTCAGTTCTACCACCCCCCCTTCACCTCTCCGCAGCTTAACCCTCTTTTCCCCCCATTTCCCTCTGCTCCTCCCCCCTCCCTTCCCATCCCCACAGCACTGTACTCATCCGCTCGACTGTATATATTTTCATTACCCTATTTATTTTGTTAATGAAATGTACATCGCCTCGATTCTATTTAGTTGCCATTGTTTTTACGAGATGTTCTTCCCCTTGACTCTATTTATTGCCATTGTTCTTGTCTGTCCGTCTCCCTCGATTAGACCGTAAGCCTGTCAAACGGCAGGGACTGTCTCTATCTATTGCCGACTTGTTCATTCCAAGTGCTTAGTACAGTGCTGTGCACATAGTAAGCACTCAATAAATACTATTGAATTCAGCATGGCAGCAGGTGAACCAGCAGCTGTGGAGGTCCCCTAGGGAGACCTGACCAAACACCTGAGCCCAAAGCCCAAGCCCGGGGACTCCCAGAATGGACCCGAGCCTGGAGACCAAGTCCAGGGGCTCCCTGAACAGATCCAACCTGAACTGGGAGGCCCACATCCACAGGACTTTCCCGAGATGCCTACCTAGGGGTAGGTGGAGGTCCCCGGCCTGAGCTCCAGGCCTGGGCTTACTACTGGACAGGACTCGTTCGTTCATTCAGTAGTATTTATTGAGCGCTTACTATGTGCAGGGCACTGGACTAAGTGCTTGGGATGTACAGTTTGGCAACAGACGGAGACAATCCCTGCCCAACATGGGCTCACAGTCTAGAAGGGGGAGACAGGTTGAGGTGAGCAAAGGCATCATCAAATGCACCATCCAGACTCCTGGACTGGACTGCAGACCTGAACAGCCAGACTGGACTGGTGGACTGAACTGCTGGCCCGGACAGCTGGACTGGATTGGGGGTTTGGGCTACTGGACTGGATTGCCAACCACACTACTGGACCGGACTGCCAGACTGGACTCCCGGGCTGGATTGTGGACCCAGACTGCTGGACTGGACTATGGGCCTGGACTTGCAGACCTCACTGCCGGATTGGACTGGTAGACTGGCCTGCCAGCTCAGACTGCTGAACTGGACTGCAGACTGGACTGCTGGATTGGACTGCCGGCCTGTAATACCGGACTGAACTGTGGGCCTGGACTGCTAGCCCCAACTGCTGGACCTGACTGCTGGCCTGGACTGCCGGATTGGACTGTTGGACTGGACTGGACTGACAGCCTGGATTGCCGGTGTGGACCACCAGACTGGACGGTGGGACTGGACTGCCAGCTCCGACTGCTGGACTGTACTACCGGCTTGTCCTGCCAGCTTGAACTGTCAGCCCTGACTGCCAGACTGGACTTCTGGGCTGGACTGCCAAACTGGATGGCTGGAGTGGACTGCTGGCATGGACTGCTGTCCCCTACTGCTGGCCCAAATCGCTGGCCTAGACTGTCGGTCCAGACTGCCAGCCCAGGCTGTTGTCCTGGAGGCTGGGCTTGGGGATGTGGTTCCAGGTGGACTGATGGACATAGCCGCTTTTGAGTCAGGGAGAAGGAATGAGCACAGGGGCACTTGGAGAGGTTGTGGGAAGGAGTGGGCAGGAATCCAGGAAAGGGGAGATTCTGGCCAGAGAGACGTTCAGAAGCCTGGATCATGGCAGGAGGGGTCATGGCCTTGAAGAGAGGAGGGGGTGGGGCTGTGTGGACACAAGCCAGGTGAAATGGAGGGAGGTAGTTTCAGGGGGTCCAGGGCCTTCTGCCCCCCCCCCCCACTCTGACGGTTCTACCATCTCCCCCAGTTTGCTCTCAGCAATCGACTGAGGAATCGTTCCAGACAGATTCCCAAAAGAGAACACTGGCTGGACTGGGCAGCTGAGCAGTATCCAGTAAGTCCATGGAGAGGAGCCCCAGGAAGCATGGTGGTGGATTGGGGGGTAGCCCTTTCCTTCCCTTCCTTCCTGATCCCCGACTACATTTTCTTGCCTCTGAGAAGGAGCCAGGCTGGACCCACTGCCCCCTCTGCCCCACTGTCCCTCCCTGCCCAGAGAAACAGGGGGCATGGGGCTGAGAACTCTCCATGAAAGAAAGTCCCCCGCCCACCGCCCCAGTGTCTCTGAGCTCTGGAGGGTGGGAAGTTTCCCCCTGGGATCTCACCTCAGTCCCTCCAGCTGCAGCTTCCCCCTACCTGAGCCGGGGCCCACCAGGGGCCTCCGGGGGCCTCCTGGGGCCACTGTTCAGGCCTTCTCCCCGACAGATGCAGCTGATCATGGAAGTGAAGGCGCTGATGCGGATGCTGGTCCTCTACATCCCCCTGCCCATGTTTTGGGCTCTGTTCGACCAGCAGGTGAGAGAACCACCATTCAGGGCCCCGAGGGCCTAACCGCCTGGGCACCCCCACTCCCAATTCCACCCCCACAGGGACACCACTGCCCTCACATGACTCTCCCGCCCTAGGGCTCCCGCTGGACGCTGCAGGCCACCAGGATGGACGGCAATGTGGTCAGTGGATGGGATTCAGGGGCACTGTGGGTGGGGGCCATGGAGGGAGAGGAGACCCAGGCTATTGGGAGGGTCGGGGGAGATTCAGGGTGCTGCAGGAGGGGGAAACGGGTGCCACCCCTCAGAGGGACGACACAGATATTTACCTGATGGATTCTCCAAATGCCTGGAACTGTGCTAAATGCTGCTTGTGGTGTGCCAGCTCCATCCCACTCCCAGAGAGTGGCCAGAGGGAACCCAGAGGGCCCCCATCCTCATCCAACTCTCCCAGGTGGCCCGGGGAAGGACCTTGGGCTCTCAACCTTAGCTGACCTCTCATCTCCAGAAGCCGATCACCTCCCAGGAGGCACTTAGCTCCAGACCTAAGAAAGAGTGTGGTTTAGTGGACAGCACACAGGTCCGGGAGCCAGAAGGACCTGGGTTCTAATTCTGGCTCTGCCACATGATAATAATAAGAATGATCATATTTGTTAGGCGCTTACCATGTGCCAAACACTGTTCTAAGAGCTGGGGTAGATAGAAGGTTATTAGATTGTCCCACGTGGGGCTCACAGTCTTATTCCCCATTTTACAGATGAGGTAACTGAGGCCCAGAGAAGTGAAGTGACTTGCCCAAAGTCACTCAGCTGACAAGTGGCAGAGCCAGGATTTGAACCCATGACCTCTGACTCCCAAGCCCCTGCTCTATGCACTATGACATACTGCTTTCCACACATGTGTGCTGTGTGACCTTGGGCAAGTCACTTCACTTCTCTGGGCCTCAGTTCCCTACTCTGTATAATGGGGATTAAGAGTGTGAGCCCCATGTAGACAGGGACTGTGTCAAACCTGATTAACTTGTATCTACGTAGTGCTTAGAACAGTGCTTGGCACATAGTAAGTGTTTAACAAGTACCATAATTATTACTAATTAACCTCCCTCCCTCGTGTCTCTGCCCCCATTCAATTGTATTTATTGAATGCTTACTGTTTGCAGAGTGCTGTACCAAGTGCTTGGAAAGTAGAGTGCAGCAATAAAGAGAGACAATCCCTGCCCACGATAAACTCACAATCTAGAGGGGGAAGACAGACAGCAATACAAGTAAACAGGCATCAATATAAATAAATGAAATTATAGATATAAAAATGTATAGACATAGCCATTGCTCACCCTCTCTCTCTCTCTCTGTGGGGAGCCACTGCCACCCTCCAGGCCTCTGGTCCAGCTTGACTCTGGCCCACCCCTTCCTCAGAGCTTCCAGGAGGCCACCCCCCAGTTCCCCGAGGCTACCTACTCAAGGCACCCAGCAGCTTTCTTCTTATTCCTGGACACTGACAGTGGGGCTTGAATCTGTCCCCTCTGTCCCCCCCCCCCCTTTTTCTTAGTGCACATTTGTCCTGGGGCGGGGAGGGAGGAGGTCTCTGGTCTCCCTACTTGTTCCTGTGAGGCAGCGACTGACTCACTCTTGCTATGGACATCCCCACAAGTGGACATGTGGGCATGAATGTCCAGTCCAGTGTTCTGAGTCATGGGGTGGAATGAAGGCCGTTGACACCAACTACTGCTGAGATGTGCAGAAGGCCCGCATGCCGCTGACTCCCCAGTTCTATTGTCGTTTCAGGGCCTATTTGTGATTAAACCCGATCAGGTCCAGGTAAGAAGGCAGCAGGCTGCACCCCTGCAGGCCAGGCCTCTCCCTCCTTGCCCACGCCCAGCCTTCCCTCCCTCTCAACAACACGGCTCTCGAACCCACCGCGGGTGAGCTTGAGGCCAGTGTTAGGTGTTGGGCGTGGAGAATTGTAAGGGGGCCTCCCCGGGTAGGGCGCTCAAGCCTCGTTGTTGGGGGGTCGGGGAGACGGGGAAGGGTTGGGCTTGAGGGAGGGTCAGTCACTGACCCTGCTTCTCGGCTTTCCAGATTCTCAATCCCTTTTTGATTCTCATCCTGGTCCCGATGTTTGAGCTGGGCATCTACCCTCTGATCAAGATGTGTCAAATCAACTTGACGTAAGTGTTGCCTGCCGCCTTCCTGACTCCTGGGTGTCCTCATGGAGCCTTCCGTGGTCAACTGGTCCTTCTCCCTGCCTCCTGATAGCACATTCCCTCCTGCCGCCAAGAACACTGGGGGCCATGTGCCTGGTAGAATGGCTCATCGGGAAGGAGCAGTTACTTGATGGCCCCATTAATAAGTGGGGAAATGGAGGCCCCAGGGAAATGCGAGAATGGGGAAGTAGTGCTGCCTAGTCGAAAGAGCCCAGGCCTGGGAGTCAGAGGACCCAGGTTCTACTCTTAGCTCTGCCACTTGTCTGCTGAGTGACCTTGGGCAAATCACTTATTATTATTAATCCTATTAATTAATCATATTTATTGAATGCTTACTGTTTGCAAAGCATTATACTAAGTGCTTTGGAGAGTACAATATAACGTCAGCCACATTCCCTGCCCACAACGAGCTCACAGCCTAGAGGAGGAGATAGACATTAATATAAATAAATAAATAGATAAATAAATAAAAGTTACAGATATATACATATGTGCTGTGGGGAAGAGAGGAAGAATGATGGAGCAAATATGAGCGGCACAGAAGAGAGTGGGATGAGAGAGGAGGGTTCAGTCAGGGAATGCTTCCTGGAGGAGATGTGCCTTCAACAAGGCTTCCAAGTGGGGGAGAGCAATTATCTGTCAGATATAAGGAGGGAAGGCGTTCCAGGCCAGAGGTAGGATGTGGGCGAGAGGTCGGCAACGAGACAGATGAGATCGAGGTACAGAGAGAAGGTTAGCACCAAAGGAACAAAGTGTGTGGGCTGGGTTGCAGTAGAGCAGCAAGGGGAGGCAGGAGGGGGCAAGGTGGTTAACTGTTTTAGAGTCAATGGTGAGGAGTTTTTGCTTGATGCAGAGATGGATGAGCAACCACTGAAGTTTATTTAGTAGTGGGGAAACATGGTCTGGATGTTTTTGAAGGAAAATGATTCAGGCAGCAAAGTGGAGTATGGACTGGGGTGGAAAGAGACAGGAAGCAGGGAGGTCAGCAAAAGGTTGATATAATAATCAAGGTGGGATAGAATAAGTGCTTGCATTAATGTGGCAGCAGTTTGGATGGAAAGTAAGGGGTGGATTTTGGTGATGTTGTGAAGGTAGAACTGACAGGATTCAGTGATGGCTTGAATATGTGGGTGGAATGAGAGAGAGGAGTCAAGGATAATACCAAGGTTACAGGCTTGTAAGACAGGAAGGATGGTGGTGCTGTCAACATCATCAACACGCTGTCAGAGAAGCAGCGTGGCTCAGTGGAAAGAGCATGGGCTTTGGAGTCAGGGCTCATGAGTTCGAATCCCAGCTCTGCCACTTGTCGGCTGTGTGACTGTGGGCAAGTCACTTAACTTCTCTGTGCCTCAGTTCCCTCATCTGTAAATGGGGATTAAGACTGTGAGTCCCACGTGGGACAACCTGATTCCCCTATGTCTACCCCAGCGCTTAGAACAGTGCTCGGCACATAGTAAGCACTTAACAAATACCAACATTATTAACATGAAGGGAAAGTGGAAAGGGAAAGGACAGGGTTTGGGTGGGAAGATAAGAAATTCAGTTTTAGCCATATTAAGTTGAGGTGAAGGGAGGACAACCAAGTAGAGAGGTCTTGAAGGCAGGAGGAAATGTGAGATGGCGGAGAGGGAGAGAAATCAGGGCTGGAGATGTAGATTTGGATGTCATCAACATAGAGGTGATAGTTGAAGCCGTGTTATCGAGTGAGTTTTCCAAGGGAGTGGGTGTAGATGGAGAATAAAAGGGGACCCAGAACTGAACCTTGAGGGGCACCCACAGTTAGGGGATGGGAGGCAGAGGGGGAGCCTGCAAAAGAGACTGAGAATGAGTGGCCAGAGAGATAGGATGAGAACCAGGAGAAGACAGCCAGTGAAGCCGAGTGTGGGTAATGTTTCCAGGAGATGGGAGTGGTTGACATGTTATAGGCAGCTGAGAGGTCGAGGAGGATTAGGATGGAGTAGAGGCCGTTGGATTTGGCAAGAAGAAGGTGATTGTTGACCACTGAGAGGGTGGTTCCTTTGGAGTGAAGAAGACAGAAGCTAGATTGGAGGGGTCAAGGAGAGAATTGGAGGAGAGGAACTGGAGGCAGCAGATGCAGTCAGCTCGCTCAGGGATTTTGGAGAGGAATGCTAGGAGGGAGATAGGGTGTTAACTTGAAGAAGCCCTGGGATCAAGGGAGGATTTTTTTAGGATGGGGAGATATGGGCATGTTTAAAAGCAGTAAGAAAGAAGCCACTGGAGAGTGAACAGTTGAAGATGACAGTTACGGAGGGAAAAGGAGAGGGGACAAGTGTTTTGATGAGGTGTGAAGGAATGGGGTCGACTGCACGGTGGAGTAGGTGGATTTTGAAAGAAGGTAGGAGATTTCCTCTAGAGGTACTGCTGAGAAAGATAGGACAGTTGAAGAAGGGGCAGGAGAGGAGAGGGCCTGAAAAGGGGCAGGGGAGATTTTCGGGAGCTCACACCTGATAATGTCAATTTTGTTGATGAAATAAGTGGCCGGGTCATTAGGGGCAAGGGATGGAGGAAGTAGGAGGACAGGGGGCCTGAGGAGGGAGTTAAAAGTCTGCAACAACTGGCGAGGGCAATGGACATGGAAGTCAATACGGGTGGAGAAATAGTTTTGGCGGGCAGAGGCGAAGGAAGAGTTAAGGCATGGAAGGATAAACTTGTAATGGACAAAATCGACTTGATATCTAGATTTCTGCCAGTAACACTCTGTGGCTCTTGCACAGGAAAGGTGATACAGGGCTGAGGGTTAGTGGTACAAAATTGACAAAGGGATAGGGGAGTGAATGAGTTGAGTTCAGTAGAGAGGGTGGTGTTGAGAGCATCAGTTTGGTTGTCGAGGGAAGGTAGTTTGGGTACAGAGACTAAATGGAACATGATGATTTGGGAAAATTGAATGTGGTCAAAAGATCAGAGGTCTTTGTGGGGGAACAGGACAGATTTATGGGGAAGATGTGTGTGGGAGAGAAGGCAGGTGAGAAGGTTGTGGTCAGAGAGAGGGATTTCAGAGTTGGCGAGACTCTGCAATCTAGCATCTGTCCAGGTTGGAGAGTGGGTGAAGTAGGATGAAGGAGGGAGTCATTGGAGTTGATGAGTGATAGAAGGTGAACAGCAGAAGGGTCTTCAGAAACATCTATGTGGATATTGAAGTTCCCAAGGATCAATGTAGGCAAGGAGGAAGAAGAAATGCGAGAAAGGGATCAAAATGGTTAATGAAGTTAGAGGTGGGACCTGGGTGGCGGTAGGTGACCCTTATTAGAATCTGGAATGAGTGGTAGAGGCGGATCATATGGGCTTTGAAGTAAGGGAAAGAAAGAGATGGGGAAGGTTGAATAGTGCAAAAGCGGCATTGGGGTATGAGAAGAAAGCTGACACCTCCTCTTTTCTCAGTGAGTCTGGGGAAGTGGGAGAAGATGAGGTCTCCTCTGGAGAGAGCAGCAGGGAAGACTGTCACTGGAGAAAGTCAGGTTTCAGTGATGGTGAGGAGGAGTGACCAGGACAGGAACAGGTCAGTAATGAAAGGAAGCGGGGGTTCCACAGGCCACACTTGACTGAGGCTGTGGGGAGGATGCACGGGGTGAGGATGGGGTAAAGAATAGGAAGGGGTTGAATGGGGATGAGCTGGAGGGGGCCAGTGCGTGGGAAGGGGGATGAAGGACGACCCTGGGAAGGATGACAGGAATGGGGCAGGGAGAGAGGTGGGGAGGGTTTGGATGGGAGTGCACTGAGGAAGGCCAGCCTGTGGAGGGGGGATGATGAGGGATGCTAGACGAAGGGGACAGAGGAGGGAAGACCAGATGGAGGGAAGTGAAGGTGCTTTGTAGGGTTAGGATGGAAGAGAAAGAAAATGCTGAGCTGCATTAGCTGATCTGTAGTCCCAGTGCGTTGGGACAGATTTCTCTATAAGGGAACAACGACTCAGCAGCTCTCAACTGGGGGCATTCCACAAATTCTGAGCTGAGATTAACTGTCATTAAAGCCTCTGCAGGAGTGACAAGTCCTTTGTTGATAGGTGACATTTGACACGTTAACTCCTTAGTGAGTCTCTGTCCTGCTTCTTTGGGTTGGGTCCTTGTCTCTATTTTTTGCTGGAGGGCTCAGCATCCCTTCCCTCCAAGGTGGTGATCACAGCCTTCACAGTGGAGGGAAGGGCGGGAGGGGCAGGGACCCTCGCTTTGTTTTAATTTTTTGTCCCGTGGCTTGCCAAGTGGGCAATGGGTGGTGTGACCCTTCTCTCTGTCTCTATGTGAGGCCTCCTGTATGAGGGGAGGGACGGGTCTGGAAGGCTCGGCCTTCCTTCCTCCCTCCCTCCATCCCTTCCTCCATGGCTGTGATCCCATGCCCCCCTCTGTGGTGGCAGGGAGGGAGGGGCAGGGAGTGAGTGGAGGAGTCCCTCTGCCTCAAACTTTTGCCCCTCATGTCACCTAGTGGGTGCTGGGGTGGTCAACAGCCCTTCTCCCTGGCTCTATTTTAGGCCTCCATGTGAGGGGAGTGGAGGGGCCGGTGGGTCGGGGGGTGGCAGAGACCCTCCCCTTGATCCAATTTTTTTTTTGGCCCCTGGTTTGCCTAGTGGGTGCTGGGATGGTCAGCGGCCTTTTCCTCAGGCGCGAACCTAGGGCTCCGGTGTGAAGAGGAACGGCTGGAGGGCTCAATGTCCCTTGGCTCCATGGTGGTGGCAATCCTGGGTCCGTCCCCCCCTCCCCCGCGTGTAAGGAAGAAGAATCAGGGGGAGTGTGGTGGCGGAGACTCTACCCTTGATTCAGTTTTTTGGCCCCTGGTTTGCAAAGTGGGCGCTGGTATGGTCAGCAGCCTTTCCCTCAGCCATGCACTTAGGCCCCTGGTTGAAAGTGAGAGGGGTGGAGGGCTCAGGCTACCTTCATTCGGTCACCTCCCTAGACCACCCACAGGTAGGGAGAGGGAAAGAATGGGGTCAGCGACCCTTCCCCTTTGAGTGTGGGTCTGGAGGAGTTGATCGATGTCGGACCTCTGGCACTGTCACTGCTGCCTCTCACAGCTCTTTCACAGCCCTACTACAGTCGCCGCCATCTTGAATGGCCATCTTCCATCTTGAATGGCCATCTTCTCTGGACCTCAGTTTCCTCAAGCTTGAGAGTCAGAAATTCCTGGATTCTAATCCCGGCTTTATCACTTGTCTGCTGTGTGACCTTGGGCAAGTCACTTCACTTCTCTGGGCCTCAGTTACCTCATCTCTAAAATGAGGATGGAAAATGACACCCACGTGGGAGAGGGACTGTGTCCAACACGACTTTCTTATATCCACCCCAGTGCTTAGCACAGTGTCTGGCACATAGTAAACGCTTGGCAAATCTCACTATTACCACATTATTATTTTTCCTCCTGTTTACACTGTGAACCCCATTTGGGACAGAGAATGTGTCTGATCTAATTAACTTATCGTGGCTCAGTGGAAAGAGCCCAGGCTTGGGAGTCAGAGGTCATGGGTTCAAATCCCGGCTCCGCCACTTGTCAGCTGTGTGACTGTGGGCAAGTCACTTAACTTCTCTGTGCCTCAGTTCCCTCATCTGTAAAATGGGGATTAAAACACTGAGCCCCACGTGGGACAACCTGATCACCCTGTATCTATCCCAGCGCTTAGAACAGTGCTCTGCACATAGTAAGTGCTTAACAAATGCCAACATTATTATTACCTCAGCATTTAGAACAATGATTGACCCATGTAAGCTCTCAACAAATACTAAACCAAAAACCCAAAAGAACCAGGGAGACCTGACTCCGTGGTGGGGCATTAAAGCTGCCAGTCGCCCGAGTGCCCATAATGTTAGAGAAGCAGCGTAGCTTAGTGAATAGAGCATGGGACTGGGAGTCCAAAGGACCTAAATTCATACTATTGAATGAATGAATTAATGAATGAATAATTCTCTTCCCCTCGTCAAAACCCTACTTAAAACTCACCTCCTCCAAGAGGCCTTCCCAGACTGAGCTCCCCTTCTCCCCCTACTCCCTCTACCGCCCCCCCTTCACCTCTCTTCAGCTTAACCATCTTTTCCCCCCATCTCCCTCTGCTCCTCCCCCTCTCCTTTCCCATCCCCTCAGCACTGTACTCTCTGCTCAACTGTATATATTTACATTACCCTATTTATTTTGTTAATGAAATGTACATTGCCTTGATTCTATTTAGTTGCCATTGTTTTTACGAGATGTTCTTCCCCTCGACTCTATTTATTGCCACTGTTCTTGTCTGTCTGTCTCCCCCGATTAGACTGTAAGCCCGTCAAAGGGCAGGGACTGTCTTTATCTGTTGCCGACTTGTTCATTCCAAGCGCTTAGTCCAGTGCTCTGCACATAGTAAGCACTCAATAAATACTATTGAATGAATGAATGAATGACTTGGGTTTTAATCCCAGCTCCACTCCATATATGCTGTGTGACCTTGGGCTAATCATATACCTTTTCTGGGCCTTAGTTACCTCATCTGTAAAATGGGGATTAGGAGCGTGAGCCCCATGTGGGACAGGGACTGTGTCCAACTTGATTAACTCAGAGAAGCAGCGTGGCTCAGTGGAAAGAGCCCAGGCTTGGGAGTCAGAGGTCATGGGTTCGAATCCTGGCTTTGCCGCTTTTCAGCTGTGTGACCGTGGGCAAGTCACTTAACTTCTCTGTGCCTCAGTCACCTCATCTGTAAAATGGGAATGAACTGTGAGCCTCATGTGAGACAACCTGATTACCCTGTATCTACCCCAGCGCTTAGAACAGTGCTCTGCACACAGTAAGCGCTTAACAAATACCAACATTATTATCTACCCCAGTGCTTAGAACAGTACTTGGCACACAGTAAGAGCCAAGTATAATATATAATATTATATAGTATTATTATCAATATTAATAATAATAATGATGATGATGTCCCAAATGACCCTGGGCCCGTGGAGAGGGCAAGTCTGGCCCTGGGACCAGAAACACTTACCTGTTGTCTAAGCCCCATGATCTTTTCTCCCACTGCATGATCCCATTCCTCATGCCCTCCTTCTTACCTGGAGATTCCCCCTCACCGCTTCACATCATCAGTCATCATCCAGTGGTATTTATTGAGCACTTACTGTGTGTGCAGAACACTGCACTTAATGCTTGGGAGAATACAATACAACAGAATTGATAGACATGTTCCCTGCCTGCAGTGAGCTTACAATCTAGAGGGGGAGGTAGACATTAATATGAATAAATAATTTACATTGTATAATTTATAGATTTGTTCACAAGTGCTGTGGAGCGAATGCCAAGTGACCAAAAGTCCCAGATCCAAGTGTATAGATGACCCGGAAGGGAGAGGGAGCTGGGAAATCAGGGCTTAACTGGGGAAGGCCTCTTCGCATCTGACAGAGTGCCATTCTTTCCACCTTCAGAGACCTTCTGACAGCATATCTCCTCTAGACTGATAGCTCATTGTGAGCAGGGAATGTGTCAACCAATTCTGTTGTATTGTCTCTTCCAAGTGCTTAATACAGTGCTATGCACACAGTAAGTGCTCAGTAAAGATCACTGATTGATTGACTGGTATCCTCCAGTAGGCTTGCCCTGACTAATTTCTCTTCCTCCATCTAGAATTCCCCCAATTCCCTCATCAGCACATTCATGACCCTGTCATTGTTCTTATCATTACTATTATTATTATCGTATTATCTTTATTACTACTACTATTGTATTTGTGTCAAGCACTGTTCAAAACACTAGGGTAGCTACCAGTAAATCAGGTTGGACATGGTCCCTGACTCACATGGGGCTCATAATAATAATAATAATGTTGGTATTTGTTAAGCGCTTACTATGTGCCAAGCACTGTTCTAAGCGCTGGGGTAGACATAGGGGAATCAGGTTGTCCCACATGGGGCTCACAGTCTTAATCCCCATTTTACAGATGAGGGAACTGAGGCACAGAGAAGTTAAGTGACTTGCCCACAGTCACACAGCCAACAAGTGGCAGAGCTGGGATTCGAACTCCTGAGCCCTGACTCCAAAGCCCATGCTCTTTCCACTGAGCCAGGCTCACATTCTAAGTAGGAGCCAGAACAGACACTGAATTCCCAATTTGCATATGAGGAAGTCGAAGCACAGAGAAGTGAAGTCATTTTTTTAAAAAGGTGTTTGTTAAGCGTTTGCGATGTGGCAGGCGCTGTTCTAAGCGCTGGGGTAGATACAAGGTCCGGCTGGACATAGCCCATGTCCCACATAGGGCTCACCGTCCTAATCCCCATTTAACAGATGAGGTAACCAAGACTCAGAGAAGTTAAGTGACTTGTCCAAGGTCATTCAGAAGAAAAGTGCTGGAGCACTGCTAGGACCCAAGTCCTTCTGACTCCCAGGCCTGTGGTCTATCATTTAGACCACACTGCTGCTCCAGCTATGGAAGCAAATGAGTTATCCAAGGCAGTGGGTGTAGAAGGAGAATAGAAGGTGACCCACTACTAAGCCTCAAGGGACCCCCACAGGTAGGGGTGGGAGGCAGGGGAAGAGCTTGAAGAAGAAACTGAAAATGAGTGACCAGAGAGATAGGAGGAGAACCAGCAGAGGACAGTGTCCATGAAGCCAAGGTTGGGTAATGTTTCTGGGAGAAAAGGGTGGTCCATTTATCCAGTTGTATTTATTAAGTGCTTACTGTGTGCAGAGTACTGTGCTAAGTACTTGGGAAAGTACAATGCAGCAATAAAGAGTGACAATACCTGCCCTCAACGAGCTCACAGTCTGGGGGCGGGCAGAGACAGATCAATACAAGTAAACAGGCATCAATATAAGTAAATAAAATTACAGATATATTCATAAGTACTACGGGGTGGGGAGAGGGGTAAAGAGCAGGGAGTGGGAGATGAGGAAAAGTCAGGGAAGACCTCTTGGAGGAGATGTGCCTTTAACAAGGCTTTGAAGTGGGGGAGAAGCATTGTCTGGCAGATTTGAAGAAGGAGTTCACAATGTCAAAGGCAGCTGGGAGTTTGAGGAGGATTAGGATGGAGTGGAAGCTGTTGGATTTGGCAAGAAGGAGATCATTGGTGACCTAAGAGAGGTAGGTTTCCTTGGAGTGAAGAGGATGAAAGTCAGACTGGCAGGAGTTGAGGGAGTTGGAGGGGAGGAAGTAATAATGTTGGTATTTGTTAAGCGTTTACCATGTGCAGATCACTGTTCTAAGCGCTGGGGTAGACACAGGGGAATCAGGTTGTGCCACGTGGGGCTCACAGTCTTAATCCCCATTTTACAGATGAGGGAACTGAGGCACAGAGAAGTTAAGTGACTTGCCCACAGTCACACAGCTGACAAGTGGTGGAGCCGAGATTTGAACCCATGACCTCTGACTCCCAGGCCCATGGACTTTGAAAGAGAGTAGAGTAATCATGCTGAATTGTACTTTCCAAGTGCTTAGTACAGTGCTGTACACACAGTAAGGGCTCAGTAAATACGATTGAATGAATGAATCTGCTTGATATGAAGGGGGAGGGAGTTCCAGGCCAGAGGTAGGATGTGGGTGAGGGCTCAACGAAGATATAGATGAGATTGAGCTACAGTGAGCAGGTTGGCATTGGAGGGGTGAAGTGTGTGTGCTGCGTTGTAGTGGGAGTGTAAGGTAGGAGAGGTAGAGCTACTCAGGTGTCTCAGAGCTGACCATAAGGAGATTTTGTTTGATGCTAAGGTGGATGGGTAAGCATTGGAGGAGTAGGGAGAAGTGGACTGAATGGTTTCATAGAAAAATGACCCGGGCAGTAGATTGAAATAGGGACTGAAGTGGGGAGAGACAGGAGGCAAGGAGGTCAGCGAGGAGGCCGATGCAGTAATCCAGGTGGGATAGGATGAGTGGTAGCAGTTTGGATGGACAGGAAAGAGCGGATTTTATCAGTGTTGTGAAGGTAGAACTGACAGGATTTGGTGACGGATGGAATGCGGGGATGGAATGAGTGATTGGCATGGCCTAATGAATAGCACATGAACTTGGGAGTCAGAAGGACCTGGGTTCTAATCCCGGCTCCACTATTTGATTAGACTGTAAGCCCATCAAAGGGCAGGGACTGTCTCTATCTGTGACCGATTTGTACATTCCAAGCGCTTAGTACAGTGTTCTGCACATAGTAAGCGCTCAATAAATACTATTGAATGAATGAATATTTGTCTGCCGTGTGACCTTGGGCAAGTCACTTCACTTCTCTGGGCCTCATTTTCCTCATCTGTAAAGTGGGGATTAAGACTGTGAGGCCCATGTGGGACATACTGTATCCAACCTGATTACCTTGTATCTCGCCCATCGTTTTGTACCATGCCTGGCATTTTGCCCCTTCCTACCTTACCTCGCAATTCTCCTACTACAACCCAGCCCACATACTTCTCTCCTCTAATGCTTACCTTCTCAGTGTACCTAGATCTCATCTATCTCACTGCCGACCTCTGGCCCACATCCTGCCTCTGGCCTGGAATGCTCTCCTTCCTCTTATCTGACAGACAATGACTCTCCCTGACTTCAAAGCCTTTTTGAAAGTACATCTCCTCCAGGAAGCCTTCCCTGACTAAGCCTTCCTTTCCCCTCTTTCTACTCCCTTCTGCGCCACCCTGACTTGCTACCTTTATTCGTCCCCACCCCCAGCCCCTCAGTACTTATGTAAGCATCTGTAATTGATTTTTTATGTTACTGTATGTCTCCCCTGCTATTTAATTAATTATGGTAATTGTTAAGCACTTATTATGCGCCAGGCACTGTACTGAGCACTGGGGTGGGTACGTGCAAATCGGGTAGGACACAGTCCTTGTCCCACCTAGGGCTCACAGTCTCAATCCCAGTTTTACAGATGAAGTAACTGAGGCACAGAGAAGTAAAGTGACTTGCCCAGGGTCAAAGAGCAGACAAGTGGTGAAGTCACAATTGCAACCCATGACCTCTAGATGTAAACTCGTTGTGGGAAGGGAATGTGTCTGTTTATTGTTGGATTGCACTTTCCCAAGTGCTCTGCACACAGTAAGCACTCAATAAGTACGATTGACTGACTAACTTAGTAAGCGCTTAACAAATACCATTAAAAAAAAGAGAGATGACTTGAGGAAAATGCAGGTAATGGATTTGTGGGAAAGAGAGGACAGTGGAGTTCATTCAGTCCAGTTCCCTGGACTGGGGAGTCTCTGGCCTGGGGAGTCTCTGGACTGGAAAGCCTCAGGACCATGTAGTCCCTATACTGGGGAACTCCTGGGTTGGGGGGTCTCTGGGCCATGGAGGCCTGGGACTAGGCAGTCTCTGGTCTAGGGAGCTCCTTGACAGGGGAGCCTCTGGACCATTGAGGCCTTGGACTGCGGAGCCCCTGCATTGTAAAGACTGTGGACCGGGGAACCAATGGACCATAGAAACCCTAGACTGCAGGGCCAAGAGGTAGGGCCAGGGAAGGATGGCCCAAAGGCAGGGGGTCCAGGGCCGGGGTCCTCCAGCTGCCCTGGTGGGATCTTTCTCCTTCCCTCCTGTTGGTGATTAGCTGAGGCGGTCATACAATTCCTTGGGAGACTGTAATAAAATAGAGTTGGTAGATAAGATCCCTCTCCACAAGAAGCTTACAGTCTAGTGCTAAGAGCTTAGTATAATGCTCTGCGTACAATAAGCATTCATTCATTCATTCATTCAATAGTATTGAGCGCTTACTATGTGCAGAGCACTGTACTAAGCACTTGGAATGTGCAAATGGGTAACAGATAGAGACAGTCCCTGCCCTTTGAAGGGCTTACAGTCTAATCAGTAATACTACTGATTGATTGATAGAGGGGGAGACAGACATTAAAATAAGTTACAGAGAGGGAAAATGAGGGTAACGATACAAATCTAAGTGCTGTGGGGCTAAGGGTGGGGTAACTAGTGACATCTTAATGAGTACAGGTTGCAATATAAAGGCAATGGGGGAAGACAGGGGAAATGAGGACACAGTATGGCCCTTTCTGCGGGCTGCCTTAACTGCTCACCCTTCCTCCCTCCTCCCCTCCGTCCCTCTCCAGCCCACCTCTCTGAGCCACGCTGGGGAAGCAGCATGACTCAGTGGAAAGAGCCTGGGCTTTGGAGTCAGAGGTCATGGGTTTGAATCCCGGCTCTGCCACTTGTCAGCTGTGTGACTGTGGGCAAGTCACTTAACTTCTCTGTGCCTCAGTTCCCTCATCTGTAAAATGGGGATTAACTGTGAGCCTCACGTAGGACAACCTGATTACCCTGTATGTACCCCAGCGCTTAGAACAGTGCTCTGCACATAGTAAGCGCTTAACAAATACCAACATTATTATTATTCATTCATTCAATTGTATTTATTGAACGCTTACTGTGTGCAGAGCACTGTACTAAGCGCTTGGAATGTACAGTTCGGCAACAGAGACAATCCCTGCCCAACAAAGGGCTCACAGTCTAAAACGGGGAGGCAGACAGCGAAACCAAACAAGTAGTCAGGCATCAATTCCATCAAGATAAATAGAATCATAGATATATGTACACATCATTAATAAAATAGAGTAATAAATAATATATACAAAGATACACAAATGCTGTGGGGAGGGGAGGGGGTTAGAGCAGAGGGAGGTGGTAGGGGGAATGGGGAGGGGAGGAGGAGCAGAGGGAAAGGGAAAGCTCAGTCTGGGAAGGCCTCCTGGAGGAGGTGAGCTCTTAGTAGGGCTTTGAAGAGGGGAAGAGAGTGAGTTTGGCAAATGTGAGGAGGGAGGGCATTCCAGGTCAGTGGTAGGACGTGGGTCAGGGGTCGACGGTGGGACAGGCGAAAATGAGGCACAATGAGGAGGTGAGCAGCAGAGGACGGAGTGTGCGGGGTGGTCTGTAGAAGGAGAGAAGGGAGGTGAGGTAGGAGGGGGCAAGGGGATGAAGAGCTTTGAAGCCAAGAGTGAGGAGTTTTTCTTTCATGTGAAGGTTGATAGGCAACCACTGGAGGTTTTCGAGGAGGGGAGTGACATGCCCAGAGTGTTTCTGTAGAAAAAATGAAGCAGAATGAAGTATAGACTGAAGCGGGGAGAGACAGGAGGATGGGAGATCAGAGGGGAGGCTGATGCAATAATCCAATCGGGATATTATGAGAGCTTGAACCAGCAAGGTAGCAGTTTGGTTGGAGAGGAAAGGGCGGATCTTGGCGATGTTGTGAAGGTGAGAGACCGGCAGGTTTTGGTGACGGATTGGATGTGTGGGGTGAATGAAAGAGCGGAGTCAATGTTGACACCAAGGTTGTGAACTTGTGAGACAGGAAGCATGGTAGTGCCATCCACAGTGACGAAGAAGTCAAGGAGAGGACAGAGTTTGGGAGGGAAAATAAGGAGCTCAGTCTTGGATATGTTGAGTTCTGGGTGGCGGACAGACATCCTGGTGGAGACGTCCTGGAGGCAGGAGGCCATACAAGCCTGGAGGAAGGGGGACAGAACAGAGGAGGAGATGTAGATTTGGGTGTCAAATCTGCTACTGTGATGGGAATGGCCTGTTGCTGGAGGGTCAGTTTTTGGAAGCAGTTTGTTTTAGTGGAAAGAATATGGGCTTGGTAATCAGAGGGTGTGGGTTCTAATCTTGGCTCCACCACTTATCAGCTGTGTGACTTTGGGCAAGTCACTTTACTTCTCTGTGCCTCAGTTACATCATCTGTAAAATGGGGATTAAGACTCTGAGCCCAATGTGGGACAACCTGTTTACCTTGTATCTACCCCAGTGCTTAAAACAGTGCTTGGCACATAGTAAGTGCTTAACAAATGCAATCATTATCATTATTATTATCATTAATAATTAGTCACCCTGACTTTGTCTCTATACCTGCCCTGCCCGGGTATAGCATCCATCCAATACTGGGGGGGTGGGAGGGGTTCTAAGCTTGAGCAGATACTGTCCATTCCGTGATCTGGGCAGTCATGAATGTTCTCCAAACCGTCTGGTGCCACAGGCACCTGCGGGTGTCCCAGTCGAGGTCAGAGCTGAGTTTATCCTCCAATCCTCGTGGCCCTCAGAGCTCCAGTACGGTGCCCTTTGCTGCCCAAAGACCAAAAGGGACCAGAACCCCAGCTTCCAGAGTCCCAAGGCCCTGGCCAACCCTGGGGCCAAATGGAAAAGGGCCTGAGTGCAATCCTGGGGGCACCAAAGGCAAACAAGGGGACCCCATGCCACTCTGGGGTTCTTTTTTAATCCCCCACAGTTGTTGTGAGCACCTCTCAGAGGTCAAAGTGTTGTGGGCCACCTCTTTCTCCGTCCACACCATCCACTGCCCAGGCTTATAATCAATCGATCAAAGGTATTTATTGAGTGTTTACTGTGTGCAGAGCACTGGACTATTATTATGATTACGATTATGGTATTTGTTAAACATTTACTGTGTGCCAAGCACTGTTCTAAGTTCTGGGGTTAGATACAAGATAATCAGGTTGTCCGACATGGAGCTTAAGGTCTTAATCCCCATTTTAGTGATGAGGTAACTGAATCACAGAGAAGTTAAGTGACTTGCCCAAGGTCACACAGCAGACAAGTGGTGGAGCCGAGATTAGAACCCACATCCTCTGACTCCTAAACCTGTGCTCTTGCCACTAGGCTGCCACTAGGCCATGGTGCTTGTCATGTGGAGAAATGTCAGGTGGAGGTTCCTCGCCCACTCCAGGGGCTAACTTTGGGCAGGTGGCTGAGCGGGCAATTGCCTGCGCTCTCCCCAGCCCCTACCAGCTCCATCATCTCCTTCTCCCTCTCCATAGGCCCATCAGGAAGATGGTGATCGGCATGGTCCTGGCAGCCCTGGCCTTCACGGTGGCAGCCGTCATCGAGATCCAAATGCACGTGAGTTTGGAGCAGGTACCCCCTGACGGGTCCCAAAGGGCAGGGCCTCAGGCAGGGGCTGGGGACTGCCCAGAGGAAGTGGGCAGTGCGGTCCTGCCTTTTTTGTGGGTGTGGTCCAGCGGGGGAGGCCAACCTGGAGACTGTGCCGAAGAGCAGGCACGCAAGTTGGCCAACTCGAGTACCACCCCCAACTGAGTGAGTAGGTGAGTGGTGTGAGGGCAGCAGACAGCAGGCAGCCCCTAGGGGAAGGATAGGGCTTAGGGGGCGACCGGACATACTGGGGGAGGTGGCCGATGTATGGCACTGGGGGTGGCCAGACGTGGGTGAGGGGTGCCGGATGGACGGTGGTGGGTGGCTGGTGGGACATCAGGATGTGCAGAGAGCATGTCACTGGGTGGGGGTGGTGGACATTGCTGCGGCGGGACTGGTGGGATGTTCCCAGGGGGAACTGGTGGGGCATCTCGGAGGGAGGGGGATCCGACATCACTGGGGGGCAGCTGGACATTGCTAGAGGGAAGGCTGGTGTTGCTTGGGATGGGGGGCGCTGGCAGGACATTGCTGTGGGGAGAAGGGGGGGGCAAGGCAGACGGCACTGAGGGGGCCGGCCAGATGGCGAGCCCAGGATGGGGAGGGTCTCAGAAGGGGTCCCTAGAGCTGAGTCAGTGAGAGAAAATGAGGCTAAAGCCAAAAGCTCTCCAAGCGCCAAATTCAAGTTAGACCCTCCTGCTGGGTGTTAAGCTGGGACGGCAGGTCCAGGCCTCTGATGGAGGTCCCCCCCCTCCCCGGGGGCCTGTGATGGACCTCCCTTTTCCCCCCTCCGACAGCCTCAAGACAGGGTTGTAGGCCCAGGGGCTCTGAGAGTCGTCTTCCCTTCCCCAGAGACTAGCCAACAGCTGACAACCTCTCTCTCCCCAGGAAGTCACTGAAATGACCCCCTTGGACTATAACAAAAGCTACCTGCAGATAATTAACCTGGCGAGGAATGAGGTGCAGGTGACAGTGCAGCAAGGAGAGAGAGATTTTCTGACCTCTGAGCCCATCGGGGCATTACAGGTTTGGGCAGAGGGACAGGCGGATGTGGCGGGCAGAGTCTGGAGGGGGACAGAAGGGCCCGGGAGGAAGGGGGTGGTCTGGGGAGTGGTCCAGTGGGGATTTTGGAGGAACTTGTCCCGCAGACAGTTGTGGCCCAGCCCAGACGGCGGGAAACCCACCGCCGGCCACTCTGAGCACGTGGCGGCCCCAGTGCAGTTCCGGGCAGGAACCCGCCCAGCAAATCAGGCGGCATTACGCAAACGCACGGGGGTGAAAGTGTCACTGGGTCCGCCTAGACCCACCCGGAGCCCCACTCTGACTTTCCGGGGTCATAGGGGCCCTCAGCTCGGGGGTCCCCAAGGCTCAAGGGTCTCCTTTGGACAGAAATCGTTTCACTACTACAAGCTGTATCTGGAAGGAAAGCACCAGAGTGTGCGCTTCGTGCTGAAGTCCCAAGGTGCCACCACCGAGAAGTACCACGACATCAAGAGGAGAAAGTGGTACAGCCTGGTCATTTACACAGCTGGCGCCAACATCTCCAACCTCCTGGTGAGGAATGGGCGCCCTCGGCTGGGGTCTTCCTCCAGAGCTCCTGGGGGCCCTCCAGGAGCGGGAAAACAGAGGGGTCGGTCCATCCATCTACCCATTAATAGTATTCATTGAGCACCTACTCTGTCCAGGGCACTGAACTGAGTGCTAGGGAGACAGTAGACATGATCCCTGACCTCAAGGAGCTTTTGGTTGAGGGGGGAGACAGGCGTTAAAATGATCACAGCTCTAGGGGAGAAATAGAGGGTAAATATAGGAGCGTAAGTGAACAGGTGGTTGGTATGCTGGGGTGAGGCAGATGTGCAGGACGGGAATAGGGAGAAAAGAGATCAGAGAGATGAGAAATCAATCAGGGAAGGTCTCCTGGAGGAGGCAGAACTTCAGAAGGGCTTTGAAGATGGGGAGAGCTGCAGCTAGCTACATATGGGAAGGAGGTGTGGGGGTTCCAGGCAGGAGGGATGGAAGGAGTGAGGGAGATGAAAACGAGTCTGTGTTAGTAGGTTGATTTGAGAGCAGGGAAGTATGCAAGATGGGGTGAAGCTGGAGAGGAGCAGGGAGAAGTAGGGGCTGGAGGGCAAGAGCTGATGAAGAGGCTTGAAGCTGATGGTGAGAAAGCACTCAACCAACACCCTGGACTGATTGATCCTCTCTCTGCTGCAGTTGGAGGAAATGAACGCTAAACCAGCCAATGGACTGGCAGCTGTGAGGTGCGACTGGGGGGCCCTGGCCCTTCTGGGTGAGGGGTGGAGCCCATCTCCCTACCTCTCTGCCCTGTGGGCCGCAGCCTCAGGGTCCCAACATGACTGCCAGGGGCCTCGGCCGGGCAGAGTTGGCTGACACCCTCCCCCTGGGTGGGCTGGGGCAGCTGGGGCCGGGAGGGGCAGCTGGGGTTAGGGGGGAGTACTGACACTGGCTCGGAGACAGGAGAGTGAGAGGAGCAGAATCTGTGTCCAAGATTGGCCCATCTCCGAGCCCCTCTGTCCCACTGCCAAGGACAAGGCGAGCCTGGTTCTCCCCTGCTCTGTCCATCATCCAACCATCCGTCTGCCGGTCTGGTCTACCCCCCTCTTTTCTGGTGGTCCATCCCTTCCTGTTCCTCCAACCAGGGTGGGGCAGGGGAAGGAGCTGGGGAAGAAAAGGCAGCAGGTGGTGGGAATCTTCCATTCCTAGAGAGGTCCCGGGAAGGGAGCCCAACAGCTTCCCCCATTGTCTTCCCCAGGGTTTCCCACTCCAAGAAAACCCTCCTCTCTGTCTACCCTAAATTCCTCCTGCTGCAGTTTCAGCCCCCTTCTTCTAGTTGTCAAGGCCACTGAGAGCAGCCCAGGAGATTGGGTTTTCCACCCGGGGACCCTTCAAAGACGTCACCCTAGGGGCCCCAGAAGGAGGGGGGGACAGGGAAATGGCAGTGAATGAGCCAGTACCTATTCCAGGTTCGTGAACACGCTGAAGAAGGACATCCACATCTTTCTGGGCAGCGGTGATGCTATTCGGATTGGCAAGAACTACAAGTTCTCCGACTACCAGACCATGGAGAGAGGAGAGTAAGGGACTTCCAGGGGCTGGGTCTACAGGGGAGGGGATGCTTGGGAGAGAAGTGCTAATTAGGTGCTTCGCAAAACAGAAGAACCCAGGGACTTGCCCCGCTCAGTGCTCGTCTACCCCCATCCATCCTGAGAGCCCTTGGTGGTCTTCCCTGCCAAGGACAGGGACCATCTTAAAGAGTCTGTCAGTCAATCAAACTTGCTTACTGACAGCCTCCTGTGTGCAGAGAAGACATTGTACTAAGCCCTATGCTCACTTGGTGCAGTCTCCTGGACTAGGTGCTTGTGAAGGACAGATTAACCAAGTGACACGTTCTAATCCAATAGATAAGAATACAAAATATTTAAAACTGGAAAGGTAAAAAATCAGTTAATAAAGCAGACACCCAAGTGCCTTGGGAGTAGATGAGTACCTCAACAGTCCAGTTGGCTGAGGGATTGATGGGGCTAAAGGAGCTGGGGGAGTCATCTGGGAAGACATCCTGGAGGAGATGGGATTTCAGGCAGGATTGGAAAGTGGGGGGAGCTGGAGTCTCTGATGGGAAGAAGGAGGGAGATCCAAGCCAAAAGAGCAGCATGAGTGGGGTTTGGAGGCAGGAGAATGGAGAATGAGGAACAGCTAAGGAGTTGGCTTGGGAGAAATGAATTGGGGTTGGGGGAAGGTGGGTTGGGGGAAGGTGGGGGAAGGGAGCAGAGTGGAGTAAAGAGAGGCCAGGGCAGTGGAAAGCCCTGAAGCCAATGGTGAATAGTAGTAATAGTATTTATTAAGTGCACACCGGGTGTCATGTAGCCATGAGGGTGTGGCAGTCTGACTGACCTGGCCCCACACCACCTGTTGTGTTGATATGAGGACATGGCTGTGGGTGTGGCAGGAAGGAAAGGAGATTGGCGGGGGAAGCATAGAGGAGAGAGCGGCACATTGGGAAGATGATCTGTGCGGAGGCAGCGCGGGGTCGAGATTGGACGGGAAGAAGCTGGAGGCACGGAGGTCGGCAGGGAGGCTGGCGAGATGGCCGATGCACTAATCTAGTTGCCAGACCCTGTAATAATTATGGTAGTTGGTAAGTGCTTTCTATGTGCCAGGCACTGTTCTAAGCACTGGGATAGATCTGAGATTATTGAGTTTGACGCAGTCCCTGTCCTATGTTGGGCTCACAGTCTCTATTGTCATTTTACAGTTGAGGGAACTGAGGCACACAGATGCTAAGTGACTTGTCCAAGGTTACACAGCAGACAAGTGGCGGAGCTGGGTTTAGAACCCAGGTCCTTCATTCAATCATATTTATTGTGTGCTTACTGTGTGCAGATCACTCTCCTAAGTGCTTGGAAAGTAAAATTTGGCAATAAGGAGAGACAGTCCCTGCCCACATCAGGCGTACAGTCTAGAAGGGGGAGACAGACATCAAAACAAGTGAACAGGCATTAATGTAAATAAATAGAATTACAGATATGTACATATATACACAAGTACTGTGGGGTGGGGAGAGGGAGCTAGAGCAAAGAGAGCAAGTCAGGGCGATGCGGAGGGGAGGGGGAGCTGAGGAAAAGGGGGGCTTAGTCTGGGAAGGCCTCTTGGAGGAGGTGAGCTATCAGCAGGGCTTTGAAGGGGGGAATTGTGATTGGTGGGTTTGAGAAGGGAAGGCATTCCAGGCCAGAGGTAGGACATGGGCCAGGGGTGAGACCCCTACTGAGAGCCCACCTCCTCCAAGAGGCCTTCCCAGACTGAGCTTCCCCTTTCCCCTCTGCTCCCTCTGCTCCCCCTCCGCCCTCTGCTCCCTCCCTCTTCCCCCCTTCACTTCCCCTCAGCTAAGCCCCCTTTCCCTCTGCTCTTCCCCCTCTCCCTTCCCCTCCCCTCAGCACTGTGCTCATTTGTATATATTTTTATTACCTTATTTATTTGGTTAAAGAGGTGTACATCCTCTTGATTCTATTTATCGTGATTATGTTGTCTTGTTTTTGTCCATCTGTCTCCCCCAATTAGACTGTAAGCCCATCATTGGGCAGGGATGATCTCTATCTGTTGCCGAATTGTATATTCCAAGCGCTTAGTACAGTGCTCTGCACATAGTAAGCGCTCAATAAATACTACTGAATGAATGAATGAATGAAACAGGCGAGAACTAGGTGCAGTGAGAAGATTAGCATCAAAGGAATGGAATGTGCGGGCTGAGATGTAGAGGAGAGAAGGGAGATGAGGTAGAACTGGAGAGGGAGACGTGGAGGTTGTCCACACAGAGACAGACGGCAGCTCAAGTCGTGGGAAGGAGGGCGCCAGGGGAGAGGCAAGAGTGGCGATGCTGGAAGGTTGTACATCCTGAGCAGTGAACGCATTTGCCAACACTGTTGTATTGTCCTCTCCCAACCACTTAGTACAGTGCTCTGCATGCCATAAGTGCTCAATAAATACAACTGATTGATTGATCGATTGAGAGGCAACTGGATAATGTAGGGGAGATATTCCTGCTCTCCCTGTCTCTTAAACCCTGGGTGTGTCAGGGACTGTGTCTGATATGATTATCTTGTCTCTACCCCAGGGTTTATTAGCATTAATAATTGTTATTATTATATTATTGGTTAAAGGCTTATTATGTTTAACTGTGCCACATCTTCTGGGTGACCTTGGGCAAATCAATTAACTTCTCTGGGCCTCAGTTCCCTCATCTGTAAAATGAGGATTTAGACTGTGAACCCCATGTGGGACAGGGCCTGTGTCCAACCTGATGAGCTGGTATCTTCCCCAGCGCTTAGTATAGTGTCTGGCACATAATAAGTGCTAAAAAAATACCGTAAAAAAACAGGTGCCAAGCATTGCATCAAGTGCTGGAATAGATAGGAAAAAAAGCAGGTTGGACCCACTCTGTGGCCCACGGGAGCTCACAGCTTAAAGAGGCAGAGGATTTGACTCCTATTTTACAGATGAGGAAACTGAGAGTCAGAGAAGTGAAGTGACTTGCAGAGCCAGGGTGAGAACCCAGGTCCTCTGACTCCCAGACCTGGGCTCTTCCCACTAGGCCTCGCTGCAGTGCTGGCATAAACTGCTTAATAAATCCTATCATTAACAAACACACTGTACTATTGACTTGCTTTTTCACTTATTCAGCTTTCCAAACACTTCTTCCCTCTGTCTGTAAATTACTTTTTTTTTATGGTATTCGTTAAGTGTTTACTGTGTGTCTTTAGAGACTGTCTCCCTGCTAGTCTGTAATCTCCCCGAGGTCAAAGATCATGTCTGTGGTAAGCTCCATCCATCAGTCAAACAATGACATTTATTGAGCACTTAACTCTGGGCAGAACATTGGACTAAGCGCTTGGGAGAGTTCAGTACAACAGAGTTGGTAGACATGTTCCCTGCTGGCAGGGAGCTTACAGTGTACCGGGGGAGATAGACATTAAAATAATTTATGAATAGGGGAATAGTAGCAAAGGAGAATATTTACACATTTACTTTCCCCAGTACTCAGGATGGCACTCTGCATACACAAGACCAGAAGTCCCTTGAGGGCAGTGAACATGTGTACTAGTTCTTTTGTCCTCTCCCAAGCGCTCAGGACAGCACCGATGCTTGGAAAACACAACTGATGGGTCGATTGCTGAAATTAGAGTAGTTTGAGGAGGGCAGGGATGGTGAGCCTGAGAGAAAGGAGGAAGGGCCCGAGTAAGGGACTGCCTTTTCTCTCCACCTCCCCCTCTCGCCCCCCCGGCCCCCTCTTCCCATCCCTGTTGTCTAGGTACAAGCAGGTGAGGTGCAAGACTTGGGTTGGGGCTTGCACGATGGACTTGGGCCTGCTCGACTTTGGCGCCGTCTACACTGTGTTCATTCTGTGGGTGAGCAGTAGCCCCTACCTTCCCTGCTGCACCCCCACCCCTTCCCTTCCCTCCCCACCACTCCCCTCCCCGCTCCCCTGTCGTACCCCTCCACTCCCTGCTGCACCGCGCCCCTCCGCAACCCTCCTCACAGTGCCTCTCTCCATGCTGCTCCCCTCCCCACCATGCTTCTCCCCTCCTGCCATAACCACAGCCACCCTCACAGCAACACGACACATGGTGCGGGCTGGATAGGCTACACACAAAGAACACACACACAAACATACACCCAGCTGTTTTTGGTATGGGAAGGACAGGCCATTGACAGAGAAATTCCTCCATGAGCCTGTGTGGTTGACAAGGCCAATACAGGCCCACAGGCACAGCCACTTTGGCCTCACAAAAAGGCCATACCCTGTTGTGTCGTTGAGCTGAGTATTATCTCTTGCTGTGTTGTTGTGGTTAATGTGCCCCCTGCCCACAGGAACACAGTGTCCTCGGTGTAGGTCTGGCCAGCTACACATACATATACACACCCCGGGGCAGCCATTGGGCAGTGAGCTTCCCAGTCCCTGAGTGGCATAGCTGGGGAAGGTCGGAGAGGAGAGGCTTCGTTCCAGGAAAAACCTGCTCCACAACTGCTAGCCTATGAAACGTAAGGTGAGGTGGTGTCGGACAGGACAGATGTACTGTCTGGAATGAGGGGCCAGGATGGCCAGTGGAGGTTAATCACGAATGCATGTATGGCTGTAGAGGTAGAGGCAGGATTCACATAGCTTGGCCCTCAGTTTCCTCATCTGTAAAATGGGGATTAAATACTCATTCTCTTTCCCTCCCCTTTCAAGTGTGAGCCCTGTGAGGGTCAGGGACCGTGTCTGATCAGATTGTATTGTATTTACCCCAGCGTTTAATGCAGGGCTTTGCACAGAAAGAGTGCTTAACAAGTACCACAACTGTTATGATTGTAATCACTGTTATTACATAGTGCACAAAAAAGTATGTCCCTTGCTGTGTTGTTATGTTTAATGTTTGCAGCACCTGGCACTGCTTTCTGTTTTGCCTTTTTGCCTCTCATTTCTTGCGAAGCTTTTGCTCAAAAAGAACTGCTCCTTTCTTGAGGGCAGTGCTCCATGCAAGTCTGTCCCCAGCTATTGTCTCCCAGTTTTCAGCTGTGTCACAGCCTTACCTGATGCTTGCTTTTACTGCATCCTTATAATGCTTCCTCTGCCCCCATCAAGTTTTCAATTTCCCAATCTCCGCTCCCCATCCAGCAGCTGTTGGGGTCTCCCGCTGGTCCTTGTTCTCCTCCCACGTCCCGCCCGCTCTAGTCGTGTTGAGGTAAGTGCAACTTTGACACGGGGAGACTGACGACGTTCCCCCTCTTGGCCATCCGTGATCTCACCTTGTCATCTGATACTGAGCCTGGCTCCACCGGAGACACTGATGGAAGTGACCGAAAAGCTGGACGTTGGCATCTGTGTGGGGCCGGGTCTCAGAGTTGTAGAGAAGGGTGGGCAGCTCGAGGGATCTTAAGTCTAGCTTGGGGGCCTCAAACCCTGCTGCCACTTCATCTTGTCTGACAGTCTCCCCAGTGATGTTCCAACCTTATATGGATACATTTTTTTATATATTATGATGTTTGGTAAGCCCTTCTATGCACCAACCAGTGTCCTATGCCCTGGAGTAGATACAAATCAATCAGTTCAGACATAATTCCTATCACACATGGGGTTCACAGTCTAAGTAGGAGAGAGAACAGGTGTTTAATCCCCATTTTAGAGTTGAGGAAACTGAGGCACAGAGGTCTTCTTGATTCAGCTTTCAAGTTCCAGGTACATCATTATGTTGTCTGTCAGTGTGCAGCCTAGGAAGCAGAACTCTCACAGTTCTGGGCTGAGTTGCCGATGTAGATTTTAGGTCATGTGTTTGTCTGCCCCGGTGCTGATAGATCCAGTCCGTCATTGTTTTTAGTCTTAGTGTCATCCCCTGGAGCCCGCAGATTGGGTGAAAAAAGCAGTTTACCATCATTTGCATGTATTCAGGGCTATAGTCCTCCTGGCTGCAGCCAGCCACATTCAAACATTCTTGAGCGGCCACTTCCAGGACTGGGGATGATGCTCAGAGTCTGTAGAGTTGGAAGAATTTCCCAGCAGAGTGGAAGGAAGCGCATTATCACCCCTTCCCCCAGCTCTCATGTGGCATCCCCAGCTGGAGAACACTGGGACAGGCCCAGGCCCGCACCATGTCTCTGCACCACATCCCTGCTCCACAATCCATGTCAGCAAAAGGGAACGGAACAGGCAGGGCGCCCTTGGCCCCTGCCCAGCCAGCTGTGCCACCCTGAAGCTGCCTCAGAACCTCGTGGGACTTTGCTAAGTAATTTCCAGAGCTCAGATGAACTGATGGTATCTAAGGCGTTGGGGAGGCCTTTGAAAACTGAACGCTTACACTTCTCCTGAGTCAGCCGGGAAACCAGGATCATGTGACCGCTGGGTGGCAATTGTGGTCCTGGGAGCATCCAATCGACAGTCTTCAGTAGCCAATCTAGGAGGACAGTGGACTGCCCACCTCCCCCTGCCTCCAGGACACCTCACCCCGACATAACCAAGTTCAAAACGGACTTCCTTGTCCTCCCTCCAAACTCTCCACACCCTAACTATCCCACTGCAACTAATAATGATAATTATCATACTTAAGTGCTTATTATGTGCCAAGCACTGTTCTAAGCACTGGAGTTGCTACAGGTTAATCAGATTGGATTTATTCCCTGTCCCACGTGGAGCTCATCATCTAAGTAGGAGGCATTTGGATTTAATCCCCATTTTACAGATGAGGTAACTGAAACCCAGAGAAGTAATGTGACGACCAAGGTCCCACTGCAGACAGGTAGCAGAGGTGGGTTTAGTACCCAGGTCCTCTGACTCGCAGGCCCATATTCTTTCCACTAGGCCACACTTCTTCTCTAATGACAAAGATAATAATGACAATGATCTGAGCACACAGCCATCACTCCCTCCCTGCTCCCGCCACGGCCCTGGAAAGGATCAGGATACCCCTGACTGGCCCCGACCAGGCTGCCATCAGGGAAGCAGTGAAGGTTGAAAGGCCAAGGAGCAGAACAAGATCAACATCTGAAAGAAGAAAAGAAAAAAAGAAAAGCAGGAAGAAAGAAAAAGGCTGCTAATCCAAAAAACAGGCAAGAGGAAGCCACATCCAAGTATGGAACCAGTGTTTTGGATCCGGGCTCTGAGAAGGAAGATCTAGATCAGGCCAGGAAAACTGTGGGAGCCATCATATAGGACCCCTGTCCTTCTTCTGCCCCTTTTCATTGGGCCCAAACTACTGCTCCTGCCCCATCATCTCTTTGTCTCTGATATTATG
The DNA here is from genome assembly GCF_004115215.2 of Ornithorhynchus anatinus. Lineage (NCBI taxonomy): Eukaryota > Metazoa > Chordata > Mammalia > Monotremata > Ornithorhynchidae > Ornithorhynchus > Ornithorhynchus anatinus. The sequence goes on along the minus strand of NC_041728.1, from coordinate 186,038,106 downwards.
TGAATTATCAAAGAGAAGCAGTGCAGGCTGGAGGATAGAGCCCAGGCCTAGGATTCAGACAAGCTGGGTTCTAATCCCGGCTCTGCCACTTCTCTGCTGGGTGACCTTGCGCAAGCTGTTTCACTTCATCTGTAAAATGGGAATTAAAACCATGGGTCCAACCTGACTAGTTTATATTTACCCCAGTGCTTAGTGCAATGCTGGGCATGTAGTAAATGCTGAACAAATACCAGAAAAAAGAAAATCCTATTATTCTCGGTCCTCCAACAAAATACAGATGCAAGAACACACACCCACAGATATTTATCAATATCACCAGCAGCCTTTATATACCTCTCTTCAGATAAAGATAACTCAGCTGGAATGTTGATCAGCTGCTCCCAAAATGGGGACCACAAACAGCAGAACCAGTGCCGCCCACCTTCCCGCTCAACTGCCCTCCAGGATCCGGAGAACCCGCTCTCGACCCACTGCTGCCAAGAAGCTTCCATTCCTCCAGCTCCCTGCTCCCCACTCCTGACTCCCACCCTGCCTGCAGCCCGGCTGGAGCCACCAGTGGGGAACACGGAGCAGAGGTGGCTGCTGAACCTCCTGCCCTGCTGACAGAGGCCCCGTCTTTGTGTGTGCCAGCAGCTGCCTGTTTACTCCTGAACTTTGGCTCCCAGGACCCCAGGGGCCTTTAATCACCTCAAGCACCTCAGAGGATGGTCAGCGGAACCACCTGCATAAGCTGCTGACCACCTCTCCTATAACTGTAAACTTCTTTGGCCCCACCAAGGCCCCCTCTAATCAGTCCTTCCCTCCCAACAACACCCCCATCTCCCTCCATCAAGCCCCAGCCCACCCCTTGTGCCATCCCCTCCCCCAGTGCTCCCCACTACAGCCTCAGTTTAGCACCCTGCTCCATTCTGGGGAAGCTTCCCTTCATCCTTAATTTGTTCCTGATCCAATCTCTGTTCCTCCTCGCCATCACTGAAACCTGGCTCTCCCTAGATGACATGGTCTCTCCTGCCACTCTCTCTAGAGGCAGTCTCATCTTCTCCCACTCCCCCAGACTCATTGGGAAGGGGGGGGGGGAGTGGGCTTCCTTCTCACTCCCCAATTCCTCCCCAGCCCCAACCCTCTCTTTCCCTTTCTTTGAAGCCCACATCATCTGCCTCAACCACCCACTCCAGTTATGAGTCATGATCAACTACCATGGCCCAGGGCCCCACTTCTAACTTTCTGAACCATTTCCCCTTCCTCCCATTCCTTCTCTCTTTCTCCATCCCTACACTGATCCTGGGGGTCTTCAACATCCATGTGTAAGTTCCTGACGACCCTTCCACTTCCCACTTCCTCTCACTCCTCAACTCCACTCACCTTCTGTTCCACCCCACCTCAGTCACCAAGTTGGACACACACTCGATCTCACCACCTCTAGTCACTGTACAATCTCTATCCTTACTACTTAGTACAGTGCCTTGCACAGAGTAGGTGCTCAATAAATGCTATTGAATGAATGAATACCCTCACCAACTCTGAAATCCCTCTATCTGACCACAGCCTCCTCACCTGCCTTCTATTGCACACATCCCCTGTCTGCAAATCTGTCCTGTTCTCCCAGAGAGACCTCTGTTCTTTTGACCCCACCCTATTTTCTCAAGTCATTATGCTCCATATAATGATAATAATAATAGTACTTGTTAAGTGCTTACTATATGCCAAGCACTGTTCTAAGCACTGGGGGAGATACAAGTTAATCAGTTTGGACGCAGTGCCTGTCCCACATAATTTTGTTAAATGCTTACTATGTGCAGAGCACTGTTCTAAGCGCTGGGGTAGATACAGGGTAATCAGGTTGTCCCACATGAGGCTCACAGTTAATCCCCATTTTACAGGTGAGGTAACTGAGGCACAGAGAAATGAAGTGAGTTGCCTACAGTCACACAGCTGACAAGTGGCAGAGCCCGGATTTGAACCTATGACCTCTGACTCTCAAGCCGGGCTCTTTCCACTGAGTCACACTGATGGGACACACACTCATCCCCATTGAACAGATGAGGTAACTGAGGCACAGAGAAGTTAAGAGGCTTGACCTAGGTCACACAACAGACATGTGAGGAAGCCAGGATTAGAACCCTGGTCCTTCTTTCTCCCAGGTCCATGATCTATCCACTAAATCACACTCCTCAAATATGGAGACCAGCGGGTCTCCATCGATCTCGTACCAATAGCCCACGGCCCTGGATCACCTCTACAGTCCGCTTCCTTCACCCTGTGCAAAAGCCTGCTCACCTCTCTACTCTCCTACTACATCCCAGCCCACAAACTTCACTCCTCTAGTGTTAACCTTCTCACTGTACCACGTTCTCATCTAACTCACTGCTGACCTCTCGCCCACATCCTGCCTCTGGCCTGGAATGCTCTCGCTCTTCGTAGCCAACATATAATTAATTCCATCCCCCCACACCTTCAAGGCTTTATTGAAGACACTTCTCTTCCAAGAGGCCTTCTCTGACTAAGCCCTCCTTTCCTCTTCTTGTACTCCCTTCTTCATCACCCAAACTTGCTCCCTTTATTCGTCCCCATCCCAGCATATCTGTGATTTATTTATTTCTATTAATGTCTGTCTCCCACTCTAGACTGTAAGCTCATTGTGGGCAGAGAATTTACCTGTTTATTGTTGCATTGTACTTTCCCAAGAGCTTTAGTACTATGCTCTGCACAGTTCGCTCCCAAGTTTTCAACTACCACCTCCATGTGGATGATACCCAAATCTCCATCTCCAGCCCTAATCTCTCACCATCTCTGCAGTCTCGCAGTTCCTCCTGCCTTCAAGACATTTCTACTTGGATGTCCTCCCATCACCTCAAACTTAACATGCCCAAAACAGAACCCCTTATCTTCTTTCCCAAACCTTGTCCTCCCCCTCACTTTCCCATCACAATAGGTGGCACCACCATCCTTCCTGTCTCACAAGCCTGTAACCTTGGCGTTATCCTTGACTCCTCTCTCTCATTCAATCCATCATTAAATCCTGTTGGTCCCACTTCAAAACATCACTAAAATTCGCCCTTTCCTCTTCATCCAAACTGCTACCATGTCAATGCAATCACGCATCCCTATCCTTCCTGGATTACTGCATCAACCTCCTTGCTCACCTCCCAGCCTCCTGTCTCTCCCCACTCTAGTCCATATGTCACTCAGCTGCCCGGATCTACTAAAACGTTCAGGACGTGTCTTCCCACTCCTCGGAAAACTCCAGTGGTTGCCCATCCACCTCTGCATCAAACAAAAACTCCTCACCATTGGCTCTAAAGCCCTCCACCGCCTTTCCCCCTCCTACTTCACCTCACTACTCTCCTACAAGCCAGCCTGCTCACTTTGCTCCTCTAGTGCTAACCTTCTCACTGTGCCTCAATCTCTCCTTTCTCACCACTGACCCCTAGATCATGTTCTGCCTCTGGGCTGGAACGCTCTCCCTCCTCAAATCCAACAGATTTACTCTCCCCCATTTCAAAGCCTTATTGACAATACATCTCTAAGAGGCCTTTCCAGACTAAGTCCCCCGTTTCCTCTTCTCCTACTCTCTTCTGCATCACTCTGGCTTGCCCTATCCCAGGCCCACAGCACTTATATATGTATCTATAATTTATTTATTTGTCTCCCCTCTTCTAGACTGTATGCTTGTTGTGGACAGGGAAAGTGCCTGTTTACTGTTGTACTCTCCCAAGAGCTTAGTACAATGCTCTGCACACAGTAAATGCTCGATAAATATGATTGAATGAACAGTGAGTTCTCAATATGATTGAACTGAATGAATAAATAATGAAAGAAAGAAACAATGAATGAATGAATGAATGAATGAACAAGCCGTGGAGTGCTGCTGGCGGAATTTCTGATATCAGGCTGACCTCAGCCATCTTAAAGACATCCTTACCTGCTTTAACTCTGACTTCTCCTCCATGTGGCTACATTATTTCTTCATCCTTATCTACTTCCAAACCCACTGCCCCTGCCTGGTGTTTCAGAATTTAACTACCTCCTCGACCCCCTGTGCTTCTGCTCTCCCCATCACGTGCCCCTAATAATCTGGTCACATACTTTATTGATAAAATTGAAACTATCAAGCATGATCTCCCTAAAATATCCGTTGCTTCTCTACATTCCCTCCCTCCTCCTACTCTTCCTTCGACTCTCCCATCTTTCCCAGGAGTATCTCAAGAGATCTCCTGCCTTCTCTCAAAACCTTCCCCTCCACCTGCAACTCCCATTCCACCCTTGTTTACCTTATCAAAACATTTGGCCTCTCCCTTCTTCCCTCCCTGACAGCCATTTCAACTCTTCACTCTCCAAAGTCTTCTTTCCCACTGTTTTCAAACATGTACCGTCTCCCTTAACCTAAAAAACCTCTTCTTTGACCCCACAGCTCCCTCTAGTTATTGCCCCATTTGCCTCCTACCTTTTCTCTCCAAACTCCTTGAGTGAGTTGTCTACACCCACTGCCTCCACTTCATTCATTCATTCAATTGTATTTATTGAGCGCTTACTGTGTGCAGAGCACTGTCCTAAGTGCTTGGGAGAGTACAATACAACAATAAACAGTCACATTTCCTGCCCACAATGAGCTTACGGTCTAGAGTAGCCTTATTCTCCTCCAATTCTCTCCCAGATCCCCTCCAATCTGGCTTCTGCCTCCTCCGTAGAAGCTGCCATCTCTAAGATCACCAAGGACCTTCTTCTTGTCAAATCCAATGGTCTCTACTCCATCTTAATCTTCCTCAACCTCTCAGCTGCCTTCGAAACTGTCAACCAACCCCTTCTCTTGGAAAAATTATCCTACCCCGATTTCACTGACACTGTTCTTTCCTGGTTCTTTTCCTATCTCTCTGGGCACTCATTCTCACTCTCTTTCACGGGCTCCTCCTCTGCCTCCCACCCCCTAACTATGAGTGCCCCTCAAGACTCAGTTCTGGGTCCCCTTCTATTCTCCATCTAGACCCATTTATTTGGAGAATACATTTGCACTCAGGACTTCAAATACCATCTCTACAAGGCTGATTCCCAAATCTACCATTCCAGCCCTGACCTCTTTCTTTCTCTGTAGTTTCCTCCTGTTTTGAGGACATCCCTACTTGGATGTCCCACCAACACCTCAAACCGAATGTTTGAATGTCCTAAATGTTTGGTTCAGGTCAGGAGGCAGCTGTGGCTGGGACCAGCATGTCTCTGCCTGCCCTCCAAGCCCCCCCATCTGGCTTGAACCCCATCACTGGGGGGACATGCAGGTCCACAGGACAAGCCATTAGAGTATTGCTTGGAAAACCAGAAGCGGGCTGTGTCCACGAGCAGAAGGACTCAATGTGCCCTCGTGGCAGCACTCTGGGTCTGCCCAAGTGGAGACCAGGCGGACTGGGATTTGGGAGTGGAAGAGTTGAGGTTTGAGAAGAGCAGTGTGGTACTGGGGCCCAGTCCTCAAAGATCACCATGTTGGGACTGGGGAAAGGAATCCCGAGAAATAGTGTGATCACAGAGCCAGAGATGGTTACCCCCCGTGCTGGTCTCCCTCCACCCACAGATGAGACCCTTAGTCAGAAGGTCACACAATCTAATCCTGTCTCTGCCTCTTGTCTTCTGTGTAACCTTGGGCAAGTCCATTCACTTCTCTGGGCCTCAGTTACCTCATCTATAAAATGGGGATTGAGGCTATGAGCCCCACAAGGGAAAGAGACTGTTTCTAATGTATTTGACCTGAATCCACCCCAGCGGTTAATACAGAGCCTGGCACATATTAAACACTTAACAAATACCATTATCATTATTATTATAACTCCCAGAGAATAGGGAAAACCACCTGGCCTGGTCTAGCTGTTTAACAAAGACTCCTTCCTGCCTGTCTTCTCACTCCCTGGCCACCCTCTTCCCCTGTACTCCTGACACCTCCCTCAGTCCCCTTTTCTCCCCGCTGCCCATCATGCCCCAGCACTTCCACCACCTCCCTCTCTCCCCTTACTGGCCATCATCCTCATGTGTTCCTCCCAACACCTCCCTCTGTCTCCCTGACTTCTACCACCAGTCTTCTCCCTATGTCCCTGATACCTCCCTCTTTCCCCCCATCCACTGTCACACCATCAGGTCTGAGCTCCCCCAAATCACCCCGCCCCCTCCTCTGTCCCCTTTCCTCTCAGTCCTCTTTTCAACTTTCCCATACTTCCCAGCAATATCTTCGGAGGAGATCTCCTGCCTCTTCTCAAGTGTCACCCCCTCCACTTGCACATTGGACCCCATTCTTTTTCACCTTATAAAAACTCTTGCCCCTTCCCTCCTTCTTCCTTAACTACCATCTTCAACTGCTCACTCTCCAGTGGCTTCTTCCCCACTGCCTTCAAACATGCCCATGTCTCCCTCCACCCCAAAAAACCCTCCCTTGACCCCTCAGCCCACTCCAGTTATCACCCCATTTCCCTCCTACCCTTCTTTTCCAAACTCCTTGAGCGAGTCTACAGTCTGCCTCAAATTAGTCTCCTCAAACTCTCTCCTGGACCCCCTCCAATCTGGCTTCTGACCCCTCCACTCCACTGAACACCCCCCCCAAAGATCACCAATAACCTTTGACCTCTCAGCTGCCTTTGACACTGTGGACCATTCCCTTCTCCTCAATATGTTATCTAACCTAGTCTTCACTGACTTCGTCCTCTCCTGGTTCTCCTCTTAACTCTCTGGCCGCTCATTCTCAGTCTCCTTTTCAGGCTCCTCCTCCCCCTCCGACCCCCTAACTGTAGGAGTCCCTCAAGATTCATTCTATTCTCCATCTACACTCACTCCCTGGGAGAAATCATTTGCTCCCAAGACTTCAACTATCATCTCTGTGCATATGACACCCAAATCTACATCTCCTCCCTGTTCTCTCTCCCTCCCTCGCATCTCCTCCTGCCTTTTGGACATCTCTACTTGGATGTCCTTCCACCACCAAAAACTCGATATGTCCAAGATAGAGCTCCTTATCTTGCCTCCCAAACCCTGTCTTCTTCCGAACTTTCCGGTCACCATGAATGGCACAACCATCCTTTCCTTCTCAGAAGCCTGTAACATTGGAGTCATCCTTGACTCTACTCTCTTATTCACCCCACATATACAATCCATCACCAAATCTTGCCAGTCTCACCTTCACAACATCGCTGAGATCCACCCTTTCCTCTTCATCCAAACCACTACCAAGTTAGTACAGTCACTCATCCTACCGTGACTGGATTACTGCATCAGCCTCCTTTCTGACCTCCCAACCTCCTGCCTCTCTCCACTTCAGTCCATACTTCACTCTGCTGCCTGGATTATGTTTCTACAGAAATGTTCAGGACATGTCAACCCCCTCCCCAAAAATCCCCAGTGGTTGCCTATCAACCTCCGTATCGAACAGAAACTCCTCACTATTGGCCTCAAAGCTGTCAATCACCTTGCCCCTTTTTACCTCACCTCTCTTCTCTCCTTCTACATCCCAGCCTACACACTCATCTTCTCTGGCGCTAACCTCCTCACTGTGCCTCAATCTCACCTGTCTCACCTTCGGCCCCTGGCTCAAGTCCTACCTCTGGCCTGGAACGTCCTCCCTCCTAAAATCCACCAATCACTCTCCCCCCTCATCAAAGCCCTACTGAAGGTGCACCTCCTCCAAGAGGCCTTCCCAGATTTAGCCCCCTTTTCCTCAGCCGCACCTCCCTTCCGCATCACCTCGACTCGCTCTCTTTGCTCTCCCTCCCCACCCTAGCACCTTTGTGTGTGTGTGTGTGTATATATATATACTATTTATTTATAATAGACTATATTGTCCTCCTTGTCTCTCCACCCCTCCCGTGCTCTCAGGGAAAGGGGCAGTGGAGCCTTGTCCTCGGGTGGCCTCCAGAAGAGTGAAAGGTGAAGCAGTGTCTGGGGCTGCCCAACCTCTTATTCATTCATTCATTCAACTATATTTATTGAATGCTTACTGTGTGCACAGCACTGTACTAAATGCTTGGGAGAGTATAATGTAACAATAAACACACATTCCCTGCCCACAGTGAGCTTACAGTCTAGAGGGGGACTGTCTGAAGCTCTGTGTGTCCTCTCAAAACTCCTTGAGAGCAGGGATTGTCTCTGTTGTACTGGACTGTTACCTTCTCTGTAAAATGGGGATTGAGACTGTGAGCCCCGTGTGGAACAGGGACTGTGTTCAACCTGATTTGCTTGTATCCACCTCAGTGCTTAGTAGAGTGCCTGACATATAATAAGTGCTAAACAAATATAGTAATAATAATAAGCACTCAGTACAGTGCTCTGGACACAGTAAGTTTTCAGTAAATGCCATTGGTGGCTAGAATGGGTGAATGGATGGATGGATAATAATAATAATGTTGGTATTTGTTAAGTTCTTACTATGTGCAGAGCACTGTTCTAAGCACTGGGGTAGATACAGGTTAATCCGGTTGTCCCATGTGAGGCTCATAGTCTTAATCTCCATTTGACAGATGAGGGAACTGAGGTATAGAGAAGTTAAGTGACTTGCCCACCGTCACACAGCTGACAAGTGGCAGAGCTGGGATGGATGGATAGAGAAGCAGTGTGGTTCAGTGGAAAGAGCACGGGCTTGGGAGTCAGAGGTCATGGAGTAATCCCGGCTCCACCTGGACACACATGGCCCCACATGGGACAACCTGATTACCTTGTATCCTCCCTACAGCACTTAAAACAGTGCTTGGCACATAGTAAGTGCTTAACAAATACCATCATTACTATTATTATTATTATAGCTGGACAGATGGATGTCTGCATTTGTTCCCCCACAGGGTTCCAGAAGCATCCTTCGGGTCTGGAAAATCAACACCATACCCCCCAACCACTTGTCCATCCTGTGGCAGGTGCCGCAATACGTGCTCATCACTGCTGGCGAGGTCATGTTCTCTGTCACTAGCTTTGACTTCTCCTACGCTGAGGTGGGCAGACAGGCAGGTGGACGGGCGGGGGGGCGGCAGGCGGCCTGGGGGTGGGGGGGCTCTGGGGACTGCAAGTATACCGTCAATTGGTCAGTGGTATTTATTGAGCATTTACTCCATGCAGAGCAATGTACTGAGCACTTGGGAAAGGACAATAGAGTCAACAGGCATGATCTCTGCCCTCAAGGATCTTACAGTCTTACTATGTGCAGAGCACTGTGCTGAGCTCTAGGGAGAGTCCAGTAATTAGTAGGTACATTCCCTGCCCTCAAGGAACTTACAGTTGCTGTGTGCTGAGTGCTGTACTGAGCATCCAATTGATCAATCATATTTATTGAGCACTTACTGTGTGCAAAGCACTGTTCTGAGTGTTTGGGAGAGGACAATAGATTTAATAGACATGATCCCTGCCCTCAAAGAGTTAAGTCTACTGTGTGCAGAGCATTGTACTAAGTGCTGGGAAATAATATATCGGGGGTGGTGATGTTGGGGGTGGGAGGCTGCTCTTTGCCCTGGGATGGGGCTGAGTGGGGCAGGCTCCTTAGGGCACCTGGGCTGTGGCACATTGGCCCCCCAGGGGAGAGCAGGGTGATTCTGAACATCCCAGTGGTGACCTGAGTATCCCTCTTTCTCAGAAGGACCAAACACCAACCCTCTGACTGCCCAGGGCAGGGATCATGGCAACCAACTCTATTGTGCTCTTCCCAGTGCTCAGTACAGTGCTCTGCACACAGTAGACTGGAAACTCATTGTGGGCTGGGCAGGAAACGTGTCTGTTTATTCAATAGTATTTATTGAGCGCTTACTATGTGCAGAGCACTGTACTAAGCGCTTGGAATGAACAAGTCGGCAACAGATAGAGAGAGTCCCTGCCGTTTGACGGGCTTACGGTCTAATCGGGGGAGACGGACAGACAAGAACAATGGCAATAAATAGAGTCAAGGGGAAGAACATCTCGTAAAAACAATGGCACTAAATAGAATCAAGGCAATGTACAATTCATTAACAAAATAAATAGGGTAATGGAAATATATACAGTTGAGCAGACGAGTACAGTGCTGTGGGGATGGGAAGGACAGGGGGAAAAGAGGGTTTAGCTGCGGAGAGGTGAAGGGGGGGTGGTAGAGGGAGTAGAGGGAGAAGAGGAGCTCAGTCTGGGAAGGCCTCTTGGAGGAGGTGAGTTTTAAGTAGGGTTTTGAAGAGGAGAAGAGAATCAGTTTGGCGGAGGTGAGGAGGGAGGGCGTTCCAGGACCGCGGGAGGACGTGGCCCAGGGGTCGACGGCGGGATAGGCGAGACCAAGGGACGGCGAGGAGGTGGGCGGCGGAGGAGTGGAGCGTGCGGGTGGGCGGTAGAAAGAGAGAAGGGAGGAGAGGTAGAAAGGGGCAAGGTGATGTAGAGCCTCGAAGCCTAGAGTGAGGAGTTTTTGTTTGGAGCGGAGGTTGATAGGCAACCACTGGAGGTGTTTAAGAAGGGGAGTTTCATGCCCAGATCGTTTCTGCAGGAAGATGAGCCGGGCAGCGGAGTGAAAAATAGACCGGAGCGGGGCGAGAGAGAGGAAGGGAGATCAGAGAGAAGGCTGACACGGTAGTCTAGCCGGGATATAACGAGAGCCCGTAGCAGTAAGGTAGCCATTTGGGTGGAGAGGAAAGGGCGGATCTTGGCGATATTGTAAAGGTGAAACCGGCAGGTCTCGGTAACGGATAGGATGCGTGGGGTGAACGAGAGAGACGAGTCAAGGATGACACCGAGATTGCGGGACTGAGAGACGGGAAGGAAGGACGGTGATAGAGAAGTCTGGGAGAGGACCGGGTTTGGGAGGGAAGATGAGGAGCTCAGTCTTGCTCATGTTGAGTTTTAGGTGGCGGGCCGACATCCAGATGGAGACGTCCTGGAGGCAGGAGGAGATGCGAGCCTGAAGGGAGGGGGAGAGGACAGGGGCGGAGATGTAGATCTGCCCAAAACAAGATGTAGATCTGTTTATTGTTATGTTGTACTCTCCCAAGCTCTTAGCTCAGGATTCTGCAGACAGTAAGCGCTCAATAAATGTGATTGAATGAATTGAATGAATTGTGTCTACTAACTCTATTGTCCTCTCCCAAGTGCTCAGAACTGTGCTAGGCACAGAGTAGACTGTATGCTCTTTGAGGGCAGGGATCGCTCAGTAAGCTCTCAATAAATATTGTTCTTATTTTGTTTTTAAATTATATTTGTTAAGCATTTACTGTGTGCCAAGCGCTGGGATAGACCCAAGCTAAAAAAGTTGCACAAAGTCCATTTCTCACGTGGTGCTCAGTCTTAATCCCCATTTCACAGATGAGGGAACTGAGGCCCAGAGAAGTGAAAGGACTTGCCCAAGGTCACGCAACCAACCAAAATACACGGCCTGATTCCAGGCCTGTGTTCTATCTGCTAAGCTAGGCTGCTTTTCTGAAATTTTTCTATTTCTGGATTGTATTGCTTCCTCTCTTCATCACCCCCCTCCCAGCTGCACAGCATTTATGTATAGATCTTATTATATTATATTAATGTCTGTCTCTCCCTCTAGACTGTTAGCTTGTTTTGGGCAGAGAACGTGTCTGTTTATTGTTACATTGTACTCTCCCAAGTGCTTAGTACAGTGCTCTGCACACAGTAAGCACTCAATAAATATGATTGACTGCCTCCCCCTGACTACCTTGTCAGTGGCCACAGCCAGGCTACCCAGACACTGCCCAGGTGACGCCCTGCCCTCATCCTGGGTCCTGACCCATATGCTGCCCCTTCTGACAAAAGTGGGGCTTAGCTAGCCGATCCAGTCACAGGACCCCTGTAAGGGTACCCTGCCTCCAAACAGTAACTGGCCACCAATCGGGAGCATTAACTGAGCGCCTGCTGTGTGCAGAGCACTGCACTGAGCACTTGGGGAAGCACTATAGGGTAAGCAGGCAGGATCCCTGGCCTCCGGGAGCTGACGGCCTAGGGCAGTGGGGAGGGAAGGCACTAAAAACAAGTTAGAGACCAGAAGAAGCAGGAAATGTGGATTTGGACATGAATGAGTGCTTCATTCATTCATTCAACAGTATTTATTGAGCGCATACTATGTGCAGAGCACGGTACTAAGCGCTTGGAATGTACAATTCGGCAACAGAGACAATCTCTGCCCAATGACAGGCTCACAGTCTAAACAGGGAAGACAGACAGCAAAGCAAAACAGAAAAAAACAAAACAAGACAACATCAAGATAAATAGAATCAAGGAGATATACACCTCATTAACAAAAGAAATAGGAAGGAAGAGTACAGGTAACTGTGAGGAAGAGAAAATGTGGAGGGGGCTTACCATCTGTCTGAAGGGACTTGTCACCTGTGGCCACCATCTGCATAGCTGCGTGGACTGGGTATCTCGGCCTCTCCATGATTCCCACCCTCCTCACCATCCTCTTCCTTCCCCTCCAATCAACCGGCACACAGTGCCTCGCTCTTCTCTCTTTGCCTTTGACCCCTTGCTCATTTAAAACAAAAAAAGTGTATTTGTTAAGTATTTACTGTGTCCAAAGCACTGTATTCATTCATTCAATAGTATTTATTGAGCGCTTACTATGTGCAGAGCACTGTACTAAGCGCTTGGAATGAACAAGTGGGCAACAGATAGAGAGAGTCCCTGCCGTTTGACGGGCTTACGGTCTAATCGGGGGAGACGGACAGACAAGAACAATGGCAATAAATAGAGTCAAGGGGAAGAACATCTCGTAAAAACAATGGCACTAAATAGAATCAAGGCAATGTACAATTCATTAACAAAATAAATAGGGTAATGGAAATATATACAGTTGAGCGGACGAGTACAGTGCTGTGGGGATGGGAAGGGAGAGGGGGAGGAGCAGAGGGAAATGGGGGAAAAGAGGGTTAAGCTGCGGAGAGGTGAAGGGGGGTGGTAGAGGGAGTAGAGGGAGAAGAGGAGCTCAGTCTGGGAAGGCCTCTCGGAGGAGGTGAGTTTTAAGTAGGGTTTTGAAGAGGGGAAGAGAATCAGTTTGGCAGAGGTGAGGAGGGAGGGCGTTCCAAGACCGCGGGAGGACGTGGCCCGGGGTCAATGGCGGGATAGGCGAGACCAAGGGATGGTGAGGAGGTGGGCGGCGGAGGAGCGGAGCGTGCGGGGTGGGCGGTAGAGAGAAGGGAGGAGAGGTAGGAAGGGGCAAGGTGATGGAGAGCCTCGAAGCCTAGAGTGAGGAGTTTTTGTTTGGAGCAGAGGTTTATAGGCAACCACTGGAGTTGTTTAAGAAGGGGAGTGACGGGCCCAGATCGTTTCTGCGGGAAGATGAGCCGGGCAGCGGAATGAAGAATAGACCGGAGCGGGGCGAGAGAGGAGGAAGGGAGGTCAGAGAGAAGGCTGACACAGTAGTCTAGCCGGGAAATAACGAGAGCCCGTAGTAGTAAGGTAGCCATTTGGGTGGAGAGGAAAGGGCGGATCTTGGCGATATTGTAAAGGTGAAACCGGCAGGTCTTGGTAACGGATAGGATGTGTGGGGTGAACGAGAGAGACGAGTCAAGGATGACACTGTACTAAGCTCTGGGGTGGGTACAGGGTAATCGATTTGGACACAGTCCAGTCCGTGTCCCACACAGGGCTCACAGACTTAATACCCATTTAATAATAATCATAATTTGTTAAGCACTTACTATGTGCAGAGCACTGTTCTAAGCACTGGGATAGATACAGGGTAATCAAGGTGTCCCACGTGAGGCTCACAGTCTTCATCCCCATTTTACAGATGAGGTAACTGAGGCCCAGAGAAGTTAAGTGGCTTTCCCACAGTCACACAGCTGACAAGTGGTGGTCGGGATTCGAACCCATGACCTCTGACTCCCAAGCCCGGGCTCTTTTCACTGAGCCACACTGCAGATGAGGTAACAGGCCCAGAGAAGTGAAGCGACTTGCCCAAGGTCACACAGTACATAAATGGTAAAGCCAGGATTAGAACCCAGGTCTTTGACTCCCAGGCCCATGCACTTTCCACTAGGCCATGCTGCTTCTCTGTCCTCCCTCCTGCCTGGAGCTCACCTCCCCAACCCCCAATCTGAGACCTCCACTCTCCCCATCTTCACAGTCCTCCTGAAATCCCATCGCCTCCAGGAAGCTTTCTACAATTTCCATCCACACCCTGTTCCACAAGCACTGACGCACGGGCACAAATACCCCCTTTCCTCACCTTTCCTCATGTCTGTAGTTGACTTGGTTTGTGTCGGTCTCCCTCCCCAACTAGTCTGTAAACCCCTGGCGGTCAGAGCTGTCTCTCAGGGGATTCCCCAGCTCTTTCTACCTGCCTCCCTAAGCCAGGTCATGTTTGTCTCAAGCCGAAACTGTCAGGTCTTCATCTGCATCCAGTACAGCAAATGGAAAGCAGTGCTGCCTAGTGGAAAGAGCCCAGACGGGAATCAAAGGACCCAAGTTCTAATCCCTTCTCTGCCACTTGCTTGGGGGATGACCTGAGGCAAGTCACTTCATTCAATCATATTTATTGAGTGCTTACTGTATGCAGAGCATTCCACTGAGCGTTTGGGAGAGTACAGTATAACAATAAGCAGACACATTCCTTGCTCACAGCGAGCTTATGGTCTAGAGAGAGAGAAAGACATTAGTAGAAAAAAAAAAGACAGATATGTACATAAGTGCTGTGGAGCTGGGAGGGGGAATTAATAAAGGAAGCAAGACAGGGTGATGCAGAAGGGAGTGAGAGAAGAAAGGAGGACTTAGGGAAGGCCTCTTGGAGAAGATGTGCCTTCAATAAGGCTTTGGGGGAGGCACTTCTCTGTGCCTCAATTTCCCCACTTTTAAAATGGGGATTCAATACCTGCTTTTCTTTTCCCTTAGAATGTGAGCCCCATGTGGGATGGGAACTGTGTCTGACCTGCTTAACTTATATCTACCCCTCAGCTGGGTAAAGTGCTTGGCACAGAGTTAGCACTTACCAAAGACTACAGATATTATTAAGTGCAGACGTTACCAATACAATCAGTAATTGGGCCAACAGGATCTAAATCCTGTATTCAAACAGCAGGCTGACCTCCATCTAACACTTGTCCTTGATTTAGTGTGGAGTTCCCCATTCCCTAAAATATAGTTGAATTCTGCTTCCTGAATCCACAGGATCAGGCCTTGTGTGTCCCCTCCTGCAGTAAATTATAGAGTTGTAAGACATGATCCCTGTCCACAAGGAGCTTACAGTCTATTGTGTGCAGAGCACTGTACTGAGCACTTGGGAGAGGACAATAGAGAAGCAACAGAGCCTAATGGAAAAAGTCTGGGCCTGGGAGTCAGAGGATCTGGGTTCTGATCCGGGTTCTACCACCTGTCTACTGTGTGACCTCGGGCAAGTCTTGAACTTCTCTGTGCCTCAGTTACTTCATCTGTTAAATGGGGATTGGACCATGGACTGTGTCAGTCCTGATTAACTGGTATTTACCCCAGCATTTAGTATGGTGCCTGGATTCTAGTAAGTGCTTAACAAATAACATTTAAAAAGGTGTTAGTCATAATAATGTTGGTATTTGTTAAGTGCTTACTATATGCAGAGCACTGTTCTAAGCGCTGGGGTAGACACAGGGGAATCAGGTTGTCCCACGTGGGGCTCACAGTCTTAATCCCCATTTTACAGATGAGGTAACTGAAGCCCAGAGAAGTGAAGTGACTTGCCCACAGTCACACAGCTGACAAGTGGCAGAGCCAGGATTCAAACTCATGACCTGTGACTCCAAAGCCCGTGCTCTTTCCACTGAGCCACGCTGCTTCTCATGTCTTCTTCAGACATGATCCCTGCCCTCAAGGAACTTAGTCTTCTGTGCATAGGGCACTGTACCGAGAGCTTGTGAGAGGACAATGCAGTAGAGTTGGTAGACATGATCCCTGCCTTCAATAATTTTACAATCTAGCAAGGGAGAAAGACACTGAAATAAATTACAGGCAGGTGAAAGCAACAGAGAAGAAGAGTAAGTACACAAGTGCTGTGGAGGAGGGAGTGGGAAGTGGCTAGGACCTGAGAGTCAGGGGACCTGAGTTCTAATCCCAGCTCAGCCACTTGCCTGCTGCGTGAACTTGAGTAAGTCACTTTACTTCCTTGGTGCCTCAGTTTACTCATCAGTAAATTGAGGATCTCCACACACTTAGATTGTGAGCCCCATGTGGAACAGGGACTGCATCCAACCTGAATATCATGTATTTACCCCAGCATTTATTAAGTACTTGGCACTTAGTGTGTAACAAATACCACCATTACTATTATTACCATTATGAGTCTTGTTATTATAAATGTTTTTTAAAAAATGATCCAGGCAGTCGAGTGAAGTATGAACTGGAGAGGGGAGCGGCTGGAGGCAGGGAGGTCAGCGAGGAGGTTAATTTAGTAGTTGGAAGCAAGCTATGACAAGTGCCAGCAGCATGGCTCAGTGGAAAGAGCATGGGCTTTGGAGTCAGGGCTCATGAGTTTGAATCCCAGATCTGCCACTTGTCGGCTGTGTGACTGTGGGCAAGTCACTTAACTTCTCTGTGCCTCAGTTCCCTCATCTGTAAAATGGGGATTAAGACTGTGAGCCCCATGTGGGACAACCTGATTCCCCTATGTCTACCCCAGCGCTTAGAGCAGTGCTCGGCACATAGTAAGCGCTTAACAAATACCAACATTATTATTATTATTATTATTATTATTATCAGCAAGGTGGCAGTTTCAGTGGAGAGGAAGGGGCAGATTCTGGAGTTATTGTAAAAGTTGAACTGACAGGATTTGTTGACATACTGAATATGTGGGTCTAATGACAGCGATGAGCCCAGGATAATGCCAAGATTGTAATGTTAATGCACTGTACTAAGCATTAGGGAAAGTAAATCCATAAGAGTTGGTAGACAAGTTCCCTGCATGAGGTGGGGAGGACAGTGGTGAGAAAGTCAGGTGGAGGAGAGATGATTTGGGAGGGAAGATGAGGAATTCAGTTTTGAATGAGGTCGGGGCTAGAGAGTGAGGTATCATCCTCATAGAGATGGGAGTTCATTCACTCATTCATTCAATAGTATTTATTGAGCGCTTACTATGTGCAGAGCACTGTACTAAGCGCTTGGGATGAACAAGTCGGCAACAGATAGAGTCCCTGCCGTTTGACGGGCTTACAGTTTAATCGGGGGAGATGGACAGACAAGAACAATGGCAATAAATAGAGTCAAGGGGAAGAACATCTCGTAAAAACAATGGCAACTAAATAGAATCAAGGCGATGTACAATTCATTAACAAAATAAATAGGGTAACGAAAATATATACAGTTGAGCGGACGAGTACAGTGCTGTGGGGATGGGAAGGGAGAGGTGGAAGAGCAGAGGGAAAAGGGGAAAATGAGGGTTTAGCTGCGGAGAGGTGAAGGGGGGGTGGTAGAGGGAGTAGAGGGAGAAGAGGAGCTCAGTCTGGGAAGGCCTCTCGGAGGAGGTGAGTTTTAAGTAGGGTTTTGAAGAGGGAAAGAGAATCAGTTTGGCGGAGGTGAGGAGGGAGGGCGTTCCAGGACCGCGGGAGGACGTGACCCAGGGGTCAACGGCGGGATAGGCGAGACCGAGGGACGGTGAGGAGGTGGGCGGCAGAGGAGCGGAGCGTGCGGGGTGGGTGGTAGAAAGAGAGAAGGGAGGAGAGGTAGGAAGGGGCAAGGTGATGGAGAGCCTTGAAGCCTAGAGTGAGGAGTTTTTGTTTGGAGCGGAGGTCGATAGGCAACCACTGGAGTTGTTTAAGAAGGGGAGTGACATGCCCAGATCGTTTCTGCAGGAAGATGAACCGGGCAGCGGAGTGAAGAATAGACTGGAGTGGGGTGAGAGAGGAGGAAGGGAGGTCAGAGAGAAGGCTGACACGGTAGTCTAGCCAGGATATAACGAGAGCCCGTAACAGTAAGGTAGCCGTTTGGGTGGAGAGGAAAGGGCGGATTTTGGTGATATTGAAGAGGTGAAACCGGCAGGTCTTGGTAACGGATAGGACGTGTGGGGTGAACGAGAGAGACGAGTCAAGGATGACACCGAGATTGCGGGCCTGAGAGACGGGAAGGATGGTCGTGCCATCCACGGTGATAGAGAAGTGTTGAAGCAGTGGGAGCAAATGAGTTCTCCAAGGGAGTGGAAGTAGATGGAGAATAGAAGGGGACCCAGAACTGAGCCTTGAGGGACCCTCACAGTTGGGGGGGGGCAGAGGAGGAGCCCAAGAAAGTGACTGAGAAGGAGCAGCTAGAGAGATAGGAGAAGAACCAGGAGAAAACGGTGTCAGTGAAACCAATATCAGATAATGATTCCAGGAGAAGGGGCTGGTCCACAGTGTCGAAGGGGCTGAAAGGGTGAGAAGGATCAGAATGGAGTTGAGACTGTCTGACTGATGAGAGGGAGGTCATTGGTGACTTTGGCCAGACCTCGACGAGAGGGCTCAGGGCAGAGGATGGGGGCAGAGGGCAGGTTCCCTGTAGGGAGGGATGGACAGGAGGACAGGATGGACAGTTCCCACAGCGTTTAAGTCCCTATCCGTAATTTAATTCATATATTTATAGTAATGCCTGTCTCCCCCTCTGGACTGTAAGCTTGTTGTAGACAGGGAATGGGTCTGCCAATTCTGTTTATACTGTGCTCTCCCAAACACTTTAATACACCACTCTCTGCACACAGTAAGCACTCAGTAAATATGATTGATTGATTGATTGATTGATTGATTGAGGGGGACCCGTCTCCTAAATCATGCCATTGCTGGGAAGGGATTGTCTCTATCCGTTGCTGAATTGTACTTTCCAAGGGCTTAGAACATGCTCTGCACAGAGTAAGCGCTCAATAAATATTGAATGAATGAATGAATGAGTAACACTGACTCTCCTCCCAGCAGTTGTGGGCCTGGGCCTGTGTGAGGCTGCACAGGCCTGGGGCTGGGGGAGTCTGGTCAGGGGTAACACAGGCCGGTCTGACTGAGCAAGACTTCATGGGCCTGGGGAACCCTGGCCTGGGCCCTCTGGTGAGGGCCAGCCTTGTCTGGCTCATGCAGGAGAAAACTTGCACATGTGACAGTTGCCCCCATTTCCCTTGCAGGCACCTGCCAGCATGAAGTCGGTGCTGCAGTCGATCGCCATGATGACGGTGGCGATGGGGAATGTCATCGTACTAATAATTGCTGAAGCGGGACTCTTGGTGCAGGTCAGAACCCAGGCTACACTCCGGCCCCGGGGAGGGAAAGGGGAGGGACCTCATCCATGGGATCCATGGGCCCCATAGGTGGGGAGACGAGGGAGCTTCCACCAGGATCCCGAGGACCGGGATACCAGCCCTGGGCTGGAGCTAGACTGGGACTGTGGGCAAGGCCACCTCTCAATCAGCCCCACCCCAGGGAACAGGAGGGCACTCGATCTGCTCTACTTTGTGTCCCCACCCCCAATGGCTCGGGCCAGTGCTCCCTGATAATGCTCAGAGAAGCAGAGAGGTGTAGTGATGATGGTGGCATTTGTTAAGCGCTTACTATGTGCCAAGCACTATTCTAAGCTCTGGGGTAGACGCAAGGTAATCAGGTTGTCCTATGTGGGGTTCACAGTCTTAATCACCATTTTACAGATGAGGTAACTGAGGCACAGAGAAGTAACATATGAGTTAACTGAGGACGTCACTTATCCAAGGCTACACAGCAGACAAGTGGCGGAGCTAGGATTAGAACCCACAACCTCTGACTACCAAGCCCAGGTTCTTTCCACTAAGCCACGCTGCTTCTCTAGTAATGGATAGAGCACAGGCCTGGGAGTCAGAAGGTCATGGGGTTCTAATCCCAGCTCCGCTACTTATTTGCTGTGTGACTTCTCTGTGCCTCAGTTACCTCACTGATAAAATGGGGATCGAGACTGCGAGCCCTATGTGGGACAGGGACTGTGTCCATAATGATTGGCTTGTATCCATCCCAGCACTTAGTGCAGTGCCTGGCACATATTATGTGCTTAACAAATATTCTTATTATTATCTCAGACTAGTGCTCCCGGATGTTTCTTGGATAATACCTAGGACTAGTGTTCTCCAATGATGCTCAGCTAATACCTAGGACTAGTACTCCCTGATTACACTCAGATAATACCTAGGACTCGTGCTTCCCAATAACGCTCAGTTATTTGGACTAGTTAGGACTAGTGTGCCCAGAAGATGCTCCAGTAATATTTTGGACTAATGCTCCCTGAAAACACCCAGGCAATAGCCTGAAATAGTGCTCCCCAATAATGTACAGGCAATAGCTCAGACTAGGGCTCTCCAATAACATCCAGGCAATAGCTCACACTATCTCTCTGGCCACTCATTCGCAGTCTCTCTCGTGGGCTCCTTCTCTGCTTCCCACCCCCTAATTGTGAGGGTCCCTCATGGTTCAGTTCTCAGTCCCGTTCTATTCTCTACCTACACCCACTCCATTGGAGAACTCATTTGCTCCAGTAGCTTCAACTACCATCTCTAAGAAGATGAGTCACAAATCTACATCTCCAGCCCTGATCGCTCTCTCTCTCTGCAGTCTCGCACTTCTTCCTGCCTTCAAGACATCTCTACTTGAATGTCCTGCCATCGCCTCAAATTTAACATGTCTAAAACAGAATTTCTTATCTTCCCACTCAAACCCTGTCTTCCCTGTGATTTTCCCATCACTGTAGATGGCCCCAACATCCTTCCTGTCTCACAAGCCCATAACCTTGGCATTATCCTTGATTCTTCTCTCTCATTCAACCCACATATTCAATCCTGTCAGTTCGACCTTCACAATATTGCTAAAATTTGCCCTTTCCTCTCCATCCAAACTGCTATCATATAATTTCAATCATTTATCCTATCCCACCTTGATTACTGTATCAGTCTCCTTGCTGAACTCCCTGCCTCCTGTCTCTCCCCACTCCAGTCCATACTTCACTCTGCTGCCTACATCATTTTTCTACAAAATGTTCAGGACATATTTCCCCTCTCCTCATTCATTCATTCATTCATTCATTCAATAGTATTTATTGAGCGCTTACTATGTGCAGAGCACTGTACTAAGCACTTGGAATGTACAAATCGGTAACAGATACAGTCCCTGCCCTTTGACGGGCTTACAGTCTAATCAGATTTGAGGAGAGAGAGCATTCCAGGCCAGAGGCAGGATGTGGGCAAGGGGTTGGTGGTGAGATAGAATAGAATGAGATACAGTGAGAAGTTTAGCATTAGCAGAGTGAAGTGTGTGGGCTAGGTTGTAGAAGAAGAGTAACGAGATGAGGTAAGAGAGGACAAGGTGATTGAGTGCTTTGAAGCCAATGTTTGATGTAGGTCTGTGGTACTGGCGTTAGTGGCTCTGTGTTTTGTGGCTGTGTGCTCTGTGAACCTTCATTCAATTCAGTCAATAGTATTTATTGAGCACTTACTATGTGCAAAGCACTATACTAAGTGCTTGGAATGTACAAATGGGCAACAGATAGAGGCAGTCCCTGCCCAATGACAGGCTTACAGTCTAATCGGGGGAGACAGACAAAAGCAATAGCAATAAGTAGAATCAAGGGGATGAACATCTCATTAAAACAATAGCAAATAAATAGAATCAAGGTGATGTACATCTCATTAACAAAATAATAGAATCAAGGTGATGTACATCTCATTAACAAAATAAACAGGGTAATGAAAATATATACAGTTGAGTGGACGAGTACAGTGTGGAGGGGAAGGGAGAGGGGGAGGAACAGAGGGAAAGGGGGGAAAAGAGGGCTTAGCTGAGGGAGGGGAAGGGGGGATAGAGGGAGCAGAGGGAGCAGAGGGAAAAAGGGGCGCTCAGTCTGGGAAGGCCTCTTGAAGGAGGTGAGCTCTAAGTAGGGTTTTGAAGAGGGGAAGAGAATTAGTTTGGCGGAGGTGAGGAGGGAGGGCATTCCAGGACAGTGGGAGGATGTGGCCCAGGGGTCGACGGCGGGATGGGCGAGAACGGGGACGGTGAGGAGGTGGGCGGTAGAGGAGCGGAGCCTATGGGGTGGGCAGTAGAAAGAGAGAAGGGAGGAGAGGTAGGAGGGGGCAAGGTGATGGAGAGCCTTGAAGCCTAGAGTGAGAAGTTTTTGTTGCGTGTGGAGGTTGATAGGCAACCACTGGAGGTTTTTAAGAAGGGGAGTGACATGCCCAGAGCGTTTCTGCAGGAAGATGAGCCGGGCAGCGGAGTGAAGAATAGACTGGAGCAGGGAGAGACAGGAGGAAGGGAGATCAGAGAGAAGGCTGACACAATAATCCAGCCGGGATATCATGAGAGCCTGTAACAGTAAAATAGCCCTTTGGGTGGAGAGGAAAGGGCGGATCTTGGCGATATTATAAAGGTAAGACTGGCAGGTTTTGGCTGCTGCAAGTCTCGATCTGCTATACAGATGGTCAGAGGCCACAGATATTTATCACCTGTGCGCCTAAGCCATTCCAGCTTCATTCCTCAGTTTATCCAACCTCTGCCCTCCCTACTCCTCCATGCCCAATTTGATTGGGATGGGGGCGAAGGGACTCCTTCTGTATTCCTGTCTTGGGCTGTCAATCTAGCATTTCTCAAATCATCATGCCCCATTTAGCCTCCATAACCAAATTTTCTCTTAACTCACAAATCAATGCCCTCAACACCACCCTCTCCACTAAACTCAACTCCCTCCCCTGTCGATTCACCGATCTTGCACCACTGACCTACAGCCCTGGATCACTTCCACCATCCACTTCCTCCGCTCTTATGGACGAGCTGCCTAACGCTGCTGGCGGAAATCCAGATATCAGGCTGACCATGTCATCTGAAACTCATCCTTGCCTGTTTTAACACTGCCTTCTCCTCTGCCCAGCTACTTATTTCCCCATCCTTATATACTCCAAGGCCCGTTGCTCTCACCAGTTGTTTCAGATGTTCAACTCCCTCCTTGAACTCCCTGTTCCCCCCACAACTCTCACCTCTTGCCCCTAGTGACCTGCCATATACTTTACTGAGAAAATTGAAACCAACAGGAGTGATCTTCCTAAAATCTTCCCTGCTCTTCTCCAGTCCCTCCCTTCTCCTGCCCCTTCTTCAACTCTCCCAGTAATTCCAGGAGTATCTCGAGGTGATCTCCCATTTCCTCTCAAAATCTACCCCTTCCACTTGCACCTCTGACCCCATGCCTGCATTCCTTGTTAAAGCACTTGCCCCCTCCCTCCTTCCCTCCCTGACTGCCATCTTCAACTGTTCACTTTACAATGGTTTCTTCCCCACTGCTTTCAAACATCCTCATATCTCCCCTATCCTAAAAACCCCCACTCTTGAGCCCATGGCTCCCTCCAGTTATCACCCTCTCAAAGTCAATGTTGACCTCTTTCTTGCCAAATCCAGTGGCCTCTACTCCATCTTTATCCTCCACGACCACTCAGCTGCCTTCAAAGTGGTGGATCACTCCCTTCTTTAGGAAACATTATTCAACCTTGGCTGCACTGACACTGTCTGTTCCTGATTCTCCTCTTATCTATCTGGACATTCATTCTCTGTCTCTTTCACAGTCTCCTCCTTTGCCTTCCACCCACTAAATCTAGGGGTCCCTCAAGGCTCAAGTTCTGGGCCCCCTTCTATTCTCCTTTTTCACCCACTCCCTTGGATAAATAATCCCTCTCCACAGCTTCAATTACCATCTCTAAGAGGCTGATTCCTAAATCTATCTCTCCAACTCTGACATCTCTCTTTCTCTGCAATTTCACACTTCCTCCTGCCTTCAGGACATCTCCACTTGGTTGTCCCACAGACATTCAAACTTTACATATCCAAAACAGAACTGCCACCTAAACCCTTTCCTCTATGTATCTTTCTCATCACTGTAGGCAGCACCATCATCCTCCCTGTCTTACAAATCTGTAGTCTTGAAGTTATCTTCAAGTCAGACAGGGGTAGCTGTGCCTCACTTCCCTCATCTGTAAAATGGGGATTTTAAGAGTATGAACCCCATGTGGGACATAGAATGTGTCCAACCTGATTAACTTGTGTCTGAGCCTGGCACATAGTAAGTGCTTAAAAAATAACATTAAAAAAAAACCAAACCATTGAGCGCTTACTGTATGCCAAGCACACTAAGTGCTTGACTCCCCAGGCTCTCGAGCTCCTCTAACCAGCCAGGTTGTCCACCAGAGACCATTGCTGGCCCTGGCTCTAGCAGCCTCAAGGTGGACAAGCACAGAATAGCCTGCTAATGTGTCAACAGGAAAAAGCATTTCTTTTCTTTTCCTTCCTTATATATGGGAAAATATTTTCCAACAGCTTTCAGGTCAGACTACATCTACACTTTCCTTTTCACTTGCAATCAATCACTTGATATTATTTATAGTTTCTACTGAGCATTAGGGAAAATAAAATAGTTCCCTGCTTCTAGGAAAGGACCATCTAGCAGTGGAGACAGATACAAAATCACCTAGAGAGCTGGGCTCTGATGGGAGTGAAGCGAGGGAAGAAGCAGTGTGGCCTAGTGGATCTCGGTGGAACGAGCACAGGCTTGGGAGTCAGAGGTCATGGGTTCTAATCCTGAATCTGCCACTTGTCAACTGTGTGACTTTGGGCAAGTCACTTAACTTCTCTTTGCCTCAGTTCCCTCATCTGTAAAATAGGGATTAATACTGTGAGCCCCACGTGGGACAACCTGATTACCTTGTATCCTCCCCCCACCCCCAGCACTTAGAACAGTGCTTGGCACATAGTCGATGCTTAACAAATACCATTATTATTATTGTTATTAATAGCAAGCCTGGAGCCAGAGGGTCTGGTTTCTAATCCTGGCTCTGACATTTGCCTGATGTGTGACCTTGGGCAAGTCACTTAACTTCACTGTGCTTCTGTTTCCTCAAAATGGGGATTCAACACCTGTTGTCCCTCCCACTCTGTCCAAGTGGGACAGAGACTCTATCCAGCCTGAGTAACTTGTACCTACCCCAGTGCTTCGAACAGTCCTCAAAATATAGTAAGCACTTAACAAATACCCTACCAAAAAAACTCAAAAAGGGGGTGGAGGAGATGTTGGGACTGGCAGGAGTGATGGGGAGGGAAGTGGGGGAGCTGGAGTCTGGCAGGTATGAAGTAGGGGTGAGATGGGGGAGCTGGAGTTTGGCGGGTGTGAAGCGGGGAGGAGATGGGAGAGCCGGGGTTTGGTGTTTCTTCTTTCTGGTGCATGCTCTCCTTCTTTTCTCACCTCAGGTCAGCCACCAGCCCTTAAGGAGCCCCGACCCGAGACCCCATCGCGGGTGGCCCCAGGGACTATCTCGGCCAGGGCCCCAGGGTCCTCGGGCCAGAATCCGAGCCGTTAGCTAAGCGGCGGGCTGGTCCCCAAGCCTCCTCTCCCCACTCCCGACCCAGTCCTCCCCTTTCCCCTCTGCCTCCGCCCGCCTGGCCCGAGGGAAACTGAGGCCCTCGTGTCTGTCTCTCTCCCTCTCCCCAGTGGGCCGAGTTCCTCCTGTTCGCCTGCCTCCTGCTGGGCGTGTGTATCGTGTTCTCCATCATGGGCTACTACTACGTGCCCTGGGCCAAGGCCCAGCAGATGGTCCGGGAGGAGCAGGAGCAGCAGGCGCAGCGGGAGCAGCAGCAGGCGCAGAAGGAGCAGCAGCAGGAGCAGTGGTGGGAACAGCAGCAGCAGCGGCGGTGGGAGCAGCAGCAGCACTGGAAGCAGAAGCAGCAGGAGCAGCGAGCGCGGTGGCAGCGGCAGCAGAAGCAGTGGGAGCAGGAGCAGCTGGAGCGGGAGAAGTGGCAGCAGCAAGATGGGGATCGGGAGGGGGAGAAGCCCGCCCCGGCCCAGGACAGAGAAGGGGGCAACCTGGACTTGGACAAGCAGTGATGCCCCGCACCCCTTCCTTGGATCCCCCAAGCCTCAGCCACTGCCCCCTCCCACGCTGGCGGGACCCCGGGACGGCCCCCGGCCCTACCCGTTCACCGTCCGTCCGCCCTCCATCCCCTGCGGGGCTGAGCAGGGCCTCGGTCTGGGGGGGTGAGGGCTGCTCCCGGCTCTCCCCCATTCAGTTGCAGACACCAGCTCGGACGCAGGCCCCGGGAGGCCCCAGCGGGAGAAGATAGAGACCCTGGACCTCAGGAACCAGCTCTGCCCCCGACTCCCTGCATCTACTCCCCAGGCCCTCGAAGGACACGGGAAGAGTCCAGCTCATCAGAGGGAGAGCTGGGGCAAAGGGGAGGTGGAAAGGGGCGGGGAGGCGGGCCCTACGCAATAAAGTACCCCTCTATGGGTGTGTGACTGCATCTGTAGGCCATCTGCATGTGCACGGGTGTAGGACTTACCACGGGATCCAATTCCTCGGTCTTGAATTTGAATCCTCCCCAAGGCTCAGGACACACGGGCTCGACACTCGGAGGGTGCGGGATCAGTGCTCAGGGCATACAGGCTCAGAAAGGTTCAGTGACTTGCCTAAGGTCACCCAGCAGGCCGGGGACCTTCCCCGCCTTCCGTCCACTGGGCCACATGACTACTCTGGCTGAACTCCCTCTCCCCTGCCCTCCGTGCCCTCCTTTAGGTGGTTGTCCCTCCGTCTGACTCCCGGGCCCCTGCTCTCCACATCCACCTGTGGGTGGTTACCCCTTCATCTTGCCTCCAGGCCCCTGCTCTCTACACCCACCTGTGGGTGGCTACTCCTCCATCCGACTCCGAGGCCCCTGCTCTCCACACCCACCTCCACACTGGCCTGGAGGTGGGCCGTAGGGATGGGGCCAGAGGGAGTTGGTTCTGGAGGAGTGGAATGAAGTAGGTCAGCCGAGTGGGCTCTCAGGAGAGGTTTGACTCGGGGGACCCAAGCGACTGGGGGGGAACCAAGTAATGGGGTGGACTGAGCCACGGGGGGGAGGGGGAGGCGGGGGAATGAGTGATAGGGACACAAGGCGGGGTTAGGGCAACAGAGGAATTGGGAGATGACAGAGTGGTCCTCTATTGGAAGCTATGTTTTTATGGTATTTGTTAAGCACTTACTATGTGCCAGGCACTGTAATAATAATGATGGTATTTGTTAAGGGCTTACTGTGTGCCAAGCACTGTTCTAAGCCCTGGGGGTGGGGGGATACAAGGTGATCAAGTTGTCCCAAGTGGGGCTCACAGTCTTAATCTCTATTTTACAGAAGAGGTAACTGAGGCACAGAGAAGTTAAGTGACTTGCTTGAAGTTACACAGCTGACAAGTGGTGGAGCCGGCATTTGAACCCATGCCCTCTGACTCCCAAGCCCATGCTCTTTCCACTGAGCCATGCTGCTTCTCTGTACTAAACATTGGGGTAGGTACAAGCTATTTAGGTTGGATACAGTCTCCGTCCTATGTGGGGCTGACAGTCTTAATTCCCGTTTTATCCTCATGAGGGAACTGAAGCACTGAGAAGTGAAGTGACTTGCCCAGGGTCACGCAGCAGACAAGTGGAGGAGCTAGGTTTAGAACCCTGGTCCTTCTGACTCTGAAGCCTGTGCTCTACCCACTAAGCCATGTCCCAACATGGCCCAGGTCCAGAAGCCAGAACTCACACCCTGCCTCCCATTCTCTTCCAAGCCCCCTGGGACAGCAGGAAGACTTCTCAGTTTCCTCATCTGTAAAATGGATTTGCAATACCATTCTCTCTCTCAGTCAGACCATAAGCCTCCTGTGGGACAGACTTGTGTCAAACCTGATTAACTTGTATCTACCACAGTGCTTAATATAGCACTTGGCACATAGTAAGTGTTTAGCAAATACCATCATCATTGTTAATATTAATGATAATAATAATATCAGTGCTCCTCCAGGAAGAAAATATGTCTCTCCCTTCCATCCCAAACTCCAGCAATGCAGTGGGTCCTGAGTGCTAAGGGTGCAAACACTCATCAGACGATTTGCTGACCAATCAAAGCCTGCCCGGGAGATCACCCATCATAAGACGGGCTAGGAGTGGCAAGTTGTAAATATTTTAATTGGAACAATCCCTCCCAAAAAACCTCGCTTGTTGCGGAGTCGGAGGGTACAAGCAGTAGGTGAGCAAGCTTACCTTTCCCTGAAAGAAAAGGAGGGAGGAATGGACTTCAATGTCTAGTGGATATAATAATAATAATAGTATTTGTTAAGCGCTTACTATGTGCCAAACACTGTTCTAAGCGCTGGGATAGATACAAGGTTATCAGGTTGTCCCACGGGGGGCTCACAGTCTTAATCTCTATTTTACAGATGAGGTAACTGAGACACAGAGAAGTTAAGTGACTTGCCCGAAGTCACACAACTGACAAGTGGCAGAACCTGGATTAGAACCCATGACCTCTGACTCCCAAGCCGGTGCTCTTTCCACTGAGCCACACTGCTTAGGAAGGGAGAATAGAGTGGGAAGATGAGGGGTTAGTCAGGAAAGGTTTCCTGGAGGAGATGTGATTTTAGTAGGGTTTTGAAGCTGGGGAGAGTGGTGGCCTGTCGGGCATGAAGTGGGAGGGAATTCCAGGCCAAAGGCAGGACTTGGGTAAGGAGTCAGCAACGATATAAATGAGACTGAGGTACAATGAGTAGGTTATTAGAGGAGCAAAGTGTGCAGGTTGGGTTGAAGTAGGAAATCAGTCATGTAAGGGAGGAGGGGGTGAGCTGCTTGAGTGTTTTAAAGTCAATGGCGAGGAGTTTCTGTTTGATGCAGAGATGGATGGGCAACCACTGGAGGTTCTTGGAGATGATAGGTTTTTGGATTGTGAGCCCCAGAAGGGACAGGAACCATTTTTAATTCCCGTCTGCATATTGTCTCCCAGGCCTTAGTATTCTGCACACAGTAAGCGTTTAATAAATGCTATTATTATTACTACTAGGCCTTCTTGAGGCATAGGAAAATGTGGACTGAAGGATTTATTGGAAAAATGATCCAAGCAGCAGAGTGATGTATGGACTGGAGTGTGGAGAGATAGGAGGCTGTGGGCAGGGAATGTGCCTGTTTATTGCTATACAGATACAAGTGCTTAGTGCACTGCTTGCACACAGTAAGCACTCTATAAATATGATAGACTGATTGAATGCAGGTGGGTTAGGTTAAATGCTTGGATCAGCGTGGTAGTAGTTTCCTGAGAAGAGGGCGAAATTCTAGAGATGTTGGGAAGAAAGAAGTGATAGGATTTGGTGACACTGAATATGTGGGTTGAATGAGAGAGATGAATTGAGGATAATGCCAAGGTTAAGGGTTTGTGAGGGAGGATGGATTTGCTGTCTACAGTGATGGGAATTTCAGGGGGAAGACAGGGTTTGGGTGGAAAGGTAAGGAGTTCTGTTTTGGGCATATTAAGTTTGAGGTGATGGAAGGATATCCAAGTAGAAATGTCATGAAAGCAGGAGGAATGTGAGACGGCAGAGAAAGAGAGAGTTCGTGACTGGAGCTGGAGATTGGGGAAGCAACCACTTTGAGATGATAGTTGAAGTTGTGGGAGCAAATGAGTTCTCCAAGGGAGTAGAGGTAAGTGGAGACTAGAAGGGGACCCAGAACAGAGCCTTGAGTGACCCCACTCTCCGAGAGTGGGAGTCGGAGAAGAAGCCCGTGAAAGAGACTGAGAACCAGGAGAGAACAGTGTTAGGGAAGCCAAAGATAGGAAGTGTTTCCAGGAGAAGGGGATGGCCCAAAATGTCAGAGATAGCTGAAAGGTCGAAGAGAACTAGGATGGAGTAGAGGCCTTTGAATTTGGCAAGGTCATTTGTGGCCTTCAGTACGGTAGTTTCTGTGGAGTGAAGGGGGCAGAGGCCAGATTGGAGGGGGATGAGGAGAGAATTGGAGGAGAGAAAGTGAAGGCAGGGGGTATAGGCAACTCGTTCACAAAGTTTGGAGAACAATGGAAGGAGAGGGATGGGATGATAACTGGAGGGAGCCACAGGGTCAAAGCAGGGTTTATTTAGGGTAGGGGATATGTGACTATGAAGCAGCACAGCCTAGTGGAAAGAGCCCGGGCCTGGGAGTCAGAGGCCCTGGGATCTAATCCTCGCTCTACCACTTGTCTGCTGTGTGACCTTGAGCAAGTCACTTCCTTTCTCTGTGCCTCAGTTCCCTTATCTGCCATATGGGGGTTCAATACCTGTTTTCCCTTCTACTTAGACTGTGCATCCCATGTGGACCTGATTATCCTGAACCTACTCCAGGGCTTAGTGCAACAGGGCTCTGCACTTTCATTCATTCATTCATTCGATTGTGTTTTTGAGTGCTTACTGTGTGCAGAGCACTGTACTAGGTGCTTGGAAAGTACAATTCAGCGATAGAGAGACAATCCCTGCCCACCACGGGCTTACAGTCTAGAAGCGGGGGGGAGACAGACATCAAAACAAGTAAATAGGCATCAATAGCATCAATATAAATAAATAGAATTAGAGATATATACACATTACAAGTAAACAGACATTCATATAAATAGAATTATAGCACCCACAAGTGCTGTGGGTTGGAGATGAGGGGCAGAGCAAAGAGAGTAAGTCGGGGCCATGGGGAGGGAAGGGGGAGCTGAGGAAAAGGGGGGATTAGTCTGGGAAGGCCTCTTGGACGAGGTGAGCTTTCAGTAAGGTTTTGAAGGGGGGAAGTGTGATTGGCGGATTTGAGGAGGGAGGGTGTTCCAGGTCAGAGGCTGGACATGGGCCAGGGGTTGATGGCGGGACAGGCGAAAATGAAGCACAGTGAGGTTAGCGGCACCAGAGGAGTGGAGTGTGCAGGCTGGGCTGTAGAAGGAGAGAAGGGAAATGAGGTAGGAGAGGGTAAGGTGTTGGACAGTTTTGAAGCCAATAGTGAGGAGTTTTGGGTTGATACTTAGGTTGACAGGTAACCACTGGAGATTTTTGAGGGGGACTGAGGGAGGTGATATGCCCAGAACGTTTCTGTAGAAAGAATATCCAGGCAGCAGAGTGAATTATAGACTGAAGTGGGGAGAGACAGGAAGTTGGAGGGTCAGAAAGGAGGCTGATGCAGTAACCCAGTCGGGATAGGATGAGTGACTGTACTAATAGGGTAGTGGTTGGGATGGAGAGGAAGGGTAGATCTTGGCACTTAGCACAGTGCCTGGCACATAATAAGCACTTAACAAATACCATCATTATTATTACAATAGTTGGTACATAGTAAGCAGTTTACAAATACCACAATTATTATTAAATGAGCATGTTTGAAAGCAGTGGGAAAGAAGCCTTTAGAGAGTGAACTGTTAAAGATGGCGGTCATGGAGGGCGAAAGGGAGGGGGTAAGCATTTTAATAAGATGTGAAGGATTGGGGTCGGATGCTTAGGTGGAGTGGGTGGATTTTGAGAGGAAACAGGAGATCTCCTAAAATACTGCTGGCAAAGATGGGAGAGTTGAAGAAGGGGCAGGAGGAAGGTGGAGAGGAGCAGGGTAAACTTTAGGAAGATCACACCTGATGGTTTCACTTTTCTCACCTGAAGTGCATGGCCACATCATTAGGGGCAAGAGATGGTGGGAGGGGATCAAGGGGTTTGAGGAGGGAGTTAAATGTCTAGAACAGCTGGCAAGGGCAATGGGCCTGGGTGTCAAGGATTGCTGTTGGGCAGAGCTAAAGCAGGCAAGGATGAACCTATGGTGGACGAGCATGGCCTGATATCTAGCTTTCCTCTAGCGGCACTCTGCGAAGGAAGCACACTGTGGAGGGGATCCAGGACTGTGGGTTCATGGTACGAGATTGGCAAAGGAACAGGGGAGCACGGGTGTTGAGCTTGGTGGAGCAGGTGGGTTTGAGGGCATGGCTTCACGTGTCAAAACCCAGTGTTTCCTGTCAGAGGCAGTGAAGCTTCAGACTAGTGTTAGGGATCACCAGGCTGCATGGGCCCCAGGGTCCTGCCTGGCTGTGTTGACCCCGGGATTGGACTAGACAGACCACTGGGCCCTGGTTGTGGGCAGGGTAGGTGTGGACAGAGCACTGGGTCCTGTCTGTGGGCAGACAGGTGGGTGTGGACAGAGCACTGGACCCTGGCTGGGAGGGGCGAGGAGAGAGGAAAGAGCCCTGGTTGAGGGTGGGTATGGGCAGGGCACCAGGCCCTGGCTGTGGGCAGGGCAGGTGTGGTCAAAGCACCTGGCCCTGGGTGCAGGGCGGGCTTGGGCAGAGCACTGGGTCCTGTCTGTGGGCGGGCAGGCGGGTGTGGACAGAGCACTGGGCCCTGGCTGTGGGCGGGGTGGGTGTGAGCAGAGCCCTGGGCCCTGGCTGCAGGCAGGGCAGGTGCGGACAGAGCACGGGCCGTGGCTGCTGGCGGGTATGGATGGAGCACCTGGCTGAGGGCGAATATGAATGGATCACAGGGCCCTGGCTGTGGGCAGGACAGATGTGGACAGAGTCCTGGGTGTGTGTACTGGTGCAAGGGAGAGCCCAAGTGGGCAGCAAAATATCTCATGTTTTGAACCTGCTGCAACTCTGGGCAGCAGGTCAGGCTGGAGCTAGAGGAAGGGTCTACATGAGGAGCAGGCAGCCCTGAAGGCGCCAACAGGGACTCTCAGGAATCTGGTTTTGGGTTCTCCCCGAACCCGACTCCCCACTTCCTCATCTTCGGAGGAAAAATCCCTCGACGTCCGGAACCTCTATGCCTACTGAGGTTTGACTACCCCAGTTGCCCACCAGTCACTGGGCCGACAAAGAAACTCAGGAGCGTGATGGTCCAGTTTTATTGCAACGGTGCTAGGCACTTTTCTTCCCCCTCAGCCGGGGGCAGGTCTGGGGGATGGAGGGTCCGCCCCTCCAGCAGCAGTCTGGCCACCAGGCGGATCACCCGTGGATCCAGCAGACAATCCAGCAGCTCATTGGTGGAAACAGGGGACTGGGGCTGGGGCCGGGCCGGCCTCTCTAGCTCAACCAGGTGGCCACTGTGGCCTCCGTCGCTCTCACCCTCGGGGTCACCATCATGTCCGCTGTGTCTGTTGCCGACCTCCAGGGTCCCATGGGATTGCGGCAGCACTGGGAACAGGCCCTGGCCAAAGGGCAGCTTCTTCTCTGGCCATGGCCTCGCAGCCTCCTCCCCGGCCCACCCTGCCACTGACTCCCCTCGTCCCTGGGGTCCCTGAGGCCCCTGGGATGCCACGGCTCTGGGCTCAGGGGGTGCTGAGAATTCCTGGTGCTCGAAGTAAGAGGCCACGGCTCCATTCAGATACTGACAGTTTGTGTCATGGGATGTCCTCTCCGGCTGAGGAGAGAGAGTGAGACACAGAGAGAGATAGAGCGGAAGCCTGCCCAGTTTCCTTGTAAAACCTACAGCCAACCAACCAACCCCGCACTGCCCCTTGACCCAGCCCTGTCCTCAAACCCAGCCCCACCTCATCCCAGCCCAGCCCCTACCCACTTTCCCACTCGATCAATATGTGTGGAACACTGGACCAAGCACTTGGGAGAGAGAGTAACATAAGGTCCATCCCAGCCCCAGCCCTCAACTTCCAACAGGTTCCCTGTGCACCCACCCCAACCCCCAGCCCAGTGTTCTGCCTCGGGGCGATGGGCCAAGCCACGGGGACCCTCACCTCGGTGGGGTTTAACCAGGCGTTGCTGCTGTCGGGATCGTCCGCCCCCTTCACTGCGCACACCACCAGCCGTGTAATTGCTTCCTCCACACGTGCCCGATGGTCCTCATCCTGGCCCCACAATCAGACCGGCCGCCATGTCCCTCGCCCCACATCCGCCACCCTTCTTTTCCTCGCCACCACCTTCCCGCTTTCTTAGTCCCAGCCACGCCGTGAGCTCCAGGAACCCAGTACTGTGCCTCCCCTGCCCAGCCTCCAAGCCCCGTGCAGCCCCTGTCTGTAAGCCCACAGCTCAGGGAGAGGGTCTCGACCCCTGGGATTGCCAGTCTGCCGCAGGGATCCCCCTGGTCCAGCCCCACGGGCCAAACCTGCTGCAGACCATCCATCTGTCCATCCGTCTGAGCTGGCATTCTTTTGTTTACCCAGAGCTCCCTAGTCCCGACACCCCCGGGGCCCAACCCCATGGGAATTGTCTCGATGGGCAGAGGACCCTAGGACCGGCATCTGGACGTTCGCCCACTCAGTCTGGCCCCTCACGGGCCTGCGACAGTCCCGCTGGAATCTCTCCACCAGAGATGGAGTGGGCAGGCCAACCTCCGGGGCGTGGGTGGGGTAGAGTGAGGCCAGCGGTGCCTGCTCTGCCCACATGAGCGCGGGACCAACTGAGGGCTTACCAGCTCAATCCAGGAGTTGACGCTGATGGTCACAGGGTCGATGGACTCTACATAGTGCCACCAATGTCTGGGGACCAGCAGGACCTGAAACCAGGCCGGTGGTCAGTGCCCCCCTACTCTCTGAGCCAAGACCTCTGGGCCGGGCCCATCAGGAAAAGGAGCTGCTGGACGTCCAGCCCAGGGCAGGCCAGCCTTGGATCTCCATGTCTGGCCCTTGAACCTTCCAGGCTGACCTTCAGACCCCAGTCTGGCCTAGGATCCCACTCTGCCCCTTGGCCCCCATCTGGCCCTTGAACCAGCCAGGCTGGCCCTTGGACCCCCCCCAAGTCCGGCCCTCAGAGCCCCCCTTTCCAATCCTTGAACCCTCCCAAGCTGGCTCTTGGACTCCAGGGTGGCCCTCCATTGGACTGGCCCCCAGACTGATCTGACTGGACCACTGTCACAATATCATCATCATCATCATCAGTGGTATTTGTGGAGCACTTACTATGTGCAGAGGACTGTACTAAGAGCTTGGGAGAACACAGTGCAACAGAGTTGGTACAATAGCTAAACAAATGCAAACTCTAAGCCCTCCCCTGGCAGGGCAGCTCCCAACAGGGGCATCCTTGCAGTGCCCTGTAGCCCCTCTTTGTATGGGGAGGGGTGAGTTGCAGTCAGAAAAACCAGAGCCTGCCCTACCCTGGGGGCAATGGGTAGGCCTCGCAGAGCCCCAGTCACAAGGGAAGCGGCGTGGCTCAGTGGAAAGAGGCTGGGCTTAGGAGTCAGAGATCGTGGGTTCTAATCCCGACTGTGCCACCTGTCAGCTGTGTGACTTCGAGCAAGTCACTTAACTTCTCAGTGCCTCAGTTACCTCATCTGTAAAATGGGGATGAAGACTATGAGCCTCATGTGGGACAACCCGATTATCCTGTATCTACCCCAGCGCTTAGAACAGTGCTCAGCACATGGTAAGTGCTTAACAAATACCAACATTATTATTATTATTATTAAGGGAGGCAGCAGCTGCCGCTTCTTGCTGCCTGAACCCAATGCCGCCGGCTTCTTCCACTCCAAAATGGGGGTCTGGGCACCTCACAAAACATGGAGAGTAGCCTGAGAGCGAGCCCCGAGAGCGAACCCCGAGAATGAGCTCCGAGAGCGAGCCCCAAGAGGTCCGTCCAGCTTCAGATATCCGACTGTGCAGGCCCCGGGGGCAATTCCAGCCCAGGCAGGACGCGGAAGTCCAGCAGGCCCAGTAAACCTGGCCCAGAGAGCCCAGCCCATCGAGCGTGGCCCACTGAGCCCAGTCCACCGAGCGCAACAAACCAAGCCCAGGCTAATGGGTTTGGAGCGGCGGCCCGTGTGAGGTTCGGGCCTCTGGTCATGCTGACTCCAGGATGGGGACAGAGAAGAGTGTTCACGGGGCACAGGGAGGCCCTGTGGGTGACCCTGG
The DNA here is from genome assembly GCF_004115215.2 of Ornithorhynchus anatinus. Classification (NCBI taxonomy): domain Eukaryota; kingdom Metazoa; phylum Chordata; class Mammalia; order Monotremata; family Ornithorhynchidae; genus Ornithorhynchus; species Ornithorhynchus anatinus. The sequence goes on along the minus strand of NC_041728.1, from coordinate 186,002,615 downwards.
GGAGCGAGACCAGATGCCAGCCTTCCTGTGCCACAGCTTGGAGATTGTGGGCACACAATTGTGCTGGAAGAGCAGATAAGACCCTGCCTCCTCCCTGCGGGGGCAGCTGCTAAACTCCCAGATTGGGTGGCTGAGGACTGGTGGGGAGCTGAGATCCGAAGCTGAGGACCAGCGGGCTGAGTGGGAGGACGGTCTGAGGATGGGGTGCTGAGGACTGGGGGTGCTGAGGACTGGGATGGGGGACTGACTGAGGACCAAGGAGATGAGGACCAGGGGCTGAGGACTTGGGGACTGAGGACTGGGAGGGGCTGAGGTCCAGGGGGACTGAAGATGGCACCTCCCCTCAGCACTTGAACAGAGATGCAGCTGGAGGTGGGCTCCGGGGCTGGGGAACAGGAGGGAAGGGAGAGGAGTTTCTGGGCTGATTTAGTGGATGATGGGAAGGTGTGAGAGGAGGATGGTAGGCAGGGGCAAGGGGGTGAGGAGGGCTGAGGGGGGAGGGTTCAGTTACCTGGCCGGGCTCCAGGATGACCACGTGGGCTCGAGCCTCAGCAAAGCGGGGGAAGCGTCGCAGGTCCGGGTGGACCACATTTACCCTGCTGAATACACTGGACTCCTCATACGGGATTCTGGTTGGGTATAGAAAGGCCGTGTCCTCAGGCGGGAACAGGTGCCATCTTTTCCTGAGCCAGGGAAGAGACACAGGAGAAGGGCCGGGGGAGGGGGGGGGGGCACGTGGGCAGGTGGACACAGCTCTGGAGCACCTAGGGCATCCGCCGCTCCCAGTAGACCTGCCAACCCCATCCCTGCACTTTGGACATAGTAAGCGCTTAACAAATAATACCATCATTATTATTATTTTATTTAGAAAAATGATCCGGCAGCAGAGCGATGTACAGACTAGATAAGGCATCACTCTCAGGCTCTTGCCGGCCCGCCCCATGCTCCATGGCTGACCCGCTGCCACCAGGCGGGACACGACCTCGGGCAGGCATAGGCTGGAGCTGCCCGTGCCTCTGGGGACGGACAGGAGCGGCCGTCCGTAAGGTCGGCCGGAAGTAGCGGTCCATAAGATCAGCGGTTCCCTCACTGTGTGGCCCGGCACAGGAAGGCAGCTGGCTTGCAGCTGGCCCCAGCGGTGTGCATCACCTTCAACCCCGCAGCCAAACTTTCGTGCCCCACCCTCCCACTCAGGACGACCATCACCTCTCAGAGCCTCAGGCCTGGGACGTTTTCCAGTCCCTACCCCTACCCTGGCCTTGGCCAGCCGCCACCCCCCACGCTGCTCGCAGCCCGCTCACCTGCCCTGGACTTGGAGGACCAGGTTGCAGCCATAGGAGTCCTGGTGGCACGGAGTGTTGGCGCCCGCAGAGCCGATCCACAACGAACTCTCTTTGCCCCCGCGTCCGGGGAAGCCAAAATCAGACCACACCACTGCCTGCATGCGGAAAGGCAACCGGAGAGCGCTTAGTACAGTGCTCTGCACATAGTAAGTGCTCAATAAATACTATTGAATGAATGAATGAGACCCTCTGGGAGAGCCCCTGCCCCCAAGAGAGCTGAGAGACAGGGGCCCCACGCAGGCTCCCCATGGTCACCATCCCTTGCAGCTTGAGCTCCAGCTCAGACCCACCGGGACCTACAGAGCCTGAAAAGGGCTGCGGGGAGCGGGGAAGGAGGAAGCAATTGGGGAGGGATTGGGGAGTGGTGAGGGAGGGAACGATGGGGGAATGGAGAGGGAGTGGCAAGGGAACATGGCGTAATATATAGAACACAGGCCTGGGAGTCAGGAGGTCGTGGGTTCTAATCTTGGCTCAGCCACTTGTCTGCTGTGTGGCCTTGGGCAAGTCATTTCACTTCTCTGGGCCTCAGTGACCTCATCTGTAAAATGGGGATTAAAGACTGTGAGCCCCATGGGGGACAGGGACTGTGTCCAACCTGATCACCAGTGCTCAGAAAAGTGCTTGGCACATAGTAAGTGTTTAACAAATCCCATTATTATTATTATTATTATTATTATTGGAGGGAGCCATCAGGGAATGGTGAGGGAGTGGTAAGGGAGGGAGTGATTGGGGAGCGATCGGAGAGTAGCACAGAAGGAGCAGCCCTGGCCACGTGGAGGAGTGACTCTCCCCTTGGGGTCCCTGACTCTTCTTCCAGCAACCCAGCTTGGCTCTTCTTGCACCTGCAACATTTCCTAAGGTTTCCCTCTAATTACAGGGAGGCGTGGTCTACGCCCATTCCCAACTCATGCCAACGAAGCAACTCCTGGAGGCAGAGGAGCAGTGTAGCCTAAGTAGAAAGAGCCCGGGCCCAAGCGTCCGAAGACCTGGCTTCAAATCCCGGCTCTGACATTTGCCTGCTGTGTGACCTTGGGTAAGTCACTTCATTTTTCTGGGCCTCAGTTTCCTTATGTGGAAAAGGAGGACTGGAGACCCATTCTTCCTCCTCCTTAGACTGTAAGCCCCATGTGAGTGAGGGATTGGGTCTGACCCAATTACCTTGTATCTTCTCCAATGCTCAGTACAGTGCTTACCACATAGTAAGGGCTTAACATATAGCACAATCATTACTTTCTCAAGTCAGCTGTCAGAGGTTAGCCCAGCGGGGGAGGCGTGGCAGCTATGGGGACGGCAGCCCCTGGAAAGGCTGCAGCTCACGGGCGAGGGCACAAGGCCTACTGGAAGCATGGGCGAGAAGGACAGCAGCGAATGAGCCCCGGTCACTTGGGGCCCTTGCTCACCTGGAGAACCTGCGTGTTGCCGGCAAACATGCTGGCCATGTACTTGTAGTCTGCGTAGGCCCAGGAAGCCCGGGCATCATAGGAGTCAAACGGTCCCGGCCCGCTGACCGTCTGCCCACCGCTAGTCGGCCCACTGTCAGTCTGCCCGCCGCCGTCACTCCAGGCCACAAAATCCGCCAGCGTGGCATCCACGTAATCACACGATGTCTCAAACTGTGGATCTGCAGGGGACAGCGGTCTCGGGGACCCAGCCTGGCGGAAAGTCCGGTGGCGCTGGGGAGGGGGAGCGTGGCGGAGACGGGGACCCCAGCCGGGATGGGGAAACCGGCAGGGACAGGGATGGGGAGCCCAGCAGGAACAGGGAGCACAGCAAGGTGGAGAGAGCATCAGGCTCGGGGATGGGGAGTCCAGCGGGGTGTGGCTCTAATAATGTGCGAGCACTGTACTAAGCATTTGGCAGAGCATCATAGAATTAATAGCAGTGATAGCACTGATTGAGTGCTTACTTGATGTGGTGCAATGGACTAGGAGCTTGGGATGTACAGATTAACAGGCGACTCGTTCCCTACCCACAAGAAGCTTCCACTCCAAAGGGGGTGCCAGATAGAAAAATATTTACAACCAGTGGGGCCAAAAATAAACAGTCACCTTATATACATGAGTGTGCAGGAGGGTGTCAACAAGTTCCTTGGCTGTAGAGTGTACTAAAGGGATGATAAGGGTCAGGGGACTGGGAGAGCTATCTGGGAAGGTCTCCTGGAGGAGGTTTGGGTTTCAGGAGGGATTTGAAAGTGGGCAGAGCTGGGCCCACTCTAACAGACGTGGGAAGAGTGGAGGGAGTTCCAGGCAGGGAGACGACATGAGTGAGGGGATGGAGGCAGGAGAATGGACCTTGAGGGACAGCTGGAAGGTTGGCTGGGGAGGAACAAGGACGGCGAGTTGGGGGACATACAAGGACAGAGAGGTCAGGTGGATCCAGAAAGTGGAGAGCCTGAAAGCTGATGGTGGGGAGTTTGGGTTTGGGGCAAAGAGATACAGGGATCAGAGGAGGGTTTGGCAGAGAAGAGAGATGTGGGCTGGGCACTGCTTCGGGAAGACGATCCGTGGGGTGGCAGCGTGGAGTCGAGATTGGAGGAGGGAGAGGCTGGAGGCAGGGAGGCCGGCGAGGAGGCCGATGCACTTGTCTAGCCATGGAACGACCAGAGCTGGTATCGGGATGGGCTGGGGAGAGGAAGGGGCAGGTCGGGGAGAGATTGGGCAGGAAGAATCGGCAGAGATCAGTAGTTGATCGGCTGAGAGAGGTGGAAGACAGAGAGGAGCTAAAGATGACTCCGAGGTTGTGGGATTCTGGGTTGCGAAGGAGGGTGGTGGTGTTGACTGAGATGGGAGAGTCGGAGAGGAGTAGGTCTAGGGGAAAGATGATTTGTTCAGTTTTTGACAAAGATTGGTAGAATTGTTAGATCCAATCTGTGCCCTCAAGGAACACACGAACTGGCAGAGATGGGCCACGGTTTGCAAGGGTGGGCCAGGGCCTGTGGGGGAAGGCCAGGGCCTGAGAGGGCAGCCCAAGGCCTGAGGGGGTGGGCCAGGGACTGAGGGGATGGGCCAGGGGCTGCTGCAGCAAACCAGGGACTGAAGGAGTAGGCCAGGGCTCACGGGCCAGGATCTATGAAGGTGAGAGACAGAGACCGAGGAGCTGGTTCTATGCCAGAAGGGTAAGGAGAAGCAGCACTGTAAGGCCTTCCCTGCCAGAACAGCTATGGCAATGGGTGGGGCTGTAGCTGGCACCTTGGCCGCTGGACTCTGAGCTGCCAGAAGCCCGCAACTCCGCTCCTCGAGTCCTGGCTCCCCTTGTGGCATATATCACTTTGTCTTTTATGTTGTTTTTGTGTTCATACTTGACTCAATGTTCCTGCCATCCACTACCTCTCACTACCTTTAATCCTTTCCCTTTCTTCCTCCTCAACTCTCCCTTTCTCTATCTCACTCCCATCTCTCTCTGGGTCCCTCTCCATCCCCTGCCCCTCGCTGTCTCTCTCCCTCCTGCTCTTCCCGCCCCCCACCCCCAACACATATAGATAACTGTACTAGGGATTTGAAGATGCTGCTTCAGGTGGTGGAGGGGGTGTCCACCCTGGACCAGCATCTGATTCCCATCTGGCTTACAAGTGGCCAGTCGGGGGCCCCGAGGAAGAGGGGTGTCAGGCGGCCCCTCCGCACAAGGTGGGAGGGCTGGCCAGAGGTAGGTCCCGCGGGCCACCCAGCCCACTTCTGGTGTCCCTCTCACAGTCCTACCTGAGCTGAAGTCTCTCTTTCCCAACCTGAAGCGAATGGGCGTGTCCCCGAGGAGCGCGGCGATGTGTCCGGCCGTCCAGCGGAGCGCGGGCCAGTCATCAGCCATGCTGCAGAACACGGCAGGACGCTGCAGGCTCAGCACCAACCCTCTGGCCTCCTCGGGAGTGAATGGCTTGGGCCGCTCCCCTGCAGGGGACATGCACACACCCATACACACAGAAACACAACCACCCGCTGGGCTGCTGCTGCTGGCCCAAGGAGGCTTCTTTGCTTCCCCACACCTGGATGCCGGCTTCTGGCTCAGTGGCCACCTGGACCACTGGCAGTCAGGTGGTCGCCCTCAGGTGGGCCTCCAGCCGTGGGACAGTGGCTGCTCTGACAGGTGCAGGTTCGGCAGGCTCAGGAACCAAACTTGGCCCAAGGCACAGGATTTGGGGATGGATCTCTTTCTCATCAGGGAAGGGCCCTGGGGCGGCAGCTCCTCCACCCCGCCATCCCTTACCTGGGGGGGCGGGGGGGCAAGGGCTCTGTCTCTGCTTCCACCCTCCAGCCCCCAACTCAGGGTCCCCTCCTCTAGGGAGCTTTTCCAGCTTAGGCCCTTTGGGCCTGGGATTTTTTATTTTTAAATGGCAAAGTGCTTACTATGTGCCAGGCACTGTACTAAACCCTGGGATAGATACAAGTTAATCAGTTTGCACACAGTCCATGCCCCATGTGGGTCTCACAGTTTTAATCCCCAATTTACAGATGAGGTTACAGAGGCTAACAGAAGTAAAGTGAATTGTCCAGAGTCATAGAGCAGAAAATGGTAGAGCTGGAATTGGAACCCAAGTCCCTTAGAGAAGTAGCGTGGCTTAGTGGAAAGAGCAGGGGCTTGGGAGTCAGAGGTTGTGGGTTCTAATCCCGGTATTGCCACCGATCAGCTGTGTGACTTTGGGCAAGTCACTTGACTTCTCTGTGCCTCAGTGGCTTCATTCAATAGTATTTATTGAGCGCTTACTATGTGCAGAGCACTGTACTAAGCGCTTGGAATGTACAAATCAGCAACAGACAGAGACAATCCCTGCCCATTGGCAGGCTTACAGTCTCATCTGTAGAAGCAGTGTGGCTCAGTGGAAAGAGCACGGACTTGGGAGTCAGAGGTCATGGGTTCGAATCCCTGCTCTGCCACTTGTCAGCTGTGTGACTTTGGGCAAGTCACCTCAGTTCTCTGTGCCTCAGTTACCTTACCTGTAAAATGGGCATTAAGACTGTGAGCCCCATGGGTGACAACCTGCTCACCAGAATTAGAACCCAGGATCTATAACTCCTGAGCTTGGGCTCTTCCCATTAGGCCATGCTGCTTCCCAAGCTTCTCTTTTTTTTCTTGGTATTTGTTGAACACTATGTCAGAGTTCATGGGTCAGAGTTCATGGGTTCAAATCCTGGTTCTACCACTTGTCAGCTGTGTGACTGTGGGCAAGTCACTTAAGTTCTATGTGCCTCAGTTTCCTCATCTGTAAAATGGGGATTAAGACTGTGAGCCTCACGTGGGAGAACCTGATTACCCCAGTACTTAGAACAGCGTTCTGCACATAGTAACTGCTAGGCACTGTTCTAAGTGCTTGACGTGGCTCAGTGGAAAGAGCCCGGGCTTGGGAGTCAGAGGTTATGGGTTCGAATCCCTGATCCGCCACCTGTCAGCTGTGTGACTGTGGGCGAGTCACTTCACTGCTCTGTGCCTCAGTTACCCCATCTGTAAAATGGGGATTAAAATGGTGAGCCCCACGTGGGACCACCTGATGACCCCGCATCGCCCCCAGCGCTTAGAACAGTGCTCTGCACATGGTAAGCGCTTAACAAATACCAACATTATTATTATTATCATATAAGGCACTATTTTGTTAATGAATTGTACATCGCCTTGATTCTATTTAGTTGCCATTGTTTTTACGAGATGTTCTTCCCCTCGACTCTATTTAATGCCATCGTTCTCGTCTGTCCGTCTCCCCCGATTAGACCGTAAACCCGTCCAACGGGCAGGGACCGTCTCTATCTGTTGCCCACTTGTTCATTCCAAGCGCTTAGTCCAGTGCTCTGCACCTAGTAAGCGCTCAATGAATACTACTGAATGAATGAATGGTCTGAATCCCCATTTGGCAGGGGAGGTGTGAGAGGGTGGAGATTTTATTGCCATGGCTTTTATTGCCATTGTTCTTGTTTTATTGCCATCGTTCTTGTCTGTCCGTCTCCCCCGATTAGACCGTAAGCCCGTCAAACGGCAGGGACCGTCTCTATCTGTTGCCGACTTGTTCATCCCAAGCGCTGAGTCCAGTGCTCTGCACATGAGGGGGCGGAGTCAGGACCAGAGGGGGCGGGGCCAGGACCAGCTCGGGGGCGGGGCTAGAAGCGCGGGGGGCGGGGCTTCCCGCCTTCGCTGCCGCCTCCCCTCCCCTCCCCTCCCGGCCACCGTGTTTCAAGGGTTGGGGTTGGGACGGGGGGGCTCGTCCTCTCCTACCTCCTCCTCCTCCTCGTCGTCGTCGTCCTCGCCCTCGCCCTCCTGCCCCCGCGGCGGCCTCCATCCCGCCCCCCGGGCCTCTCCCGCGCCGCCGGGTCACGTGCTGTGGGCCGCCGGGTCACGTGGCTTTGCTGGCCTTTCCCCGGCCCCCGTGCGACGGCGCATGCGCGCGCCGCCCCGGCTCTCGGGTTGGGCTGATTTTTGTGGTGTGGGTCAGGCTGGCCCGGGAAGCGTGCTCAGCGCTGGGGCCGGCCCACGTTGGATCCAGCCTCACTTCTCTCCTCTGTAAAAGGGACGAGGATGAAAAACGGATAAGATGGAGTCAGAGGTCAGGGGTTCGGATCCCGGCTCCGCCGCTTGTCGGCTGGGTGACTGTGGGCGAGTCACTTCACTGCTCTGGGCCTCAGGGACCTCATCTGGAAAATGGGGGTGAAGACCGGGAGCCTCACGTGGGACCAGCTGGTGACCCTGGATCTCCCCCAGCGCTTAGAACGGTGCTCTGCACAGAGTAAGCGCTTAACAAATACCAGCATCATTATTATTATTATTAAAACTGTGAGCCCCACTTGGGACAAAGCCCTACTGAGAGCTCACCTCCTCCAGGAGGCCTTCCCAGACTGAGCTCCCCTTTTATCCCTCTGCTCCCCCTCCACCCTCTGCTCCTCCCCCTTCCCCTCCCCTCAGTACTGTCCTCATTAGTATATATTATTTATTACCCTATTTATTTTGTGAGTGACGTGTCCATCCCCTTCATTCTATTTATCGTGACTATGTTGTCTTGTTTTTGTCCGTCCGTCATCGGGCAGGGATGGTCTCTATCTGTTGCCCAATTGTCAGAGAAGCAGCGTGGCTCAGTGGCAAGAGCCCGGGCTTGGGAGTCAGAGGTCATGGGTTCGAATCCCGCTCCGCCCCTTGTCAGCTGTGTGACGGTGGGCGAGTCACTTCACTTCTCCGTGCCTCGGTTCCCTAATCTGTAAAATGGGGATGAAGACTGTGAGCCTCACGTGGGACAATCTCATTCCCCTGTATCTCCCCCCAGCGCTTAGAACAGTGCTCTGCACGTAGTAAGCGCTTAACAAATACCAACATTATTATTATTATTGTCCATTCCAAGCGCTTAGTACAGTGCTTTGCACATAGTAAGCGCTCAATAAATACTATTGAATGAGTGACAACTTGATTACATTGTATTTCCCCCCCCCCCCAGGGCTTAGAACAGTGCTTTGCACATAGTAAGCACTTAACAAATACCATCATTATTATAATTGTTGTTGTTGTTAAATGGTGGCCGAAGGAAGCGGCGTGGCTCAGTGGACAGAGCCCGGGCTTGGGAGTCACAGGTCACGGGTTCGAATCCCAACTCTGCCACTTGTCAGCTGTGTGACTGTGGGCAAGTCACTTCACTTCTCTGGGCCTCAGTTCCCTCATCTGTCAAATGGGGATGAAGACTGTGAGCCTCACGTGGGACAACCTGATGACCCTGTATCTACCCCAGTGCTTAGAACAGTGCTCTGCACAGAGTAAGCGCTTAACAAATACCAATATCATCATAACGGACAAGTGGTAGAGTGGGGATTAGAACCCAGGTCCTTCTGACTCCCAGGCCCGGGCTCTAACCACTAACCCGCACTGCTCCTCCCAGCACATGATGAATACCGTGTGTGCCCAGCGCCGGGGGGAAAAAAAATCCACCCGAGAGAATGCAGCATGATCCCTGCCTGGTTTCCAGAGGCTGTAGTCTCAAAATCAACTGGGGGGCGGGGCTGGTGACAGGCACCTGAGGGGGTAATTAAAACCACACAAAGCTCAGAATACCGGCTCTGCCGCTGGCTTGCTTTGTGACCCTGAGCATGTCATTTAACCTCTCTGTGCCTCAGTTTCCTCATCTGTAAATTGGGGATTCACTACCTGTTCTCCCTCCTCCTTCATAATAATAATTATGGTATTTGTTAAGCGCTTCCTATGTGCCCAGCACTGTTCTGAGCGACTTAGACTGTGAGACCTGGTTGGGGCAGGGACCGTATCTGACTTGAATACCTTGTATCCACCCTAGTGCTTAATATAGTGTGGCTCAGTGGAAAGAGCACGGGCCTGGGAGTCAGAGGTCATGGGTTCGAATTCAGGTTCTGCCACTTGTCAGCTGTGTGACTTTGGGCAAGTCACTTAACTTCTCTGTGCCTCAGTTATCTCATCTGTAAAATGGGGATGAAGACTGTGAGCCTCACGTCGGACAACCTGATTACCCTGTAGCTACCCCAGCGCCTAGAACAGTGCTCTGCACATAGTAAGCGCTTAACAAATACCAACATTATTACAGTGCTTGGCACATAGTAAGTGCTTACGATTATTAAGAAGCAGCATGGCTCAGTGGAAAGAGCCCGGGCCTGGGAGTCAGAAGTCATGGATTCGAATCCTGAATCTGCCACTTGTCAGCTGTGTGACTGTGGGCAAGTCACTTAACCTCTCTGTGCCTCAGTTACCTCAGCTGTAAAATGGAGATTAAGACTGTGAGCCTCACGTGGGACAACCTGATTCCCCTGTATCCACCCCAGCGCTTAGAACAGTGCTCTGCACATAGCGCTTAACAAATACCAACATTATTATTATTATCATCACTATTAATCAAGCACTGGTGCCCTGTGTACTTGTGATCTTCCTCCGTGGCCCCTTTGGGTGGCAGCTCCCCAGTTTATTCAATAGTATTTATTGAGCGCTTACTATGTGCAGAGCACTGTTCTAAGCACTTGGAATGGACAATTCGGCAACAGTTTAGCCAAGGCTCTAAGCCTCTCCCTGGCTCCAGCCCCGCACTTCTTTGCCTTTCCCACGGCTCAGCCCCCCCAACTTCCCACGGCCTCCCCAGGAAGTTTGAGTCAGGCAGGAGCCAAAGAGCATTCAATAGTATTTATTGAGCGCTTACTATGGGCAGAGCACTGTACTAAGCGCTTGGAATGAACAAGTCGGCAACAGATAGAGACAGTCCCTGCCGTTTGACGGGCTTACAGTCTAATCGGGAGAGATGGACAGATGAGAACAATGGCAATAAATAGAGTAAAGGGGAAGAACATCTCGTAAAAACCGATGGCAACTAAAAAGAATCAAGGCGATGTACAATTCATTAACAAAATAAATAGGGTGATGGAAATATATACAGTTGAGCGGACGAGTACGGTGCTGTGGGGATGGGAAGGGAGAGGTGGAGGAGCAGAGGGAAAAGGGGAAAAAGAGGGTTTAGCTGCGGAGAGGTAAAGGGGGGGTGGCAGAGGGAGTAGAGGGAGAAGAGGAGCTCAGTCTGGGAAGGCCTCTTGGAGGAGGTGAGTTTTAAGTAGGGTTTTGAAGAGGGGAAGAGAATCAGTTTGGCGGAGGTGAGGAGGGAGGACGTTCCGGGACCGCGGGAGGTCGTGGCCCGGGGGTCGACGGCGGGATGGGCGAGACCGAGGGACGGTGAGGAGGTGGGCGGCAGAGGAGCGGAGCGTGCAGGGTGAGTGGTAGAAAGAGAGAAGGGAGGAGAGGTAGGAAGGGGCAAGGTGATGTAGAGCCTCGAAGCCTAGAGTGAGGAGTTTTTGTTTGGAGCCGAGGTTGATAGGCAACCACTGGAGTTGTTTAAGAAGGGGAGTGACATGCCCAGATCGTTTCTGCAGGAAGATGAGCCGGGCAGCAGAGTGAAGAATTGACCGGAGCGGGGCGAGAGAGGAGGAAGGGAGGTCAGAGAGAAGGCCGACACAGTAGTCTAGCCGGGATATAACGAGAGCCCGTAGCGGTAAGGTAGCCGTTTGGGTGGAGAGGAAAGGGCAGATCTTGGCGATATTGTAGAGGTGAAACCGGCAGGTCTCGGTAACAGATAGGATGTGTGGGGTGAACGAGAGAGACGAGTCAAAGATGACACCGAGATTGCGGGCCCGAGAGACGGGAAGGATGGTCGTGCCATCCACGGTGATAGGGAAGTCTGGGAGAGGACCGGGTTCGGGAGGGAAGATGAGGAGCTCAGTCTTGCTCATGTTGAGTTTTAGGTGGCGGGCAGACATCCAGGTGGAGACGTCCCGGAGGCGGGAGGAGACGCGAGCCTGAAGGGAGCGGGAGAGGACAGGGTCGGAGATGTAGATCTGCGTGTCATCTGCGTAGAGATGGTAGTCAAAGCCGTGAGAGCGAATGAGTTCACCGAGGGAGTGAGTGTAAATGGAGAACAGAAGAGGGCCAAGAACTGACCCTTGAGGAACTCCAACAGTTAAAGGATGGGAGGGGGAGGAGGCTCCGGTGAAGGAGACCGAGAATGACCGGCCAGAGAGGTAAGAGGAGAACCAGGAGAGGACAGAGTCCGTGAAGCCAAGGTGAGATAAGGTATGGAGGAGGAGGGGATGGTCGACAGTGTCAAAGGCAGCAGAGAGGTCAAGGAGGATCAGAATGGAGTAGGAGCCATTGGATTTGGCAAGAAGGAGGTCACGGGTGACCTTAGAGAGAGCAGTCTCGGTAGAGTGGAGGGGATGGAAGCCAGATCGGAGGGGGTCTAGGAGAGAATGGGAGTTAAGGAATTCTAGGCATCGATTGTAGACGACTCGTTCTAGGATTTTGGAAAGGAAGGGTAGTAGGGAGATAGGGCGATAACTGGAGGGGGAAGTGGGGTCGAGAGCGGGTTTTTTTAGGATGGGGGAGACGTGGGCATGTTTGAAGGCAGCGGGGAAGGAGCCCTTGGAGATTGAGTGGTTAAAAATAGAAGTTAAGGAAGGTAGGAGGGCAGGGGCAACGGTTTTAATAAGGTGAGAGGGAATGGGGTCCGAGGCGCAGGCGGAGGGGGTGGCACTTGCGAGGAGGGAGGAGATCTCCTCTGAGGATACTGCAGGGAAGGATGGGAAAGTAGGGGAGAGGGTCGGTGGGGGGGAGGGGAGAGGCGGAGGGGTGACTTTGGGGAGCTCAGACCTGATCGTGTTGATTTTCGTGAGGAAATAGGTGGCCAGATCATTGGGGGTGAGAGATGGGGGAGGGGGAGGAACAGGGGGCCTAAGGAGAGAGTTAAAGGTCCGGAACAATCGGTGGGGGTGACGGGCATGGGTGTCGATGAGGGAGGAGAAGAAGTTTTGCCTGGCGGAGGAGAGGGCAGAGTTAAGGCAGGAAAAGGCAGCCAAAGAGGGCACCATCAGTGCCCAATGACCCTTTTCCTGACCTTCTGGACCACCCCATCTCTGTAGCAGAGGGGCAGGGGGCTGCTCTGACCCCGGAGCCCCTCCAGGCCTCGCAGTTGCCCCATCCCCTGACCCCGGCCCACCCTGGTCTTGACCCCAGGCTCTTCCCTGGCTGACCCCACATTCTGTCTGTATTGATGTCTCTCTCCCCCCTCTGGACTGTGAGCTCAATGTGGGCAGGGATTGTCATTCTTTATTTCTGTACTGAACTTTCCCAAGCGCTTAGTGCAGTGCTCTGCACACAGTAAGTGCTTAATAAATATGATTGAATGGATTATTACCCTATTCATTTTGTTAATGAGGTGTATATCTCCATGATTCTATTTATCTTGATGATGTTGTTTTGTTTTTGTTCTGTTTTGCTTTGCTGTCTGTCTCTCCCATTTAGACTGTGAGCCCGTTGTGGGCAGGGATTGTCATCCTTGATTGCTGTATTGAACTTTCCCAAGCGCTTAGTGCAGTGCTCTGTACCCAGTAAGTGCTTAATAAATATGATTGAATGGATTATTACCCTATTTATTTTGTTAATGAGGTGTATATCTCCATGATTCTATTTATCTTGATGTCTTGTTTCGGCTCGGCCACTTATCAGCTGTGTGACTTTGGGCAAGTCACTTAACTTCTCGGTGCCTCAGTTACCTCATCTGTAAAATGGGGATTAAGACTGTGAGCCCCACGTGGGACAACCTGAATGCCCTGTGTCTACCCCAGCGCTTAGAACAGTGCTCAGCACATAGTAAGCGCTTAACAAATACCAACATTATTATTGTTTTTGTTTTGTTCTGTTTTGCTTTGCTGTCTCCCCCATTTAGACTGTGAGCCCGTTATTGGGCAGGAATTGTCTCTATCTTTTGCCGAATTGTACATTCCAAGTGCTTAGTCCAGTGCTCTGCACATAGTTAGAGCTCAATAAACACTATTGAATGAATGAATATACACTTCACGATCAATCAGTGGTATTTACTGAGAGCTTTCTGTGTACAGAGTAATAATAATAATGGCGGTATTTGTTAAGTGCTTACTATGTGCAAAGCACTGTTCTAAGCGCTGGGGTAGATACGGGGTAATCAGGTTGTCCCACGTGGGGCTTGCAGTTTAAATCCCTACTTTACAGATGAGGTAACTGAGGCACAGAGAATTCACTCATTCAGTAGTATTTGAGTGCAGAGCACTGAACTAAGCGCTTGGAATGGACAATTGGGCAACAGATAGAGACCATCCCTGACCAACGATGGGCTCACAGTCTAATTGGGGGACTTAAGTGACTGGCCCAAAGTCACACAGCTGGCAAGTGGCAGGGCTGGGATTAATAATAATAATGGTGCTATTTGTTAAGTGCTTACTATGTGCAAAGCACTGTTCTAAGCGCTGGGGGGATACAAGGTGAACAGGTTGTCCCACCTGGGGCTCACAGTTTTTAATCCCCATTTTACAGATGAGGGAACTGAGGCACAGAGAAGTGAAGTGACTTGCCCCAAGGCACACAGCTGGCAAGCGGCAGAGCCTGGATTCGAACCCATGACCTCTGATTCCCAAGCCTGGGTGCTTTCCGCTGAGCCACGCTGCTTGGCTGTACTGTGCTGGGCGCTTGGGAGAGGAGCGGGATGCAGAATTGAGGGGGGAGGCCCGGCTGGGGCGGGTTTACCTGTCCACAGAGAAGGGCAGGCGGACACAAAGCCCTCCTGAGAGCTCACCTCCTCCAAGAGGCCTTCCCAGACTGAGCTTCCCTTTTCCCTCTGCTCCCTCTCTGCCCCCCTTCACCTCCCCTCCGCTAAGCCCTCTTTTCCCCCCTTCCCCTCCCCTCAGCACTCTGCTCATTTGTAGATATTTTTATTACCCTATTTATTTTGTTAATGAGGTGTCCATCCCCTTGATTCTATTTATCGTGACTCTGTTGTCTTGTTTTTGTCCGTCTGCCTCCCCCGATTAGACGGTGAGCCCGTCGATGGGCAGGGGTTGTCTCTATCTGTTGCCCAATTGTCCATTCCAAGCGCTTAGTCCAGTGCTCTGCACAGAGTGAGCGCTCAATAAATCCTACTGAATGAATGAATAAATCCTATTGAATGAATGAATGACATAAATAAATGAATTAGGGCGCTGGCCTTGTTCTCGTGCCCCCCCCGCGGCCCCTCCCCTCCTCTTTCCCCACGGGGGGGGGAGCGGGGCCGACAGGCCAGGCCCAGCGCGCAGGCGCAGAGTCCGGGGCCCCGGGAAGGGGCGGGGGAGGGAGGGTCGGCCGGCCAGGCCCAGTGCGCAGGCGCAGAGTCCGGGGCCGCGGGGGGGGCGGGGGGAGGGAGGGTCGGCCGGCCAGGCCCAGCGCGCAGGCGCAGAGTCCGGGGCCGCGGGGAGGGGCGGGGGAGGGAGGGTCGGCCGGCCAGGCCCAGCGCGCAGGCGCAGAGTCCGGGGCCGCGGGGGGGCGGGGGGGAGGCAGCGCCGCCGTCAGCGGCGGCAGGGCCCGGGCCCGGGCCAGCGGGGGAGCGGGGTCCGCACGGGCGCCCCCAGCCTCCGCCCGCCATGGGCTCCCGCTGGAGCAGCGACGAGGAGCGGCGGCCGCTGCTGGGCCCGAGCGGGCCGTCGGGGGCCGGGGCGGCCCGGGGTCCCGGGGGTCCCGGGGGTCCCGGGGGTCCCGGGGGTCCCGGGCCGCCGAGCGGGCGACGGTGGCTCGTGCTGCTGCTGTTCTCGCTGCTGGCCTTCGCGCAGGGGCTGGTGTGGAACACGTGGGGGCCCATCCAGAACTCGGCCCGCCGCGCCTACGGCTTCTCCGGCTGGGACGTCGCGCTGCTGGTGCTCTGGGGGCCCATCGGCTTCCTGCCCTGCCTCGCCTTCATGTGGCTGCTCGACACGCGCGGTCAGCGGGGACCCGCCGGGGGGGGCGCGGGGGGCAGGGGGCGGGGTCTGCGGGCTCGGAGAGGGGTGACGTCAGAGGGGAGGGCGGGGCCTGGGGGCTCGGAGAGGGGTGACGTCAGAGGGGAGGGCGGGGCCTGGGGTGAGGGGCGGGGCCTGGGGGCTCGGAGAGGGGTGACGTCAGAGGGGAGGGGTAAGGAGGTCAGTGGGCGGGGATAGGGGAGTGGTGACGTCAGAGGGGAGGGGCCTGGGGGGGTCTCTGCCCCCAAGGAGGGACCCGTGTAGGCTTGGCCCTGCCCCCTTCTGCTCCCTCCCCCCCCCCCCCCCCACTCTGCTCACACCCAAGCCGGTGAGGTCCGGGCCCCGGGCTGTCGAGCTCAGCTGCCCCAACTCCGAGGAGGAGGAGGTGGAGTCAGCCCATCATCGGGCAGTCGTATTTATCGAGCACTTACCGTGTGCAGAGCGCTGGATTAAGAGCTTGGGAGAGGACGGTGTAACAATAAACAGACACCTTCTCTGTCCACAATTAGCTCACAGTCTAGAAAGGCGGGCAGGCACTAATGTAAAGAGATAAGTATATGCAGATCTGGGTCTCAGTGGTGTGGGGCTGGGGGGGGCGGTGGTGAATAGAGGGAGCGAGTCAGGGTGATGCCAAAGGGAGTGAGAGAAGAGGAAAGAGGGCTTTGTTCGGAAAGGCCTCTTGGAGGAGGTGTGCCTTCAGTGAGGCTTTGCACGGTGGGGGGGCGAGGGGGACTACTAAACCTTGGGGTACATAAAAGATAGGTTGGACACAGTCCCTGTCCCAAGGGGGACTCGCGGTCTTAGTAGTAGGGAGAACAGGGATTGAATTCCCATTTTGCAGAGGAGGAAACCGAGACCCAGTGAAGTGACTTTCCCAAGGTCACATGGCACCTCAGTGCTGGAGCCGGGATTAAAACCCAGGTCCTGTCTCTCCCAGGCCCAGGCTCTTTCCCTTGGGCCGCACTGCTTTGATTTTACCAACACCGTAGTTGACGAGGTCATCGGGAGTGAGGGAGGAAGGGGAGGGATTGGGAGGTTCAGACCGAGAGGACAAACCCGAGGGCAGGCGCAGGAGCAAGCTCTGGGCAGGCACCCCCGGGTCACAGTGGGGTCATGGGTTCTGGCCCTCTGATTGTGTCTGGTGGTGACACACTCTGAAGGGAGAGTGGTGTGATATAAGTAGAAAAACCATGTAAAAGACAAAGTTCAGAGGGCAGCAGGTCCAGCGGTGAAGTGGTATGGGTGGGGAGGTGCCACGGAGTGTGGCCGCCCGGGACGACCAGAGTTCAGCCACCACCACGGCTTCCCGGCGTTCCGACGTTTGTATGGTGTCCTAAGTGATCAGAGCGTGGACCTGGGAGTCAGGAGATCTGGTTTCGAATCTAGCGTCTGCCACTGGCCTATCATGTGGCTTTGGACAAGTCACTTCACTTCTCTGCACCTCAGTTTCTGCATCTGACAACGGGGTGGTGGGGGGGATTCCCATTCTTCCTCATTCAGTCAGTCATATTTGAGTGCTTACTGTGTGCAGAGCACTGTACTAAGTGCTTGGAACAGTGACATTCCCTGCTCACAACGAGCTCTAGGTCTAGAGTCGGGGAGACAGACATCTATATAAATAAATAAAATCAAAGATATGTACATAAGTGCTTTGGGGCCGGAAGTGAGCCCCATGTGAAACAGGGCCCATATCTTAGTAAATGCCACCTGGAGGGCAGTACCGATGCCCGGTGATTTGAGGGGGGAGAAGCTGAAGGTCATGCTACCTACCGATCTCTCCGTTTCTCCCGGTCCACCTTCTCCATCCATCCCACAGTTTTCCCCGTCCATCCTAATTCTTCCCATCCACCAGTCCACCCTGTCTATCTGTCCCCTGGTTCTCCCAGTCCACCCCGTCCATCCATCCCCCAGTTCTTCCCGTCCATCCTAATTCTTCCCATCTGCCAGTCCTCCTTGTGTGTCCCCTAGTTCTCCCCGTCCGCCCCATCCATTCATCCCGTCCATTCATAGAGAAGCAGCGTGGCTCAGTGGAAAGAGCACGGGCTTTGGAGTCAGAGGTCATGGGTTCGAATCCCGGCTCGGCCACTTGTCTGCTGGGTGACTTTGGGCAAGTCACTTAACTTCTCGGTGCCTCAGTTACCTCATCTGTAAAATGGGGATTAAGACTGTGAGCCCCACGTGGGACAACCTGATTCCCCTGTGTCTACCCCAGCGCTTAGAACAGTGCTCGGCACATAGTAAGCGCTTAACAAATACAAACATAATAATAATAATAATAATCCCCCAGTTCTCCCCATCCACCAGCCTGCCCCATCCGTCCATCCACCCAGTTCTCCCTATCCATCCGTTCCCCCCATGCTCTCTGTCCATCTGTCCACCGTTGCCCTGGTCTGGCCCTGACACCAGCTGCGGTGCTCTCTGCCCGGGTTTCCTGTGGGTTTGGGGGTTGGGCGGGGGCAGCTGCTGGAGCCGAAGCCTGAGCCGGACACCTGGGCCGGGGCTCGTGTCTGCTCTTCTGGGCCCATAGCTGGCCTCGGGCCTCGGGTCCTAAACTGAAGCTTCTCGAGGGCAAGGATCCGGTCTACTAACTCTATTGTTCTTTCTCCAGCACTCAGTACACAGTAGATTGTCGGCCCCTCAGGGGCAGGGATCCTGTCTGCTAAGTCTACCGTCCTCTCTGTCGCAGTCAGTACAGTGCTCTGCACACAGTAAATCCCTGCACACAGGGTAGGGATCGTGTCTGCTAACAATTGCCCTCGCCTAAGGGCTTAATTCAGTACTCAGCACGTAGTAGACTGTCAGCTCCTCATGGGCAGTGCTAATGTCCTTGTACTCTCCCAAACTGTCAGGACAGTGCTCTGTGCATCGTCAGCACTCAATGAGTTCCTTTGATCAATTGCTTTGCCAGGAGTATAGCAGGGGAATGTCCAAGGACAGGGTCTTCAGGCGGGTGACCCAAAGGCTTTCCTTTTCAGGCCTCCGGGTGACCGTGCTGATCTCCTCCTTCCTCATGGTGGTGGGGACCGGCCTCCGCTGTCTACCCGTGGACGATTTGGCCCTGAAAAGGAGGTGAGCCCCATCCAGACCTGCATCCTCACAATCGCCACTTCCCACCCTCCCTCCTTCCCGCCCACCCTGCCTCCCTCTCACCTTCATCTTTTTTAATGGTATCTGTTAAGCCCTTACTGTGTGCCAAGCACCATACTAATTCCTGGGCTCGATACAAGCTAATCAGGTTGGACCCGATCTATGTCTCACACAGGGCTCGCAGTCTTAATCCCCTTTTGACAGTTGAGATAACTGAGACACACTGAAGTGAAGTGACTTGCTCAAGGTCACGCAGCAGACCAGAGGCAGAGCTAGGATTAGAACCCAGCTCCTTTTGAGTTCCAGGCCGGACTCAATCCACTTTAGGCCACGCTGCTTCCTGCCTGTCCCAAGCCAGGTTTAGCACAGGGCACTGCCCCAGCTGGGCACAAATGATTTTTCTCAGTCGCTTTCCTTCCCCGCCGCCCCCACAGCCACTTCCTTCCTCCTGACTCACCCCCGGGTCATTAGGGCAGGTTGGGCAGCACCAGGGCCAGAGGGATGGGAAAGGCAGTAAGAGAGACAGCCTGACCTACTGGATAGAGCCCGGGGCCTGGGAATCAGAAGGACTTGGGTTCTAACCCCGGCTCCTCCACTTGTCTGCTGGGTGACCTTGACCAAGTCACTTCTCTGAGCCTCAGTAACCTCATCTGTCATGGGAATTAAGACTGAACCCCATTTGGGACAGGGACCCTATTTGCATGTATCCACCACAGCGCTTAGTGCCTGGCACATAGTAAGCACTTAACAAATGCCACAGTTATTATTAGTAGTAGTAACAGGGCCCGTGGGGTGGGAGGGACAGGACCAAGGCCAACGGGGCCTGACGGGTGGCTTCCGTGCCTCAGGCTGATCCACTGTGGGCAGCTGTTGAACGGGCTGGCAGGCCCCACGGTGACCAATGCCGCCCCCTTCCTGTCCACCACCTGGTTCTCGGCGGACGAGCGGGCCACGGCCACGGCCATTGCGTCGATGCTCAGCTACCTCGGGGGAGCCGGCGCCTTCCTGGTCGGCCCCCTGGCAGTCCCGGCCCCCAACGGCACAGCCCACCTCCTGGCCGCTGAAGCGGGCCCGAACCACATCCGGGAGCGCATCGAGATGGTGCTGGATGCAGGTAACGGACCGTCCGGCCTCGGCCTCCCTTTCCCCGCCGCCAGCCTCTCCCATCCAACTGACCACCCCAAGGGCCCATAGAGATGGTGCCGGGTGCGAGTAATGAATCATCCTTCCCACCTCACCGTCTCCTCCCATCCAACTGACCACCCTGAGAGCCCTTCAGGATAGTGCCAGGTGTGAGGAATACCATTATTATTATTATTAATATTATTATTAATGGACCATCCTCCCCGGCTCGGCCTCCGTCTCCCCGCCACTGCCCCTTCCCGTCCAGCTGCCACCCCGACGGTGCCAGGAGTGGGTTCGGGGTTGCCCTTCCGCTACCCCCTCGCCCCATGCTTGGTCACCCTCCTCCGGCTGCCTTCGCCCTCCTACCCCGTCCTTGGTCATCCCCCACACCCCATGCTCAATTCCCCCCACAGCCCATCCTCAGTTGCCACCTGCACTCTGTTCTTGGTCACTCCTACAACCCCTGCTCAGTCACCCCCTCACCTCGTGCTCGGTCACCCCCAAGCTCCATGCTTCATCACCCCCTCCATCTTGTGCTCTGTCACTCCTTCCGTGCTCAGTCACTCCTTCACCTCGTGCCCGGTCACTCCTTCACCTCATGCCCGGTCACCCTTTCACCCCTTGCTCGGGCACCCTCCCCTTCCGCTTCAGAAATGGAAGCTGATCGCACCAGTACCCATTTCCCAAACCGAGATCTGAGCATGCACACATGAGCATGTGTGAGCCTGGGCACCTATGTGAATGTGGGCATATGTGAGTGGGTATGTATGAACATGGGCACATATGTGAATGTGGGCATGTGTGAGCGGGTGTGAGCATGGGCATGTAAAAACATGGGCTCAGGCACCCCACCCTGCAGGGAGTGTGGGTAGGAGTTCCCCCGGCCCCTGGTCTGCAGGAATGCAGTTCTGGGCAGAGTTGGGCTGCGGCCAGGGCAGGCCCATAGGGCACCACAGCCCAGGGCGAGCTCTCCCATCCTCCTTCGCTTTGGGTGCCTGCAGCAGCAGCAACAGCAGCCTGGTGCTCGTAGCCTGATGGGTGGACCTGATCTGCCCGGCCCTGCTCTACTCTGCCCAGTCCACTTTGCCATACCCTACTCTGCCAGGTCCAGTTCTGCCTGGCCCCTCTCTGCCATGCCAGCTCTGCCCAGATTGTCCCCACCACACCTCGTCCCTGAGCCTGAAGTGTCCCCCCTGCAGTTTTGGGATTTTCACTGCAGGCCCTGGATGTCCCTCCTGTGGTTTTGGGGTTCTCATTACTGAGACCAGTGTTTCCCCCAGACTGTTGTTTTGGGGTTCTCATTGCTAGGCCCTGGGTGTTCCACCTGGGTTTTAGGGTTCTTGTCACTGAGTCCAGAGTATCCCCCCCACTGTGGTTTTGGGGTTCTCATTGCCATGCTTGGGGTGTCCCCCCTGTGATTTTGGTTCTGATCACGGAGCCCAGCATCTCTCCCTTGCGGTTTTGGGGTTCTCATTGAGGAGAGGGGGTGACGTCTGGAGAGCCGGGGCACAGAAGTCTCCCTCACGCCCTGTCCATATCTGTGTTCGTTTCCTTCAGAGTTTGCGTTCGTGTGTCTGATCTTCTTGGCGTCAGTGGCCTGTTTCCCGTCGCGCCCCCCATTCCCACCCAGCGTGGCGGCAGCCAGTCAGCGCCTCAGCTACCGACGCAGCTTCTGCCGCCTGCTCAGGTAGGCGTGTCTGCAGGCCCCTCCCATAATGAATGGGTACAGCCCTGGAGCACGGCGGGGCGCCGACCGCTGCACCGCACTGCCAGGCCCAGGCTCTCGGGCCAGGGGGATGGAGCACCGGGCTGGCGGCATCTCCCCGGAGGGACCAGCCGCCTCCAGTGGGTGGGGGGCAGAGGGCGGGGATCCCATGGGTCCACGGGGGTCCAGACAGAGGTGTCGGGGCGGCGGAGAGGCCGGAGCCCGAGTCATGGGTCCGGCTGGGAGCCAGGAGCCCAGGGGGGTGTCTTTGGCCTCAGACGATGACGAGCCCCCTCTGAGCAGTACTGCCACTGAGCGGACAGCTGGTGGCAAGTGGGCTCCTCTGTCTAGTCAGCCCGCACCCTCCCGCCCTAGGCCTAACTCCCCCGGCCAGCGTGGTCATCTTCACCCGGGGGAGCCGGCAGCCCAAGGTCAGAACCTAATTCCAGACGTCCGGGGAGCCGGCCTGGTCCGGGGGACTGGGCAGAGCTTGTGGCCGACGGAGCAGGGGCCTCCCAGGCCCTCATCTTGGGGCAGAGCGGTTCGGCCCTGCAGCAGGCGGTTCCCCTCTCGGCCACTCCACTCCCGACCCCTCCCCGGCACCTTGCTCCCACCAGGGTCCCGGGTGGAACGCGGCTGGCGGCAGCCACAGTTCAGCCCGCTCCCACTCCACCCTAACCCCAGGTTCCGGCTCTTGGTCTCTCCAGCAATCTGAGGTTCCTGATGATCGCTCTGGCCTACGCCATTCCTCTCGGAGTCTTTGCTGGCTGGTCTGGGGTCCTGGACTTGATCCTGACCCCGGTGCATGTCAGCCAGGTGGGTGATTCCCACGGTGGTCAGGGCGTGGGCGGGAAAGACTCAGACGCCAGGGAGAGTCCGCCCCCTGCCCCAAGCACCCCTCAGAAATTGGATAATGGATGCCAAGCCAATCTGCGCAGTTCCCAACCCTGCCAGCAATTCAGGGATCTTGGCCATCCCGCATCCCTGACTCTCCCCCAGTGACTCAGCGTGGACCGTCCAACACCCCTGATTCTTCCCTCTCCATCCCTGATTTGCCACATTGACCCCATACGGACCATCCCAAATCCCTGACTCTCCCCAGTGACACAGTAAGGACCATCCAAAACCTCTGACTCTCCCCTCTCGGTCCCTGACTCCCCCAGTGATCCAACATGGATGGTCCTCCGTGGGCCTGTCCAGTCCCCTCTGGTCCTGCCAGTGTTTGCAGCCGTGTTCCTTCTCCTCCCTCCTCATCTTCACGTTGTGTGTCCAGGTGGATGCCGGCTGGATCGGCTTCTGGTCCATCGTTGGCGGCTGCGTGGTTGGCATAGCCATTGCACGGTAAGCGTCCCTGCCTCCAGCCTCTGGCCTCCGCTCCTTCCTCAGGGAGGAAGCACCCAGCTTGCATTGAACCCTAGCCCCAACTCACGCTCCCTGCTGTCCCCACCTGTTCTGCCCGCTTCCCACTCATGCCCCCTGCCCATGGACTCATGGGCAGCCTAGTGACCCGGGTGCCAGAGGTGGGGCAAACAAGGGAGGAGTCAGGGAAGGGGCAGAGCAGCGGTAGCAGGAGCTGCCCGCGCTGGGGTCTCCCCGATGGGTACTGCCGTGGGCCGAATGGTTGCGAGTCACTTGGGGTGGGACTTGACCATGGTCACCTGCTGATCTCATCCTCCAACCTGCTCACTGGTAAACAAAAGCTATAGTGTTTGGGTCATCCAAAAGTCAGTTTGATTCCCCTCATTTTCTCACCTCTAGGGCTGTTCGGAGCTTCTATTACCTATGGCCAGAATTTTTTCAACTTTTCCACTCTCAAAAGCGTATAAATCTTCCTCTGGGTGTTCTGTGTTTGCCAAAATGAAACCCGAGGCCTTCCCTTTCTCCCTCCCTTCCCTCATTTCCTCCATTTTTCCCTCCCTTCCCACTTTCCTCCCTCGGCCACTCGCTTCCTCCCTTCCTCCACCCCTCCTTCCCATCGCCCCTCCCTTGCACAGCTGGCAGTGGGACCTCTGTGACCCTGTGGTCCAGAATGGAATATTGCCCCCAAGCTCTGGCCGGGGTCCCCGGGGTCCCCGCCGAGTGGTGTGGGGTGGGGGGTGCCCGTTGGGTCCCGGTGAGTTCATGTGCCCAGGTGACAGGGATGGGGGTGGTCCCGAAGGATGGGATGTGCGGGTGGGGCATGCCCCCAGGGCACTTGGGTGGCCCTGACTCATCCTGTGTGCTCCCAGGTTCGCAGACTCGATCCGTGGGATGCTGAAGCTCCTCCTTCTCCTGCTGTTCTCTGGTGCCTCCTTGGCGTCCACGTGGTTCACCTTGACCTGTCTGAACAGCGTCACTCACCTGCCTTTGACCACAGGTACCCTGCCTCCCCACCCCCGCTGCAGGTACCCTGGGGACAGGGACACAGGCCTGGCCCACTCCTGAAGGGTCAGTGATCTTGAAGCATGAAAAGTGTAGCAGGCCAGTGTCTCCCTCTGGGTCCTTTCAGGCCCTTTAGACAGGGCAGACCATCCAAAGCCTCAAAAGCCATCTCTCCCGCCAAGTATCAAAAGCGACCTCCTCTGAACCTTTCAGAAAGACCGTTTCCAATTTGGATAGCCCCTGCTGGGTCACTGAGGAGAGTCAGTAATGGAGAGGGGAAATCAGGGATGTTGGATAAATCTGTGATGGGTCACTGGGGGAGAGTTAGGGTTGGAGAGGGAGAGTCAGGAGTGTTGGATGGTCTCTGCTAGGTCACTAGAGGAGAGTCAGGGATGGAGAGGGGAAGTTCATGGGTGTGGGTGGTCTGTTCTGGGTCACTGGGGGAGAGTCTGGGATAGAGATGAAGAGTCAGGTGTGTTGCGATGGTCTGTGCTGGGTTACTGGGGGAGAGTCAGGGTTTGAGGGGGGTGAGTCAAGGGTGTGGGATGGTCCAGCTGGGTCACTGGGGGAGAGGCTGGGATGGAGAAGGGAGAGTCAGGGGGTGGGATGATCCATGCTGAACCACAGTGTCCAGAAAACCTTTCTGTCCAGAGGTGGCTGATACAGAGGCCCCCAGTTCTCCAGAGCAGGTGACGTTGCTATGACCGTCCTCTAGAATTCCTCCTTTATCATCGATGGTGTTTATTGACCACTTATTGTGTGCAAAGCACTGTACTAAGCGCTGGCGAAAGTCTGAGTTGGCAGGCACGTTCTCTGCCCACAATGAACTTACAGTCTAGAGGGGCCCTGTCAGCCTCTGGGTGTCATCTCAGGGTGGCCAAGGTGCCCGGGGCAACTGACCTGGGGCCACAGCATTTTCCCAATGCTTCTGGAGCCCTCGGGTGCAGAGCTCCATGCTCATGCCCAACCTGCACGTGCGTCCTTGCAGCGACCCTATACACATCCTGCATCCTCCTGGGCGTCTTCCTGAACAGCAGCGTTCCCATCTTCTTCGAGCTCTTCGTGGAGACCGTGTACCCGGTCCCTGAGGGTATCACGTGTGGCGCTGTCACGTTTCTCAGCAACATGTTCATGGGCACTCTGCTCTTCTTCCTCACCTTCTATCACACAGGTGAGCCTCTCGGGGGACAGGTGGCCCTCCTCCAACCACACCGCAGGGGGATCGGACAGGGGCCGGATTGCGGGGGCCGGCCCTGGGGCTCAAGGCTGAGGTGGGGGGTTGGGTTGGGGACTAAAAGAGGGGGCCCAGGCCAGGGGCTGGGTTGATAGCTGATCGCTGCAATGAAGGTCTGTGGTGGGGGCCTCATCAGGGGCAGAGATGGTGGTCTGGGCTAGAGGCTGAGGGCTGGAATCGGGGACTGGGATGGCGGTCCGGCCCCAGGGCTGGGTTGATAGTTGAGGGCTGGAATTGGGGTCCGGGCTGGGGGTTGGGTCGGAGGCTGAGGGTTGGGATAGAGGTGTGGGTCGGGGATTCTCTTGACAGCTGAGGATTGGACTGGGGGTCCAGGCGGAGGGTTGGGTCGGTGGCTGGCCAGGCAGTCCAGGCCGAGCTCTGAGAGCTGGGATGGGGTCCTGACTGGGGTCCGTGTCTGGGTAAGAGGCTGGAGCCGGGATCTTGAGACCGTGGTTGGTGTTTTGCAGACCTATCGTGGTTCAACTGGTGTCTGCCCGGCTCCTGCATACTCAGCCTACTTCTCATCCTCGGCTTCCGGGAGTCCTACGATCGCCTCTATCTGGACGTCGTGGTATCAGTTTGACCATCTGCCCCCTGCCGCCCGGCGCTCACCCAGACCCGGAGACCCACTGCAGCGGCTCCTCCTTGCCGGCGGCTGGGTCCGGGCAACAGGACGGTCATGTGGGTGGAGGGGCAGGGCCTGGACTAAGAGTCGGGGCTTGAGCAGATGGGCCGGCCCCTGGCAGAGGGCCCTGGGCAGAGGAATGGAGCCAGGCGGAGGGTTGGGGCCTTGGTATGGTGGGGGGTAGGGGCAGAGGAGCGGGGCTTTGGCACGGCAAAGGGTGGGGAGGGGAGGCCTTGGCACAGTAAAGGGGTGGGCATTGGTGTAACTGCGGGTAGAGGGGGCAGTCGACGTAGCGGCAGACGAAGGAACTTTATTTTTGCACTATCGGGCTCCGGCTTGTAAGGGGGAAGTGGTGTGGACGACAGGAAGCAGGTTTTTAATCAAAAATCAGTAGGCCGGTCCCCAGCCCAGCCTCGGCACTGACTGTGCTCCAGCCGGTGGTGCCCTCGCCTCAGAGAAGCGGGATCGTGGCAAGACCAGGATCCTGGCCCGGAGCGCACATCCATGGGGCAGGGAAGGGGATTGGGAAAGGAGGAGAAGGAGGAGAAAAGACGCGGAAGTTTTTAATGGTTTTAAATTGTGGGCCCGGTTTTCACGGCAAGATGTTGGCGTGCAAGCGGACCGACCGTGGCAGGCAGGTCCCTGCATCCGGCATTCTCTAATAAAGCCATTTTGGGTTCCCTGCCCTCCTCCTGTTTCACTGTCCGTTGGCATGCATTTCCACCCACCAACAGGGTGCAGGGGCCGACTGGTGAGGTTCATCCATGTCTTCCCTTGGACCGGGGGTGGAGGTCCCCTTGGGTGGAGCCAGTGTGTTCATTCCGGCATCTCGAGGCAGGGGTGGCAAGGAGCCGCGGGATGGGGAAGGGGGCCGTGGAGGCCATGGGACTGGTCGGGCCCACCCAGGTGCGTCCCATGGTCCCCGCCACCCTGCCTGGTCGTGGCCAGGTTGGGCATTCTGGCCCTGAGGGGCGTCCCAGCCTGGTCTCGGCCTCCCCCGGCCTGCCTGGCTCGAGGGCACGTGGGTGACCCCAGAACGTGGGGCCCTTGGGGGCCGAGAACCAGGTTCCTTGGGCCCACCTTTGGACCCAGCCTCTGAGGGCAGGGTGGTGACAGAAGCACAGCAGCCCCTGCCTGGGATGAAAATGACCCAAACCTCATCCCAGCCGTACTTCCAGCTGGGAGTCCTGGGGTTCTGCCCCTATTTCCTCTCACTTCACATTGGGCAGACAGGCCACCACTCTCCCTGTATTCAAATCCCTTCTGAAATCCTAGCTCCTTCAGAAGGCCTTCCCTGATTAACCTCTCATCTTCTCACCCTGATTCCCCCGTTACTGTGTTCCTTATGCACTTGGGCACTAAACTTCCAGCCCCACACCTGCCCTTTGAAACACTTTTCTCCAGATCTTTGTATCCTGTTGCTTCCTCCCATCTGTAATTTATTTTGGTGTCCATCTCCCTGTTTAGATTCTAAGCTTCTTGATGGTAGGGACCGTGTCAACTTACTCTGTTGTACTTTCCAGGGTTTAGCACAGTGCTCTTCAGATTATAAGTGCCATTGAATGATTGGCTGGGGAAGTGGAAGAAGAGGGGTACCCCAACATTCTGCCCCAGGAGCAAGCAGGTGGATGAGAAAAAGCCCAGCAGCAAAGAACCACCCCACCGACAGCAGGCTGGGTCCCCGGGCTCAGTGGATCATCCATGGCCATCCTGCAGCACTGACAGGAGGGATCACCCATCACAGCACCCCGACCAAGCTACGGCTAGAGACCCATCACCTGATCCCCTCTCCTGCAGCAGATGCGGGGAGGAGCTGGCTCAGGGCTCGGCTCCGTAATAAATAGGCAGGAGCATCTCCAGCCTCATCTCTAGGCTGACCTCCCCCAGGGAGAGGTCGGCCAAAGTCACATGACAGTTCAGGGCTTTGAGGGCCCTTTGGGGTCCTTCTCCACCTCTACATGGCCCACGCCAGAGTGTAGATCAAAGGCTTGAACAGGGATGGCAGTTGACCACGCGGGCTGAGCAGTGGACTTCTGGGTGTCAGGGATTATGGGAGCTGCCCCAGGCAGGGGCCAGGTCATAACTGCAGGTTAAGGAAGGAGCTCACCCAGGTCGGGGGTCACAGCTCCCTCTCTGCACTCGCTGGTCTGGGCTCTGGTCATGGCCTCTAAGAGGAGGAGTTGGCTTCCAGCCAATCCCGGAGCAGGGCCGTGTTCACCTTTCTGGGAGAGAGTGGGCCACAGGGCACCAAGTGTGAGCCTGCGGCCTTGCATTCGATTCTCTAATCACCTCATTCTTCCCCCGGTGACCCAGCGTGTACCATCCATCACTTGACTCTTCCCCTGGTGATGTAGCAGGGACCATCCCACACCCCTGACTCTCTGCTCTCAATCCCTGACCCTCTCCTCTCCAGCACCAACTCTCCGGTGATCGAGCATGGACTGTCCAACACACTGACTCTCCCCCAAGAAACCACAGACCATCCAACTCCTCTGAATCTCCCCGGGTGATCTAGCATGGACCATCCAATGACCCAAATCTTCCCTCTATCCCTGACTCTCCCCAGTAACCCAGCACAGGCCATCCAACACCCCTGACTCTCCCCCAGTGACCCAAAATGAACCATCCAGCACCCCGCTTCTCTCCTCTCCATCCCTGACTCTCACCAGTGACCCACTACAGACTATCCAACCTCCCTGGAGAGGGGACAGTTGGGTATTGGGCAGTCCATGCTTCCCTCTCCATCCCTGACTCTCCAGAGCAGTGTAGGTCCTTCTGGCAGTTGAGATCTTTCCCTAACCAAACCCCATTCCTGTGCTCTGATGTCCCCGGAGCCCAGTGCTCACCCCAAATTGGGGATGACCAGCAGGGTCCCTCAGCATCACGTGTCCCCAAACCCAAGCTACACCAAGTCCTGGAGTTCCCACATCTGGTGGACTTTAACCTCACAGAGCCCAGACACGGAACACACACGGCAGGGAGTGAAGAACTGTCAGTGAGGAGTGGAGCCCAGTAGGAGGTAGAGCCCATTGAGGAGCCCCCTGGTCCCCTGATGCCTCCTCCCCGGCCACTGCCCCCGGTTCCATGTCTCCCCACGCCTCAAGACCCTTCAGTGGCTGCCCAGCCACCTCCAAATCAAACAGAAACTCCTCACCATCTGCCTTAAAGCCCTCCAACAGCTTGTCCCCTCCTACCTTACCTCTTTGCTCTCCTATTGCTGTCCAACCTGCACATTTCACTCCTCTATCACCAGCTTATTGTGCCCCAATTAATCAACCAATCAGTGGTATTTGTTGAGCTCTGAGTGGTTGTAGATGGAGAATAGTAAGGGACCCAGAACTGACAGCTTCACTGTGCTGTCCTCTCCTGGTTCTATCTCTCTGGCCACTTATTCTCAGCTTCTTTTGTGGACTCCTCTGCCTCTCATACCCTAACTGTGGGTGCTCCTCAAGGTTCAGTTTTGGGTTCCCCTCTATTCTCCCACTCCCTCAGAGAACTCATTCCCATGACTTCAACTACCATCCGTATGTGGATGATACCCAACCCTATATCTCCAGCCCTGATCTATCTCTCCCTTTCTGCTGTCTCATATTTCCTCCTGCCTTCAAGGCATCTCTACTGAATGTCCTGTCATCACCTCAAACTTAACCTGTACAAAACAGAACTTATCTTCCCACCCAAACACCATCCCCCCATCACTCTTATCACTGTAGGCAGCACCACCATTCTTGCTGTCTTCCAGGACTGTAAGCTTGGCATTTTCCTTGACAGCTCTCCCTCATTCAAACCACATATTAAATCTATCGCTAAGTCCTTTGGGTTCAACCTTCACAACATTGCTAAAACATGTCCTTTCCTCTCCATCCAAACTACTATCACATTAATCCGGTCATTTAACCCATCTTGCCTTGACTACTGTATCAACCTCCTTGCTGACTTCCTTACCTCCTATCTCTCCCCATTCCAATCCATACTTCACTCTGCTGCCCAGATTATTGTTCTACAAAAACGTTCGGTCCATGTTTCCCCACTCCTCAAGAACCTACAGTCATTGCCCAACCACCTACGCATCAAACAAAAACTCCTTACCACTGACCATCGACTTCCATCACTTTGCCCCTTCCTACCTCAACTTGCTGTTCTCCTACTACAACCCAGCCCACACACTTCGCTTCTCTAATGCCAACCTATTCGCTGTACCTCGATCTCACCTATCTCATTGCCGACTTCTCACCCATGTCCTGTCTCTGGCCTAAAATGCCCTCCTTTTCATATCCGACAGACAATAGCTCTATCTGATCCCCTATTGCCTCCTCCCCAGGTCTACCTCTCCCAATTCCTCAAGACCCTCCAGTGGTTGCCCATCCACCTCCACATCAGAGAGAAACTCGTCACCATCGGCTTTAAAGTACTCAATCAACTCACCCTCTCTGACCTCACCTTGCTGCTCTCCTATTACAGTCAGCACTCAGTCAGCTTGCTCCATCCTACCTCTTCTATTGAAGGCACAACTCCAAGAGGCCTTCCTTGACTAAGCACTCATTTCCTCTTTTCCCACTCACTTCTGCGTCACTCAGTTTATTCACCACCCACCCCCGCTGCAGCCCCACTGCACTTATGTACATATCCATTATTTATTTATGTTGTCTGTCTCCCCCTCTATGCTGTAATCTTGTTTTGGGTGGGAAATGTGTCTGTTGTGTTGTATTCTCTCAAGCTCTTAGTACAGTGTACTGCATAAAGTAAGTGTTCAACAAATACAAACGATTGATTGGGAGAGTACAGTGTAAAAGAATTAGCAGACATTGTCCTTGTCCCTAACGAGCTTACGTTCTAAGTGGGAGATAGACATTAATATGAATAAATAAGTAATTTTAATATACAATTTAAATATATGTACACAAGTGCTGTGGGGTTGGTGGTGGGGTGAATATCAAATATACATAGGTCACAGATCCGAGGGCATAGATGACACAGAAGAGAGAAAGAGCTGGTAAAAAGAGGGCTTAATCAGGGAAGGCCTCTTGGAGAAGATGTGACAATAATAATAATAATAATTTTAGTATTTGTTAAGTGCTTTCTATGTGCCAAGCACTGTTCTAAGCACTGGGATAGATACAGGTTATTAAGTTGTTCCACGTGGGGCTCACAGTCCTGATCCCCATTTTACAGATGAGATAACTGAGACAGAGAAGTTAAGTGACTTGCCCAAAGACACACAGCAGAGAAGTGGCAGAGCCGGGATTAGAACCCACGACCTCTGACTCCTAAGATCGTGCTCTTCCCACTAAGCCACGCTGTTGCTTTGAAGGTGGGGAGAGTGGTGGTCAGGCATGTATTGAAGGGGAGGGAGTTCCAGACTAGGAAGAGAAAGGGAAAAGGGGTCAGTGGCAAGATATATGAGATCAGGGCACAATGAGTAAGCTGGCACTAGAGGAGAGGAGTGTGTAGACTAGGCTGTAATAGGAGATTAGTGAGATGAGGTAAAATGGAGCAAGCTGATTGAGTGCTTTGAAGCTGATGGGAAGGAGTGTCTGGTGCGGAGGAGAGTGGGTGGCCATTGGAGGTTCTTGAGGAGTGGGGGGACATGGACTGAACGTTTTTGTCATAAATGATCCATGCAGCAAAGTATGGATTGAAGTGCAGAGAGACAGGAGGCCAGAAAGTCAGCAAGGAGACAGGTACAGTAGTCAAGGTGGAATAGGATAAATATTTGGATCAGCAGGGTAGCAGTTTGGATGGAGAGGAAAGCATGGATTTTAGCAATGCTGAGGAGGTAGAACCAACAGAGTTTGATGGCAAATTGAATGTATGGGTGTAATGAGAGAGATGAGTCAAGGACAACACCAAGGTTACAGACATGAGACAGGAAGGATGGTGGTGCTGTCTACAGTGTTTGGGAAAGTCAGGGGAGGACAGGGTTTGGTTGGGAAGATAAGCAGTTTGGTTTTTGACATGTTTAATTTGAGGGATTAACAGGACATCCAAGTAGATATGTCTTGAAGACAGGAGGGAATGCGTGACTGGAGGGAAGTGGAGAGGTCGGGGCTAGAGGTGTAAATTTGGGAATCATCTGCATAGAGATGGTAATTGAAGCCATGGGAGCAAATGAGTTCTCCAAGGGAGAATAGCAAGGGACCCATTACTGAACTTTAAGGGACTTCCAGAGTCAGGGGATGGGAGGCAGAGGAGGAGCCAGCAGAAGAGTCTGAGAAGGAGCAGTCAGATAGGAGGAGAACCAAGAGAGGACTGTGTCAGTGAAGCCAAGGTTGAATAAAGTTTCAAGGAGAAGGGGGTGATCTATAATGTCAAAGGAGGTTGAAAGGTCTAGGAGGATTAGGATGGAATAGAGGCTGAAAAACTTGGTGAGAAGAAGGCCATCAGTTACCTTAGAGAGGAGTAAAGGGGGTGGAAGCCGGATTGGAGGATAGGAAGTGGAGGCAGTGGGTGTAAACAACTCAAAAAAATTTGGAGAGAAATGGGAGGGGTGAGATGAGGCAATAACTGGAGGAAACCATGAGCTCAGGGGAGGGTTGGATTTTTTTGATAGGAAAGATATAAGCATGTTTGAGGTCTCTGTGGGGAAATATGACAAATTTGCCCAAAGTGGGTATATGGGAAAGAAAGCAGAAGAGGAAGTTGTGGTCAGAGAGAGGAATTTCAGAATTGACAAGAGTAAAGATTGTACAATTACTGGAGATTATAAAATCAAGTTTGTGCCCTAGTTGGTGATTGTGTGAGCTGGGGTTGAACAGGACATCACTGGAATAGAGGAGTGAGAGCAGGGAGACAGTGGAAGGATCATCGGAGACATCCGCATGAGTATCGAAGTCCTCAAGGATCAGTGTAAGGATGAAGAATGAGAGAAGAAACTTGAGAAAGAGATCAAAATGGTTCAGAAAGTTGGAGGAGGGGTCTGGGGCGGAGGGGTGGGGGCAGTAGATGATCGTGATTAATAAAAGGAGTGGGTGGAAGAGACAGATGATACTGACTTCAAAGGAAGGAAAAGAAAGGAAGAGGGGAGGTGGGATGGTGCAAACAAAAGCAGCATTAGGTGGCGAGAAGGGAGTCAGTCAGTAAATTGCATTTATTTGAGCACTTACTATCACTCATTCATTCAATCATATTTATTGAGCACCTATTGTGTGCAAAGCACTGTACTAAACGCTTGGGAAAGTACAACACAGAGAGACAATCCCTGCCCATAACAAGCTCACAGTCTCGAGGGGAGCTCACAGGGTCTTCTGCTCCCACCCCTACTCTATTCTTTGGGGTCCACCCACGTTGTGTGTGTGGGGGGGGGGGGGGCATACACCGCATGGAGTAGTGGATAGAGCATGGGCCTGAGAATCCGAAAGAAGGTTATGGGTTCTAATCCTGACTCTACTACTTGTCTGCTGTGTGACCTTAGACAAGTCATTTCACTTCTCTGAGCCTCAGTTACCTCATCTGCAAAATGGGGATTGAGACTATAAACTCCGTGTGGGACTGGGACTGTGTCCAACCTGATTTGCTTGAATCTACTCCAGCACTTAGTATAGTGCCTGGCACTTAGTAAGCACTTACCATACCATAATTATTATTCTTATTATTATTCTCTGAGCCTCAGTTACCTCATTTGTAAAATTCATTCATTCATTCATTCAATAGTATTTATTGAGCGCTTACTATGTGCAGAGCACTGTACTAAGCGCTTGGAATGTACAAATTGGCAACAGATAGAGACAGTCCCTGCCCTCTAATGGGCTTACAGTCTAATCGGGGGAGACAGGCAGACAAGAACAATGGCAATAAATAGAGTCAAGGGGAAGAACATCTCATAAAAACAATGGCAAATAGAATCAGGGTGATGTACATCTCATTAAACAAAATAAATAGGGTGATAAAGATATATACAGTTGAGCGGACGAGTACAGTGCTGAGGGGGTGTGAAGGGAGAGGGGGAGGAGAGGGAAAGGGGGGAGAAGAGGGTTTAGCTGTGGAGAGGTGAAGGGGGGGCGATAGAGGGAATAGAGGAAGAAGGGGAGCTCAGACTGGGAAGGCCTCTTGGAGGAGGTGAGCTTTAAGTAGGGATTTGAAGAGGGAAGAGAATTAGATTGTCGGAGGTGAGGAGGGAGGGCATTCCGGGACCGTGGGAGGACGTGGCCCAGGGGTCGACAGCGGGATAGGCGAGACCGAGGGACGGTGAGGAGGTGGGCGGCAGAGGAGCGGAGGGTGCGGGGTGGGCAGTAGAAAGAGAGAAGGGAGGAGAGGTAGGAAGGAGCAAGATGATGGAGAGCCTTGAAGCCTAGAATGAGGAGTTTTTGTTTTGAGCCGGGGTTGATAGGCAACCACTGGAGGTTTTTAAGAAGGGGAGTGACATGCCCAGAGCGTTTCTGCAGGAAGATGAGCCGGGCAGCGGAGTGAAGAATAGACTGGAGCGGGGCGAGAGAGGAGGAAGGGAGATCAGAGAGAAGGCTGACACAGTAGTCTAGCCGGGATATAACGAGAGCCTGTAGCAGTAAGGTAGCCGTTTGGGTGGAGAGGAAAGGGCAGATCTTGGCGATATTATAAAGGTAAAATGGGAAATTATAAAGGTAAAATGGGAATTGAGTCTGTGAGCCGCACATGGGACAGGGGCTGTGTCCAACCCAATTTGCTCATATCTACCCTAGCACTTAGTACGGTGCCTGGCACACAGTAAGCGCTTAACAAATATCACTATTACTATTATTAAGCATCTTCAATCCTTTATGTCCATATCTTCATCTGTAATATAAATTATTCTCCCCCTCTAAACTGTAAGCTCGCTGTAGGCAGGGAATGTGTCTGGTATATTGTTGTATTCTCCGAAGCACTTAGTACAGTGCTCCGCACCCAGTAGGTGTTAAATAAACTCCGCTGATGGATTCTCTCTCCCAGGCTGACTTTGACCAAGCTGCAAAAGAGGCGAAGGAGCTGACAACTCAGCCCGAAGACTAGGAGATGTTGTTTATCTACAGTCACTTCAAGCAAGTCACGGTCACAGGTACCGGGGGCGGGGGGGGCCTGTGCCCCCTCCCCAACTTCAAACCCTCCCCCCCCAATGAGAAGCACCCTGATTTTTTCCCCTTGAGGGCTGGCTGTGTTTTCTCCATGGAACTTAATAATAATGATAATTCTGGTATTCATTAAGCACATATTATGTGCTAAGCTCTTTACTGAGCACTAATAATAATAATAATTGCAGTATTTAAGCATTTACTATGTTCCAGGCACTGTACTAAGCACTGAGGAAGACACAACTAAATAGGGTTGGACAAAGTCCCTGTCCCAAATGGGGTTCACAGTCTCAATCCCCTTTTACAGATGAGGTAACTGAGGCCCAGAGAAATGATTTGCCCAAGGTTACACAGCAGACAAGTGGTGGAGTTGGGATTAGAACACATGAACTTCTGACTCCCAGGCCTGTGCTCTACTCCAAGCGCTGGGGTGGAAGCAAGCAAATTGGGTTGGACATAGTTCCTGTCCCACACAGGGTTCACACTCTTCATCCCCATTTTCTAGATGAGGGAACTGAGGCCTGGAGAAGTGAAGTGACTTACCCAAGGTCACACAGTAGACAAGTGGCAGAGCGGGGATTGAGCCTTCACTTAGACTTTGAAATGGGGGAGAGTAATTGTCTGTCAGACTTGAGGAGGGAGGACATGGGCCAGGTGTCAGCGGTGAGACAGATGAGATTGAGGTAGAGGGAGAAGGTTAGCACCAGAGGAGCCAAGTGTGTGGTCTGGGTTGTAGAAGGAGGAGTTTATTGTGTGCAGATCAGCATACTAAGTGCTTGGGAGAGTATGATACAGAAATGAACGGAAACATTCCCTCTCCACAATGAGCTTACAGTCTGGCAGTGGGCAGGGGGAGACAGGCATTAATAGAAATAAATAAATGACAGGTATGGACATGTACTGTGGGGCTGAGAGGAGGGAAGAAAAACGGGAGCAAGTCAGGGTGATGCAGAAAGGAGTGGGAGAAGAGGAAAGAGGGCCTTAGAGAAGGCCTGCCTCCATCACCTTTCCCCCTCCTACCTCACCCCCCTTCTCTCCTTCTATAGCCCAGCCCGCACACTCCACTCCTCTGGCGCTATCCTCTTCACTGTGCCTCATTCTCACCTGTCCTGCCATCGACCCCTGACCCACACCCTACCTCTGGCACGGAATGCCGTCCCTCCCCACATCCATTAGACTGTGAGCCCGATTAGACTGTGAGCCCGTCATTGGGCAGGGATTGTCTCCATCTGTTGCCGAATTGTACATTCCAAGTGCTTAGTACAGTGCTCTGCAAATAGTAAATGCTCAATAAATATTATTGAATCCACCAAACAAGTTTACTTCCCCCCTTCAAAGCCCTACTGAAAGCTCACCTCCTCCAGGAGACCTTCCCAGACTGAGCCCCCTTTTCCTCTGCTCCTCCTCCTTCCCTCCCCATTGCCCCGACTGCCTACCTCTTCTCTTCCCCCCTCCCCACAGCACTTGTGTATATTTGTACGTATTTATTATTCTATTTATTTTATTAATGATGTGTATATATCTATAATTTTATTTATTTTGATGCTATTGATGCCTGTCTACTTGTTTTGTTTTGTTGTCTGTCTCCCCGCTTCTAGGCTGTGAGTCTGTTGTTGGGTAGGGATTGTCTCTATCTGTTGCTGAATTGTACTTTCCAAGAACTTAGTACAGTGCTCTGCCCACAGTAAGTGCTCAATAAATATGACTGAATGCATGAATGTCTTGAAGGCAGGAGAAAATGTGAGACTGCAGAGAGGGAGAGAGATCAGGGCTGGATTGTGGATTTGGGTATCATCCGCATTGAAGTGATAGTTGAAGCCATGTGAACGAATGAATCTGCAAAGGGAGTGGATGTAGAAGGAAGCTGACTCTTCCCGCCTTTCTGGTGAGTGGGAGAAGATGAGGGCCCCTCTAGAGAGAGCGAAAGGGAAAACTGTTATCTGGGGAGACTCAGGTTTCAGTGATGACGAGGAGGAGCCGTGATTGGATCAGGAACAGGTTCAGTAATGCCGGGAACCTTCCCCATGATGGACCGGGGGTTCCACAGGCCGCACTTGGCCAAGATTGTGAGGAGCGTGCTGGGGATAGGAAAATGTTGAATGGGGGTGAGTTGGAGGGGGCCGGGCCAAAGGGGAGGGGGATGAGAGGTGGTGCTGGGACAGAATGAGAGGGATGGGGCAGGAGAGAGTGGTGGGGGCAGTGCAAGGGGTAGGGAGAGCTTGAACTGAAGTCCACTGAAGAAGGCCGGCCTATGGGGAGGGAGATGAGGAGGGGTGTTGGGTGCAGGGGTCAGGAGAGGGGAGGTGAGAGGGAGGAGACTGAAGGCCCAAGGGCTAGTGTGTAAGAGAAAGGAAGTCCTGAGTTTCAGCAGCTGATCTATACACCAAGTAGCCAACGCAGGTTCTTCTGGTAGGGGGAGTTTCAGCAGCTCCCAGATCGGGGGGTTCCACAAGTTCGGAGCTGCGATTACCATTATTATTATTATTATTGTTATCATGTATTATCGAGTCGTTTCCGATTCATAGCCTCTCCATGGATATAGTTTCTCCAGAACGTCCTGTCCTCTGTCATAACAGCAACCTTTTTAGCCGTTCATCTGTTATGGTTGTTATGGTCTCTATCCATCTAACTGCTGGGATTCCTCGTTTTCTCTGGACTTTTCCTAGCATTAGTGTTTTCTCCAGGGAATTAGTCCTCCTAATTATGTGTCCAAAATATGCAAATCCAAGACGAGTTATTTGGCCTTCGAAGGCCCACTTTGGCTTAATTTGCTCTAAAATCCATTTATTTGTTTTTCGGGCAGTCCATGGTATTAGCAAAAGCCTTCTCCAACACCAGATTAACGAGTCATTAAAGCGTCTGTCCGGAGGGAATGGGTGAGCAGCTATCAAGTCCTTAGTTGTTGACAGGGCACTGTTGACACGTCGTTATCTCCTCGGTGAGAAGCTGTCCTACTTCTCTGGAGGAGCCCGGGTCCCGGTGTGTGAAGGGGTGTGGGTGCTCGGGTGCGGGGTTGGCGATTCCTTCCTCCTACCGTCCCAAATCCTCAGTGCCCGGATGGAGGGAAGGGGGAAGGAGGGTGCTGGGGTCTTCTTCCTCTGTGTGACCCGATCTCTACCCTATCCCTAGAGAAGTAACGTGGCTCAGTGGAAAGAACAAGGGCTTGGGAGTCAGAGGACATGGGTTCTAATCCCGGATCCACCACTTGTCTGCTGTGTGACCTTGGGCAAGCCACTTAACTTCTCTGTGCCTTAGTCACCTCATCTGGAAAATGGGGATTAAGACTGTGAGCCCCATGTGGGACAACAGGATTACCTTGTATTCATTCATTCATTCGATCATATTTATGGAGCGCTTACTGTGTGCAGAGCACAGTACTAAGCGCTTGGAAAGTACAATTCGGCAACAGAGACAACCCCTACCCAACAGCGGGCTCACAGTCTAGAAGAGGAAGACAGACAACAAAACAAAACAAGTAGACAGG
Organism: Ornithorhynchus anatinus; assembly: GCF_004115215.2. Taxonomy (NCBI): domain Eukaryota; kingdom Metazoa; phylum Chordata; class Mammalia; order Monotremata; family Ornithorhynchidae; genus Ornithorhynchus; species Ornithorhynchus anatinus. The sequence goes on along the minus strand of NC_041728.1, from coordinate 185,964,397 downwards.
CATCCGTACCATCAAAATAGATAAATAGAATTATAGATCTATACACGTCATTAATAAAATAAATAGAATAATAAATATGTACAAATATACACAAGTGCTCTGGGGCAGGGGAGGGGGGAAGAACAAAGGGAGGGAGTAGGGGCGATGTGGAGGGGAGGAGGAGCAGAGGGCTCAGTCTGGGAAGGCCTCCTGGAGGAGGTGAGCTCTCAGTAGGGCTTTGAAGAAGGGAAGAGAGCTAGTTCGGCGGATGTGAGGAGAGAGGGCATTCCAGGTTAGTGGAAGGGCATGGGCCAGGGGTCGACGGCAGGACAGGAGAGAACGAGGCACAGAGAGGAGGTTAGTGGCTGCAGAGGAGCGGAGTGTGCGGTCTGGGCTGGAGAAGGAGAGAAGGGAGGTGAGGTAGGAAGGGGAAGGTGATGGAAAGCTTTGAAGCCGAGTGAGGAGTTTTTCTTTCATGTGAAGGTTGATAGGCAACCACTGGAGGTTTTTGAGGAGGGGAGTGACATGCCCAGAGTGTTTCTGTAGAAAGAATGAAGCAGAATGAAGTATAGACTGAAGCGGGGAGAGACAGGAGGATGGGAGATCAGAGGGGAGGCTGATGCAATAATCCAGTCGGGATATTCATTCATTCAATAGTATTTATTGAGCGCTTACTATGTGCAGAGCACTGTACTAAGCGCTTGGAATGTACAAATCGGCAACAGATAGAAACAGTGCCTGCCCTTTGACGGGCTTACAGGATATTATGAGACTGTACTAAGGTGGTAGCGGTTTAGATGGAGAGGAAAGGGAGGATCTTGGCGATGTTGTGAAAGTGAGACCGGCAGGTCTCGGTGATGGATTGGATGTGTGGGGTGAATGAGAGAGCAGAGTCAAGGATGACACCAAGGTTATGGGCCTGTGAGACAGGAAGGATGGCAGTGGCGTCCACGGTGATAGGGAAGTCAGGGAGAAGACAGGCTTTGGGAGGGAAGATAAGGAGCTCAGTCTTAGACTTGTGTCTACCTCAGCACTTAGAACAGTGTTTGGTACATAGTAAGCCCTTAACAAATACCATAATTACTATAATTACTATTAGTATATCTCGCTGCCGACCCCTTTCCCATTCATTCAGTCGTATTTATTGAGTGCTTACTGTGTGCAGAGCACTGTACTAAGCACTTGGAAAAGTACAATATTGTAATAAAGAGAGACAATCCTTACCCACACGAGGTCACAGTCGGTGCGGGGGGGGGGCGGGGAAGAGGCATTCATCAGCATGAGTAAACAGACATCAACATAAATAAATAAGATTACTCTCTTCTCTCCTTCTCCAGCCCAGCCTGCACACTCTGCTCCTCTGCCACCACTAACCTCCTCACTGTGCCTCGTTCTCGCCTGTCCCGCCATCGACCCCTGGCCCAAGTCCTACCCGGAATGTCCTCCCTCCTCAAATCTGCCAAAGTTGCTCACTTTCCCCCTTCAAAGCCCTATTGAACGCTCACTTCCTCCAGGAGGCCTACCAAACTGAGCCCCCCTTTTCCTCTGCTCCTCCTCCCCTCCCCAGCGTCCCTACTCCCTCCCTCTGCTCTATCTCCTTCCCCGTCCCACAGCACTGGTGTATATTTGTACATACTTATTATTCTATTCGTTTTATTAACGATGTGTATATATTTATAATTCTAGTTACTTATTTTGATGCTATTGATGCCTTTCTCCTTGTTTTGTTTTGTTGTCTGTCGCCCCCTTCTAGACTGTGAGCCCTTTGTTGGGTAGGGATTGTCTCTATCTTCTGCCTAATTGTACTTTCCAAGAGCTTAGTATAGTGCTCTGCACACAATAAGTGCTCAATAAATACGATTGAATGAATGAATGCATACATATCTTTAAATTATGTATTTATATTAATGTGTATCTCCCTCTAAACTGTACACTTGTTCTGGACAGGAAGCATTTCCATTGTAGTGTACCCTCCCAAGTGCTTAGTAGAGTGCTCTGCTCTTAATAAGCACTCATTTATTCATTCATTTATTCATTCAATCATATTTATTGAGTGCTTACTGTGTGCAGAGCTCTACACTAAGATTTTGGAAGAGTACAGTATAACATAAAACAGATGCATTCCCTGCCCACAAAGGGCAATGATGATGGTGATGACACAGAGGGACCAGCCTGCAGGAGGAGGACCTCAGCATCCAGGTGCAGATAGAGGCAGAGGGCCAAATGGACCATCATCTGAGACACCCTGAGCTCGTGCTGACCGTTATGCCATTTTGCCCAGAAGTAGCCTCCAAACCACCTGCATAGCTCACTGCTGTCCTTGAAAGATGCCTTAAGATCTTTAATAGTAATAATAATAATAATATTGGCATTTTTAAGTGCTTACTATGTGCCAAACACTGTTCTAAGCTCCGGGGTAGATACAAGGAAATCAGGTTGTCCCATTTGGGGCTCACAGTTTTCATCCCCATTTGACAGATGAGGTAACAGACACAGAGAACTTAAGTGACTTTCCCAAATTGACACAGCAGATAAGTGGTGGAGCAGGGATTAGAACCCACGACCTCTGACTCCTGAACCCGGACTCTTGCCACTAAGCCTCACTGCTTCTCTTTGACATTCACCCAACCCCCAACCCCACAGCACTTATTATTCTCTTAATTTCCTCAATCTTCTGAAATAGTGATCTTGTCTGTCTACATTTTTTATTGACTTCCATTTCTTTACATATGCTGTTATAATATTCCTGTTTGTCCTTCCCAGCAGAGCACTGGAATTCTCAGATCAGTTATTTAACCAGGTTCTTTTGTCCTCTGCTTTTTGTTTCCTTCCTTTCCCTGGCTACTTCCAGAGTTACTTCAATAACCATTTTGGCTTCTTTTGCTTCCTGCCCTTTTGCAATACTGTGTCTCTTTCTTCCTTGATGACATTTTAAATTTCCATCTATATTTTCTCTGGTTCCTTGTCTGTGAGATTGAGCCTCAAATCTATATTTTCCATGATCCTTAAATGCAGGGAAAATATTCATTAGGTCATATTTGGGCATCGGTAAGGCATGGTTGCTCTTTCTAAGTTTCCACATTATCTGTTCCACAATCAGCTCCAGGCCATGTTTTTGCTGCCAAAATAGAACTCCTCCATCTCTTTCTACAAATAAAATGACCTATTTGATTTTTATGGTGTCTGCGAATTCTGATGTATTGTACTCTTCCAAGAGCTAAGTACAGTGCTCTGTATATAGTAAGCACTCAATAAATACAACTGATTGATTGACTGATATTCTACAAATGGAGAGGACATATAATAATTATGGCATTTATTAAGTGCTTAGTGTATGCCAAGCACTGTTCTAAGTAATCAGGTTGTCCCAAGTGGGGCTCACAGTCTTAATCCCCATTTTCCAGATGAGGTGACTGAGGCCCAGAGAAGTTAAATGGCTTGCCCAAGGTCACACAACAGACAAGTGGCAGAGTTGGGATTAGAACCCACATCCTCTGACCACCAAGCCTGTGCTCTTTCCACCAAGGCACACTGCTTCTCATATAACTAAGAGAACATATGAGGACATGTAACTATTCTCTACAAATAATAATAATGCTGATGTTTGTTAAGCGCTTGCTATGTCCCAAACACTGTTCTAAGCACTGGGGTAGACACAAGGGAATCAGGTTGTCCCACATGGGACTCACAGTCTTCATCCCCATTTTACAGATGAGGTAACTGGGGCCCAGAGAAGTGAAGTGACTTGCCCAAAGTCACACAGCTGCCAAGTGGCAAAGCCGGGATTACAACCCACGACCTCTGACTCCCAAGCCCGGGCTCTTTCCACTGAACCATGCTGCATCTCTACAAATGGGGAGGACAGATAAATATTCTCTACAAATGTAGAGGACAGAAAAATACTCTCTTCAAATAGGAAGAGGGCATAACTATTCTCTACAGATCCCCTTCTGGAAACATTATCCAACCTCGGCTTCACTGACACTGTCCTTCTGATTCTCCTCCTCCTATTTCTCTGGCCCCTGGTTCTCAGCCTCTTCGAAGGATACCTCCTCTGCCTCCCACCCACTAACTGTGGAGGTCCCTCATTCATTCATTCATTCACTCGTATTTGTTGAGCGCTTACTGTGTGCAGACCATTGTACTAAATGCTTGGGAGATTACAATACAACAATAAGCAGTCACATTCCCTGCCCTCAATGAGCTTACAGTCTTGATGAGGTGGCCTAGTGGAGATAAGCCCAGGCCTGGGAGTCAGAAGGACCTGGGTTCTAATAACGGCTCTGCCACTTGTCTGCTGTGTAACCTTGGGCAATTATCCGGCACTTCACTTCTCTGAACCTCAATTACCTTATCTCTAAAATGGGGATTAAGACTGGGAACCCTATGTGAGACAGGGACTGTGTCCGATTACCTTGTATCTACCCCAGTACGTTGCCTGGCTACAGTGCCAGGCATATAGTAAGCACTTTATAAATACCAAAATTATTATTATCCTTACCCTCCTACTCAACCACTTCTCTATCTTAAATTTATTTCATGTCTGTCTGCCCCACTAGAGGGCATTGACAGCAGAGATCATGTCTACTATCTGTTGTTCTCTCCCCAGGACTCCGGACAGTGCTTGGCATTTCATAAACACTCAATAAATACTACTGATTGACTGACTGATGGCACCCTCCCGCCATCAACAGAAAAGTAGGAAACTGCCCTCCAGCTCTGCCATCCCCGAATTCTCCAGAGGAACCAAGAAACAGCATGGCCTGGGGGATGGAGCGGGCCTGGGTGACAGAGGACCTGGGCTTTAATCCCAGCTCCCCCACTTGACAGCTGTGTGATTATGGGCAAGCGACTTTACTTCTCTGTGGCTCAGCGTCCTCAACTGTAAAATGGGGATTAAATACCTGTACTCCTTCCCTCTTAGTCCCTACCTCAGATGGTTCTGTGCCCAGTCTGATCATCTTGCTCTAACCCCGGCTCCATCACTTATCTGCTGGGTTACTTGGGCAAGTCACTTAACTTCTCAGGGCCTCAGTTATCTATCTGTAAAATGGGGATTATGACTGTGAGCCCCATTTGGGACAGGCACTGTGTCCAACCTGATTATCTTTTATCTACCATAGTGTTTAGTACAGTGTCTGGCACATAAATAAGCATTTAATAACTACCACTGAATAAAAAACCCAGCCCCATGGGAGCTGGGGACTGCTCCTGAGCCTTGATGTCCCAGGAGCCCATGGGGAGCCAGGAACCACCCCCAGCCCCAGTGGCAGCAGTGAAGGGGTGTTTCTGCAAGTGCCGATGACCAGGTAGCCCAGGCTCCAGGTCTCCACTGGCCTCCGCCATTCAACCTGACTCCAATTTAATGACTTTTACTCCCAACGGGGAGTCCAGAGAGACCGTCAGATAGGGTCTGAGGGCAGTGTGGGGGGGTCCAGCCCCCAGGCCGGACTACAGGTCTCCAGAGCCACAGAAATGCCCACTGTTCTCTACAGCTTTGAAACCCAGACACCACATGGATGCCACCTCCAGCTCCTCAGCCACTTCCATCGGCATCACCAATGGACCAGGCTCAGTATCAGATGTTGAGGCGAGATCACGGATGGCCAAGGGCTGGGACGTAACCAGTCTCCCTGTGTCAAAGCTACACTTGCCTCCGCACAGCTACCCGAGGAGGGATGTGGGAAGACAACGAGCGAAAGCGGGAAACTCAAACAGCTGCTGGGTGGGGAGCAGAGATTGGGAAACCCGAAGCCAGAAGGGCAGAGGAAAAAATTTAAGGATGTGGGAAAACAAGCCCTCGGAGGAGGCTGCACCCCAGTGGAAAGCTGGGAGACAGTAGTGAAGGACAGACCAGCAAGGTGTACTTCCATCAAGAAAGGCTTTGAGCAAAGTTCTGGGGAAAAGGAATGAGAGTCGGCAGGAAAAAGAGAAAACAGCACCAGGTTCTGCAAACATTGAGATTGACAACACAACAAGAGGCAGACTTTTTGTGTGGCTATTGAGGCTAGAACTGGGACCTTAGCTATTCTCCAGCCTGCTCCTCTACCTCTCCCCCGCCTCTGACCCTGGGGACCACCCCCTTCTCCTCCAGATGTTCTCAGGTCTCGGTGTTGCTGACCCAGTACTGTCCTGCTTCTCCTCCTCCCTCTGAGATGCAGTCTCGGTCTCTGGCTCCTCCTCCATCTCTCATCTTCTGACCTTGGGCATCCCCCAACACTCTGCTCTGGCTCCTGATTCTCCTTTCTCTGCTTTCCTCACTTTATATAAATTCCTCTTTGAGGTAGCTCATCCGCTCCCTCAACTTCAACTACCCTCTCTCAGAGAACGACTCCAAAATCTCTCATTGTCAGACCTGACCTCACTCACCTCCTGCATTGTCCTCCCTTCTGTGCCCCCCTGACTTGCTCCCTTTATTCACCCCATCCCAGCCCTTATGTACATATCTGTCATTTATTCATTTCTGTTAATGTCTATCTCCCCCTCTAGACTGTAAGCTCATTGTAGGCAGGGAATGTGTCTGTTGTATTGTACTTTCCCAAACTCTTACTACAGTGCTCTGTACACAGTAAGCACTCAACAGATATGATTAACTGACTGACCTCCTCCGACCCCACATCTCCTCTTGCCTCCAAATATTTGCATTTGATGTCTCGCCTGCATCTCAAACTCAACATGTCCAAAACTGAACTCCTCATCTTTCCCCCTAAACCTGCTTCTCCCTTTAACCTTCTAATCTCAATCAACAACAACACCCTCCCCCCGATCCCAGAATCCCACAACCTCAACATTGTCTTCAGTTCCTTGCTGAATTTCTACTCTTGCAGTCAATCAGTCGATCCCTGCCGGTTTTCTGCCCAACCTGTCCGGGACCCACCCCTCCCTGTTCCGCCCATCCCAGTACCAGCTCCTGTTGAACCGTGGCTAGACTAGTGCATCACCTCCTTACTGGCCTCCCTGCACCCAGCCTCTCCTTCTCAATCTACACTTTACACTGCCACCACATAGATCATCTTCCCAAAGTGTTTACTTGGCTCAAGTCTCTCCTATCCTCTGCCTTCTCTGCCATCTCCCCGAGTCCCTATATGTAAAACAAAAACTTCATCCTGTCGGCTTCCAGGCTTTCCACACTCAGTCATAATAATAGTAATTATAACTGTGATATTTGTCAAGTGCTTACTTTGTGCCAAACACCGTTCTAAGCACTGGGGTAGAAATAAAATGATAGTTTTGGACACAAACCCTGTCCCACATAGGGCTCACAGTCTTAATCCCCATTTTAGAGATGAGGTAACTCATCACTTTAGAGAAGTGAAGTGATTTGCCCAAAGTCACACAGCAGACAAGTGGCAGAGCCAGGATAAGAAGGCCTGGCCTCTCACTCCTAGGCCCAAGCTCTATCCACTAGGCCATGCTCACTTCTCTGCTCTCTTCTCCAAGGCTGGGATCTCTCCACTAGGCCACGCTTCTTCTCATCCCAGGGGCCCCAGAAATGTCCTGGCCCTGGACCCTTGGAGCAAGGAGCAAGTGTTGAGGGGGTATCAGGGACAAAGGCAGGGCATCCTCAGGGTCGGGGGGTCAGAGGCCACTGGCCGGGGCAGGGGAGGCAAAGACAGGGGTTCCAGAAATGGAGAGCTGGACTTCTGCGAGACGCCAGTCTCTAGACCATGGGACTGTGAAGGCGCATATCAATGAAAACGACTCAGAGCTAAATCCCACCACAGCGATGCAGGACCTGCATGAACAGCGGCTCGTGGCAGCCCAGGACCAAGACCCAGCCCTGCCATTGGAAAGCAGACTGCAAAGATGGAGGCTGAGAAAGGGCAGGGCTGCAATCAACAGGCCTGGAGGGCGGGGGTGGGGTGAACATCAAATTTCTGTTACCCAAATCCTGCTCAAGGGTTGGAGAGGGGAGAGTCAGGGGTGTGGTGTGGACTAGTGGATAGAGCATGGGCCTGGGAGTCAGAAGGTCAGGGGTTCTAATTTCACCTCCACCACTTGTCTGCTGTGTGATCTTGGGCAAGTCACTTCACTATTCTATGACTCAGTTCACTCATCTGTAAAATGGGGATTAAGAGTGTGAGCCCTGGGTGGGTCAGGAACTGTGTCCAACCCGATTACCTTGTACCTACTGCAGTGCTTAGAACAATGCCTGGCACATAGTAAGCACTTAAAAAATACCATAATTATTATTATTATTATTATTAGGAGTGTTGGATGGTCCATGCTGGGTCACTGAGGAGAGTCAGGGATGGAGAGGGGAGACTAAGGGGTGTCGGATGGTCCACGCTTGGTCACTGAGAGAGAGTCAGGATAGAGAGGGGAAAGTTGGGTTTGTGAATTGTTTCATACTGGTTCACTGGGAGACTCACAATGGAGAGAGGAATGTCAGGAGTGTGGTTTAGTCCAGACTAGGTCACTGGGGAAGAATCAGGGTGGAGAGGGGAGAGTCAGGAGAGTTGGATGGTCTATGTAGCATTACTGGGGAGAGTCAGGGTGGTTGAACAATCCTTGCTGGGTCACTGGGGAGAGTCAGGGGTAAAGAGGGGAAGTCAGGGGTGTTGGATGGTCCTTGCTGGTATATATATCTTGCCTTGTTTTATGCCTCCAAGTCGTTTCTGACCCATAGTGACACCACGGACACATGACTCCCAGAATGCCCCACTCTCCATCTGCAACCATTCTGGTAGTGGATGCATAGAGTTTTCTTGGTAAAAAATACGGAAGTGGTTTACCACTGCCGCCTTCCGTGCAGTAAACTCGAGTCTCTGCCCTAGAGTCTCTCCCATGCCACTGCTGCACAGCATGGGTGAGTTTTGACTTGAAGAGGATTGCCTTCCACTCGCTAGCCACTGTCCAAGCTAGGAATGGAATGGGTAGGCTTCTGCTCGACAATTCCTCCCATAGAGAAGCAGCGTGGCTTAGTGGAAAGAGCCCGGGCTTGGGAGTCAGAGGTCATGGGTTCAAATCCCAGCTCTGCCACTTGTCAGCTGTGTGACTGTGGGCAAGTCACTTAACTTCTCTGTGCCTCAGTTACCTCATCTGTAAAATGGGGATTAACTGTGAGCCTCAAGTGGGACAACCTGATTACCCTGTATTTACCCCAGCACTTGGAACAGTGCTCTGCACATAGTAAGCGCTTAACAAATACCAACATTATAGCTGACTGGTAGAGTACTGGAAACTCTCCAGGTGCGACCGTGAGAGGGGGGTATATACGTACACACCTATAATTCTATTTATTTATATTAATGCCTGTTTTACTTGTTCTGATGTGTATATATAACTCTAATCCTTTTTATTTATATTGATGCTATTGTTGCCTGTTTACTTGTTCTGATGTCTGTCTCCCCCTTTATAGAATGTGAGCCCACTGTGGGCAGGGATTGCCTCTCTTTGTTGCTGAATTGTACTTTCCAAGCTCTTAGTACAGTGCTCTGCACACAGTAAGCACTCAATAAATACGATTGAATGAATGAGTCAGGGATGGAAAGAGGAGAGTCAGGAGTGTGGGATGGTCTGTGCTGGGTCAATGGGGAGAGTCAGAGATGAAGAGGGCAGAGTCAGGGGAGTTGGGTGGTCCATTTTCGGTTACTGGAAAGAGCCAGGGGTATTGAACAATCTGTGCTGGGTCACTGGGGAGAGTCAGGAATATTGGGATGGTCCTTCCTAGGTCATTGAGGAAGAGTCAGGGATGGAGAGGAGAGGGACAGCCATGCTGGGTCACTGGGGGACGGTTGGGCCTGGAGAGTCAGGCGTGTGGGATGATCCATCTCTATCCAAAAGTTGGGTGAGCAGGAGGTCAACCAGGATCCAGTTCCATCCATGTCCTGGTGCCCTGCCAGAGACAGCACCCTGAGCTGGATGGGCGATGGGGTTGGCCTGGGGGTGGCAGCAAGGGGCATGACCTAGGGTCTTAAAGTGTGAGCCTCCATGTATGTCTTTCTGGGTCTAGCTGTCTTTAGGTGTGTATTCCTGCCGGGTGTCTCTCTTGTATTTGTTGTATATGTGAGTGTGTGTCTTGACCTGAGTGTGTGACAGCCACTCCAGGCTCTGCTTTCTGCCTCTCCTGGGATCCGGGCCAAGTGGCTGACCCTGGCACCAGGTGGACATGGTAGGTCACCCCCAAGGCAGGCTTGGCTGACCTGTGACCCACTGGACTTGGTGCATGTCCCCAGGATGGTCTGTGGGATGGAGCCCTGGCCATTCAGTCTTTTTTCCCCAGCATGTACTGGGCGGGGCCGGTGTCCACTTGGGGCCTGAGCCTCCGCCTATCCCCTGCAGACTTCCGGTGGCCCGGCTGTGAACCTGGGGCACAAACCCCCCGGTTTGGGCAGTGGAATCTGGTGACTGCTGCCCCCCACATACACAGAGGAGACAGTGAGGGCTGGAGTCATGGTTTAATCTCTCTGCAGGGTGCTGCAGGGGAAGGGGCCAGGCCGAGAGCAGGCCGGCCCAGGTCCACGGGCAGGCAGTCAGAGACCTGGCCCCTGTCCTGAGGGGATCCAAGGTCTCCCCAACCCTGAACACTGGCCTCAGGGAAATAGAATGTCCATGCCTGGGGAACGTGATTGAGGTCTGTGGCCAGAGTAGGTGACTGCACTCCAGGACTGGGATCCGTGACTGGAGTACATGATCTGGTCAGTGACCGAGATCCGTCACCAGGGTCCAAGGTTCGCAGAACCTCCCGGAACTGAGTCAGTGTCATCCAAGGGAGCCAAGGCTCAGGGTTACCTCACTCCTCCAAGGGGATGAAGCGTTTGCCCCCCTCCCCTTCTCCCGGTTCGAGCACCACCTGAGTCCTTGTGCTCAACCCCTGCACCTTCAGTCCTCCCAGGCCTTGGGTCCCTGGTGCCCCGGCCCCCATGTCTTCAGTCCCCCTGGCCTCTGGGTCCCCGGTCCCCCAGCCACTGTAACCTCAGTCCCCCCAGTCTCTGAGCCCCCAGTCATCCCGGCCCCCAGCCCCCCAGCATCGATCCCTGGCACCTCTGGCAACTTTGTCTCTGGTTCCCCCAGCCCCTGGGTCCCTGGTCCCCTAGCCATTGTGCCTCTGGTCTCCCGGGCCCCTATGTCCCCGCTCACTTCGGCCATCATGCCTCTGCCCACCCTCCCCACCCCAAACCTGGCTCCTAAGTCCCCAGTCTCCCCAGCCACTGCATTCCCAAATCCCTCCAGGGCTGGGCCAGGGAGCAAAATTCAGTGTTTCCCATAACATGGGGGAGGCCCCAGTTCTGGTAATCCTGTCTGTGCCTGGGAGGTGACCCCAGGCCTTGCTCCATTCCCTACAGCCCCGGCCCCAAGCTCAGGGCATCATGGGGGATCAGGGGAAACATGGCTGAGTGTGAAGGAGGCTACCGTTTTGAGCACAAAGTCCAACCCAGGCCTCCAGACCCCCAGGCCTTCAGATCCCCAGTCCCCAAGCCCCCAGGTCCTCAGGCCCCAGTGTCCGGTGAGTCCCAGAGGCCAGTCAGAGTAAACAACTCGAGGCCAGGTTGGGAGTCCCGGCATGGGCTCATGTCCAGAAAGAGGGCAGCGTGGCAGCCCACCAACTGGCCAGCCTGCAGAAGGGATGTCCCGAGGTGACGGCGTGGGCGGCGGGAAGGCTCAGCTGTTGGTGAAGGTCCGGCCCGGGGAGGCATCGGCCCGGAAGTCGAACTTGTTCAGGGAGCTGGGGTAGTAGGTGGTCGTGTACACGTTGGTCTGCTGCAGCGGGTAGAAGCCGGGCCGCTCATCGGGGGGCAGGCTGTTTTTGTTCAGGGTCTGCAAGAGGGGCATCCTCAGCACCCAGATGCCCAGCCCGGCCCCCCACCTCTCACCCCTATTGGCCATACCACTGAGGCCAGGTTGGGTGATGGAAGGTGGGGTGGGAAATCAGGGATGGCACAAACCCTGGGGCGTGGTGGGATGCAGCAGTGCCCCCCAACACCATCCAACCGCCTGCCCGCCCATCCCTGCATCATCCCAGGGCCATGCTGCACCTTGAACTCCATGGGTGTGTATCTCTCGTTCTTGGGAGTGCCCGCCTTGTAGTGCAGATGGTTGGGGGTGGCAGGGTGGATGGCCGAGGACTCCGGGGTCTGCCGTGGGCAGCGCTGACAGGACGCGTAGATGGCGAGGCTCAGAAGGCCGGAACCCAAGAAACAGGATATGCCAGTGGCAATCAAATGGATGAGGCTGAATCCTGCGGGGACCACGGGCAGGTGAGCTGGGCGACGGGGGTGTGGGGAGGGTCTGCGGGGCCCCCTAAAAGAGGGTAGGGCAGTGAGTATAGGTGGGAAGGACTTGAGGCCCACGGAGAAGGGGCACTGGAGTGGGCTGGAGCCCCATATATCTGAGGGAACAGAAGAGATGCCTGCCATCTTGGGTGGGAGGGGGGAGGGTTTCCAAGACAGGGACATGAGCGGGATGGCCCCTGTTGGGGCTGGAATCTTGGGGCCATTCACTGGGAGTAGATTGGGAGTGTTTGGAGTTCCATGACTCAGCGCTGGCAGAAGGTCAGAAGACCTCCTTAGGGAGAGTGGGTGGGGGCCTCATCTCAGACTGACGCTGCTGGGGAGAAGCTGTCCTCTGGCCACCGCCGCCCCCAGCTGACAGCAACCCTGGGTCCACCCGCAGCCCGGGGTCAGACTTGGAGGGGTCACCAGCCCCCAGCCCCAGGTCTCAGCATGCCCCCAACTCAGAGCACCAGCCGCCTTTCCAGTCAGGAGCCCAAAGACCCGACAGCCAGCTGGCCACCCTGCTCACTGCTTGGCAGACCCCCTGACTGACCACCATGCTTACTGCCTGAATGACTATCCTGCTTACTGCCTGGCTGACCACCTGACTAATCACCCTGTTCACTGCCTGGCTGGACATGCTGCTGATTACCTGACGGATCACCCTGATCACTGCCCAGCTAAGCCCCCTGTTGACCATCTGACTGACCTTCCTGATTGCCATTCAGTTGGGGTCCCTGATGACCACCTGACTCCCATGATCACTTCCCTGCTGACCACCTGACTGACCGTCCTGTGCATTCCAGCGCTTAGAACAGTGCTCGGAACATAGTAAGCGCTTAACAAATACCAACATTATTATTATTATTGCCCAGTGAGCCCCCTGCTGACCACCTGACTGACGCCCCTGCTCGCTGCTCGGCCTACTGCTCTGGACCATAGGCAGAGTCTCGGGCGAAGGAGAAAACCAGTGAAGAGAAGGGGCGGGGCTGGGGAGGAAGGTTGGCGAGGAGGGGGGTGAACAGGGACCCCCAACTCCGTTCCCAACAGCAGGGTCAGTGAAGGGAACAAGGGGTGGGTGAGATCGGGGACAAGGACAGACACCCCATGACCTCCCTGGAGCCAAAACCTGAACCAGGGCTGGGGGCGGGGGGGCCCTCAGGGAGAGGCCGGAGGTAGGGGGCGGGGAGGGGGGAGGAGCCTGGGGGAGGGACAGGGGCCAGGGATCTTGTGGGGGTCCTACCTGCGCAGTTGCCGCCCTGATGGATGCCAGATGCCGGCAGGATCACTGTGGAGACACGGGGACCCAATCAGTTAATCATACTTGGGAGTGCAGGGGCCTGTCCACTCTGGCCCCACGGCCTCCAGCTGGATTGTGGGGGATCTGAGAGCAGGAGTTGCGGGAGCTGTTGGACCAGGCGGGCTCAGGGGCTGGAAGGTGCCTCTGGGGACACTGGGGAGGGCCAAAGTGTCGCCTACAGGGCTCTCTTTGGAGAGGCAGTCTCGGCGCTACTAATAATCACAATTGTGGTATTTAAGCACTTACTATGTGCCAGGCCCTGTACTAAGCACTGCGAATCAGGTTGGACAGAGTACTTGTCCCACATGAGGCTCACCATCTTAATCCCCATTTTACAGATGAGAGAATTGAGGCCCAGAGAAGTGAAGCGACCGGCCCATGGTGATGCAGCAGACAAGCGGAGGAGCAGGGTTGAGAACTGACGTCCTTCTGACTTCCAGGCCCGGGATCTATCCACTAGGCCTCCCCACTTCCCTGCCAGATTTGGTGGGAGGATTGGGAGCAAGGGGATCTGAGGTACTTAAGGACAGGGGGAGGCAGGGGTTGGGAGCTAGGGAGCTTTGGGGGGTGGTTGGGGAGGGGGGGATTAGGGGGCCGAGATGATGGCGAGGAGAAGCAACATGGTGTAGAGGATAGGTCACAGGCCTGGGAGTCAAAAGGTCATGAGCTCTAATCCCAGCTTCGCCACTTGTCTGCCTTGGGCAAGTCACTTCACTTCTCTGTGCCTCAGTTCCCTCATCCGTAAAATGAGGATTAAGACTGTGAGCCCTAAACAGAACAGGGACCGCCTCCAATCTAATTTGCTTGTACCCACCCCAGCACTTAGTACAGAGCTTGGCACATAGTAAGAGCTTAACAAATATTACATTAATATTATTATCATTAAGGGTCGGGGGGGGCTGCATACCCGGGCTCTCGCCGTGGAGACAGCCTCGGTGCTGCGTGCCGTTCCCCGTGCACTGGACCAGGCCAGGGCCCTCGCAGGAGCGGCTGCGGACCTGGACACCACCTTCTTCACACGGGCCCCACTCCGACCACACTGACCATCCGCCTGCAGCCAACCCGGCCGTCAGCACAGTCCTGACCCCTCTCCCACCGAGGAGGGGGTGGGGGGAGGCACTAGAGAGGGCCTCGTGACCCCCCACCCCCCACCCCCCACCCCGCACCCCCATTATCCCTCCCAACATCGGGATTCCCCAGAAGAAGTTCAGAGGAGAAAGGGAATAGGTGGGCTCCGGAGCAGCCTGCCACCCCCTCCCCCTCCCAGGTTCAGATCCCCCCCCTCACCCCAATCCCCATGTCCCCCATAATCATCTCCCGGTTGCCACCCGCGCCCAAGCACCTGGATAGGTGGAGCTGTTGCAAGCCCACCCTCTGCATCCCCTGCGCCCCCTTGCATTTTCCACACCCTGCGCCTTGGCATCTGGGCAGGTGTGGCTGCTGCAGAAGCTCCCCCCACCTATATCCTCCAACCCAGCTGGGGTATCCCTGCACCCTGACACCTGCACAGGCCTGGGTGCTGCAGAAGGGCCGCTCACCAAATAATAATCATAATGATGGTATTTGTTAAACTCTTTTACTATGTGCCAAGCACAGTTCTAAGTGCTGGGGTAGATACAAGGTAACCAGGTTGTCCCACGTGGGGCTCACAGTCTTAATCCCCATTTTCCTGATGAGGTAACCGAGTCACAGAGAAGTTAAGTGGCTTGCCCAAAGTCATACAACAGGCAAGTGATGAAGCCGGGATTGGAAACCATGTCCTCTGACTCCCAAGCTGGTGCTCTTTCCACTAAGCCACGCTCCTTCTCTAAATCCCCCGCCCTGCATATCCCCCACGATGCCCCAGTATCTCCCGCCCACCGGGGTCCCCCAGCACCTGGGCAGGCGTGGGTGCTGCAGAGCGCCTCCTCAGTGTGCAGCCCCAAGCAGATATCCTGGGGGTCGGCAGGCCCGGGGCTGGAGCAGGTGCGGGTGCGCTGGTAGTGGCCGCCCCCGCACGGGGCCGAGCAGGATGACCAGGATGACCAGCAGGACCAGGAACCTTTCACTGCCCCCGCCGCCCCCCGGGCACAGGGACCACTGAGCCCCGCACGAAGAGACTCCGCACCGCCCCCCACCCCCACCTCCTCCCCACGACAGAGCAAGACCCCAGTGGGGAAGGGGGCACCAGGCACAGACCTCTAGGGTAGGGGTAGAGGTGTTATCTGGGCAGGCGGGGGGTACGTGGGCAGGATGCGGTGGGGTTTAGGGGCACGGAAGGGTGCGGGGGCTACCTGGGAAGGGCTGGAGGGAGCTCTAGGAGTTACCTGGGCAGGGATGGGAGGCCGGGAATAATAATAATAATTAATATTAATTGTGACATTCATTAAGTGTTTTTATGTGCCAGGCACTGTATTAAGCGCTGGGGTAGATACAAACAAATCAGGTTGAAGATAGTTGGGCAGGACTCAGTGGGCACCTGGGCTGGGCTGCCGGGGTGAGTAATACCAAGGTGAAACTCAGTGGGTGACAGAACAGGGCTCGGGGGGTATTGGCAAGTACCTGGGCAGAACAGGGAGGAGGCAGGGGCTATCTGGGAAGGGCTGGGGGGCAGTGGGGTTTACCTAGGGGTACGGTGGTGGTATGGGCAGGGCTAGGGGGCGGTAGGGCCTACCTGGGCAGGGCTGGGGGTTGCAGTCCTGGTAGTCAACAGCTGCTCCCACGCAGGGCAGCCCCCCATGGCGGGGCTCCGGGTTGGCACATGTGCGTCGTCGTAGGCGGTAGCCGAGCTCGCAATCCCGGGAGCAGCCAGACCACGGGCCCCAGAGGGACCAGCCACCGCTGACCGCTCTGGCCGAGCTCTGGACGCTCAGCAGCTCATCCACCAGGGCTGGGGGATGGTGGGGCAGGGAGACGGGGTCACAGGGCTGTGCTGCTGGAGCCCGGCAAGCCCCCGCCCTACCATCCTTCCGCCGATCTCGAACCATCAACCCTCAGCCCCGGGACCACCCTCAAAGTCCCTTCCTCCACTCGTGCACGAGTCGCAGAGCGCTGCTGGTGGAAATCCGGACACCAGGCCAATCTTGTCCCTCTCAAATTCATCCCCGACTGCTCTAACTCTTCCCTCTCTTCTACTCCACAACAATACTTCTCCATTCTTCTTGCCTCCCATGCCCACTGAGCACATCAACTATCCAAGACCCCCTCCTGAAACCCCCAATCCCTCCAACCTCCCCACTCTCTCACCCTGATGACCTTGCCAACTCTTTTGTTGGCAAAATTGAAACCATCATGTGTGTACTCCACCAAATCTCCTCATCACTTCCCCAATCCCAGCCCTCTCCACACCCCCATCCACATTTATCCTTTCCAGCCATCTCTCAAGAGGAGAGAGGCAAGCTGTAAGAAGTAGAATGTAAGTTCTTGGTGGGCAGTGAACATTTCTACCAACTCTCTTGTTTAGTACTTTCCTGAGCACTTACTACAGTAGTCAGCACAGAGTCAGTGTTCAGTAAAAATCACTGATGATGTGGGAATCTCCCAGTTCACTTCTAAATATTTATTTGTATTGATGTTTGTTTATTTATAATGATGTCTGTCTCCCCCTCCACCGCCCTCCCCCCCACCCCCGACTGAGAGCTTGTTGTGGGCAGAGATTGTCACTCTTTATTGTTATATTGTACTTTCCCAAGCGCTTAGTACAGTGCTCTGAAGACAATAAGCGCTTAATAAATACGATTGAATGAATGCATGAATGAATGCATAAATCTTGACCCTCCAACCCCATTCTTCAGCATCTTATTAAAACATTTCCCCCTTTTCTTTCCCCCGCTATCCACCATTGTCAGCTACTCACACTTCCCCTCAGCAATCACTCTCTGGAACCCACTGCCTCCTCCAGTTATTCCTCATCACCCTCCTACCATTCCTGTCCCTTGAGCGGGTTTTCTATCTGCACTGCCTCCACTTCCTCTCTGCCAATTTCCTCCTCGACCCTCTGCAATCTGGCTGCCGCCCCTTTTACTGCACAGAAAGTATCCTATCCAAGGTCACCAATGATCTCTTTCTTGCCAAACCTAATGGCCTCTCCTCTTTCCTAATCCTTCTCGACGTCTCAACACTTCAATACACTTCAACAGTGCCTTCAACACTGTCGACCAATCACTTCTCCTGGAAACATCATAATAATAATAATAATGTTGGTATTTGTTAAGCGCTTACTATGTGCAGAGCATTGTTCTAAGCGCTGGGGTAGACATAGGGGAATCAGGTTGTCCCACATGGGGCTCACAGTCTTCATCCCCATTTTACAGATGAGGTAACTGAGGCACAGAGAAGTCAAGTGACTTGCCCACAGTCACACAGCTGACAAGTGGCAGAGCTGGGATTCGAACTCATGACCTCTGACTCCAAAGCCCGTGCTCTTTCCACTGAGCCACGCTGCTTCTTCTGAGCCACGCTGCTTCTTCAACTTCGGCTTCACTGACACTGTCCTCTCCTGGTTTTCCTCCTATCTCTCTGGCCGTTCATTCTCAGGCTCTTTCATGGGTTCCGCCTCTGCCTCCCACCTCCTAACTGTGGGAGTCTCTCACGGCTCAGATCTGGGTCCCCTTCTATTTTCCATCTGAATCCACTCCTTTGGAGAATTCATTCACTCCCCCAGCTTCAACTATCATCTCTATGAGGATGATTCCCAAATCTCCCTTTCTGGTCCTGATCTCTCTCCTTCTCTGCAGTCTCACATTTCCTCCTACCCTCAGGACATCTCCACTGGGATGTCCCACCGACACCTCGAATTTAACATGTTCTCATCTTTCCACACAAACCCTGTCCTGAAAGGGGTGCAGGGGATGAGTTAGAATGGGGAGCAGAATGGTCTAGTGGATAGAGCCCGGGCCTGGAAGTCAGAAGGACCTGGGTTCTAATCCCAGCTCTGCCACGTCTGCTGTATGATCTTGGGCAATTCATTCACTTTTCTGTGTCTCGGTTACCTCATCTGTAAAATGAGCTTTAAAATTAAGTCCATGATGGGACAAGGACTGATAACCAGTGTGGCTTAGTGGAAAGAGCACGGGCTTGGGAATCAGAAGTGGGTCCGCCACTTCTCTGCTGTGGCACCTTGGGCAAGCCAATTAACTTCTCTGTGACTCAGTTACCTCATCTGTAAAATGGGGATTAACACTGTGAGCCCCGTGCGGGACCAACTGATTACTCTTTATCTACCCCTGCGTTTAAAATAGTGTTTGGCACATAGTAAACTCTTAACAAATACCATTGTTATTACTATAAGCTTGTATCTACCCCAGCGTTTAGTACCGTGCCTGGCACATAGTAAGTGCTTTACAAGTACCTTTTTTAAAAAAAAGAAAAAAGAAGGAATGAGGTAGGGGCAGGGAGAAGAAGATGTGGGGGAGAAGAGGGGAAGGGGCAGGTTTGTATTATCGGTGTCACAGGCGGCCGAGCTTCCTGGGGAGGGGGGAAGTAGTGGGGGACGGTGGCAAGGGAGGTGGGGGACCCAAAAGGGGGGAACAAGGGAGGCGGGGTTGGGGGGGTCGCAGGCGGTGGGTGTCGCAGGCAGTGGAAAGGTTTCGGGAGGCAGGGGAGAGGGGTGAGGGGGAAGGCAGGGGCGAGGGGGAAGGGGAGGGGTCGGGGACAGGGGGCAGGGAAGAGGTGTGGGGGAGGCGGGGAGGGGGTTGTTCCGCACCTTGGGTGTCGCAGGCGTCGGGATGGTCCCTGGGGCAGGGGGCAGGGGGCAGGGGGCAGGGGGCAGGGGTTGGGGAGGGGGCTGTTCCCCACCGAGGATGTCGCAGGCGTCGGGACGGTCCCGGGGGCAGGGGGAAGAAGGCAGGGGACAGAGGTGGGGGAGGGGGCTGTTCCCCACCGTGGGTGTCGCAGGCGTCGGGACGATCCCGGGGGCAGGCTCGGCTCTCGGTCCTGCGGCGGCCGAGCTGGAGGCCGCGGGGGTCGGGCAGGGGGGCTCGGCAGGTGTAGCGGAAGCGTTGCTCCAGGCGGGCGCCGCCCCTCGTCCCGTTGGTGGGCATCCAGGGGGTCCAGGGCGTGTTCCTGCGGACCTCCGGGCACGGCTCGGGGCTGCACGGCCGGTACTCCTGGGGCACCACCGGGACGGCTACTCGGACCCGACCCCCTGCCCCCTGCCCCCCGCCCCCCCCACTCTCCCTCCCACTCGCTTCCGAAATCAATCCCCCCGACCCCCCAGCACCCGCTGCCCCTCCCGCCCCTTCCCCTCCCACCTTCTGAACCCCCCGGCGCCCGCCCTGTTTCCCTCCCTTCCTCCCCCCATCTTCATCGGCTCCCTCTACCCTCTGAGCTCGTTGTGGGCAGGGACCGTCTCTCTCTACTGCTGCATTGCTCTTACCCAAGCGCTTAATACAGTGCTCTGCGTTCATTCATTCGGTCGTATTTATTGGGCGCTTACTGTGTGCCCAGCCCTGGACTAAGCGTTTGGAAAGTACGATTCGGCAACAGATAGAGACAATCCCTACCCAACAACGGGCTCAAGGTCTAGAAGCGGGGAGACAGACAACAAAACAACTAGACAGGCATCAATAGCATCAAAATAGATCAATAGAATTATAGATCTATACACATCATTAATAAAATAGAGTAACAAATATGTACAAATATACACAAGTGCTGCGGGGAGGGGGAGGGGGTAGAGAAGAGGGAGGGAATAGGGGTGATGGGGAGGGGAGGAGGAGCAGAGGAAAGGGGGGACTCAGTCTGGGAAGGCCTCCTGGAGGAGGTGAAGGGGCGAAAGTAAGGGCTCAATAAATACGATTGAATGAAGGAATGAATCGATGTCTCTTCCTTCCCCTCTGCCTCCAAACACGTCCGGGTCTCCCTCTCTTCTAAAAACAGCCCTCGATCCCATTGTTCCCTCCAGCTAGCAGCCTTTCTCCCTCGGCTCGTTCCTGTCCAAACTGCTGAAATGGGTTGTGTACACCAGCGGACTTTACTTCCTTTCCTCAGCTCCGCTCTCAAACCTCTACAATTTGGCTTTCAACCCTTCCTCGCCACCCAAGCCACCCTCTCCAAAGTCACCAGTGACCTCAGTCTCACCAAATCCCAACAGCCTCTATTCCAAACTGAGTCTTCTCGATCACTGGGCTGCCTTCGGCACTGTGGAACCAACCCCTTCTCCTGGAAACATTATCCAATCTTGGCTTCGATAACACTGTCCTCTCCTGGTTCTCCTCCTGTCTCTCCATTCGCTCCTTCTCTGTCTCTTTCGCGGACTCCTCCTCCGTCTCTCACACCCTAACCGTAGCGGTCCCTCAGGGCTCGGTCCTGGATCCCCTTCTATTCTCCATCTCCATCCTTTGGAAAACTTCTTCTCTCCCATGGCTTCAACTGTTATCTCAATTCCCAAACTTGTCTCTGGTTACCTATGCACTTGGATAATAATAATGGTATTTGTTAAGTGCTTACTGTGTGCCAAGTACTGTTCTAAGACTGGGGTAGATACAAGGTAAACAAGTTGTCCCACATGGGGCTCACAGTCTTAATCCCCATTTTACAGATGAGGTAACTGAGGGCCAGAAAAGTTCAGTGATTTGCCTAACTGAGGGCCAGAAAAGTTCAGTGATTTGCCCAAGGTCACACAGCAGACAAGCGGCAGAGCCAGGATTAGAACCCACATCCTCTGATTCCCAAACCCATGCTCTTGCCACTAGTCCATGCTGCTTTTCCCCCTTAGAACTTTAATACTCATTCCATCCCCACAGCACTTTTGTCCACCTGCTTCCACTCTGCAGCTTCCCCTATATTTAATTTATTTTGACTTCTGTCTCCCTAACTAGACTGTAAGCTTCTAGAGGACTGGATTCATGTCTACCAACTCAGTTGTGTTAGCATGGCCTAGTGGCAAGAGCACGGGCTTAGGAGTCAGAGGTCGTGGATTCTAATCCCAGCTCCGCCACTTGTCTGCTGTGTGATCTTGGGTAAGTCTCTTCACTTCTCTGGACCTCAGTTACCCATCTGTAAAATGGGGATTGAGACTGTAAACCCCCTGTGGGACAGGGATTGTGTCCAACTTGATTTCCTTGTATCTACCCCAGTCTTAGAACAGTGCTTGACACATAGTAAGTGCTTAACAAATAGCATTATTATTATTACTATCATTACTCTCCCTAAACTCTTAGCTAAGTACTCTGCACATAGTAAGTGCTCAGTAAATACTATTAATCCAGCTCCCTCTCCACCACAAACCTCTCTTCTTCTCTGCAATCTCACATCTCCTGCTTCCAGGACATCTCTAGCCAGCTGTCTCATCACCAATAAAATTAAAGTCGTCCAAAACTGAACTTCTCACCTTCCCTCCCACACCCTCTCCTACCCCTTTATTTTCCATCATTGTAAACAGCACTACCACTTCCTGTCTCTCTAGCCCCATAACCTTGGCATTATCTTTGGCATCTCTCTCAACCCACATATTCAGTAGCCATGGAATCCCGTTGATTCTACCTTCACAACATCACTAAAATCCACCCTTTCCTCTCCATTAAAACTACCACATCGATCCGAGCACTTATCCTATCGCACTTTGACTACTGCATCAGCCTTCTCGCTGACCTCCTGCTTCATGCCCCTCCCCAGTGTAGTCCATACTTCATTCTGTTGCCCGGATCGTTTTTCTAAAATGTTCTGTGCACGTTTCCTTACTCTTCAGGAACGTCCAATGGTTGCCTATCCCTCTCCACATTAACTAGAAACACTTGACGTTTGGCTTTAAGGCACTCATTCAGCTCTCTCCCTGCTCCCACCACATCCCAGCTCACACACTTTGTTCCTTTTCTCACTACTCCAAGCTACTCACTGTACGTGTCCTTGCCTCTCGCTCACATTTTCCTTCCTGCTCGGAACTTCTTCCCCCTTCACATCTGGTAGATCATAGCCTTCCCCATCTTTCAAGCCCTTTCGAAAGCACACTTCCTCCAGGAAGCCTTCCCTTATTCATCTTTCATTTCCACACACTATTTCCCCACTCTTGCCTCTTCAGCATTTTCCCATGTCTGAAGCACTTGGGTACTCATATACCCACCTATAGCCCTTATGGACACATCTTTCTACTCTATTACTTCTTCCTACCTGAATTTTACTGTCTGTCTTCCCGACTAGATTCTAAACTTCTTGAAGTCAGGGATTGTATCTCACCTCTACTGAACTCCCGGAACCACTCAGTACAGGGCTGTGCTCATAGTAAACCGTTTGCTCCTTGAAGGCAGGGATTGTGCCTAAAAACTATTGTACTCCTGCCAACCATTCAATACAGAGCTCTGCACAAGGTAGACAGTATGATCCTTGAGGGATCATTTCTACTGACACTTATCATGAGCCATCAAACTATGGATTGATTGGTCAATTTGGATATCTATTAGTGTATTTAATTACTCATTCCATTTCATCATGAAGCAGCATAGTCTAGCAGGGGCCTGGGATTCAGAAGACCTGAGTTCTATTTCCAGCTCTGCCACGTGTCTGGACAAGTCTGTTAACTTCTCTGTGCCTCATTTCCCTCACCGGCAACATGAGGAATGAATCCCTGCTCTCCTCCTAGACCATGAGCCGCACGTGGGACCCGATTATATCTCCTCAGGCTGTTAGGGCGGCGCTTGGCACACAATAAGCGCTTAACAAAAACTATCATTATTATTATTGTTGTTGTTGTTGTTAGGGAATGACTCCTGCTGTACCTTCCAACAAACTCTATTGATAGGACCGGGCTACGGCAGATGTGTCTGTTTCGCGCCGGGGGGGGGGGGGAGGGAGAGAAAGTGAGAGCCCAAGACCTTAGGCGTCCTCCAGGAGGTCTTCCCTGATTGATGGACTGAGTAGTCGCTGGGGAGGCCGGGGCACGTACCAGGGCGCAGCCGGGGCAGCTGTTCCCGTTCTCACACGTCCGCAGCCGCGAGTGGACGCCGCCCCCGCAGTGGGCGCTGCACTGACCCCAAGGGCCCCAGGAGGCCCAGAACACCGGGACCGGGCAGGGGCTGTTCTCGTTGCAGAATCTGCGGGCCGGGCCCACGGAGGGGTCAGGGCGCCACCCCGGCCACGGCCCCGCTCTCCGGCCATGGCCCCCGCCCCCGGCCCCGATCCCGGCCCCGGCCCCCCGCCTCACCGCTCCTCGCGGCTCTGGCCCACGCAGACGCGGCCCCCGTGGCGCGGGGCGGGGTTGCTGCAGCTGCGCTGCCGGACGCGGAACCCGATCCCGCACGTGGTGCTGCACGGTGCCCACGGGGCCCACGGCGTCCACGCACCGTTCCTGCGCCCGGGTGGGATGGCGGGGTCACCCCCCATCCCCATGCCACAGACAGACACCCCCACGGGGCCCTGCAGACCCGAGGCCGGCGGGCTGGGGAGGTCATCTCGCCCGGCCTCCGGGGCCAGGGAGAGCCGACCCACGGCGGGGTTGTGGGGCGGGGTCATCCCTTGCATCCCCCTGCCTCCATCTGCCTCCCCGGGGGTCGGGATGGGACTTGCGGGGAGGCCGGGAAGCCCGGGCGGGGATTGAGGGTCCTCTAGCGGGGGCGGGGAGGGCACAGGATTGAGGAGCCTGGGTGGGCCCTGGGGGTCTTCCTGGGTGGGGGGGGGGGGGGAAGAGTTCCGGGGGACACTGGTGGGTGTCGGGCGAAGCTGGGGGGTCTCGGGCTCCCCCGGCCCTCCCCTCCCCCCGGGAAGCCCCGCTCACCGGGAGCAGTTGGCGATCTGCACGTGGGTCCCGGAGCAGGCTCGGCCGCCGCAGCGGGGGGCCGGGTGGTCGCAGGCCCGGACGCGGCTCAGGCAGACCCCGGAGCCGGGCCCGTCCGACGGCTCACACGGCTGCCACGCGGACCACGGCCCGAACGCCCCGTCCACCGTCAGGTTCTTCACCTGGGGGCCGGAACACGCCGCGTCCCGCCCCGTCCCGCCTCACCACACCTCAGCATCCCGCGGCCCGCCCCACTTCAGCACTCCTCTTCACGCGCTGTCTCACGTCAGCACCTCGTCTCATCACACCTCGCCCCATCTCATGCCTCCTCGCCCCTCATCAAGCCTCACCGCCCCTCGACATGCCTCCTGGCGCCCGGTCGCGCCTCCTCATGGACCAGCACGGCCGATGTTCCCCACTGCGGGGAGGCCGGGGAGGGGTGGGGGGGAGAGAGGGGGTCGAGACCAGAGTGGGCGAGACAGGAGAACATACCAAGGCATACGGGCACACCTGCTCACCTTTCGAAGTACGTTCGCACCCACATGTGCGCTCACACCCAGATGCATATGTGTTGACAGCAAGGCACCCACCATAGACACACGCCCATGTATGGGGTCACACGGACGCACGAGTGCGCGCTCTCAGATGGAGTCACCCATCTATCCATGCACGCATACATACCCCTGCATGATCACTCAGGTCGCTCCCAGATAGGTTCATGTCACAGGCAGAGGCGTGTACCCACACACCCACGCCCTCGCGCGCGCAGTCACCCCAAAACGCCCCGGCATACACACCCATTTCCGAGGGCAGGGCCCGGGGGCGGGGCGGGGCGGGGCCGAGCAGGTGGGGGTGAGGGTGGGGGCGGGCCGGGTGAGGGGTCTCACCGGACAGGCGCTGATGTCCTGCGTCCACAGGCTCTTGTCAGCGGAGTCCTCGCTGGTGCTGCACCGCTGCTGCTTCTCGTCCCAGCCGCAGTAGGGGTCCCGGGCCCCCAGGCAGGCCCTGCCGCCGTCCGGAGCGAGAGTCAGGGACCACCCCCGTCCCCGCTTCTGACCCTCGGACCCAACGGACGACGGAAAGCACGAGTAATCCAAGTTCCGGAGGCAACCCTTAGCTCCCTCCCAGACACCCCCATTCCAAACGCGCTGGACCACGGAAACCACGGACAATCCAGTTCCTGTGGCACCTCCCCACACCCCGGCACAACCCCTCCCCGGATTGCTCCCCTCCCTCCCATAGTGCTTCAGAGGGCTGGAGTGTCCGTCCCCCATCCTTGGGCGGGGCGGGCACGTGGGGGGGGGATGCGGGAGGTAATAATGATAATAACAATAATTATGGTATTTGTTAAGCGCTTACTATGAGCCAAGCACTGTTCTAAGCGTTGGGGTAGATACAAGGTAATCAGGTTGTCCCAAGTAAGGCTCACAGTTTTAATCCTCACTTTCCAGATGAGGCAACTGAAGCCCAGAGAAGTTAAATGACTTTCCCAAGGTCACACAGCAGACAGGTGGGCGGGGTGCGGGGGGGCCGGGGGAGCGGGGTGCGGGGGTCTCTCACCCGCGGGAGCGGTGGGAGGCGCAGCGCTGCAGGGGGACGCGCAGGACGCTGTGGCTGAGCCCCACGAAGAGCGCCCGCTGGCCGGGCAGCAGCTGCAGGCTGCGGACGGGCTCCCGGCGCCCGGCGGGCAGCACCTGCATCTCCTCCAAGTAGCAGCCGCGCAGGCCTCGGGGGGCGGCCGACAGCGCCTTCAGCACCGTGCCGGACTCTGACGGGAGGGCGACGGCCAAGGCTTCGGACACCTGACCCTCCTCGACCTCCTCCCCCTCTCCCATCCCCACCCCTCTCCCTGACATCGCTCATCCGTCCTCCCCCGACTTTCCCTTTTCCCAGCTTTATCCCTTCCCTTGACACCGTCCACCCCCCCAGTCCCTCCCTTCTCCCCCTCTCCCAGCCTCACCCCTTCCCCGGCACCGTCCTCCCCCTCAGTCCCTCCCTTTTTTCCCCCTCTCCCAGCCTCACCCCCTTCCCCTGGCACCGTCTCGCCCACTAAGTCCTTCCCTCCTCCCCCAGTCTTCCCCTTCCTCCTGCCTCGTTCGCCCGCCCCTGCTCCACGCCTTCCTCGCTGGGTCATTTGGCCAGCTCGAGCAGACGGCGGTGCGAGGTGAGAGAGGGGCACTGACCGGTGCCGATGTAGAGCACGTGGTAGAGCGTGTCCTTGCCCTGCACCAGGTCCACGGCCAGGCGGGAGAAGCGGACGCTGTCCTGCGTGACCGGGGGCTCGGGGGTCACGGGCTGCACCGCCTCGGCCATGAGGAGCAGACGCTGGGCGTCCTGCAGGCTTCTCTCCGTCAGGTTGGCGTTGGGGCCTTCGTCCTGCCCGGTGCCACACTGCCCACCCCGTCCCCGGATGGTCAGCGTCGTGTCCGTCCTCCCGCCCTCCCCCTGGGTCGGGCCTCATCCCTAGACATTGCCGCTCAGCCTGGTCACGCAGGCCATACTCCCCCAGGCTGACGCCCGTGTTGAACTTCCAATGTTACCAAACCCCAGTTCTGCCCTGCAGTGCTAACCAGGTTCAGACCCACAGTGACACCCTCCAGTGCCAACCCCCAGTGCGGCCTTGCAGTGCCGGCCCCCAGGGCAAAGCCTCAGGGCAGGCCCAGGAAGTCAAGCAGCGCCTGCCATAAGGCTGGCGAGCCCGAGCCAGAGACACGGGATGAACTACCGCCCCTCCACCGTGCCCCGCCAGGGCCCACCTCCAGATGGCCAGTTCACTCTCCCCTCTCTCGCCCCGGACTGTGGCCGGGGCCCCGGGGCTCAGGGTTGGGGGTCCCACCTGGAAGTTGGGGATGGGGTTGGCAGTGCTGAGCCAGGCGGAGCGTGGTGTCTCCTGGGAGCGGAACGGCCCGTTGAAGGCCCGGGCGATGGCGCTCAGGTTGAAGGCGCAGACGGCCGAGGCGGCCACGCTGTTCCTGGATGGGGCAGGGGGCAGAGGGGGGCAATGGGGCGGGGGTCAGGGTTGGGGGGGCGCAGGGGCAGTGAGGGCCACAGGGCGGTGACGTAGGGGCAGGAAGAGTCGAGGGCAGCGGAGGGCAGCGGGGGGCAGCAGGCCCGGGGGGCAAAGGAGGGCAGCGGGGTGCCGGTGGCGGGTTTGGCGGCTCACGCGTTGGTGGTGAAAGCGGCGTAGACGAGGCCCAGCTGGGGGAGGTGGACGGCGCTCTGCAGCTCGTCGTAGTAGAAGGGGGCCTCGCCGGGCCGCGAGCAGTTGAGCCGGGCCTTGGAAAACGTGGTCCACGTGGCCTCCAGCAGGAAGCGGCCGCCCACGTCGTTCTTGCACACGCGCGCCACACGCGAGTACACGCTGTGCCCGCACTCCTGCTCCACGGCCGTCTCACGGAACAGAAAGTAGATGAACAGGCCGACGTCGAAGGCAGCCACGAAGTTGGGCTCTAGGGGGGTGGGGGGACAGGGGTCAGCCGGCTGGGGCCATGGGTCAACCCACCGTCCTTCCCTGACGGTGTCCCGGGTGAGCTTTCCCCGCCCGCTGGACAGGGGAGGGAGCTGGGTCGAGCTGGTCACAGCCGCCAACAACCGGGACTTCTGGGCCTCAGTTTCCCTGGCCAGGTGGGGGACAGGGCTGGGGAAGGGGAGGGGGCTGTGCGGGGGGAGAGGGGGCATGCCGGGGCGGAGGCACGGGAATGGGAGGGGGCAAGGCTTGTACCGTCCTCTCCCAAGAGCTTGGTACAGTGCTCTGCACACAGTAAGCACAGACTCAATACCACTGATTGACTGATTGATGGAGACAAGTTGGGAGGAACAATGTGTCTGAGTGGATAGAGCACGGGCCTGAGAGTCAGAAGAATGTGGGTTCTAAACCCAGCTCTGCCACTTGTCTGCTGTGGGACCTTAGGCAATCACTTCACCTCTCTATGCTTCAGTTACTTCATCTGTAAAATGGGGATTAAGACTGTGAGCCCCGTGTGGAACAGGGACCATGTTCAAACCTGATAAACTCGTATCTACCCCGGCACTTGGTACAGTGCCTGGTATATAGTAAATGCATAACGAATACCATAAAAAAAGAGGGGTTGAACCTACGGGAGGGGGCATGGACCAAGGTGGGGCAGGGGGAGGGGAAGGGGAGGGGGAGGGGATGGAACCAGGCTAAGACCCAGAGAAGGACCAGAAGGCCAAAAGAGCAGTTAAGACTGTGAATCCCACCTGGGACAGGGACTGTGTCCAACTCGATTGGCTTGTATCCACACCAGTGCCTAGTACAGTGGCTGGCACACAGTAAGCATATAATAATAATGGTATTTGTTAAGCGCTTACTATGTGCCAAGCACTGTTCTAAGCGCTGGGGTAGATGCAAGGTCATCAGGTTGTCCCACGTGGGGTTTACAGTCGTAGTCCCCATTTTACCGATGAGATAACTGAGGCCCAAAGGAGTTCATTCATTCAATCGTACGAAGTGACTTGCCCAAAGTCACACAGCGGATAAGAGGCAGAACCGGGAGTAGAATCCACGACCTCTGAGTCCCAAGCCTGTGCTCTTTCCACTAAGTCACGTTGCGTAACAAATATTATCATTATTATGATGATGATGATTATATGGGGGCAGGGCCTGTAGGGGCGTGGGCTGCCGAAGTGGGGGCCGTGGCTACCGTTGAGCCACTTGGAGTTGTATTGTGCGGTGCGGAGGGCGGGCCCGGGGCCGAGGCTGCGGTAGATGGCGGCGTCGCGGCCGGAGAAGTCGATGACGGTGGCGGCGTACAGCTCCCCCGTGGGCACCATCAGCGCCGTGCCGTTGTGCTGGGGGTCGTACGGGCACCGCGCCGCCCCGTTGATGCGCTCCAGGGTCCGGCTCAGGTCGCCCAGCTGGGCGGGGGGCGGCGCCGGGGGGTAAGGGGAGGCTCCCGCCCCGTCCCCCGCCAGGCCCCCGGCACTGCCCGTGCCCCCGGAGCCCCCCGACCACCCCCGCCCTCCGGACCCTCCCAGACCCCCGGGGACCCCCGGAACCGCCCCCACCCCCAAGCCACCCGGCCTCGGGTCTCCCCCCACTCTTTCGATCCTATTTATTGAGCGCCTACTGTGTGCAAAGCACTGTACTAAGCGCTTGGGAGAGAGTACACTACAACAATAAGCAGATACATTCCTTGGCCACAAGGAATTTACAGTCTCCACTCTCTACCCCGATCTCCAAACCGCGACCCCCTCCCCCAAATCCTGGGTCCCCTACTCCCCCGGTCCCCATCCTCCTCCCCGCACCCCGATCCCTGAACCCCTAGTCCCCCAGGTCTCCCCACTCCCGGGCTCCGGCTCCCGAAGCCACCTGCCGGCTGGAACATATCGGAGAGAAGGCGTTAGTGCCGCAGGTGAAGAGCTTCTGGCCGAAAATGATGAGAACCCGTATATAGTTCTGGCACTCATCCTGACGGAGAGACAGAGACAGAGCGAGACAGGCAGAAACGGAGAGGCATAGATCCGTAGGGAGTCCCTCACTAGCCCAGCCCTTCTCTGTCTTCCACCTGGAATCTCCCAGGACGTTGACCCATAGTGACCCTGCCTGCCTATCCCTGAAGTGAAACTCCCCACCTCTCCTCAGAAGGTTCCTTGAGGCTGATCTCTCCAGTCCTCCCTTCCCCAGACTGACCACTGCCTGACCCACCCCAGTCGCAGACTGACCCCCCCGATCCTTCCCGACCCCTCAGTCCCCATCTCTGACCCTCCCAGGGCCCCTGGACCCTAAACCGACTCCTAGACCCACCCCAGCCCATGCCTACACTGATTTCTGCCCCCCGGCCCTAGCCAAGCCCCCGGCCCCACCTCCGTCTTCCCCTTGCTCCTGCAGGAGTGCTGGTTGTCTTCGTCTGGGCCCCACTCTGTGGCCTGTGGATGCAGCACAAGACATGCCCGGTGGACCCCTCGGGGGAAGGGGACACAGCTAACCCCCCAGCCCCTCCCGCCACATCATCCTGCAACCCCTGGAGTGGGTGGAAATTGACTTCTTAGCATCCCATTGACCACACTACAACATCCCCTGCCCCATTCCACTGTCAGGGGGGAAACTGAATACATCAGACCACTGGGCTACCCAGTTCCACCCAGCTGATTGGGCTCCTCAGCCCCACTGCCTGGGTTCTTCAGCCCTGTGTCTGGGTTCTTCAGTCCTGCTGCCTGGGCTCCTCATCACTCCCTGCCTGGGTTCTTTGAACCTTAATCAGTCAGGGCTTAGTCATGGAAGGCCTCTTGGAGGAGATATGATTTTAATATGGCTTTGAAGGTTTGAAGAGTGGTGGTCTGTTGTATAATAATAATGACGGTATTTGTTAAGTACTTACTTTGTGCCAGATACTGTACTAAGCGCTGGGGTGGATACATGGAAATTGAGTTGGACACAGTCTCTGTCCCATATTGGGCTCACAGTCTCAATCCCCATTTTACAGATGAGGTAATAGGCACAGAGAAGTGAAGTGACTTGCCCACGGTCACACAGCAGACAAGTAGCAAAGCTGGGATTAGAATCCATGATCTTCTGACTCCCAGGCCCGTACTCTATCCACTACACTATGCTGCTTCTCTATGTATGGAAGGGGGAGGGTATTCCAGGCCAGTGGGAGGATATGGGCAAGGGGTTGGCAGTGAGATAGATAAGACTGAGGCACAGTGAGTACGTTGTCATTAGAAGAGTGGAGTGTGCGGGCTGGGTTCTAGTAGGAGAGCAGCGGGATGAGGTTGGACGGGACAAGCTGATTGAGCACTTTAAAACAGATGGTGGGGAGCTTCTGTCTGATGTGTAAACTTCTTTTGGATGAGTAAGGTTCAGTTTAATGCCGAGTGTCCGTTTGGTGCCTGGGCCCCTTGAGCCATGTTGACGTATGCCTCACGTGCTCTCGGGTTTCTCCTGCCCCAGCCAAAGGCCCTGTCTGTGCGACTAGCTGACCAGCCGTCCCCAGTAAGCAATTCATTCATTCATTCAATCGTATTTATTCATTCAATAGCATTTATTGAGCACTTACTATATGCAGAGCACTGTACTAAGCGCTTGGAATGTACAATTGGGCAACAGATAGAGACAATCCGTGCCCGACAAAGGGCTCACTGTCTCAAAGGGGGAGACAGACAACAAAACATGCCCAAGGCAGAGTGAGAGAAACATTCAGGATATGTCACCCCCTCTCCTCAAAAATCTCCGGTGGTTGCCTATCCACCTGCGTATCAAACAGAAACTCCTCAACATTGACTTTAAAGCCCTCCATCACCTCGCCCCCTCCTACCTCACCACCTTGCTCTCCTATAACCCAGCCCTCACACTTCGCTCCTCTGGTGCTAACCTTCTCACTGTGCCTCGTTCTCACCTGTCTCACAGCTGTCCTACCTCTGGCCTGGAACACCCTCCCTCCTGAAATCCTCCAGACAATGACTCTCCCCGCCCTTCAAAACCTTACTGAAGGCACACCTACTCCAAGAGGCCTTTCCAGAATAAGCCCTACTTTTCCTCATCTCCTACTCCCTTCTGTGTCGCCTGGATTTGCTCCCTTTCCTCTTCCCCGGCCCCCCCCAGGTCCCCAGCACTAATGTATATATCTGTAATTTTATTTATTTGTATTGATGTCTGTCTCCCTTTCCGCCACCTCCGCCTCGCCAGACTGTGAGTCGTTGTGGGCAGGGATTGTCATTGCTTATTGTTGTATTGTACTTTCTCAAGCACTTAGTACAGTGATATGCACACAGTAAGCGCTTACTAAATATGAATGAATGAATGAATGAATGAATGAATGAATGAATGGAGACTGAGGCCTCGGTCCCTCATGCCCTCTGAGGGCCTCGGGATCTCTCAGCAGATACCAGGAGAGCAGATGGCAAACTAGATGCTTCCTCCAGGAAGCCCTCCCCGATTTCACCCCACCCCCTCTCCTGGCTGGGTCTATCTGTCCCTATGGATGGGGCTTTTCTATGTATCTGTCCACACAGATCCGGGGCTGGGGGGAAGCAGGCGTCCACTGAAGACAAGACGGCATCGGACAAGAGAAGCAGCATGGTTTAGTGGAAAGAGACTGGATTTGGGAGTCACAGGTCATGAGCTCTAATCCCGGCTCTGCCACTTCTCAGCTATATGACTGTGGGCAAGTCACTCAACTTCTCTGTGCCTCAGTTACCTCATCTGTAAAATGGGGATTTTGACTTAACCCGACGTGGGACACCCTAATTACCTTGTATCTACCCCAGCGCTTAGAACAGTGCTTGGCACATAGAAAGCGCTTAACAAATCCTATTATTATTATTATAATAATAATGTTGGTATTTGTTAAGCGCTTACTATGTGCCAAGCACTGTTCTAAGCGCTGGGGTAGACACGGGGGAATCAGGATGTCCCACGTGGGGCTCACAGTCTTAATCCCCATTTTACAGATGAGGTCACTGAGGCACAGAGAAGTCAAGTGACTTGCCCACAGTCACACAGCTGACAAGTGGCAGAGCTGGGATTCGAACTCATGACCTCTGACTCCAAAGCCCATGCTCTTTCCACTGAGCCATGCTGCTTCTCCTATTATCCTCTCCATCACCACCGAGGGCTCCCTGAGGGCAGGACTGGCTCTGCCCCTTCTACCCCAGGGATTCCCCAAGGGCAGGTCCTCCTCTCCTCCTCTCCTCTCCTCTCCTTCTCTCCTCTCCTCCTCTCCTCTCCTCTCCTTCTCTCCTCTCCTCTCCTCCTCTCCTCTCCTCTCCTCTCCCAGGGCTCAGTGCTCAGGATGGTTCATTCATTCGGTCCTTCATTCAATCATATTTACTGAGCGCTTACTGTGTGCAAAGTGCTGTACTAATTCTTGGGAGAGGACTCTATGACAGTATATCAGTTGGAGACGGTCAATGACTGATCGATGACCCCCACGCCGGCTGGTGACCCGTCAGCCCTCCCGATCCATCCCTGCCCTTCGGGCCTCCCTGCCCCCCGGCATCGCTCCCTCCCGGCCCCCGCCCTGGCCCCCGCCCCGGCCCCCACCCCCCGTCCCCGTACCTGCAGGAGGGACACGTTTCCCAGGCTGAGACGGAAAAGGTGGTTCCTGGTGGCGCCCGAGGAAGCAGAAATCACCGTGAGCCACGACCCCGGCACCCCCCACTTGCTTTCCCAAGGACACACAGTCTCAAAGTCATCTGGTCCAGCACCCTGCCTCTGGCTAGACAGTCGGGGGTGACCACTGGGGCAAGTCCCGATGACCTGGGCCAGGATTCGGAAGGGGAGGGATCCCTCCAGGCCCCCAACACCAGCAGTGGCACAGCCGGGGAGGGGCCCTGGGGCAGGGGAGGGGCCCTGGGGCAGGGGGAGCAGGGATAGGAACGAGGGAAGCCCAGGACTCCCCCTTTCGGCTCCTCCTCCTCCTCCCCATCCCCTTCGCCTTCCTCCTGCCTGTCCCCACCCCACACACTCTCACGCCCCCTTCCTCACCTCCCTTTATAAGCCCCTCTCCTTTGTGTCCTCTCTCCTTCCCCCTCATGCCCCCCATCCCCCTCGTGATGTCCTCACCTGCCCCCCACCGTGCCCTCTCCCCTGCCCTCCCACACCCCTCCCCTACCCCCCTCCCCTGCCCTCTGCACTCCCCTGGCGCCGCCCTCACCTGGCCCCCACAATGATTTGGTTGCGGGGCGGGTCCAAGACAAGCTGGGAGAAATCCCATGTTCCAGGGTGCGAGAAGGTGGAGAGCCAGGGCTGCAGAGCTGGGGCCGGGAGGGAGGGAGGGAGGAATAGAGAGGTGGAGAGAGGGGACGGGGATGACAGGGTCCAGATCACCGGCCTCCCCCAGCCTCCCCAACCAGCACAAACTCTACCAGGCCTGTCCGGGAGAGGGAGGGGCCCCAGGGGCTGTGGAGCTGGCCAGCTCCAGAGGGGGATGGGCTAGCAAGGGCCCCCAGCCAACCTCACTCCCCAGCATGGTTGACAAGGACAGGGAGGCTCAGAGAGAGGGTGATGACTCCCTGGATCATCCAGCTGCTTCCTGACCTCTAGCCCACACTGGGAACTCCAGTTGTCAGACCCTAGCTAAAGTGACCCCCTCTGTCTCAGTCCGGCCCAGCCAATAGCACCTCTCCAGCTCTGTCCTGTCCCATCCCATCGGGCCAATGGGGTCCCTCCAATGCCCAGCCCCTGCTACATTCCAGGAGGGAGTTTTCCCTGGAAGTTGCTTTCTCACAGGATCTGGGGCAAACGGATAGTCTGTCAACCCATCTGCTGCCCTTCCAATGCTCCCCCACTGCTTGCCCCTGCCCTCCATCTCAGCTTGCTTTTTGGGGACACAGAGTTGGCAGGGGACTGAGTTGGGGAAAATGGGCTTCCAGACTCTGCCCAGATGAATGCACTCTAGTCCCAGGTCCCCCAGGGTAGGGCGGTCCCCATCGACCCCCATGCCCATAGATCCCGCCAACTACTCTTAGACCCTCCACTCTCTTGGAGCCCTGAGTGCTCCACCTTCCCCCTCCCCTATGGAGTCCCTCCTAACTATTTAATGGGACCACCCCTCAGCACTTAATTATGGTATTAAGTGCTTACTATGTGCCAGACACTGTACCAAGCGCTGGGGTGGATACAAGCAAATCAGATTGGCCACAGTCCCTGTCCAACATGGGGCTCACTATCTCAATCCCCATTTTACAGATGAGGTAACTGAGGTAAGAGAAGTAAAGTGACGCTCAAGATCACACAGCAGACAAGTGGCGGAGCCAGGATTAGAACGCATGACCTTCTGACTCCCAGGCCCGTGCTCTATCCACTATGCCATACTTCTTCTCTATATAGGGAGGGGGGAAGGTATTCCAGGCCAGAGGGAGGATGGGGCAAGGGGTAGGCAGTGAGATAGATAAAATTGAGGAGTGAGTAGATTGTCATTAGAAGAGTGAAATGTGTGGGCTGGCTTGCCCCCTCCCCATCACCTCCTCACCCCACTTCCTCTTTCCTCCTCCCTCCTCCTAACCCCTCCTTCTCCTCCCCCTCCCTCCCTTTCTGCCCCCAATTTTGCTGATACTAATAATACTTACCTCTCTGACTGCTCTTTCTCTGTTTCGTTCTCTGGCACTCAATCTCTCATCTCATGTCTAAGAGCTCATTCTGGGTGCCCTATTCTTCTAAGTCTACACTCATCTTCACTCCCATTCACTCACTGTGAATGACTCCTATTTCTCCTTCTCCAGTCCCAATATCTCACCTTACTTTAAATCTTGGCTCTCCTTCTGCCTCCAGGGCCTCTCCACCTGGATGGTCATTTCCCTCTCCACACACACTCCCTCTCCTGGCACCTTAAACTCACTCAACATGCCTCCAACTAACCATAACTTTAACTGTAACTTTCCCATCTCGGTCAAAACCACCACCTTCCTCCCCATCCCAGAATCCTGAAGCTTTGGTGTCATCCTTGGCTTGTTTGTGACTTTCTACAATTCTTGCCTGTTCTTCCTGCCCAACCCCTCCCTCTTCCACCTATTCCTCTCCCCACATACAGCCACCACTCTGAATCAATCAGTGAGACAGCCCAATTGTGATAGGACGAGTGATTGATACTCTTCCTGGCCTTCCTGCCTCCCGTGTTTCCAATCTCCGCCCAGATCTTCTTCCCAAAACTTCCTGAGAAGCAGCTTGGCCTAGTGGATAGAACCCAGGCCGGGGAATGGGAAGGACCTGAGTTCTAATCCCTACTCTGCCACTTGTCTGCCATGTGACCTTGGGCAAGGCACTGTACTTCTTTGTGCCTCAGTTTCCTCAACTGTAAAATGGGGACATTCATTCAATCGTAATTATTAAGCACTTACAGGGTGCAGAGCACTGAACTAAGCACTTGAGAAAGTACAATACAACAATAAACAGTGACATTCCCTGCCTGCAATGAGCTCACAGTCTGGGGAGCAGGGGGAGAGACAGACAGATATAATAATAATGGTATTTGTTAAATACTTACTCTGTGCCAGGCACTGTACTAAGAGCTGGAGTGGATGCAAGCAAATGGAGTTGGACACAGTCCCTGTCCCATGTGGGGCTCACAGTCTCAATCCCCATTTTACAGATGATGAAACTGAGGCCCAGAGAAGTGAAGTGACTTGCCTAAGGTCACACAGCAGACAAGTGAAGGTGCCAGAATTAGACCCTATGACCTTTTGACTCCCAGGTCTATGCTCTAGCTACTAGACCAACTGTTCTCCTACCATGTTAGACTGTGAGCCTCATGCAGGACAGGGACGGTGTCTGATCTAATTAACTTGTACCTACCCCAGGGCTTAGAACAGTGTCTGACATATAGTAATCACTTAACAAATACCATAAAAAGTCACTTTACCTCTCTTTGCCTCATTTACCTTATCTGTAAAATGGGGATGAAAACGATGAGCCCCATGTGGGATATGGACCATGTGGAATCTGATGATCTAATCTACCCTGATCCCCCAGGTCCCTGACCCCTAGCACTATGAGCAACTCTACCTCAGGTCCCCTGCAACTCAGAGGCCCCCCAACCCCCTTCTAGCCAGCCCCCAACTCCTCAGAAAGGTGAGGATGAGGGAATGGATAGGATGACCTCTGAGGGACAATTTGGTGACCTGGCTGGACTGTTTGCCCTCAGGCAAGCAGAGTGGCCATTGGGTCTTTCCAGAACTCCTCAACTGGCAGCCCCTGTCTCCAGACCCTGAAGGATGGCACCTCCCCACAGTTGCTTCCCATTGCTGGACTCTGTCTCGAGTCCCTCCCGCTGCAACAGGGACATCCAGGGAGGTGCTCACCCTCAAAGGAGACAGTAGGGTGTTCCCGGCGGAGGCAGGGCTGTGCTGACAGGTCCTCGTCGTGGTCAGATGACGCTGCCGGCATGGGGAGGAGCTGAAGGCTGAGCAGGACGAGGCCTGGTCCGGCCAGGAGCTGGAGACTGGACAGAGTAGTGCGTGGGGCCCTCGGGGCCATGGCAGGCAGCACTGCTGCAGGTCTTGCATCCAGGGGCAGTCAGGAGGTGTCCTGCAACCACCAGACACCAAAACATTCATTCATTTATTCAATCGCATTTATTGAGCTCTTACTGCTCAGTGGAAAGAGCATGAGCTTTGGAGTCAGAGGTCATGAGTTCGAATCCCAGCTCTGCCACTTGTCAGCTGTGTGACTGTGGGCAAGTCACTTAACTTCTCT
Source organism: Ornithorhynchus anatinus (assembly GCF_004115215.2). Classification (NCBI taxonomy): domain Eukaryota; kingdom Metazoa; phylum Chordata; class Mammalia; order Monotremata; family Ornithorhynchidae; genus Ornithorhynchus; species Ornithorhynchus anatinus. The sequence goes on along the minus strand of NC_041728.1, from coordinate 185,927,063 downwards.
GGGCCTCAGTTACCCCATCTGTAAAATGGGGATTAAGACTGTGAGCCCCATGTGGGACAACCTGATTCCCCCGTGTCTCCCCCAGCGCTTAGAACAGTGCTCTGCACATAGTAAGCGCTTAACAAATACCAACATTATTATTATTCTTATTAGAACATTGTATTAAGAGCTTGTGAGAGTACAACAATAATAAATAGACACATTCCCTACCCAAAATAAGCTTACAATCTAGGGGGGCGAGACAGACATCAGTACAAATAAATGTTTGTTTTGTTCTGTTTTACTTTGCTTTTCTGTCCCTCTCCCCCGTTTAGACTGTGAGCCCATCATTGGGCAGGGATTGTCTCTATCTGTTGCCGAATTGTACATTCCAAGTACTTAGTACAGTGCTCTGAGCATAGTAAGTGCTCAATAAATGCGATTGAATTGAATGAATGAATGAATTAATATGTACATAAGTGGTGTGGGGCTGAGTGCGGGAAGGAACAAAGGGAGCAAGTCAGGGTGATGCAGAGGGAGTGGGAGAAGAGGAAAGGAGAGATTTAGTCTGGGAAGCCTTCTTCGAGGAATTGAACCCTCAATAAGGCTTGAAGGGGCAGAGAGTAGTTGTTTCTTGGATATGAGGAGGGAGGACATTCCAGGCCACAGGCAGGATATAGGCTAGGGATCAGTGGCCAGATAGACGAGATTGAGACACAGAGATAAGGTTGGTGTTAAAGGAGCAAACTGTGAGGGCTGGGTTGTAGAAGACTAGCAAGGTGACATTAAAGGGGTCAAGGTGGTGGAGAGCTTTAAAGCCAATGGTAAGGAATTTTTGTCTGATGCAGAGGTGGATGGGCAACCTCCTCTTCTTTGAATTTTTTGAGGAGTTTTTTGAGGAGTGGGGTGACGTGCTGAACGTTTTTGAAGAAAAATGATCCAGGCAGCAGAGTGAAATATAGACTGGAGTGGGGAGAGACAAGAGAATGAAAGGTCAACAAGAAGGCTGATGCAGTAATCCAGGTGGGATAAGATGAGTGATTATATTAACGTGGTAGAAGTTTGGATGGAGAGGAAAGGGCAGATTTTAGGGATGTTGTAAAGGTGGGACCGACAGGATTTAGTGATGGATTGACTATGTGGGTTGAATGAGAGTCATGGATGACATCTAGGTTACGGGCCTGTGAGACAGGAAGGATGTTAGTGCTGTCTACAGTGATGGGAAAGTCAGTGAGAGGAGGGGGTTTGGGTGGAAAGATAAGGATTCTGTTTTAGATACATTAAGTTTGAGGTGGCAGGAGGACATCAAAGTAGAGATGTCTTGAAGGGAAGAGGAAATGTGAGACTGCAGAGAGGGAGAGAGTGCATCCCTCAGCTGGCCTAGGTGTCCGCCTCTAGGCTAACGGGGTTCTGGGATAAGCTGGATGCTTGTTGTCCTCTGGGCTGGGAGAGACCACTCATCACCCCAGACTCTCCCCAGTGATCCAGCACGGATCATCCATCCATCCATCCATCCATCCATCCATCCATCCATCCATCCATCATTCATTCATTCATTCAATTGTATTTATTGAGCACTTACTAAGTGCAGAGCACTGTACTAAGCACTTGGGAAGTACAATTCAGCAACAAATAGAGACAATCCCTGCCCACAACAGGCTCACTGTCTACAAGGAGGGAAGCAGACATCAAAACAAGTAAACAGGCATCAGTAGCATCATTACAAATCAATAGAATTATAAATGTATACACATCACCCCCGACTCTCTTCAGTGGCCCAGCTTGGACCACCCAACACCCCTGACCCTCCCTTCTCCATCCCTGAACATCTCCTCGCTGTCCCTGTCTCTCCCCTCTCTGTTCTTGACACTTCCCTCTCCAACCCAACCCCCCAACCCTCTGAATCCAATCCCAGAAGCCCTTTCTCCATCAACCCCGGCAACCTCAGTCACTCTGGGGTCAGAAGCTGCAGAGGGGCAGCTGGCCTACCTTTCCGGCCCTCAGTCTGAGCAGGAGAGAATGAGTGCAACCAATCCCCAAGGACTGTGGGAACCCTTAGCCAGTGTCTTTGCACACGTGCATGCATACACACACACACACACACACATCCACAGAGCCATATACATGCACTGAGACTCACATAATAATAATGTTGGTATTTGTTAAGCTCTTACTATGTGCAGAGCACTGTTCTAAGCGCTGGGGTAGACACAGGGGAATCAAGTTGTCCCACATGGGGCTCACAGTCTTAATCCCCATTTTACAGATGAGGGAACTGAGGCACAGAGAAGTTAAGTGACTTGCCCACAGTCACACAGCTGACAAGTGGCAGAGCTGGGATTCAAACTCATGACCCCTAACTTCAAAGTCCGTGCTCTTTCCACTGACACATGCTACAAAAACACATAAATACACCAGTGGCAGTTAGAGAGTCAGGAGAAGACACACTGGCACGCTTGCGGATATACACCCAACCATAGAAGCACACACAAGCCCTGAAATACACATTATTATTATTATTATTAATCATAATAATAATATTTATTGAGCACCTACTGTGTGCAAAGCACTGTACTAAGTGCTTGGGAGAGTAATAATAATAATAATAATAATTTTGGTATTTGTTAAGCGCTTACTACGTGCAGAGCATTGTTCTAAGTGCTTGGGTAGATACAGGGGAATGAGGTTGTCCCATGTGAGGCTCACAGTCTTCACCCCCATTTTACAGATGAGGTAACTGAGGCACAGAGAAGTGAAGTGACTTTCCCACAGTCACAGAGCTCACAAGGGGCAGAGTTGGGATTCGAACCCATGACCTCTGACTCCCAAGCCTGTGCTCTTTCCACTGAACCACGTGCTTCACTAGACCACACTGTGTCCTCTGTTTGTGGAACAGAGGAGACATGGATCGAATAGTTGAAGATAGTGGACAAGGATGGAAGAAGGGTAAATGCAAGCATGTTTAGAAGGTGTAAGGGGGTGGGGTTGGAGGGGAAGGTGGGATGGTTGGTTTTGAAAACAAGTTTGGAGGTCTCCTCTGGAAAGGGGGCCGGAGAGGAGAAAGTTGATATAGGATGTGGAACAGGAGAAGTGAAAGAAAGGGAGAGTCCCAGGATGGCAGGAACCCCCACCTCTGAATTGGTTCAATTCTCCCTGCCCACTGAAGTTGGCAAGTAAAGAATGATAATAATAATAATAATAATATTTGATAAGTGCTTACTATATGACAGGCACTGAACTAAGCACTGGGGTAAATACAAAATCATCAGATTAGGCATAGCACTTATTATTATTATTATTAATAATTATGGTACTTGTTCAGCATTTTTTTTGTGCCAAGCACCATTCTAAGCACTGGGGTAGATACAAGGTAATTGGGTTGGAAACAGTCCCTGTCCCACAGTGGGTTCATACTCTTAATTCGCATTTTACAGATGAGGTAACTGAGGTCCAGAGAAGTAAAGTGACTTGCCCAAGGTCACATAGCAGACATGTGGCAGAGCCAAGTTTAAAACCCAGCTCCTTCTGACTCCTAGGCCCATGCTCTATCCATAAAGCTATGCTGCTTCTCCAATTATTATTATTATTATTAAGTATAAGGGTGACACAGGGAATGGGAGAAAAAGAAATGAGGGCTTAGTTAGGGAAGGCCTCTTGGAGAAGATGTAGTTTTAATAAGGCTTTGAAGGTGGAGAGAGTGGATATCAAAGGAGAGCAAGTTCCAGGCCCGAGGCAGGACGTGGTTGAAGGGTTGGCGGCAAGCTAGACAAAATTGAGGTAATATAAAAATAATGATGATGATGATGATGAATACTGAATAATAATAATGAATAATGATGTTATTTCCTAACTATGCATCAGACACTGCAATAAGCGATGGGGTAGATAAAAATAAATTGGGTTGGACATAGTCCCTGTCCCACGTGGGTTTCACAGTCTCAATCCCCATTTTATAGATGAGGTAACTTGAGGCAGCAATAAATGAAGTGACTTGTCCAAGGTCACACAGCAGACAAGTGGCAGAGCAAGGATTAGACCCATGAACTTCTGACTCCCAAGCCCGTGCTCTATACACTACGCCATGCTGCTTTTTGGTGAGTAGGTTTGGCATTAGAGGAGCAAAGTATGCGGGTTGTGAGGCAGAGATAGGAAGCAGGATATCTCCCTCCAGATCCACAATTCCCTGAAGCCAGGACCCCCTAACAATCTTTCTTCTCCCTCCTGCTCCCAATATGTACAAATCATTGATGTTTGCTTAGTTCCTCCTCCCTATAGCCCAGCCTGCACACTCCGCTCCTCTAGCTTCAGCTCATTCACTGTGCCCTGAATTTGTCTATCCCACCACCAGTATCTTTCCCATGTCCACCCCACTGCCTGGAACTTCCTTCCCCTCCACATGCAGCAGACCTCCACTCTCCCCACCTTCAAAGCCTTGTTAAGGTTACATCTCCTCCAAGAGACCTTCCCCTCTTAAACCTTCTTTTCCGGGCTCCCTTTTTTCCTGTGTCATCTATGCACTTGGATCTGTGACCTTTGGGCACTTGGTATTCACCTCACCCTCATCCACATAGCACTTAGGTTCATCGCCATACTTATTTTTATCATAGACAGTCTCCCCATCTATATTGTAAGCTCCTTGTAGGCAGAGAACGAGTTTAGCAACTCTGTTAGAGGGTACTTTCAATCAGGTCAGCCCCTCCTACTTACCTCCCTGATTTCCTACTACAGCCCAGCCCACACACTCTCCTCTAATGCCAACTATTTGCTATACTTCGATCTCATCCATCGCATTGCCGACCTCTCACTCACAACGTGCCTCTGGCTTGGAATGCCGTCCTTCACATCCAAAAGACAATCACTCTTCCCACCTTCAAAGCCTCACTGAAGGTAGATCTCCTCCAAGAGGTCTTCCTCGACTAAGCCCTCATTTCTCTGCTCCCACTCCCATCTGCATCACCCTTGCAAGGTCACCAGTGATCTTCTTGCCAAGTCCAACAGCTTCTACTCCATTCTAATCTTCCTCGATCTCTCAGCTGCCTTCAACACTGTCATTCATTCATTCATTCAATAGTATTTATTGAGCACTTACTATGTGCCGAGCACTGTACTAAGCACTTGGAATGTACAAATCGGTAACAGATACAGTCCCTGCCCTCTGACGGGCTTACAGTCTAATTGGGGGAGATGGACAGACAAGAACAATGGCAATAAATAGAATCAAGGGGAAGAACATCTCATTAAAACAATAGCAAATAAATAGAATCAGGGTGATGTACATCTCATTAACAAAATAAATAGGGTAATGAAAATATATACAGTTGAGCAGACGAGTACAGTGCTGAGGGGATGGGACGGAAGAGGGGGAGGAGCAGAGGGAAAGGGGGGAGAAGAGGGTTTAGCTGCGGAGAGGTGGGGGGGGTAGAGGGAGCAGAGGGAAAAGGGGAGCTCAGTCTGGGAAGGCCTCTTAGAGGAGGTGAGCTTTAAGTAGGGTTTTGAAGAGGGGAAGAGAATTAGTTTGGCAGAGGTGAGGAAGGAGGGCATTCCAGGACCGCGGGAGGATGTGGCCCGGGGGTCGATGGTGGGATAGGCGAGAACGGGGGACGGTGAGGAGGTGGGCGGCAGAGGAGCGGAGCGTGTGGGGTGGGCAGTAGAAAGAGAGAAGGGAGGAGAGGTATGAAGGGGCAAGGTGATGGAGAGCCTTGAAGCCTAGAGTGAGGCTGTCAACCACTGTCAACCACCCCTTTCTCCTGGAAACATCCAAAATGATCTGGGCAGCAGAGTGAAGTACAGATTGGAGTGGGGAGAGATAAGAGGCAGGGAGATCAGCAAGGAATCTAATGCAGAAGTAAAGGCAAGATAAAATAAATTCTTGGACTAATGTAGTACCAGTAGAAGGGTGGATTTTAGGGATGTTTCGAAGGTTGAACAGACGGGATTTGGTGACAGACTTAATATGTGGGTTGAATGCTAGAGATCAGTAGCATATAATGACAGGGTTATGGGCTTGTGAGACAGGGAGGATGGTTGTGCCATCCACAGTAATGAAAAAGATGGGATAGGACAGGGTTTGTGTAGGAATCGGAAGAGTTCTGTTTTGGACATGTTAAGTTTGAGGTGTCAGGGGGACAACCAAGTAGAGATGTACTGAATGCAGGAGGAAATGTGAGTTTGTAGAGAAAGACAAAAATCAGGGCTAGAGTTGGAGATTTGGTAGTGATCTGCATAGAGATGGTAATAATGTTGGTATTTGTTAAGCGCTTACTATGTGCAGAGCACTGTTCTAACCACTGGGGTAGATACAGGGTAATCAGATTGTCCCACGTGAGACTCACAGTTAATCCCCATTTTACAGATGAGGAACTGAGGCACAGAGAAGTTAAGTGACATGCCCACAGTCACACAGCTGACAAGTGGCAGAGCCGGGAGTCGAACCCATAACCTCTAACTCCGAAGCCCAGGCTCTTTCCACTGAGCCACGCTGCTTCGCCTGTTAGTTGAAGCCATGGAAGCAAATGAGTTCTCCAAGAAAGTGGGTGTAGATGGAGAATAGAAGGTTACCCAGAACTGAGTCTTGAAGGACTCCTACAATTAGAAGGTGGGAGGCAGAGGAGGAAGCTGTGAAAGAGAAGGAGAATAAGCAGCCAGAAAGATAAGTAATGCAGCGTGGCTTAGTGGAAAGAACACAGTCTTGGGAGTCACAGGATGTGGGTTCTAATCTCGTCTCTGCCATTTGTCAGATGGGTGGCTTTGGGCAAGTCACTTAACTTCTCTGTGCCTCAGTTACCTCATATGTAAAGTGGGTACTAAGACTGTGAGCCCCATGTGGGACAACCTGATAAACTTGTAACTACCCCAGTGCTTAAAACAGTGCTTGGCACATAGATCTTAGCAAATGCCATCATCATTATTATTATTATTATTATAAGAGGAGAACCAGGAGAGGAAAATGACAGTGAAGCCGAGGTTGGATAATGTTTCCAGAAGGAAGTGGTAGACAGGGTCGAAGGTAGCTGAGAGGTCACAGAGGTTAGGACGGAGTGAGTGCGCAGGATTTGGCAAGAAGGAAGTGGTTGATGACCTTAGAGAGGGTAGTTTTGGTGGAGTAAAGGGGGTGGAAGCCAGATTGGAGGGGGTCGAGCAAGGAATTGGAGGAAAGGAAGTGAAGATAGCAGGTATAGACAACTCTCTCAAGGAGTTTAGAGAGAAAAGGAAGGAGGGAAATGGAGGGGCAACTGCAGGGAGCCATGGGGTCAAGAGAGGTCTTTTTTTAGCTCGGCGTTATGCAAGCATGTTTGGAAGCAGTGGGGAAGAAGTCATTAGAAAGTGTACAGTTGAAGATGTCGGTCAGGGATGGAAGAAGGGAAAGAGTTAGTGTTTAATAAAATGTGAAGCAATAGGGATGGAGGCACAAGTGGAGGGGGTGAAATTTGAGAGGAGGCAAGAAATCGTCTCTTGAGATACTGCTAGGAAAAAAGGGAGAGTCAAAGAAAGGGCAGAAGAGGCAGGGACCATAGAGAAACAAGAGAGATGTTAGTAAGTAACAAGAAAGTAGGTTGGCCAGGTCATTAGTGGCAAGAGATTTTGGAGCTAAGGGGGACAATGGGTTTGAGGAAAGAGTTTAATCTCTGAAACAATGGATAATGGGCATGGGAGTCATTAAGGATGGAGAAATAAAGGTAGAGCTAAAGCAGGCAAGGATGAATTTTAGGTAGACAAGGTCATCCAGAAATCTAGATTTCTGTCAGCAGTACTCTGTTTCTCGGCCACAGGAGCAAAGGAAATGGACTGTGGAGGTGATTCCTCCTCCCCTTGCACCCACAGCTACTTTCAAGTGTGGCTTCTGGAACCCCCGCTCTATTACAGGCAAGCTACCTTTCATCCATGACCTTTTCCTCTCCCGCTCTCTCCTCCTCCTCGCCCTTTCGGAAACGTGGCTCTCTCCCGAAGACACGGTCTCCGCCGCCGCTCTCTCCAGCGGAGGCCTCTCCTTCTCCCACTCCCCCAGACTCACCGGTAAGGGAGGAGGCGTCGGCTTCCTCCTCTCGCCCCGATGCCGCTTCCGCACTATCCCTCCTCCCCGCTCCCTCTCCTTCCCCTCCTTCGAAGCCCATATCATTCGCCTCTACCACCCACTCCAGTTACTTGTCGCCGTCATCTACCGCCCTCCCGGTCCCACCTCCGACTTCTTCAACCACCTTGACCCCTTTCTCACCTTCCTCCTCTCCTTCTCTCTGCCCACTCTGATCCTTGGAGACTTCAACATCCATACGGATGTACCCGACGACTCCTCTGCCGCCCGCCTGCTATCCCTCCTCGACTCTGCCGACCTCCTCCTCCACCATACCGCGCCCACTCACCGACTCGGTCACACCCTCGATCTCGTCATCTCCTACCGCTGCACTATCTCCTCACTCACCAACTCTGAAATCCCTCTCTCTGACCATAACCTTCTCACCTGCCTCATCTCTCACACTCCCTCCCCCTGCAAATCTTCGCTACTGCCCCACAGAGACCTCCGCTCTCTCGATCCCATCCGTCTTTCCAATAGCATCTCGCCTCACCTTGCCGCCCTGTCCTCTCTTCCCACTCTCGACGAGCGGGTCTCCGCTCTCAACTCCACCCTCTCTACTCATCTCGACTCTCTCACCCCCCTTTCCCTCCGCCGCTCTCGCTCCACTAACCCACAGCCCTGGATCACCTCCTCCGTCCACCTCCTACGCTCCTATGCTCGAGCTGCTGAGCGCTGCTGGCGAAAGTCCAAGCACCAAGCCGACCTCACACACTTCAAATTTATCCTTTCCTGCCTTAACTCTGCCCTCTCCTCCGCCAGGCAAAGCTTCTTCTCCTCCCTCATCGACACCCATGCCCGTCACCCCCGCCAATTGTTCCGGACCTTTAACTCTCTCCTTAGGCCCCCTGTTCCTCCCCCTCCCCCATCTCTCACCCCTAATGATCTGGCCACCTATTTCCTCACGAAAATCAACACGATCAGGTCTGAGCTCCCCAAAGTCACCCCTCCGCCTCTCCCCTCCCCCCCAACAACCCCCTCCCCTACTTTCCCATCCTTTCCTGCAGTATCCTCAGAGGAGATCTCCTCCCTCCTCGCAAGTGCCACCCCCTCCACCTGCGCCTCGGACCCCATTCCCTCTCACCTTCTTAAAACCATCGCCCCTGCCCTCCTCCCTTCCTTAACTTCTATTTTTAACCACTCAATCTCCAAGGGCTCCTTCCCCTCTGCCTTCAAACACGCCCACGTCTCACCCATCCTAAAAAAACCCGCTCTTGACCCCACTTCCCCCTCCAGTTATCGTCCTATCTCCCTACTACCCTTCCTTTCCAAAATCTTAGAACGAGTCGTCTACAATCGATGCCTAGAATTCCTTAACTCCCATTCTCTCCTAGACCCCCTCCAATCTGGCTTCCATCCCCTCCACTCTACCGAGACTGCTCTCTCTAAGGTCACCCATGACCTCCTTCTTGCCAAATCCAATGGCTCCTACTCCATTCTGATCCTCCTTGACCTCTCTGCTGCCTTTGACACTGTCGACCATCCCCTCCTCCTCCATACCTTATCTCACCTTGGCTTCACGGACTCTGTCCTCTCCTGGTTCTCCTCTTACCTCTCTGGCCGATCATTCTCGGTCTCCTACGCTGGAGCCTCCTCCCCCTCCCATCCTTTAACTGTTGGAGTTCCTCAAGGGTCAGTTCTTGGCCCTCTTCTGTTCTCCATTTACACTCACTCCCTCGGTGAACTCATCCGCTCTCACGGCTTTGACTACCATCTCTACGCAGATGACACGCAGATCTACATCTCCGCCCCTGTCCTCTCCCCCTCCCTTCAGGCTCTCATCTCCTCCTGCCTCCGGGACGTCTCCACCTGGATGTCGGCCCACCACCTAAAACTCAACATGAGCAAGACTGAGCTCCTCATCTTCCCTCCCAAGCCCGGTCCGCTCCCAGACTTCTCCATCACCATGGATGGCACGACCATCCTTCCCGTCCCGCAGGCTCGCAATCTCGGTGTCATCCTTGACTCGTCCCTCTCGTTCACCCCACACATCCTATCCGTTACCAAGACCTGCCGGTTTCACCTCTACAATATCGCCAAGATCCGCCCTTTCCTCTCCACCCAAATGGCTACCTTACTATTACGGGCTCTCGTTATATCCCGGCTAGACTACTGTGTCAGCCTTCTCTCTGACCTCCCTTCCTCCTCTCTCGCCCCACTCCGGTCTATTCTTCACTCCGCTGCCCGGCTCATCTTCCTGCAGAAACGATCTGGGCATGTCACTCCCCTTCTTAAACAACTCCAGTGGTTGCCTATCAACCTCCGCTCCAAACAAAAACTCCTCACTCTAGGCTTCAAGGCTCTCCATCACCTTGCCCCTTCCTACCTCTCCTCTCTTCTCTCTTTCTACCGCCCACCCCGCACGCTCCGCTTCTCTGCCGCCCACCTCCTCGCCGTCCCTCGGTCTCGCCTATCCCGCCGTCGACCCCTGGGTCACGTCCTCCCGCGGTCCTGGAACGCCCTCCCTCCTCACCTCCGCCAAACTGATTCTCTTTCCCTCTTCAAAACCTTACTTAAAAATCACCTCCTCCAAGAGGCGTTCCCAGACTGAGCTCCTCTTCCCCCTCTACTCCCTCTGCCATCCCCCCTTTACCTCTCCGCAGCTAAAGCCTCATTTTCCCCTTTTCCCTCTGCTCCTCCACCTCTCCCTTCCCATCCCCACAGCACTGTACTCGTCCGCTCAACTGTATATATTTTCGTTACCCTATTTATTTTGTTAATGAATTGTACATCGCCTTGATTCTATTTAGTTGCCATCGGTTTTTACGAGATGTTCTTCCCCTTGACGCTGTTTAGTGCCATTGTTCTTGTCTGTCCGTCTCCCCCGATTAGACTGTAAGCCCGTCAAACGGCAGGGACTGTCTCTATCTGTTGCCGACTTGTTCATCCTAAGCACTTAGTACAGTGCTCTGCACATAGTAAGCGCTCAATAAATACTATTGAATGAAATACTATTGAATGAATGCTGACTGATGGTGTGAGATTAGGAAAGGGATGGGGAGTGCGTGAGTTGAGTTCAGTAGAGGGGGGTGGTTTTGAGGGCATCAATTTGGTTAACAAGTAAAGGTAATTTGGGTGTGGATACTAAATGGGACATTATGAATTGAGAAGAGTGGATGGGTCAAATGATTGAAGGACTCTGTGGAGGAACAGAACAGATTTTCAGAGACAAGGTGTGTGGGAGAACCTATGTTTTCTCCCACACACAGGTGAGGAGGCTGTAGTTGGATAGACAGGTTTCAGGATTGGTGAGGGTAGAAGAGATTGTACAGTGACTAGGGATTATGAGATCGGGTGTGTGTCCAAGTTGGCAAGTGGGCGAGCAGGGGTGGAGCAGGAGATCGGGAGACCAGTGCAGTAGAAGACTGAGAGGAAGAGGCCAGTGGAAGTGTAGTTGGGAACATCTACATAGATTTTGATATCCCCAAGAATCAATATCTTGATTCTATTTATTGCTATTGTTTTTGTCTGTCTGTCTCTCCTGATTAGAATATAAGCCTGTCAATGGGCAGGGACTGTCTCTATCTGTTGCTGATTTGTACATTCCAAGCACTTAGTACAGTGCTTTGCACATAGTAAGTTCTCAAAAAATACTATTGAATGAATGAATGAATATAGGGAGGGAGAAAGAGAGAAGGAATGTGAGAAAGGGATTGAAATGGTTCAGAAAGTTGGAGAAGGGGTGTGGGGACCTAAAAGATGACTATGACTAGTAACTGGAGTGGGTGGTAAAGGTGGATGATCTGAGCTTCAAAGGAAGGGAAAAAGAAGGATGGGGGAGATGGAACAGTGTGAAAGCGACATTAGGAGGTAAGAAGGAAGCTGACTCTTCCCTCTTTCCCAGTGTGTATTGGGAAGTGGGAGAAGAGGTCCCCTCTAGAGAGAGCAGCAGGGGAAACTGCCTCACTATTGGCTTTAAAGCTCTCCATCACCTTGCCCCTTTTTACCACTGGTGCTAACCTTATCACATGCACTTAATACAGTGCTCTGCACATAGTAAGCACTCAATAAATACAATTGAATGAACCTTCTTACTGTGCCTCAATCTCGCCTGTCTTGTCGCCAATCCCTGGACCATGTCCGACCTCTAGCCTGAAACCCCCTCCCTCCTCAAATCCACCAAATAATCACTCTTCCTGCCTTCAAAGCCCTACTGAAGGTGCACCTCCTCCAAGAGGCCTTCCCAGACTAAGCAGCGTGGCTCACTGGAAAGAGCACGGGCTTTGGAGTCAGAGGTCATGCGAACCCCAGCTCTGCCACTTGCCAGCTGTGTGACTTTGGGCAAGTCACTTAACTTCTCGGTGCCTCAGTTCCCTCATCTGTAAAATGGGGATTAAGACTGTGAGCCCCACGTGGGACAACCTGATTCCCCTGTGTCTACCCCAGCGCCTAGAACAGTGCTCGGCACATAGTAAGCGCTTAACAAATACCAACATTATTATTATTATTAAGCCCCCTTTTCCTCAGATCCCCCTCCCTTCTGTGTCACCTTGCCTTGCTCCCTTTGCTCATCCCGCCCATCCCCGCCCCACAACACTTATGTATATATGTATATATTGTTATTCTATTTATTTATAGTGATGCCTGGTTACTTGTTTTGATGTCTCCCTCCCACCCTCTAGACTGTAAGCCCATTGTGGGCAGGAATTGTCTCTTTTTATTGCTGTATTATACTTTCCATGTGTTTAGTACAGTGCTCTGCACACAGTAAGCACTCAATACGATTGAATGAATGAATGAGACTCTGTCATCCGGGAAGAGCCAGCTTTCAGTGATGGTGAGGAGAAGCAATAACTGGGTTAGGAACAGGTGAAGGATGAAGGGAAGCTTTCCAATAATGGAGCAGGGATTTCAAAGGCCACACTTGGCTGAGACGGTGGCAGGGTGCGGTGTGGGGCTCAGCATGAGGGGTACGGAGGGGTTGGATGGGAGTGAACCACTGGGACCGGTGGAGGGGCGGAGGAGGAGGGGTGACGCTGGGACAGGATGACAGGGATGGGGGAGCGGGAGGGGCATTCGGGGCGGCACAGGGGGTGAGGAGGAGTTGGATGGAGGGGAATGAGGAGGTTGCTTGGAGGGAAGGGCAGGGATGGCCTGATTGGCGGGAGGGGATTGAAAGGCCTTGGGAAATTCCGAAAAGTTAAGAGTCATAGGTAAGGTCAGCAGCAGCAAAAACTGTTTAATCCGGTGGTTATGTTGACTAAGTGCAGTATTGAATACGGGTTTTTGGGTCCTCGAGAGGGAAGAGGGTAATGCTTCCGAGGAAACAGAGGATCCTGTGACGTGAGGCAGGTGGTTTGATGGGATGCCCACGATAGCATCGGGGAATCTAATACCAACACCGTCACTGACCCTGGTGCTGGACCTGGGCCCGACCTCAATACCGACTGACCCTGGCACTGGGCCTGGGTCCAACACCGACCCCCATACCAGCACTGATACCAACACCATCTCCAACACTGATCTTTAGACTAGTGCCAACACTGAGAGTCTACATCCCTGGATAAGTAATAATAATGTTGGTATTTGTTAAGCGCTTACTATGTGCCGAGCACTGTTCTAAGCGCTGGGGTAGACACAGGGGAATCAGGTTGTCCCACGTGGGGCTCACAGTCTTAATCCCCATTTTACAGATGAGGGAATTGAGGCACCGAGAAGTTAAGTGACTTGCCCAAAGTCACACAGCTGGCAAATGGCAGAGCCGGGGTTCGAACCCATGACCTCTGACTCCAAAGCCCGTGCTCTTTCCAGTGAGCCACGCTGCTTCTCAGTAGTCCCCAGGCGTACACTCCTTGTGTGTACATTTGCTGTGTGTGAATTCCCCAGGGGTATATTCCCTGTGTGCACACTGTGTGTGTGTGTGTGTGTGTGTGTAGAGCATGGGCTCATGAGTCAGAGGACTTGGGTTCTAATCCCACATCCACCACTTGTCTGCTCTGTGGCCTTGGGCAAGCCACTTAACTTATTTGTGTCTCAGTTACCTCATCTGTAAAATGGGGTTTAAGTCTGTGAGCCCCACATGGGACAATCTGATTAACTTGAATCTACCCCAGCACTTAGAACGGTGTTTGGCACATAGTAAGCGCTTGACAAATACCATAATGACTGTTGTTATTATTATTCCTTGGGTGTACATTCTGTGTGTGCATTCCCTGGGATGTGTACTCCGTGTGTACCCACATGGGTTTTGCTATCTGGGCGGGGGGCGTACATTTTCCGGAGTGCCCGCTGCATTCTGTGTTCGGAGGAAGCCCCGCCCCCCGGCCTCCCGCCCCACCTATTATCTCCTGGACGCTGAAGGTCCCGGCACAAAGACAAGATTGAGATGCAGATTCCTTTCCTTGTCGGCTGGGATTCCCAGCACAGCAGATTGGACACGGATTCCCGCCTTTCTTTCCTTCACCATCTGCCGAGCGGCTGTTTGGGAGAGTGAGAAGCTGGGGGTCAGGGGGCGGGGGGCCGAGGGGGCCGGGGACAGGGATTGAGGAGGCGGGGGGAGGGGGGAGAGGGGGAACTGGGGGCTCCTGAAGGGGTTCTGAATTCACCATCGCTTCCATCTGCCTGACTGCCTGAGCCCCGACCCATTTTTTTTTTATTTTTATGGTATTAGTTCAACGCTTACTATGTGTTGATCACTGTTCCAAACGCTGCGGTAGATACAAGTTAATCGGGCCGAATACAGTCCCTGTCCCACATGGTGTCCACAGTCTAAGTAGGAGGGAAAAGAACTATCAAATCCCCATTTTACAGATGATGAGACTGAGGCACAGAAAAGTGAAGTGACTTGCCCAAGGTCATGCAGCAGACAAGGAGTGGAGCAGGATTAGAACCCAAGTCCTCTGGCTCCCAGGTCCATGTCCCATCCACCAGGCCACGCTGCCCCCACCCTGCCTGAGCCCAGAAGCGGATTGGACTGATAGAGCCTGAGCCTGAGGGTCAGAAGGTCCTCGGTTCTAATTCTATCTCCACCAATTGTCTGCTGTGTGACCTTGGGCATCTCACTTCACTTCTCTTTGCCTCACTAACCTCATTTGTAAAATGGGGATTAAAACTACGAGCCCCATTTGGACAGAGAATGTGTCCAACCTAATTAACTTGTATCTGCCGCAGCGCTTAGTACAGTGCCTGGCACATAGTGAAAACTTAACAAATACCATAACAACAACAACAACAGATCCTGACTTTCTGAAGGATTTGCAGCGTGCAGACGCCCCCCACGGCCTCTGTAACTTGTTCCCTCAGGAAGTTCCCGCTGAAAAGAACTAGGGAATATATTAAGTGCTTTACTCTGTGCTAATGACTGTGTCCTCAATCTCAGTGTGCACCCTGGCCCTTAGGCCATGCGGCCTCCTCAATCCACCTGCCGCAACTGAGTCCAGGCCAGACTGCAGGGAGGGGTGGGCAGGGGCCGGGGCAGGGGCAGGGGCAGGAGCCGGGACAGGAGGCAGGACCCAACAGCTGCTTATAGAAACCCTTTCCTGCTCTGGAGTGTGGGCCGGGCCGAGCTGGGCCCGTGTCTGGGCCCATGTTTGGGTCCGGGGGCTGCAGGCTGAAGGCGGGGAGCGGATTGCAGGGGAGGGAGGGGGATGGAAGCCCCTTCATTCCCGCCTCTCCTCCCGTCTGTCCCGCCCCGTCCCGCCCCGCCCCGTGGGAACCAGCCTTTCCCCAGACCGCCTCCCAGCCTCTCCAGGCTTCCCAGGCTCCGCTCCGAGCTGGGGGAGGGGAGAGGAGGGGCAAGGTGGGGGAGGGGCGGGGCGGGGGGCGGGGAGGAGGAACGGGGAGACCCTCCCCCGCCGCGGAGTCCACCGGGACCATGGCAACAGGGAACGGGCGGGCGGAGTCTGGGTTGGAGCAGGGCGGAGCTGGAGAAGGGTAGGACTTGGACGTGGGGATGGGGCTAGAGGAGGGCGGGGCCTGGTCGGGGGCGGGGGGGGGTAGTGTATTATTATTTTCAGCGCTTAGAAGTGCTTAACAAATACCATAATTATTCATTATTATTATTACAAGAAGGCGGGGCTCGATCATGGAGGCGGAGCTTGAGAAAGGAGTCAGTTGTTGAGATGGAGCTGGAGTAGGGTGGGGCCTGGACCTGATCCGTACCCTCCGCTCCTCTGCCGCTCACCTCCTCACGGTGCTTCGTTCGCGCCTGTCCCGCCGTCGACCCCTGGCCCACGTCCTACCGCTGTCCTGGATTGCCCTCCCTCCTCACCTCCGCCAAACTAACTCTCTTCCTCTCTTCAAAGCCCTACTGAGATCTCACCTCCTCCAGGAGGCCTTCCCAGACTGAGCCCTCCCTTTCCCTCTGCCCCTCCTCCCCTCCCCATTCCCCCTACTCCCTCCCTCTGCTTTACCCCCTTCCCCTCCCCACAGCACTTCTGCCTATTTGTATATATTATTTATTACTCTATTTTATTAATGATGTGTCTATATCTATGATTCTATTTACTTGATGGTACTGATCCCTGACTACTTGTTTTGTTTTGTTGTCTGTCTCCCCCTTTTAGACTGTGAGCCCGTTGTTGGGCAGGGATGGTCTCTATCCGTTGCCGAGTTGTACATTCCAAGCGCTTAGTACAGTGCTCTGCACATAGTAAGCGCTCAATAAATACGATTGAATGAACGCATGAATGTGGGGTGAGCTGGCTTCGAGCTGTGCGTTAGGGCAGCAGGGCAGGTTTTGTGTGTCCGGCAGTAGGTGACCGCCCTGGGCTCGCAGAGGAACCCGAACAGCCTGCGGGACCTCCAGGGTCTGAGTACTCGTTTGGGCCCGATTCGGGCCGGCTGTGTCCCGCTTGCTGTGTGGCCTGGGGCAGGAGCTTGCTCCTCTCCAAACCTCACTGAACCTCCCCACTTCAGTCCATACTTCACTCCACTGCCCAGATTATCTTTCTACAGAAACGCTCAGGACATGTCACCCTCCTCAAAATTCCCCAGTGTTTGCCTATCAACCTCCATATCAAACAAAAACTCCTCACTATTGGCTTTAAAGCTGTCCATCACCTTGCCCCCTCTTACTTCATCTTCTTTCCTTCTACAGCCCAGCCTGCACACTCCACTCCTCAGTGCCGCTAACCTTCTCACTATGCCTCTAATCACCTGTCTCACCGCCGACCCTTGGCCCACTTGGCCCACATCCTACCTCTGGCCTGGAACTCCCTCCCTCCTCAAATCTGCCCATCACTCTTTCCCTCTTCAAAACCCTACTGAAGGTCCACCTCCTCCAAGAGGCCTTCCCTGACTAAGCCTCGGTCTCGGGTTCATATCCCGGCCCTGCCACTTGTCAGCTGTGTGACTGTGGGCAAGTCACTTCACGTCTTTGGGCCTCAGTTACCTCATCTGTAAAATGGGGATTAACTGTGAGCCTCACGTGGGACAACTTGATTACCCTGTATCTCCCCCAGCGCTTAGAACAGTGCTCTGCACATAGTAAGCGCTTAACAAATACAAATATGATAAGCCCACTTTTCCTTCACTCCCCCACCCTTCCGTGTCACCATGACTTGCCCTTTGGTCTTCCCCCATCTCCCCACCCCACAACACTTATGTATATAAGTATATATCTATAATTCTGTTTATTCATATTGATGCCTGTTTACTTGTATTACTTGTATTAAGGTCTGTTTCCCCCACCTCTAGATTGTGAGCCTGTTGTGGGCAGGGACTGTCACTCTTCATGGCTGCATTGAACTTTCCAAGTGCTTAATACAATGCTGTGCACACAGTAAGCTGTCAATAAATACAATTGACTGACTGACTGACTGACTGACTGAATGAATGAATGAATGAATGAATGAAAAAGAATATGCCCCTCGCCCAGGTCGGGGGATGGGAGTCTGTGTCCCTCAGGGCTGGTGTCCGAGAGAGACAGAGAGACAGAAACAGAGACAAAGTGTGTGTGTATGTGTTTTCATTCATTCATTCAATAGTTTATATTGAGCACTTACTATGTGCAGAGCACTGTACTAAGAGCTTGGAATGTACAATTCGGCAACCGATAGAGACAATCCCTGCCCAGTAATGGGCCCACATTCTAAACGTGGGAAGAAAGTCTTATGCCCTGCAGTCTGACTCCTCAGGCCCAACTTGTGTGTGTGTGTGTGCGCGTGTGCGCGTGCCATGGGCTCCCCATCAGACAGGCAGCCTCTCGAAGGCAAGGTAGACCAACTGGAGATGGGATCGGATCAGCACCAGATAAGCATTAGGCATTGAGGGCGCTGGAGGCCGGGTGCCCCTTTCCTAATGGTGGAGTCCAGTGGGCCCAACCCCTTGCTGCCACCCTGCCAGCCATGGTCCGAGGCCCAGCGGCCCGGCAGCCCGGCGGCTCAGCGGCCCGGCGGCCAGCTCCAGCCCATAAATCCCACCCGACACCAGCACACCCCGGGCCAGCCGCAGCATGGTGCCCATGAAAGAGCTCGCGCCCGCACCACGCCGGCCGTGAGGGTCCAGAACAGTCAGGGCCCTGGGCCAACAACCCGCCCCTTCCCCAGGCCTCTGGCCCCAGGCTCCAGGCCCTGGGTCTGGCCAGAGTCTGTCCTGCTGACTGGGAGGAGGGGTGGCAGAGAACCCTTCCCACGGCAGTGGCCATTGCAGGGTGTGGGGTTGGGCACGGTGCAGGGGCTGTGTCAGAGGTTGGGGGTGGCACCGTGCTGGGGCTGTGCCAAGGAGTGGGGGTTGGCACAGTGCAGAGGCTGGGTCAGGTGGTGGTACTGTGTGAGTGGTCTTATAGAGGGTGGAAGATGGCACGGTGTGGGAGCTGTGTCAGGAGGTCAGGGTGGCATGGTGTTGGGCTGTTTTGGGAATGAGGGTGGCACGGTGCGGGGGTTGTGTCAGGGGGCAGGGGTGGCACAGTGCAGGTGCTGTGTTGGGGATGAGGGTGGCACGGTGCATGGGCTGGAAAGCAGAGTTGTGGGAGGGGGGAGTGGCTTATTGCCCCAGGCCAACAGGGAAACACTCCCATTTGAATAAACTGTATAGAGGAGTCCAGGGCAACCTGCTGGCCCGCAGGGTCTGGGACTGGGTTCTGTGGTTCCCAATGGCAGTCTCTGGTGGGGCAAGCGTCCGGGAGGAGGGGAAGGGGGGAGCAGCAGCACCAGTTCCGATGCTTGGCAGTCACAGCCCTCACCAAAGCACTTCACACCATCCCCATATCTGCCTTCTGGAAAGGATTAAATCTGGCAGTCCAGAATGGTTCATTGAGAGACGGAGGCAGCTTCAAGGTTGACACGGCTGGCCAGGCTGGAGTCGAGGGCACCCTACCTGATCTGTTCCCTGTCGCCGACATGGAGTGTGGATCAGGGACTTGGAGCAGGCCCAGCCTGTCCTAGTGTTCTCCGTGGCCCAGCTAGGGAATGTCACGAGATAGCTGGGATCAAGGGGGACAACACGCTTCCTTCTGCTCCCCTGGGAAGCTCTTCCACCTCTATGGACTCCAAGCGTCATCCCAGTCAGGAAGCGGCTGCTCAAGGATGGCTGAATGCGACTGGCTACAGTGTGACTGGCTACAGCCTGGAGGACCTCGGCCCGGAACACACTCAAATGATGGGAAATCGCTTCCTTCACCCAGTCAGCCGAGAGCCACTGATGGGAAGTCTAAAGAAACTGACAGAATGAACATCCATCAGCCTCACCAACCTTTCCAGAAGTTTAACTCTCTCCTTAGACTCCCATCCCACTGCCCCCTGCTGCTTCATCTCCCTGCCCCATCTCTTGCACTTAATGACCTTGCCAAGTACTTTAATGGAAAAGCAGTGTTTATTGAGAAGCAGTGTGGCTTAGTGACAAGAGCACGGGCTTGGGAGTCAGAGCTCATGGGTTCTAATCCCAGCTCTGCCACTTAGCTGTGTGACTTTGGGAGAGTCACTTCACTTCTCTGAGCCCCACGTGGGACAATCTGATGACCTTGTATCTACCCCAGTGCTTAGAACAGTGCTTGGCACATAGTAGGTGCTTAACAAATACCATCATTATTCCCCGTTCTAGACTGTAAATCCAGTGTGAGCAGGGATGGTCTCTATTGCTAAATTGTACTTTCCAAGCGTTTAGTACAATGCGCTGCACACAGTAAGTGCTCAATAAATATGATTGAATGAATGAGTGAAAAATTGAAGCCAGCAGACGTGAAATCCCTAATATCTCCCCTGCTCCTATCCAGTCCCTTCCTCCTCCTCCACCCTCTTTGACTCTCCCAATAGCCCCTGCGCTATCTCAAGAGATCTCTCGCCTCCTCTCAAAATCCGGCCCCTCCACCAGCACCTCTGACCCTATCCCTTCATATTTTATTAAACATTCACCCCTTCCCTTCTTCCCCTCCAACCACCATCTTCAACCGTATACTTTCCAATGACTTCTTCCCACTGCTTTCAAACATGCTTATGTCTAGCCTAAAAAAACCCAACACCCTCCCTTGATGGCTCCCTCCATTTACCACCCTATCTCCCTCTTACCATTCCTCGTCAAACTCCTTGAATGAGTTGTCTACACCAACTGCCTCCACTTCTCTTCCAATTCTCTCCTTGACCCCGTCCAATCTGGCTCCCTCCTTCTTCACTCCACCAAAACGGCCCTCTCTAAAGTCACCAGTGACCTCCTTCTTGCCAAATCCAACAGCCTCCACTCCATCTTAATCCTTCTCTATCTCTCAGATACCTTTGATACTGTGGACTACCTTCTTCTCTTTGAAACATTATCCCACTTTGACTTTGCTGACACTGTCCTCTCCTGGTTCTCCTCTTATCTCTCTGGCCACTCATTCTCAGTCTCCTTTGCAGTTTCCTCCTCTGCCTCCCTCCCTCTAAAAGTGGGGCTCCCTCGAGACTCAGTTCTTGGTCCCCTTTTCTTCTGCAGATACACCCAATCTCTTGGAGAACTCATTCATTCCCATGGCTTCAACTACCATCTTTAAGTGAACGATTTCCAAGTCTACATCACCAGCCTTGACCTCTCCTGCTCTGCAGTCTCACAATTACTCCTGTCTTCAGGACATCTCTACCTACACCTCAGACTACACATGTCCAGGAATTCCTCATCTTCCCACCCAATTGCTGTCCTCCCCTTGTTTTTCCTATCACTGTAGGCAGCACTGCTACCATCCCTATCTCACAAACCTTGGCATTATCCATGTCTAATCTTTCATTCAACCCACATATTCAATCTGTCACCAAATCCTGTAGGTTTGGCCTTCACAACAACATCACGTAAAATATGCCCTTTCCTCTCCATCCAAAAGGCTACCACTGTTAATCCAAGTATTTATCTTATATCCTGCCTTGACTCCTGCATTTGCCTCCTTGATGATCTCCCCACCTCCTGTCTCTCCCCACTCCAGTTCATACTTCCCTCTGCTGCCCAGATCATTCTTCTAAAAAAGTGTAGTCCACAACTCCCCACTCCTCAAGATCCTCCAGTGGCTGCACATCTACCCCTGCATCAGATAGAAACTCCTGACCATCGCTTTAAAGCACTCAATCAGCTTGTCCCCTCTTACCTCATCTCCCTGTTCTACTACAGCTCAACCTGCTCACTTCATTCCTGTAGTGTCAGTTTACTCACTGTGCTCCTATCACATCTATCTTGCTGCCGACCCCTTTCCCACGTCCTCCTTCTTGCCTGGAACTCCTTCCCCAATGATGATAATAATAATAATAATAATGGGGTTTGTTAAGAACTTGCTATATGCCAACCATTGTACTAAGTGCTGGGGATAGAGACAAGATAATCAGGTTCTACATGGGGTTCACAGGCTAAGTAGAAGAGAGAACAGGTATTGAATCTCATTTTGCAGATGAGGGAACTGAGGCACAGAGAAGCTAAGTGTCTTGTCCAAGGTCACACAGAAGACAAGCGATGGAGTTGGGTTTAGCCCTCAGGTCCTTTTTCCGCTAAGGGACACTGCTTCTCCATATATGCCAGAATACCACTGTCCCCACCTTCAAAACCTTAAGTTCAAATCTCCTCCAGGAGGTCTTCTCCAGTTAAATCCTCAATTCCCCTATTCCCTCTCCCTTTTGTATTGCCCTTCCACTAGTATCTGCACCCTATGAGCCCTTGATATTCCATCCATGCCAGCCCCACAGCACTTATGTATGCATCTGTAATTTATTTATATTAATGTTTCTCTCCTCCTCTAGGCTCTAAGCTTCTTGTGGGCAAAGAATGTGTTTACCAATTCTGTTGTACTCTCCCAACGCTTAGTACACTATTCTGCACACAGTAAGTGCTCAATAAATACCATAGATGAAAAAAGAAAACAACATTTGTGAATGGATTTAAAGATGTTCACATGGACACCTACACAGACTTACATAAAGGGATGTAAAGACCATATGTCTACAGCCATATCTCCCTAAACACTCCCAATTTCCTCTGGTCTCAGAAGCTAAGCAGGGTTGGGCTGGTTAGTACTTGGATGGGAGACCTCCTGAGAATAGCAGGTGTTGTAGGCTTAGAGAAGCAGTGTGACCTAGTGGAAAGAGCACAGGCCTGGGCAGCAGAACTTGAGTTCTAATCCCAGCTCTGTCATTTATCTGCTGTGGAACCTTAGGCAAGTCACTTTACTTCTCTGGGCTTCAGCTACCTCATCTGTAAAATGGGGATTAAGATGATGAGTTCCATGTTGGACATGGACTGTGTCCAATCCGATTACTTTATATCTATCCCAGCACTTAGAACAGTACTTGGTACATAGTAAACGCTTAACAAATGCCATAAAAAAAAGGGACACGTACATTCACAAAAACAAACATACGTAGACTCTCACACATATATACACACACGTAGACTCACACAACCAGACTTACAAACACAGACACACAACACACATACATGGAGACTTTCAGATAGACTCACAGACCAGGACTCTCTCACACACACAAGCACACACACAGATCCAGACATAGACGCACAAACCTGAACACCCGGGCACACACACACATACACTCACACATCTAGATTCT
This sequence comes from Ornithorhynchus anatinus, assembly GCF_004115215.2. Lineage (NCBI taxonomy): Eukaryota > Metazoa > Chordata > Mammalia > Monotremata > Ornithorhynchidae > Ornithorhynchus > Ornithorhynchus anatinus. The sequence goes on along the minus strand of NC_041728.1, from coordinate 185,904,065 downwards.
TTCTCCCTCACACGCGCACACACACACATACACATTCACACACACACAGACACCCAAACAGACTCACAGACCTGAACACTCAAAGACTCACACACATCCAGAACTCTATCTCTCTTTCACGCAAACACAGAGACTCAAATATAGACTCATAGACCCAGACACTCACACACACACACACACACACCTGGGCTTGCTCACACACACACGGAGACCCAGACTCTCACTTACACACACAAACACACAAACATACATACAGACTCTCTCTCACACACGGTCTCTCTCTCTCTCTCTCTCTCTCTCTCAGGCACACACACACACACACACACACAGCCAGTCTAAACAGCCCTGGTCCCCCCGACCCCCGCCCTCTCCAGCGCCATCAATGGCAGCTGTGTTTCCGCTCACAAAGGGCGAACGTTCAAGGCTGCCCATTCCGAGATTGTCCATTGTCCTCTTGCCTTATTGTGTCTTGTGTCCTTCCTCCATGCACCTGGCCAAGGGGTGGGACTGGGGAATGGGGCAGGGGCAAGGGGCAGGGAGCTGGGGCTGGGGAATGGGGCAGGGGGACCGGGTTGGGGACGAAGCTGGGGATGGGAAGGGGGGACCGGTCAGGGGAACAGAGCAGGGGGATGGAGTTGGGGACTGAACAGGAGTATGGGGCAGCAGAACAATGATGGTGATGGTATTTGTTAAGCGCTTACTATGTGCCAGACACTGTACTAAGCACTGGGGTGGATACAACCAAATTGAGTTGGACATTCCCTGTCCTTCATGGGGATCACAGTCTTAATCCTCATTTTTCCAGATGAGGGAACTGAGGCCCAGAGAAATGAAGTGACTTGCCCAATGTCACACATCAGACAAGAGGCAGAGCTGGGAGTTGAACCCATGACCTTCTGACTCCTGGGCCCCTGCTCTATCCAGTATGCCACACTGCTTCTTTGGGGCTGGGGATGGGGGAGGGGGACAGGACTGGGGATCGGGCTATGGGACAGAGCTGGGGATGGGGCAGGGGAATGAGGCAGCTTAAGAAGTCCAAAACAGAAGTCTTCATCGTCCCATACAATGCTACCCCATCTTTCCCATCACTGGTGACAACACCACCATCCACCCTGTCTCCCAAGCCCCTAACTTTGGTATTATCCCTGACTCATCTCTCTCATTCAACCCACATACTCATCCGTCACTAAATCCTGTTGGTTCTACCTTCATGAAATCACTAAAATCTGCCCTTTTCTCTCCATCCATAACTGCCACCACGCTGATGTACGCACGTATTTTATCCCACCTTAACTACTGCATCAGCCTCCTCACTGACCTCCCTGATTCCTGCTTCTCCCCACTGTGGTCTATACTTCACTCTGCTGCTCTGATCATTTTTCTAAAAAAATCATTCTGAGCACACCTCCCCAACTCCTCAAAACCCTCCTGTGGTTGCCCATCCACCTCCTCATCAAACACAACTCCTCACCCTTGGCTTTAAGGTATTCAGTCAGCTCGCCCCCTCCTACCTCACCTCTCTGAATTCTGACTACAGCCCAACCCGCACACTCTGCTCCTCTATCACCAACGTACTCTCTGTGCCTCAATCTTGTCTATCCCTTCCTTGATCCTTTTGCTTACATCCTCCCTCTTGTCTGAATCTCCCTCCCCTTTCATAACCTGTGTGCAACCCAATTTGCTTGTAACCACCCCAGCTCTTAGTACAGTGCGTGGCACATAGTAAGCACTTAAAAAATGCCACAATTATTATTATCCAACAGGCCACCACTCTCCCCATCTTCAAAGTCATCCTAAAATCATATCTCCTCCAGGAAACCTTATCTGAATAATCTATTTCCCTCTGATTCACCTATGCATTTGGGTGTGTACCACTAAAACATTTTGATACTCACCCCATAGCCAACACCATAGCCTTGATGTCCATATCATTATATTCTGCAGCTTTCCCTCCCTATATTTTAATGTCTGTCCTACTCACTAGATTATAAACTCCTTGAGGGTTGGGGTTGTTTCTACCTACTGTCTTATGTTGTATTTAGCTAGGCACTTAATATCTCTGCACACAGTTGATACTTAGTAAATGCCACTGATTGGTTGATTGAGTAGACACAAATCCCTTCCCTCAAGGAGCTTTCAGTCTAATGTGAGCAGAGCACTAGATTCAGCACTTGCAAGAGTACAATATTATTATTATTATTATGGTATTTGTTAAATTGCTTACTATGTGCCAGACACTGTACTAAGAAGATAGAATCCCTGCCCTCAAAGAGTTTACAGTCTAGAGAGTGAGATACAAACAAATCATTTGCAGATGGGAGGTTGGAGGAAAAGGAGTAAAGTAAATGATTAGTGTTTAAACAGCAGGGTATGTCAGTCACTATGAACATAAGTGCCCCAGGTAGTAGTGAGTATAAAAGTGTGAAATTGGTGGACAGATAGTGAGGTGAAGATATGACTGGAGGGAAACAAGATCAATCCCTCCAGTCTTCAATCAGGGAAGACTTCCTGGACCAGGTGGCTTTCAGAAGTGCTTCTTCTTTTTTTTTAAATGGTATATTTTAAGCCCTTACATGTGCCTGGTACTGTACTAAGCAGAGGGGTACATAGAAGCTAATCAGGTTGGATACAGTCTTTATCCCACCTGGGACTCACAATATCAATTCCCATTTTACAGATGAGGTAACTGAGGCTCAGAGAAGTTAAGTGACTTGCCCAAGGTCACACAGCAGACACGAGTCAAGGAAAAGCAGCATGTCTTGGAGAAGCAGCCTGGCTTAGTGGGCAGAGCATGGGCCTGGGAATCAGAAGGTCATGGGTTCTAATCCCAGATCCGCCACATATCTTCTGTGTGACCTTGGGCAAGTCACTTCACTTCTCTGGGCCTCACTTACCTCATGTGTAAAATGGGGATTAAGAATGTGAGCCTTATATGGAACAGGGACTGTGTCCAACCTCAGTGCTTAAAACAGTGTTTGGCATATAGTAAGAGCTTAACAAATGCCATAGTAATAATTATTATTAAGTGGCAGAGCTGGGATTAAAACCCAGGTCCTTTGACTCCCACCAGGCCCCAACTTTGAAGAGAATTGGGGCCTGGTGGATTTGAAGGGAGGAGATCCAGGCTAAGGAAGGATAGGGGTGAGAGAACAGAGGAGGGAGAGAGGAGAGATCGAGGCACAGTGGCTAGGAGGAAGAAAGAAGGCAAGCTGGGGGGTAGTGGGAGAAGAGAGCCCATCCCACTAGGCCATAGCTTTAAAGAGAATTGGGGCCTGGTGGATTTGAAGGTAGGAGGTCCAGGGTAGGGAAGAGTATAGGTGAGGGATCAGAAGAGGGAGAGAGGAGAGATCGAGGCACAGTGGCTAAGAGGAACAAAGAAAACAAGCTGGGAAATAGTGGGGGATGAGAAGCCAAAAATGTGACATGAACCTGAAGGTGAGAAGTTTCTGTTCAATGTGGAGGTGGATGGGCAACCACTGGAGGATTTTGAGGAGTGGGGAGACATGCGCAGAATTAAGTTTTAGAAAGATGATCCGAGCATCAGAGTGAAGTGTGGCCTGGAGAGGGGAGAGGCTGAAGGCAGGGAGGTCAGTGAGAGGCTGATGCAGGAGACAAGTTGAGATAAGACAGGGTCTGGTCAGTGAGGAGGAAGTTTAGATAGGGAGGAAGGGGTGGGCCCTGGAAATGTTGTGGGGGAAGAGCAGACATGATTTGGTGACACAGTGAATACAGAGGTTGAAAGGAGGGGAGGAGAAGCAGCTTGGCCTAGTGTTTAAAGCAAGGGTCTGCAAATCAGAAGGATCTAGATACTAATCCTGGCTCTGCCACCTGTCAGTCAGTCAATCAATAATATTTATTGAGCGCTTACTCCATGCAGAGCACTGTACTAACTGCTTCAGAAAGTACAGTTTAACAGATACATTCCCTGCTCACAAACATAAGTGGGGAAATATGGACTGAACATTTTTGTAGAAAAATTATCCGGGCAGCAGAATGAAGTATGGACTGAAGTGGGGAGAGACAGGAGTCTGGGAGGTCAGCAAGGAGGCTGATGCAGTAATCAAAATGGGATAAGTGATTGGATTGATGTAGTAGCAGTATGGATGGAGAGGAAAGGGAGGATTTTAGCAATGTTGTGAAGGTGGAACCGACAGGATTTAGTGATGAATATGTGGGTTAAGAGAGAGAGAGGAGTCAGGGATAACTCCAAGGTTAAAGGCTGGTGAGACAGGAAGGCTGATGGTGCCGTTTACAGTGATAGGAAAGTCACAGGGAGGACAGGGTTTGGGAAGGAAGATAAAAAGTTCTGTTTTAGACATGTTAAGTTTGAGGTTTCGGCAGGTTATCCAATTAGAGATTTCTTCTGCGAGACTTCAGAAAGGGAGAGAGAAAGGGAAAGGGAAAATGTAGATTTGGGTATCATCCACATACAGGTGGTAGTTGAAACCAAGGGAGTGAATGAGTTCTACAATGGAGTAGATGTAGGTGGAGTAAAGCTGAGGCCCATAGACCTGAACCCTGAGGCACCCCCATAGTTAGAGGATGGGAGGTAGAGGAGGAGCCAATGAAAGAGACTGAGAATGATCAGAGAGATAGAAGAACCCAGAGAGGACAGTGTCAATGAAGCCAAGGTTAAATAATGTTTCCAAGAGAAGGGGGTTGTTGACAGCGTCCTAGGCAGCTGAGAGGTCGAGGAGGATTAGGATGGAGTAGAGGCCATTGGATTTGGCAAGAAGGAGATCATTGGTGAACTTTGAGAGGGTGGTTTCTGTGAAGTGAAGGGAATGGAAGCCAGATTGGAGGGGGTCAAGGAGAGAACTGGAGGAGAAGAACTTGAAACAGCGGGTGTAGACAACTCACTCAAGGAGCTTGGCAAGGAATGGTAAGAGGGAGATGGGATGATAGCTGGAGGAAGTTGCGGGTTCATCTTGTCTTCTGCCGGCGAGTCGTTTCCGACCCATAGCGATACCACAGATACATCTCTCCCAGAATGCCCCACTCTCCATCTGCAATCGTTCTGGTAATATATCCATAGAGTTTTCTTGATAAAAATAAGGAAGTGGCTTACCACTGCCGCCTTCCGCACAGTAAACTTGAATCTCTGTCCTCAACTCTCTCCCAGGCTGCTGCTGCCCAGCCTGGGTGAGATTTCACTTGTAGCAGTTTGCCTTCCACTCGCTAGCCACTGGCCAAGCTAGGAATGGAACGGGTAGGCCTCTGCTTGACTCTCCCTCACGTAGCCGAGCCTGGTGGAGTACTAGAACCTCTCCAGGTGCAACCCTGAGAGGGGTGTGGGGTCAAGGGAGGGACTTTTTAGGATAAAGGAGACATGGGCATGTTTGAAAGCAATGGGGAGGAAGCCAATGGAGAGCAAAAAGTTGAAGATGGCAGGTAGGGAGGGAAGAAGGGAGGGGGCAATTGTTTTGTTAAGGTGTGAAGAAATGGGGTCGGATGTGCAGGTGGAGAGGGTGGATTTTGAGAGAAGGCAGGGGATCTCCTCTAGAGATACTGCTGGGAAAGATTGGGGAGTTTAAGAAGGGGCCGGAAGCAGGAGGGACTGGGGTGGGGCAGGGGAGATTTTAGGGAGATCACACCCAATAGTGTCAATTTTCTCAATGAAGCAGGTCACTAGGTCATTAGGGGAAAGGGATGGGGAGGCAGGGGGTCAGGGGGTTTGAGGAGGGTGTTAAGCATCTGGAACAATTGGCAAGGGCAATGGACATGGGTGTCAATAAGGATGGAGAAGCAATTTTGCCAAGCAGAGAAGAGGGCAGAGTTAAAGCACGCAAGGATAAACTTGAAGTGGATGAAGTCAACCTGATATTTAGATTTCCGCCAGCAGCACTCTGCAGCTCATGCACAAGAGCGAAAGAAGCAGACTGTGGAGGTGATCTAGGGCTGTGGGTTAGAGATATGCTATTGGAGAAGGGATAGAGGAGCGAATGAGTTGAGTTCAGTAGAGAGGGTGGTGTCTGCTTGTCTGCTGTGTGATCTTGGGCAAGTAACTTCACTTCTCTGTGCCTCAGTTACCTCATCTGCAAGATGGGGATTAAGACTGTGAGCCCCATATGGGACATGGACTGTGTATTGTATATCTACCCCCAGAGCTTAGTACCATGCCTGGCACATAGTAAGCACTTAACAAATGCCACTTAAAAAAAGAGGAGTTTAGAATAGTAACAATGTTGCAGATGTTGTTTTTAATTTTGATGGGAAAGTTAGGTGGAGGGGAGAATTTGGGTAGGAAGCACCTGTCAGCTGTGTGACTTTGGGTAAGTCACTTCACTTCTATGTGCCTCAGTTACCTCATCTGGAAAATGGGGATTAAGAATGTGAGCCCCACGTTGGACAACCTGATAACTGTGAATCTACCCCAGCTCTTAAAACTGTGCTTGGCACATAGTAAACACTTAACAAATACCATCATTATTATTATGAGGAGTTAAATCAGACGATGAGTAGTAATTATTTCTAATCATCCTCAGCCCTCTGTCTCTTCAACATCCAGTTATGCATTCTGATTTTGTTACTGGTTTGTTTCGATGTCTGTCTGTCCCTTTAGAGGGGAAGCTCCTTGTGGACAGGGAATATGTCTTCTGTTTCAGTTGGACTTTCCCCAGCATCCAGGATGGTTCATTGCACTCAGTACAGTTCATTGCAGTAAATAAGCATCACTGCTTCTACTCTCACTAACCCAGAGACACTGCTGGACACATCCCCCAGAGAATTCCCAGCCAGAGATGCCCCTCAGAGACCCTTCCAGTTGGAGACACCTCTCAGAGAACCCCAGCTGGAGGCATCTTCCAACCCAAAAGGGGGGTCTGGGGGATGGTTTAAGAGTTGTCAGACTCAGAAACACTTCCTGTTGTGTTTCTCTCCCAGCAGCTCCCACCTGGACCTGGGGATGGACTGGTAGGATAGAAATGTGCCGATGAGAGTCTCCACAGCTGGTTGGGCACTCCACAGGTCATCCCATCCATTCCCCTGCCTGTGGACAGACCTGCCCTCCCTCAGACCAGCCACCAAAGGCCTCCTCCAGTTGGTGCCTTCTGGTCTTATACACTGAATCTGGGCTGATTTTGTAGCAGGAAGGATTCAGGGTAGCCACAGGGAAGAACTTCCCTCGAGACCCGATACAACAAAGCGAGAGAAGCCATGGAGACATTATTTTGGGGCAGTGGTGACCCATCCCTGGAAGGCAGCCTCACCCCTTCTCTGGGATGCTCTCTATAGACTGGGGCTGGAAGGGCTGTGGGGAGCAGGGACCAGCTACCACTCAGGTGCTCCTCTCTCTGCCCATATGGGGGTGGGGGACTGCTGGATCCCATTCCAAGACACGGTGAGCAGCTTGGGATGGACACCCTGAGTGGGAGATGAGATAGAGGTCAGCAACCAAGATGGTAGGCAGTCCCCTATGTTTATGGGGAGGAAGCCAGATCAGGCCTCAGCCTTATGGATGGACTCAGAGCAAGAAAAGACAGGGTTGGAGTTTACAGATGTGGGGAGGGGGTACGGAGGGCTACCATGGAATCCACCCCCCCAACCGCTGGCGAGGGGTCCCCGCTGCAGCTGGGGGGCAGCACAAACACCAATCAATTCTTGGTACTTGTTGAGAGTTTAAAGTGTGCACCAGCAGAAGTGACCACTGGAATCCATTCCCCAAGAGAGCTGTGCAGTCACAAAATCCACTAGGTCCAGGAGAGACTGGAAACACCCATGGACCAGTGTCCATGATGGGTCATGGGAGAGAGTCAGGAATGGAGAGGGGAGAGTCAGGGGTTTTGGATGGTCCTCAAAAATCTCCAGTGGTTGCCTATCACCCTCTGTATCAAGCAAAAACTCCTCAATTGGTTTCAAAGCTCTCCATCCCCTTGCCCCCTCCTACCTTACCTCCCTCTCTCCTTCTACATCCCGGCCTGGAATGCCCTCCCCCCTCAAATCGGCCAAACAATCACACTTCCCCCCTTCAAAGCCCCACTGAAGGCTCACCTCCTCCAAGAGGCCTTCCCAGACTAAGCTTTCCTTTTCCTCAGCTCCCCCTCCCCTCCCCATCACCCCAACTGGCTTCCTTTGCTCTATCCACCCTCCCCACCCCACAGAACTTGTGTCTATATGTACCTATCATTCTATTTATTTACATTAATACCTGTTTACTTGTTTTGATATGTACATATCTATAATTCTATTTATTTATATTGATGCTATTGATGCCTTTTTTCTTGTATTGATATCTGTCTCCCCCCTTCTAGACTGTAAGCCCATTGTGGGCAGGGATTGTGTCTATTTGTTGCTGAATTGTACTTTCCAAGCGATTAGTACAGTGCTCTGCACACGGTAAGTGCTCAATAAATGCTATTGAATGAATGAATGGATGAATGAATGAATGCTGGGTCACTGGAGGAGAGTCTGGGTTGTCAGATGGCCCGTGCTGGGTCACGGGAGAGAGTCAGGGATGGAGAAGGGAGTCAGGGGTATTGGTTGGTCCACACTGGATCACTGGGGGAGAGTCAGGGATGGTGAGGGGAGAGTCAGGGGTGTTGAACAGTCTGTGCTGGGTCACTGAGGGAGATTCAGGAATGGAGACTGGAGAATCAAGAGTGTTGGAAGCTCCATGCTGGGTTCCTGGGGGAGAGTAAGTGATGGAGAGGGGAGAGTCGGGAGCATTGGCTGGTCCTTGCTGGGTCACTGGGGGAGAGTCAGGGATGGAGAGGGGAAAGTCAAGGGGTATGGGATGGTCCATATTGGGTTAGTGGGAAAAAGTCAGCGATGATGAATGGGGAGAGTCAGGAATGGAGAGGGAAGAGGCAGGGATGTGAAATTGTCCATCCCTAAGCATGAGGGCATGGCCTCAGAAGCAGCATGGCCTAGTGGAGACAGCATGGGCCTGGTAGTCAGAAGGATCTGATTTCTAATGCCGGCTCTGCCACTTGTCTATGGTATGACTTTGAGGAAGTCACTTAACTTTTCTGTGTCTCAGTTACCTCATCTTTAAAATGGAGATTAAGACTGTGAGCTCCATGTGGGACAGGGACTGTGTCCAACCCGATTGGCTTATATTTACCCCAGCACTAAGAACAGTGCGTTTAACAAATATTATTATTATTATCATCATTATCATTTTGAGGGTGAGTGTCCAGGAAGGTAGCCAGTGTCCGTGCGGCTGTGGTGCGTCTTTAGGAGACAGAGACCTGGGGTGGATAGGCGGGGGCGATGAAGATGGGGAGGGTCACTGGTGGTCCTAGCTGACAAGTGGATTCAAGAGAAGCAGTGTGGCTTAGTGGCAAGAGTCCAGGCTTGGGAGTCAGAGGTCATGGGTTCTTATCCCGGCTCCGCCACTTATCAGCTATGTGACCATGGGCAAGTCACTTAACTTCTCTGTGCCTCAGTTACCTCATCTGTAAAATGGGGATGAAGACTATGAGCCCTACTTGGGGCAACCTGATTACCTTGTATCTTCCCCAGCGCTTAGAACAGTGCTTGGCACATAGTGAGCCCTTAACAAATACCTAAAAAAAAAAAATTCCCGTCGTTCCCTGGCCCCAGAGCCGGAGATCTCCTCTCCCCCGGCCGGCCTGGACAGTGCACTGGGACCGGTGGGGGGGGGGGAGCGGGGGTGGTAGGGAAGGGAAGTAGGGAAACGACCTGATACCTCTGGCCTGTAACCCCCTCCCTCCTCAAATCCTCCAAGCAATCACTCTTCCCCCCTTCAAAGCCCTACTGAAGGTTCACCTCCTCCAAGAGGCCTTCTTAGACTCAGTTCCCGTTTCCTCTGCTCCCCCTCACCTTAAGCGTCACCTCGACTCGCTCCCTTTGCTCTTCCCCCCGTCTCCTTGCCCCACAGCACTCGTGTATATATGTATACATCTATAATTCTATGTATTTACAGTGATGCTTGTTTACTTGTATTGATGTCTTGTTTTGTTTTGTTCTGTTTTGCTTTGCCGTTCGTCTCCCCCGTTTAAACTGTGAGCCCGTCGGGGGCAGGGATTGTCTCTATCTGTTGCCGAATTGTACATTCCAAGTGCTAAGTACAGTGTTCTGCACATAGTAAACGCCCAATAACTACTACTGAATGAATGTCTCTTTCCCTGTGAGCCCGCTGTGGGCAGGGATTGTCTCTCTTTATTGCTGTGTTATACTTTCCAAGCGCTTAGTTCAGTGCTCTGAGCACAGTAAGCGCTCAATAAATACGATTGAATGGATGAATGAATGAAAAAACCACAAAGCGCTGCGCCGTCGGGCAGAAACCCCCGCCCCTCTCCCCTCCTCGGGGGTCTGGGATGGCCATGGGCGCGGTCCCGGGGTTTTTCTCCACCGGCTCTCCGGAGTGGGTTTTGCCCCCCATCCCGTGGGCGGGGGCCTGGCCCTGCGGGTGGAGGGGTTGGGGTCGTTGCGGGGGGTGGGGAAGGGGCAGATCGCGGACTCGAGTGATGGTGGGATGGTCTCTTTGTTTGGGCTGAAGTTTCCAACACCGCCCCGCTCCGCCCCGCCCCGCCGTCACCCTCCCCAGACCCGACAACTCGGGAGAACCGCCCCGCATCCGTCCCGCGTCCGTCCCGCGCCCACTCGGCGCCCGTCCCGCGGGTCGGGGCACCGTCCGGGGTCGGTGTCCGGGAGGCCGTTCCCACTGGCTCCCCTTTCCCACGCACTCACGGACCCGCAACCAGACGCAGAGCCCCGCACACAAACCCACAGCGAGGGGGATCTCCTAGCGTCCGCAGGATCCAGGCTGGGGCCGGGGCCGGGGCCGGGGCCGGGGGGCAGGTCAGGCCTCAAGCGTCCGAGCGGACCAGCTCCCTCCCGCCGCAGCGACCCCCAAAGTTCTCCAAGTTTCTAAGTTCCCTCTCCCCTTCCCGCTGCTCGCCCCCTCCCCTGTCCCGAACCCCCTCCCCTCTCCCGAGGGGGCACTTACCGGGGCGGCGGGGTTGGCGGGGGCGGGGGTCCCGGGGCTGCGAGAGGCCGAGGAGGAGCAGGAGCCGCCAGCGAAGGTCCGAGGGTCCGAGCGGGGCTGGGGCTGGGGCTGGGGCTGGGCCGGGGGCCGGAGGCCGGGGGCCGGGGGCCGGGGGCCGGGGGCCGGGGCTGGGCCGGGGGCTGGGCTGGGCCGGGGGCCGGGGCTCCGGCTCCAGCCCCGAGTCCGGTTCTTCCCGGCCCGGTTGTCCCGCGCCCCCCGGGGAAGGACTGGCCGCCGGGGACGACTCCGCTCCTCTGCGCTGCGCTGCGCTCCGAGCTCTCGGCTCCGCGGCCGGGGCGGGGGGCGGGCGGAGAGGGAGACGGGCAGGGGGCACGGGGAGAGAGAGAGGGGAGGGGGACGGAGGGACATGGAGGGGAGGGGGAGGGACGGACGGAGGGACGGACGGAGATGGGGAGAAGGGGAGGGGGAGAGAGGGAAGGGGAGGGGAGGGGAGAAAGAGGAGGGGGAGGGAGGGAGATGGGGAGAAGGGGAGGGGGGTGGGGAGAATAGGAAGGGAGGGGGAGAGGAGGGAGATGGGAAGAATAGGAGGAGGGGGGAGAGAAGGAGGGACAAGGGGAGAATAGGAGGGGAGGGGGAGAGAAGGAGGGACACGGGGAGAATAGGAGGGGAGAAAGGGGAAGGAGAGGAGGAGAGGAGGGAGAAAGGGGAGGGGGAGAGAAGAGAGTGGAAGGGAAAAGAAAGGAGGAGATAGAGGAGGGGGCGGGGGCTGGGAGAGGGGATGGGGACAAGGGAAGAGGGGATCCCCAAGAAAACCCTTCCCCACTCAGCCCTCTGGCACAGCAGGAGAGGGGCAGGACGAGGCCCCCTCCCCGAACATCAGGAATGCATCGGGTCTTCCCACAGCCCCGACCCTTGAACCCAAGAGAGGAGCCGCCTAGGCCCTCCCCGCGTCTCCAGGCAGACCTTCCTCAGTACCACGAGCCCATCCTCCAAGGGTCCCAGGCAAGGCGCAAGACTTTCTTTTGGAGAAAAATCTGAGGAGAACCTAAGTGAGAGAGCCCTGCTGCATGAGAGAGGAAGGGTAAATGGAAAGAGTAGGGGCTGACTTCAAAGCTGTCCTTCCCCTTGGCCCCTCCTACTTCACCTCCCTTCTCTCCTTCTCCATCCCACCCCGTACACTCCACTCCTCTGCCGCTCACCTCCTCACTGGGCCTCCTTCTTGCCTGTCGTACCATCGAACCCTGGCCCACGTCCTACCTCTGGCCTGGAATGCCCTCCCTCCTCCAAACTAGCTCTCCTCCCCTCTTCAAAGCCCTACTGAGAGCTCACCTCCTCCAGGAGGCCTTCCCAGACTGAGCCCCCCTTTTCCTCTGCCCCTCCTCCCCGCCCCATCACCCCTACTCCCTCCATCTGGTCTACTCTCTTCCCTGCCCCACAGCACTTGTGTATATTTGTACATATTTATTATTCTATTTATTTTATTAATGATGTGGATATATCTATAATTCTATCTATTTTGATGCTGTTGATGGCTGTCTACTTGTTTTGTTTTGTTGTCTGCCTCCCCCTTCTAGGCTGTGAGTCCATTGTTGGGTAGTGATTGTCTCTATCTGTTGCCGAATTGTACTTTCCAAGCGCTTAATACAGTGCTCTGCGTGCAGTAAGCACTCAATAAATGTGATTGAATGAATGGATGAATGAATGAATAGGGGAGGGAAATGAAGGGGTGGGGACTTCCTTGGATCACTTGGAGAGAGTCAGGAAGAGAAAGAGGAGAGTCAGGGCTGTGAGGTGGTCCATGCTGGGTCACTAAGGGAGAGTGAGAGACAGAGAGGAGAGAGTCAGGGGTGTTTGATGCTCTATGTCGGGTCCCTAGTGGAGAGTTAGGGATGAAGAGGGGAGAGTCAGGGGTATGGAATAGTCTGTGCTGGTTCACTGGGGAGAGTTGGTTGTGGAGTACTCTTCCAAGCACTTAGTACAGTGCTCTGCACATAGTAAGCACTCCATAAATGCCATTTATTGATTGATTGAGAGGCAAGAGTCAGGGCTGTTGGAGAGTCTGTGCTGAGTCACTGAGGGAGAGTCAAGGATGGAGAGGGGAGAGTCAGGGACTGGAGGTTTGTCCTCCCTAACCATGGGGCAGTTGTCCAGGAGGGCTATCAGCACCCAGCTCATCCCAGTGGCCGGTGCCTTATCTGAGACACAATCCTGGGCTGGTTGGGATGTTGGCCCCTGAACATCTCCTCAACTTTCCCAGCCTAAGCCCTCATTCCCTCTTCTCACACTTCCTTTTATGTTGCTCTTGCTCTTGGATTTGCTCCCTTTATTCACTCTTCCCTTAGCTCCCCAGCACTTATGTACATATATCTAATTCATTTACTTATATTAATGTCTGTCTCTCCCTTTTCATTCAATAGTATTTATTGAGTGCTTACTATGTGCAGAGCACTGTACTAAGTGCTTGGAATGTACAATTTGCCAACAGCTAGAGACAATCCCTGCCCAATGACGGGCTTACAGTCTAATCAGGAGAGACAGACAGACAAAAACAAGACAACTTAATCGCAATAGATAGAATCAAGAGGATGAACACCTCATTAACAAAATAAATAGGGTAATAAAATAAATAGGGTAATAAAAATGTATACAAATGAGCACAGTGCTGAGGGGAGGGGAAGGGAGGGGGGAGGAGCAGAAGGAAAGGGAGGAAAGGGGGTTTAGCTGAGGGCATGTGAAGGGGGAGCAGAGAGGCAGCAGAGGGAGCAGAGGGAAAAGGGGAAACTCAGGCCTCTTGGAGGAGGTGAGCTCTCAGTAGGGCTTTGAAGAGGGGAAGAGAGTTAGTTTGGCAGAGGTGAGGAGGGAGGGCATTCCAGCACAGCGGCAGGACGTGGGCCAGGGGTCGACAGCGGGATAGACGTGAACAGGGGACGTTGAGGAGGTGGGCGGCAGAGGAGCGGAGCGTGCGGGGTGGGCAGTAGAAAGAGGGAAGGGAGGAGAGGTAGGAGGGGGCAAGGTGATGGAGAGCTTTAAAGCCAAGAGTGAGGAGTTTTTGTTTTGTGTGAAGGTTGATAGGCAACCACTGGAGGTTTTTGAGGAGAGGAGTGACATGCCCAGAGTGTTTTTGCAGGAAGATGACCCGGGCAGCGGAATGAAGAATAGACTGGAGTGGGGAGAGACAGGAGGAAGGGAGTTGTGGGCTTTGAACCTATCATCCAACTCTGTTATATTGTCCTTTCCCAAGAGCTTAGTTCAGTGTTCTGCACACAGCAAATGCTCAATAAATGATTGATTGATTCTTGATGACCCTTCCACTACCTTTCTATCACTCCTCAACTCCACTGACCTCCTGCTCCACCCTACTTCATCTGCTTACCAATTTGGACACATACTAGATCTCATCAACTCTAGTCGTCGTACAGTCTCTACCCTCACCTACTCTGAAATCCCTCTATCTGACCACAGCCTCCTCCCTTGCCTTCTCTTCCATGTGTCTCCTCCCCACAAATCTGTCCTGTTTGCCCACAGAGACCTCTGATCTTTTGACCCCATCCAATTTTCTGAAGTCATGATGCCCCATTTAGCCTCCATATCCATACTATCTTCCCTTGATGGCCAAACTGACGCTCTTGAAAGCACCCTCTCTATTGAACTAAACTCAGTCACTCTCCTATCCCTTCGTCGATCTCATACCACTAACCCTCAGTCCTGGATCACCTCCACGGTCTGCTTCCTTGGCTCCTGTGCATGAGCTGCATAGCGCTGCTGGCGGAAATCTAGATTGCAGGCCAAAATCGCCACCTTGAGTTCATCCTTGATCGCTTTAACTCTGCCCTCTCCTCTGCCTGGCAAAATTATTTCTCCATCCTTATTGATACCTCTGCCTATTGTCCTCACCAGTTAGTACAGACATTTAACTCCCTCCTCATACTCTCTGCTACCCCTTCCCATCTTCCCCATCCCTTGCCCCTAATGACTTGGCTACTTACTTACTTGAGAAAAGTGAAATTATCAGGCATGATCTTCCTACAATGATCTTCCTACAATCTCTCCTGCTCCTCTCCAGTCCCTCCCTCCTCCTGCCCTTTCTTCAACTCTCCCATCCTTGCCAGGTGTATCTCAAAAGATCTGCTTTCTCTCAAATCCACCCCCTCCAACCATACATTCAACCCCATCCCTTTGCACCTTATCAAAACACTTGCCCCTTCTCTTCTTCCTTCCCTTCCTCCATCTTCAGCTGTTCATTCTCCAGTGGCTTCTTCCACACCGCTTTCAAACATGCTCATGTATCCCCATGCTAAAACCCACCTGTGACCCCACAGCTCCCTCCAGCTATTGCCCTACCTCTCTCCTACCATTCCTCTCCAAACTCCTTGAGTGAGTTTTCTACGCCCACTGTTTCAAGTTCCTCTCCTCAAATTCTCCCCTTGACCCCCTCCAATCTGGTTTTCGTCCCTTTCACTCCACAGAAACCACCCTGTCAAAAGTCACCAATGGTTTCCTTCTTGCTAAGTCCAAGGTCCTCTACTCTATCTTAATCCTCCTCGACTTCTCAGCTGCCTTCGATAGTTTCAGCCACCACCTTTTCCTAGAAACATTATCCAGTCAAATAATCAATCAGTCAATCATATTTATTGAGTGCTTACTGTGTGTAAAGCACCATACTAAGCTCTGTACTTAGAGAAGCAACATGTCCTAGTGGATAGAGCATGGTGCAGAGAGTCACAAGGACCTGACTCTAATCCTGGCTCTGCCACTTTGTCTGCTGTATGACCTGGAGCAAGCCATTTTAACTTCTCTGTGCCTCAGTAGCCTCTTCTGTAAAATGGGGAATAAAGACTTTGAGCTCCATGTGGGACAGGGACTGTGTCCAATCTGATAAACTTTTATCTACCCCAGCGCTAGGTCAGTGCCTGGCACATAGGAAGTGCTTAACAAATTCCAATTAAAAAAAGGCACTTGGGAGAGTACAATATAACAACAGAACAGACACAGTCTCTGCCCACAATGAGCTTACAGTTTCACCGACCTCAGTCTTACTGACACTGTCATTCAATCATTCAGTCATATTTATTGAGAGCTTACTGTGTGCAGAGCACTGTACTAAGTGCTTGGGAGAGTACAATACAACAATTAACAAACACAGTCCCTGTCCATAATGAGCTTACAGCCTGGGGGCTGGGAAGGCAGGCATTAATATAAATAAATAAATAAATTACAGATATGTACATAAATGCTGTGAGCCTGGGAGGGGGGATGAACAAAGGGAGCATGTCAGGATGATACAGAAGGAAGTGGAGAAGAGGATGGGCGGGCCTAGTCACTCTTGGAGATGAGCCCTCAATAAGGCTTTGAAGGGTGGGGAGAGTAATTGACCGATTTGAGGAGGGAGAGTGTTCCAGGCCAAAGGCAGGCTGTGGGCAAGAAGTCGGTAGTGAGATAGATGAGGTCAAGGCACAGTGAGAAGGTTAGCATTTGAAGAGCGAAGTATGTGGGCTGGATTGTAGTAGGAGAGAAGTGAGGTGAGGTAGAACCTCTCCTCCTTCTATCTCTCTGGCCCTTCCTTCTCAATCTTTCTTGGGCTCCTCTTCTGCCACCCACCCCCTAACTGTGAGGGTCCTTCAAGGTTCAGTTCTGGGTCCTTTTCTCTTATCCATATAAATCCACTCCTTAGAAGAATTCATTCCCTCACATGGCTTCAACTACCACTTCTATGCAGATGATTCCCCAATCTGTATCTCCATCCCTGAACTCTCTCCCTCTCTGCAGTCTCACATTTCCTTCTGCCTTGAAGACATCTCTACTTCCATATCCTGCTGTCATCTCAAATTTAGCATGTCTAAAACAGAACTCCTTATCTTTCCACCCAAACCTTGTCCTTCCCCTGACTTCTGCATCACTCTACACAGCACCACCATCCTTTCTATCTTACAAGCCCATAACCTTGGCCTTATCCTTGACTCTTCTCTTTCATTTAACCCACATATTCAATCATTCACTAAATCCTTTCAGTTCAATCTTCCCAGCATAGTGAGCATTGCTAGCATTGCACAGCACAGCACAGCACAGCACAGCACAACATTGCCCTTTCCTCTCCATCCAAATTGCTGTCATGCTAATCCAAGCACTTATCCTATCCCATCTTTATTACTGTATCAGCTTTCCTTCTAGCCTTCTGTCTCTTCCCACCCCAGTTCATACTTCACTCTGCTGCCTGGATCCTGGACACCCTCCAATCTGGCTTCCATTCCCTCCACTCCACCGAAACTGCCCTCTCAAAGGTCACCCATGACCTCCTTCTTGCCAAATCCAATGGCTCCTACACTATCCCAATCCTCCTCGACCTTTCGGCTGCCTTAGACACTGTCGACCATCCCCTTCTCCTCCACACTTTATCTCACCTTGGCTTCATGGACTCCATCCTCTCCTGGTTCTCCTCTTATCTTTCTGGCCGTTCATTCTCCGTCTCTTTCTTGGGCTCCTCCTCCCCCTCCCATCCACTAACTGTAGGGGTTCCTCAAGGGTCAGTTCTTGGTCCTCTTCTGTTCTCCATCTATACTCATTCCCTTGGTGAACTCATTCACTCCCATGGCTTCAACTATCATCTCTATACAGATGACACCCAAATCTACATCTCCTCCCCTATTTTCTCCCCCTCCCTCCAGGCTCATATCTCCTCCTGCCTCCAGGATGTCTCCACCTGGATAAAAAATAGATAAATAAATGGTAGTATTTGTTAAGCGCTTAATATGTGCAAAGCACTGTTCTAAGTGCTGGGGGGTACAAGGTGATCAGGTTGTCCCACGTGGGGCTCACAGTTTTAATCCCCATTTTACAGAAGAGGTAACTGAGGCACAGAGAAGTTAAGTGACTTGCCCAAAGTCACACAGCCGGCATGCAGCCGAGCTGGGATTAGAATCCACGACCTCCAACTCCCAAGCCCGAGCTCTTTCCACTGAGCCACGCTGCTTCTCTAATCTGCCACCTAATACTCAACATGTCCAAAACTGAGCTCCTTATCTTCCTCCAAAACCCATCCTTTCCCTGACTTTCCTGTCACTGTGGATGGCACGACCATCCTTCCTGTCTCAAAGGCCCATAACATTGGTGTCATCCTGGACTCAGCTCTCTCGTTCACCCCACACATCCAATCCGTCACCACCTGCCGGTCTCACCTTCACAGTATCGCCAAGATCCACCCTTTCCTCTCCATCCAAACTGCTTTCATGCTGGTCAAGCTCTCATAATATCCCGACTGGATTATTGTGTCAGCCTCCTCTCTGATCTCCCTTCCTCCTGTCTCTCCCCACTCCAATCTATTTTTCATTCTGCTGCCCAGATCATCTTTCTACAGAAACGCTCTGGGCATGTCACCCCTCCTTAAAAACCTCCAGTTGTTGCCTATCAACCTTCACACAAAACAAATACTCCTCACTCTTGGCTTTGTAGCTCTCCATCACCTTGTCCCCTTCTACCTCTCCTCCCTTCTCTCTTTCTACTGCCCAACCCGTACGCTCTGCTCCTCTGCCGCTCATCTCCTCAAGGTCCCCCGTTCTTGCCTATCCCACCGTCGACCCCTGGCCCACGTCCTTCCACTGGCCTGGAGTGCCCTCACTCCTCACCTCCGCCAAACTAACTCTCTTCCCCTCTTCAAAGCCCTACTGAGAGCTCACTTCCTCCAGGAGGCCTTCCCAGACTGAGCTCCCCTTTCCCTCTGCTCCCCCTTCCTTCCCCTCCCCCCATCCTCTGCTCTTCCCTCTTCCCCTTCCCTCAGCACTGTGCTCATTTGTATATATTATTTATTACCCTATTTATTTTGTTAATGAGGTGTATTTCTCCTTGATTCTATTTATCTTGATAATATTGTCTTGTTTTTGTTTTGTTCTGTTCTGCTTTGCTGTCTGTCTCCGCCGTTTAGACTGTGAGCCCCTCACTGGGCAGGGATTGTCCCTATCTGTTGTCGAATTGTACATTCCAAACGCATAGTACAGTGCTCTGCACATAGTAAGTGCTCAATAAATACTATTGAATGAATGGATCATTTTTCTACAGAAACATTCAGGCCAAGTTTCCCCACTCCTCAAGACCCTCCAATGGTTACTCATCCACCTCTGCATCAGACAAAAACTCCTTACCAAGGGCTTTAAAACACTCAATCGCCTTGCCTCCTCCTAGCTTACCTCACTACTCTCCTCCTACAACCCAGCCCACAGGCTTTGCTCCTCTAATGCCGACCTTCTCACTGTGCCTCGATCTCATCTATCTCACCACTGAATTCTTGCCCATATCCTGTCTCTGACTTGGAATGCCCTCCCTTCCTCAAATCCAACAGACAATTACTCTCCCCCTCTTCAATACCTTTTTGAAGACACATCTCCTCCAAGAGGTCTTCCCTGGCTAAGCCCTCCTTTCTTTTTCTCCCATTCTTTTCTGCATCACCCTGACCTGCTCCCTTTATTCTCTGCCCCCACCCCCAGCGCCACAACACTTATGTCTACAGTGGTCATTTATTTATTTATATTATGTCTGTCTTCCTCTCTAGACTGTAAGCTCCTTGTGGGCAGGGAATGTGTCTGTTAAATTATTGCATTGAACTCTCTCAAGTGCTTAGTACAGTGCTCTGCACACAGTAAGCACTCAAAAAATACTAGTGATTGATTGACTGGGCTGAGCAGCGCCTCCCAGGGCCTGATGCTGGATGGAGGGGCGGGTCTGAGTGTGTCCACCTGAGAGGGAGCTCATCAGTCGGCCCTGGGGACAGCCTGAAGAGCCCAGATGGAAAGGAAATGAAAGTTTTTTTCCTCTTCTTCCCCGAGCCCTCACCCTCTCTCACTGTTCACCTTTCTTCTTTCCCTCTGAGCATGCACAGGGGAGAAGTAGGAAAGGCGGCTGTGTAAAGGGAAGGGTGAGGGGATGGTCCCCCGGGTTTATCCTAGATACCGAGGTGCAGAGATTGACATAGTACGGAATGAAAGTCAGAGGCAGAGGCAGAGACAGAAATGGAACCTGAGAGATGAACAGGGACACAGAGACAGGCCAACGAAGCTGAGGCAGAGAGACAGACGGGAAACAGGCAAGAAATTGACACAGGCAGAGGCAGATGGATGAAGCCGAGGCAGAGAGACACAGGAGAAGGACACAGAGAGACAGGCGGACGAAGCTGAGGCAGAGAGACAGACAAGAGACCAACCCAGACAAGAAAGACAAGGTGAAAGCTAAGACAGACAAAAGATGGACTAGAGATGGACACGGAGAGACAAATGGTTGAAGCTGAGAGATGGACACAGAGACAAACGGTTGAAGCTGAGGCAGGAAGACAGACAAGTGATGGACACAGGTAGGGACAGAAACTGACAGATGAAGCTGAGGCAAAGAGACAGATGAGAAGGACAAACAAGAGACAGGCACAAACAGAGAGACAGGTGGATGAAGCTGAGGCAGACAGACAGGCAAGAGACAGACAAGAGACAGACACAGTCAGAGAGACAAACGGATGAAGCAGAGGTAGATAGGAAGACAGGAGATAGACAAGAGACAGACAGAGAGAAAGACATTCATTCATTCATTCATTCAATCATATTTACTGAGCGCTCACTGTGCACAGAGCACTGTACTAAGTACAGTACTAAGTACTGTAGTATTTAGGAGTACTAAGAACTGTACTAAGTACAGTAGTACTAGAAGTACTACTGGAGTACTTAGAAGAAGCAGCGTGGCTCAATGGAAAGAGGCTGGGCTTCGGAGTCAGAGGTCATGGATTCGAATCCCGGCTCTGCCACCTGTCAGCTGTGTGACCGTGGGCAAGTCACTTGACTTCTCTGTGCCTCAGTTCCCTCATCTGTAAAATGGGGATTAAGACTGTGAGCCCCACGTGGGACAACCTGATTCCCCTGTGTCTACCCCAGCGCTTAGAACAGTGCTCGGCACATAGTAAGTGCTTAACAAATACCAACATTATTATTATTATTATTACCTCATCTGTAAAATGGGGATTAACTGTGAGCCTCACGTGGGACAACCTGATTACCCTGTATCTACCCCAGCGCTTAGAACAGTGCTCAAAACATAGTAAGTGCTTAACAAATACCAACATTATAATTATTATTATTATTACTTAGTACAGTGTTCTGCACACAGTAAATGTTCAATAAATACGATTGAATGAATGAAAGTACTAAGCACTTGGAAAGTACAATTCAGCAACAAATAGAGATAATCCCTGCCCACAACGGGCTCACAGTCTAGAAGGGAGAAGGCAGACATCAAAACAAGTAAACATGCATGAATAGCATCAATGTAAATAAATAGAATTATAGATATATACACATCATTAATAAAATAAATAGAATTATAAATATGTACATATATGCGCACTACTGCTGTGGAGAGGGGAGGAGGAGAAAAGGAAAAGGGGGGCTCGGTCTGGGAAGACCTCCTGGAGGAGATGAGCTTTCAGTGGTGCTTTGAAGTGGGGAAGTGTGCTAGTTAGGCGGATTTGAGAAGGGAGGGCATTCCAGGCCAGAAGTAGGACAAGGGCTAGGGGTTGACGGCGGGGCAGGTGAGAACGAGGCACAGTGAGAAGGTTAGTGGCAGAGAAGCGGAGTGTGTGGGTTGGGCTGTAGAAGGAGAAAAGGGAGCTGAGGTAGGAGGGGGCAAGGTGATGGAGACCTTTGAAGCCAATAATGAGGAGTTTTTGTTTCATACAAAGAGTGATAGGCAACCACTGGTGATTTTTGAGGAGGGAGGTGACATGCCCAGAACGTTTCTGTAGAAAGATAATCCAGGCAGCAGAGTGAAATATAGATTGAAGTGGGGAGAGACAGGAGATTAGGAGATCAGTAAGGATGTTTATGCAGTAATCCAGGAGCGATAGGATAAGTGATTGTACTAACGTGGTAGCAGTTTGGATGGAGAGGAAAGGGGGATCTTAGCGATGTTATGAAAGTGAGATCGGCAGGTTTTGGTGATGGATTGGATATGTGGGGTGAATGAGAGAGTGGAGTCAAGGATGACACCAAGGTTGCAGGCTTGTGAGATGGGAAAGATGGTAGGGCTGTCCTCCGTGATGGGAAAGTCAGGGAGAGGACAGGGTTTGGGAGGGAAGATAAGGAGCTCAGTCTTGGACATGTTGGGGTTTTAGGTAGTGGGAGGACCTCCAGGTGGAGATGTCCTGAAGGCAGGAGGAGATGTGAGCCTGGAGGGAGGGAGAGAGAACAGGGGAGGAGATGTAGATTTGGGCATCATCTGCGTAGAGATAATAGTTGAAGCCTTGGGAGTGAATGAGTTCACCAAGGGAGTGAGTATAGACGGAGAAGAGAAGGGGACCAAAAACTGACCCTTGGGGAACCCCTATAGTTAGGGGATGGGAAGGGGAGGAGGATCCTGCAAAGGAGACTGAGAATGAACAGCTAAGAGGAGAACCAAGAGAGGACGGAGTCAGTGTGGCCATGGTTGGATAACGTGTCGAGGAGAAAGGGATGGTTGACACTGTTGAAGACAGCTGAGAAGTCGAAGAGTATTAAGATAGAGAAGGAGCCTTTGGATTTGGCAAAAAGGAGGTCATGGGTGACAGGCGAAGCTGAGGTAAAAAAATAAAAATGTTGGTATTTGTTAAGCGCTTACTATGTGCAGAGCACTGTTCTAAGCGCTGGGGTAGACACAGGGGAATCAGGTTGTCCCAAGTGGGGCTCACAGTTTTCATCCCCATTTTACAGATGAGGGAACTGAGGCACAGAGAAGTTAAGTGACTTGCCCACAGTCACACAGCTGACAAGTGGCAGAGCTGGGATTCGAACTCATGACCTCTGACTCCAAAGCCCAGGCTCTTTCCACTGAGCCATGCTGCTTCTCTAGAGGTAGAGAGACAGACAGAAGATGGACAAGAGGCAAAGATGGAGAAGCAGACGGACAAAGCTGAGGCAGCGAGACAGACAAGAGGCAGAAACAGGCAGAGAGACAAAGGACAGGCAGAGACAGAGGGACAGATGGATGAAGCTAAGGTAAAGAACGGCATGAGGCAGACAAGGGCTGGATACAGGCAGAAAGACCAAAGGAAGAAGCTGAGGCAGAGAGACAGACAAGTGACAGACCCAGACATAGGGAGAGATAGACACAGTTGAAGCAGAGTCAGACAAGCGATAGACAAGTGGTGGACACAGCCCCAGCTCCCTGGTTGAGCCTCAGCCCCTTGCTCCAGACTCAGCCCCAGTCCTCAGCCCCAGCTACCAGCCCTCAATCTCAACCCCAGCCTCAGCTCTCATTGACAGCCACAGCCCCCTGCCAAAGCCCACAGCTCCAGCCCCCAGACACAGTCACGGAAACAGCCACAGCCCCCAGCCCCAGCCATAGCCAAAACCCCCAGTTCCAGGACCCAGCCCCCAGCCTCAGCCCCAAATCACAGCCACAACCACAGCCACAGCAAGTCAGGAAGCAAGTCAGGGTGACGCAGAAGGCAGTGGGAGAAGAGGAAAGGAGGGCTTAGTCAGGAAAGTTCTCTTGGAGGAGATGTGCCTTCAATAAGACTTTGAAGTGGGGGAGAGTAATGGTGTGTTGGATTTGAGGAGCGAGGGTGTTACAGGCCAGAGGCAAGATGTGGGCGAGGGATTAGTGGCGAGATAGAAGGTTGGCGTTAGAGGAGCCAAGTGTGTGGGCTGGGTTGGAGTAGAAGAGTAGCGAGTTGAGGTAGGAGGGGGCAAGGTGATCGAGTGCTTAAAAGCCAATGGTGAGGAGGTTTTGTTTGATGTGGTGGTGGATGGGCAACCACTGGAGGTACTTGAGGAGTGGGGAAACATGGGCTGAACGTTTCTGTAGAAAAATGATCCAGACAGCACAGTGAAGTACAATTCAGCAACAAATAGAGACAATCGTTGCCCACAGTGGGCTCACAGTCTAGATTGGGGGAGACAGACATCAAAGCAAGTAAACGGGCATCAATAGTATCAATATAAATAAATAGAATTATAGATATATACATATCATTACTAAAACTAATAGAATTATATTCATTCATTCATTCATTCAATAGTATTTATTGAACGCTTACTTGTGCAGAGCACTGTACTAAGCACTTGGAATGTACAAATCGGCAACAGATAGGGACAGTCCCTGCCCATTGACGGACTTACAGTCTAATCGGGGGAGACAGACAAAAAAAAAGGAATAAATAGAATCAAGGGGATGTACATCTCATTAAAACAATAGCAATAAATAAAATCAAGGTGATGTACATCTCATTAACAAAATAAATAGGGTAATAAAAAATATATACAAATGAGTGGATGAGCACAGTGCTGAGGGGAGGGGAAGGGAGAGGGGGAGGAGCAGAGGGAAAGGGGGGGAAAAAGGGACTTAGCTGAGGGGAGGTGAAGGGGTAGAGGATGACCAGAGGGAAAAGGGGAAGCTCAGTCTGGGAAGGCCTCTTGGAGGAGGTGAGCTTTAAGTAGAGCTTTGAAGAGGGGAAGAGAACTAGTTTGGAGGAGGTGAGGAGGGAGGGCATTCCAGGACAGCGGAAGGATATGGCCCAGGGGTCAATGGTGGGATAGGCGAGAACGGGGGACGGTGAGGAGGTGGGCAGCAGAGGAGCGGAGCCTATAGTGTAGACAGTAGAAAGAGAGAAGGGAGGAGAGGTAGGAGGGGGCAAGGTGATGGAGAGCCTTGTAGCCTAGAGTGAGAAGTTTTTGTTTCGTGCGGAGGTTGATAGGCAACCACTGGAGGTTTTTAAGAAAGGAAATGACATGCCCAAAGCGTTTCTGCAGGAAGATGAGCAGGGCAGCAGAATGAAGAATAGACTGGAGCGAGGCGAGACGGGAGGAAGAGAAATCAAGAGAAGGCTGACACAATAATCCAGCAGGGATATTATGAGACCCTGTATCGGTAAGATGGCCATTTGGGTGGAGAGGAAAGGGCATATCTTGGCGATATTATAAAGGTGAGACGGGTAGGTCTTGGTGACAGATTGGATGTGTGGGGTGAATGAGAGAGCTGAGTCAAAGATGACACCGAGGTTGCGGGCTTGAGAGACGAGAAGGATGGTCGTACCATCCACAGTGATAGGGAAGTCAGGAAGAGGACAGGGCTTGGGAGGGAAGATAAGGAGCTCAGTTTTGGACATGTTGAGTTTTAGGTGGCAGGCAGACATCCAGGTAGAGACCACAGGACTTCTTAAGTTCTTGAAATTCACCCCACCCTCAGCCTCATAGCACTTGTATATATATCCTTAATTTACTTAATGTCTGTCTCATTCATTCATTCATTCAATAGTATTTATTGAGTGCTTACTATGTGCAGAGCTTGGAATGTACAAATCAATAACAGATACAGTCCCTGCCCTTTGAAGGGATTGCAGTCTAATCGGGGGAGACAGACAGACAAGAACAATGGCAATAAATAGAATCAAGGGGAAGAACATCTCATTAAAACAATAGCAAATAAATAGAATCAGGGTGATGTACATCTCATTAACAAAATAAATAGGGTGATGAAGATATATACAATTGAGCAGACGAGTATAGTGCTGAGGGGATGGGACGGGAGAGGGGGCAGAGCAGAGGGAAAGGGGGGAGAAGAGGGTTTAGCTGCGGAGAGGTGAAGAGAGGGGTAGAGGGAGCAGAGGGAAAAGGGGAGCTCAGTCTGGGAAGGCCTCTTGGAGGAGGTGAGCTTTAAGTAGGGTTTTGAAGAGGGGAAGAGAATTAGTTTGGCAGAGGTGAGGGAGGGCATTCCAGGACCATGGGATGACGTGGCCCGGGGGACGTCGGTAGGATAGGCGAGAACGGGGGACGGTGAGGAAGTGGGTGGCAGAGGAGCAGAGGGTGCGGGGTGGGCAGTAGAAAGAGAGAAGGGAGGAGAGATAGGAAGGGGCAAGGTGATGGACAGCCTTGAAGCCTAGAGTGAGACGTTTTTTCCCCCTCTAGACTGTGATCACCTTGTGCCCAGGGAACATGTCCATTCATCATTCATTCATTCATCGATTCATTCGATCATATTTATTGAGCACTTGCTATGTGCAAAACACCGTACTAAGTGCTTGGGAGAGTAGAGTACAACAATAAGCCGACACATTCCCTGCCCACAATGAGTTTAAAGTCTAGGGTTGGGGGGACAGATATCAATACACAAAAATAAATGACAGACATGTACATAAATGCTGTGGGGCTGGGACGGGGGAAGAACAAAGGGAGGAAATCAGGGTGATACATAATGGAGTGGGAGAAAAGAAATGGGGGCTTAGTCTGGGAAAGCCTCTTGGAGGAGGTGTGCCTTCAAAAAGGCTTTGAAGTGTGGGGGAGGAGAGTAACTGTCTTTTGGATTTGAGCAGGGAAGGCATTCCAGGCCAGAGGCAGGACGTGGGCTAGGGGTTAGTGGTTTTATAGGTGAGATGGAGGCACAGGGAGGCGGTTAGCACTAGAGGATCGAAGTGTGTGGGCTGGGTTGTAGAAGAAGAGAAGCAAGATGGGATAGAGGGGGTAAGGAGGTGGAGAGCTTTAAAGCCAAGGGTGAGTTTTCATTTGATGCGGAGGTGGATGGGCAACTACTGGAGTTTTTTGAGGAGTGGGGTGACATGTCCTGAATGTTTTTGTAGAAAAGTGATCCAGGCAGCAGAACGAAATATGGACTGAAATGGGGAGAGACAGGAGGCTGGGAGCTCAGCAAGGAGGCTGATGCAGTAATCCAAGCAGGATAGGATGAGTGATGCATTAATGTGGGAGGAGTTTGGCTGGAGAGGAAAGGGAGAATTTTAGCGATGTTGTGAAGGTGGGACTGACAGGATTTAGTGACGGATTCAATATATGAGTTGAATGAGAGAGAGGAGTCAAGGATAATGCCAAGGTTACGGGCTTGTGAGACAGAAAGGACAGTGGTGCCTTCTTCAGTGATGGGAAAGTCAAGGGAAGGACAGGGTTTGGGTGGGAAGATAAGGAGTTCTGTTTTGAACATGCTGAGCTTGAGGTAACGTGAGGACATCCAAGTAGAGGTATCTTGAAGGCAAGAGGAAAATGCAAGTCTACAGAGAGGGAGCGAGATCAGGGCTGGAGATATATGGGTATCATCGACATAGAGGTGGTAGTTGAAGCCATAGAACCAAATGAGTTCTCCAAAGGAGTGGGTGTAGATGGTTCCTCTAGACTGTGAGCCCGTTATGGGCAGGGGTTGTCTCTCTTTATTGCTGTAGTGTACTTCCCAAGGACTTAGTACAGTGCTCTGCACACAGTAACCGCCCAGTAAATACGATTGAATGAATGAGAATAGAAGGGGACCCAGAGCTGAACCTTGAGGGATCCCCACATTTGGTGGGTGGGAGACAGAGGAGGAGCCCATGAAGGAGACTGAGAATGAATGGGCAGAGAGATGAGGACAACCAGGAGAGGACAAAGTCAGTCAAGCTAAGGTTGGAAAACGTTTCCAGGAGAAGGAGGTAGATAACTGCTCGAGGAGATTGGAGAGGATTGGTAGGAGGGAGATGGGGTGATAACTGGAGGGAGCGGTGGGATCAAGGGAGGATTTTTTTAGGATGGGGAGACATGGACATGTTTGAAAGCAGTGGTGAGAAGCCACTGGAGAGTGAACAGTTGAAGATAGCTGTTAGGGATGGCAAAAGGGAGGGGGAGAGAGTTTTGATAAGGTGTGAAAGAATAGGGTCGGATGTGCAGGTGGAGGGGTGGCTTTTGGGAGGAGGCAGAAGATCGCCTCTAGAGATGCTGCTGGGAAGAATGGGAGAGTTGAAGAGGGGTCCAGAAGGGGGAGGGACTGAGGAGGGGCAGGGGCGATTTTAGGGCTCTCATGCCTGATAGTGTCAATTTTTTTAATAAAGTAGATAGGTCACTGGGGGCAAGGGATGGGGGAGGAGGGCGCCGGGGGACTGAGGAGGGAGTTAAATGTCTGGAACAACTGGCAAAGGTGACGGGCATGGGTGTCAACCGACTCCACCCACTCTGTTGTACTGTTCTCCCCCAAGCACTCAATACAGTGCTCTGCCTACGGTAAGTGCTTAATGGAGAAGCAGCATGGCATGGTGGATAGAGCACAGGCCTGGGAATCAGAAGGTCATGGGTTCTAATCCCAGCTCCTCCACTTGTCTGCTGTGTGACCTTAAGCAAGTCTCTTCACATCTCTGGGCACGTTACCTCATCTGTAAAATGGGGATTGAGAGTGTGAGGCCCCACGAGGGACAGGGACTGTGTCCACCCCGATTTGTATCCACCCCAGTGCATAGCAAGGTGCCTGGCACACAGTTCAGAGCAGCGTGGCTCATTGGAAAGAGCCCAGGCTTGGGAGTAAGAGGTCACGGGTTTGAACCCCGGCTCTGCCACTTGTCACCGGTGTGAGTGTGGGCCAGTCGCTTCACTTCTCTGTGCCTCAGTTACCTCATCTGTAAAATGGGGATTAACTGTGAGCCTCCCGTGGGACGACCTGATGACCCTGGATCTCCCCCAGCGCTTAGAACAGTGTTCTGCACACAGTAAGCGCTTAACAAATACCAACATTATTATTATTAACAGATCCTAAAACTATTATTATTATTTGGCAGAGGCCTGACCGCGAGGCCTGTGCTGGTTGCCTCACACGGCCCAGCGCCGTGCCCGGGGCAGGTCTCCAGTGCTGCCCATAGGGGGCGCTCAGCGTAGTCCAGCCCAGCGCTCGGCCAAGGCGGGGGCCCGCGGCGGGGGCCCGGCGGGTCGGGCGAGGGGCGGGGCCGGGCTGACCGGAAGGAGGCCGGCTCCGGCTCCGGCTCCGGACTACAACTCCCGGCGTGCAGCGGGCCCCGCCCCCGACAGCGCGCATGCGTCGGCCAGACGTGGCAGGCTCCGGAGCCGGAGGAGCCGGGCTTGGAGGCAGGGGATCCCCGGGCCGGGGGAGCGGGGCGACGATGCGGGCAGGGCGCGGGGGAGCCGCGGGGCCCACCTCCGTGCCGCCGCCGCCGCCGCTGCTGCTGCTGCTGTTGCTGTTGGTGAGCCCGGCCACCCTCTGCTCCCCCCACCCCCCGACCCCTGACCCCGGCCCCTGGCCCCCTCCCCCCTCCCCGCCCCCCGGGGCCGCTGCTCCCGAGCTGGGCGGTGGGGGAAGGGGAGGCGGGGAGGGGGGCGGGGCAGCTGTCCGGCCCGGGATCCGGCCTCGCTCTCCAGGCTCCGGGAAGTTTTGTTTCCTGTCCTAAAGCCACCGTCGCCCCCGCCCCCAATCCCCAGGCTTGTTTTCCTCCACCCTCCCCGCCGCCCGCAGCTCCTGCTCTCCCCCCCACCCCTCCCCCAGCCCTGCTCTCTCCCCTCCCCCGCCCTCAGCCCCTGCTCTTCCCCCCCTCCCCCAGTCCTGCTCTTCCCCCCTCCCCAGCCTTGCTCTTCCCCCCTCCCCCAGCCTTGCTCTTCCCCCCTCCCCCAGCCTTGCTCTTCCCCCCTCCCCCAGGCCTGCTTTCCTCACCTCTCCCCCAGTCCTGCTTTTCCCTCACCTCCCTCAGGCCTGCTGTCCCCTCGCCCTTCCCCAGGCCTGCTCTCCCCCCTCCCCAGGTCTGCCCTCCTCCCCCTCCTTCTCCTCCCCCTCCTTCTCCTCCCCCTCCCCCAGGTCTGCTCTCCTCCCTCCCCCAGGCCTGCTCTCTCCTCTTCCTTAGGTGCCCTCCTCCCCCCAACCCCATCCCAGCCGTCTGAATCTCTGGGCACAAGAACCCCTTCCCACCTCATGAGCAAACATCCTTATCCTCGGGACTCCTCATCCACGTACACAACCCCCGCCTAGCCATCTCCCCGCCTCCTAGGCCGTGTTCCCAGTCTGCCCTCAGACTCCCTGTTCTCCTAGGATAGCATCAGTCCTGAGGTGCCGCCCAGGCCGGCCACCCCTCACCCCTTCTACAACCCCAAGATGATTATCCCAGACCAGGCGGCTTGGGAGAGGGGGAGGAGGCTGGTGGGAGACGGGGCACAATCCCACTGCCCCTCACTGGCCTCTGTAGCCGGTGCCCTCAGACCCTGCCTCTGTGCCCACTCCCCCAGGTGGCCCTGCCCACAGGGTGGGCGTCCACAAAGCTGTCCCCGCTCGTCGAGAGGGTCGGTGACCACAAGGATTTTAAGAAACTTCTGCGGACCCGAAACAATGTGCTGGTGCTGTTCTCCCGGTCCGGTGAGCGCTAGGCCAGGAGCGGGAGGCCAGAGGCAATTGGGGTGGGTGGGAGGGAGGAGCTGGGGCCCAGGGCAGGGCAGGCGGGGGAGCGGAGGTCTTTGGGCCTGCAGGCATCCTAACCACCACATAGAGTGAGTCGTCCCGAGCACTGGGCAGTGCCTATTCTTATCCAGCGGTGTGAAATGGGCAGAAGTCTGTATCCTACCACTAACATATTTGATTCCGGGGGCAAGGGCATGTCAGAGACCCTGACAACCCCACAGGGAAGCAGCTTGGCCTAGTGGACAGAGCCCGGGCCTGGGTTCTTATCTCCCCGCAGGGATCTAGCACGCAGATTATCCAACACCCATCATTCTTCTTCCTCAGTGACCCAGCATGGCCCGTCCAACACCCCTGACTCTCTCCAGTGACCCGGAACAGACTGTCCAACACCCCTGACTCTCCACCTCTTCATCGTTGAAAGCTCTATAGTCCTTTAGTCTGTAGCCTGATACCATATTGTCCCCACACTGTCTTACAATCTCCCAAAGGATGTGCTGGTTTTCTGATTACTTGTCTATTCCTTTTCTATTATGGCATCTCTGGTCAATCAAGCGATGGTATTTATGAGATCCGCCCTTTCCTCTCCATCCAAACTGGTACCTTGCTGGTACAGTCTCTCATCATATCCCGACTGGATTACTGCATCAGTCTCCTCTCTGATCTCCCTTCCTCCTGTCTCTCCCCGCTTCAGTCTATACTTCAGTCTGCTCCCCGGATTATCTTTCTACAGAAATCCTCTGGGCATATCACTCCTCTCCTCAAAAATCTCCAGTGGTTGCCTATCAACCCTCGCATGAAGCAAAAACTCCTCACTCTTGGCTTCAAAGCTCTCCATCACCTTGCCTGCTCCTCCCTCACCTCCCTTCTCTCCTTCTCCAGCCCAGCCCGCACACTCTGCTCCTCTGCTGCCGCTAACCTCCTCACTGTGCCTCGCTCTCGCCTGTCCCGCAGTCACCCCTGGCCCACATCCTACCTCTGGCCTGGAACGCCCTCCCTCCTCACATCTGCCAAACTAGCTCTCTTCCCCTCTTCAAAGCCCTACTTAGAGCTCACCTCCTCCAGGAGGCCTTCCAGACTGAGCCCCCCCTTCTCCTCTACTCCTTCTCCCCTTCCCATCACCCCTACTCCCTCCCACTGTTCTTCCCCTTTCCCCTCCCCACAGCATTTGTGTATATTTGTGCATATTATTACTCTATTAATGATGTGTATGTATCTATAATTCTATTTATTTTGATGCTGTTGCTGCCTGTCTCCTTGTTTTGTTTTGTTGTCTGTCTCCCCCTTCTAGACTGTGAGCCCATTGTTGGGTAGGGATTGTCTCTATCTGTTGCCGAATTTTACTTCCCAAGCAGTTAGTACAGTGCTCTGCACACAGTAAGCGCTCAATAAATGGTGATTGAATAAATAAATGAATTAGGTACTTACTGTTTGTAGAGCACTGTACTAAACACTTGGGAGGGTACAATACAATAGAATTTAGTAACTCTATTCTCTGCCCACAACAAGCTTAAAGTTTAGAGGGGGAAACAGACTTTACTATAAATAAATAATTCAAAATATATACTAGATATGAACATAACTGCTGGGGAGTTGAGCATGGAGTGAATACCAAGGGTTCAAAAGTCACAGATCCAAGCGTGTAGTTGACGCAGAAGGGAAAGGGAGCCGGGGAATAGAGAGCTTAATCGGGGAAGGCCTCTTGGAGGAGATGTGGCTTTAAGAGGAGATATGACCTCAATCAGTAAGTTGACTCAGTGATGGTGATGGTGTTTAGCTCTGGGTTGCCAGTATAGATTTTCGATCATGTGTGCAGCTGCCCCAGTGCCAGCGGATACAGCCCGTCAGTGTTTGTTAGGCTTAGCATCAGCCCTCGGAGCTTGACTGATTGGGTGAGGGAAGTGGTTTCCCATCATTTGCATGTGTTCCGGACCGAGGTCCTCCGAGCCTCAGTCAACCGCATTCAGACTTTCTTGAGCGAACGCTTCCAGGACTGGGGATGATGTTCGAAGTTTGTAGAGGTCGAAGAGTTTCCCACGGGAGCGGAAGGAAGTGCGTTGTCCTCCCTGTCCCCAGCTCTCTGTGGCATCCCCCATCTGGGCCCAAGCCCAAATCTGCTCCACGTTCCATGTTGGTGATGGGTAGCGAATCAGACTGGGCACCCTCAGCTCCAGCCCAGCCAGCTGTGCCACCCTGAAACCACCTCAAACCTCAAGGGACTTTTGAGGGCTGCCAAGTTGGCTAATTGATTACCTGCAGGCAGATCTGCTGTTGCTGATTTCCAGAGGGCAGATCTGCTGCTGATGTCAGGCTCCTCGCTGTGGCCCGTGACTGTCTGCTGTTCCCTGCTCTTCTCCTGCATCTGACATGCAGCAGGCCTATCATTTGGTCTGACCTGGTGGAGGACCAGGAACTCTGCCCCTTAGCTGACCCAGCTGAGGACCGGGGTCACGGTCCTGCAGATGACCTTGTCGAGGACTGAGGCCTCCAACCCTCAACTGACTTGGCTGAGGACTGGGGCCTGGGGCCAAGTGGGCTGACCACAGCAGAGAAATGGACAGTCCTACTGGGACAGAGCTGCAGCCCAAAGCACCATGGAGATGGGCTGGTGACAGGAAGCCCATTCCCATGACAACTCGGGGTGTGTGCCAGGGACCCCCTCAAAGCGGGAAACCATTCAGCCCCTGCCTGTGCGTTGTCTGCATCCTAGGCTGGGGCGAGGCAGGGGTGGCGATTGCCTGCTAAAACAGTGGAGATGTCCCTCTGGGGACCCAGCCACTCTCCAGCTACCCCTGGTCCCCTGGGCCCCCACACAGGGAAGGTGAGGAAGGGGCACCAAGACTCTTACAGAAGCAGTGTCACCTACTGGATAGATCCTGGACCCAGGAGTCAGAAGGTACTGGATTCTAATCCCAGCTCCACCAGTTTTCTGCTGCGGGACCTGGAGCAAGTCACTTCACTTCTCTGTGCCTCCGTTACCTCATCTGTAAAATGGGGATTAAAACCGTGAATACCAAATGGAATAAGGACTGTGTCCAGCCTGATTAGCATTTATCTACCCCAGTGATTAGTACAGTGCCTGGCATATAGTAAGCACTTAACAAATACCATTTTGGAGAAGCAGCGTGGCTCAGTGGAAAGAGCACGGGCTTTGGAGTCAGGGCTCATGAGTTCGAATCCCAGCTCTGCCACTTGTCGGCTGTGTGACTGTGGGCGAGTCACTTCACTTCTCTGCGCCTCAGTTCCCTCATCTGTAAAATGGGGATTAAGACTGTGAGCCCCACGTGGGACAACCTGATTCCCCTGTGTCTACCCCAGCGCTTAGAACAGTGCTTGGCACATAGTAAGCACTTAACAAATACCAACATTATTATTACCATAAAACAAAAAAGACCCAGAGAGGGGCAGGAGTTGGCTCAACTCAGCCAGCAGGCAGACTGCCCCGTATAGAACGGGACTCTTGCATTCCAAACTGCCGGGGTGCTAGGGGAACCAGGATACCTGGTCTGAGCTCTCCTCGCCCAGTGGTCAGTGCCAGGGTTCAGAGGCGCCTGCAGGGGCCTGGCAGGGCAAAGCGAAAGGAACCTGGGGCCCGCAGGGGTTTTCCTAGAGCCAAAATAGCTGCCCTTTTCCCAATTTCATGCAGCTGCTTGGGGGCCTCTGCCTCCACCTCCCCTCCATCTCTGCCATCCCCTATCTCCATCTCCACCATTACCTCTCCATCTCCCCTCCACCTCCCTTCCAGAGAAAATCAGGGGTGTGGGATGGTCCAGGTTGGATCACTGAGGGAGAATCAGGGATGGAGAAGGAGTTAACGGCAGGCAGGAATTGAGTGGGGAGAGCCAGGATTTTGGATGGCCCATGCTGGGTCACTGGGGGAGAATCAAGGATGGGGAGGGGAAATCAGGAGTGTGGGATCATCCTTATGGGCACCTGGGGAGAGTCAGGGTTGGAGAGGGGAGAATCAGGACTGTGAGATGGTCAACGCTGGGTCCTTGGGATAGCATCAGGGGTGTTGTATGGTCTGTGCTGGATCACTGGGGCAGAGTCAGGGATGGAGAGGGGAGTGTTGAGGAGTCCATCTTGACTCCTTAGCCTGGATCTGGCATTCTGGGCTATGAGCAGGAGTGGGTGGGTAAGGGTGCTGGGGGTAGCTGTGATCAGATGTTAAATCGGGCACCTTCCTGGTAGCCTCTTGGTGCAGGGCTGGGTCTCTGCCACCCACTGATGGCTGAGGGCATTTTTCTACAAAAACATGTAGTCCATGTCTCCCCACTCCTGAAGACCCTCCAGAGGTTGCCCATCCACCTCCACATCAAACAGAATCTCCTCATTATTGGCTTTAAAACACTCCACCACCTTGCCCCTTCCTACCTCACCTCGCTGCTGTCTTACTGCAGTCCAGCCCACACGCTCTGCTCCGCTAATGCCAACCTTCTCACTGTACTTCGATTTTGTCTGTCTCGCCGCCAACCTGTCACCCACATCCTGCCTCTGGCCTGGAATGCTCTCCCTCCTCGTATCCGGTAGTCGATCACTTTCCCCACCTTCAAAGTCATATAAAAATCACATCTCCTCCAAGAGGCCTTCCCTGAGTAAGCCCTCATTTCCTCTTCTCCCACTCCCTTCTGCGTTGCCCTCGCACTTGGATTTGTACCCTTTATTCACCTGCCCCTAAGCCCCACAGCACCTATGTCTTTATCAGTAATTTATATATTTGGTGTATTAATGTCTTGACCCCCCCCATAAACCATAAGTTCCTTGAGGATAGGGAACGTATGCACCACCTCTTTTGTATTGTGCTCTCCCAAGTGCTTAAGTGCAATGCTGTGCAGACAGTGAGTGCTCAGTGAATACGATGATTGATTGAGGGAAGTGACGGGACAGGGTCCAGAGAGGGGTGGGAAGGGACGACGAGGGCCTGGCTCACTCCAGATCTCGTATCTTCCAGCTTCCGCCGCCGAGACTGAACTGCGGCTGCTGTCAGACGTGGCCCAGACTGTGCGGGGGCAAGGCACCGTGGCCTGGATCGACTGTGGGTATGTCAGGGGGAGGAGATGGCGGGCAATCCAGGGTGGGGAGGGGGCTGCTCGGGAGATTGAGGCTCTCCCAGGTGGGGTGTCGACATGCAGTACCCCAAACCTGTACCCCATCCCGGGAGAATCAGGGTGTTGAATGGCATAGTGGATAGAGTATGGAGTCAGAAGGTCATGGTTTCTAATCCGAGCTTCAACCACTTTTCTGCTGTGTGACCTTGGACAAGTCACTTCACTTATCTGTACCTCATTGTATCCAACTTGATTTCTTGTATCCACCTCAGTGCTTAGAACAGTGACTGGTATGTAGTAACTGCTTAACAAATGCCATTATCATTATTATTATGTCTGCGCTGGGTCACTGGGGACAGTCGGAGTGTAGGATGGTCTGTGCTGGGTCACTCAGGGAGAATCAGGGATGGAGACAAGAGAGTCGGGTTTTGGATGATCTGTGCTGGGACTGGGGGAGAATCAGGGGTGAAGTGTGGAAAATCGAGGGTGTTGGGTGGACCGTGCTGGGAAACTGGGGGAGAGTCCGGAATGGAGAGAGAAAAATCAGGGAATGCGATGGTCCCTGCTGGGTCACTGTGTGAAAGTCAGGGATGGAGAGGAGAGAGTCAGAGGTGTTGGATGGTGCCTGCTCAGTCACTAAGAGAGTCAGGGGTTTTGGATAGTCCCTGCTGGGTCATTAGAGGAGAGTCACAGGTAATAATAATAATAATAATAATAATAATAATGTTGGCATTTGTTAAGCGCTTACTATGTGCCAAGCACTGTTCTAAGCGCTGGGGTAGACACAGGGGAATCAGGCTGTCCCACGTGGGGCTCGCAGTCTTAATCCCCATTTTACAGATGAGGGAACTGAGGCACAGAGAAGTTAAGTGACTTGCCCACAGTCACACAGCTGACAAGTGGCAGAGCTGGGATTTGAACTCATGAGCCCTGACTCCAAAGCCCGTGCTCTTTCCAATGAGCCACGCTGGTTCTCATGAGCCACGCTGCTTCTCACAGGTGTTGGGTGGTCCCTGCTGGGTCACTGGGCGAGTGTCAGGGGTGTTGGATGGTCCATGCCTGGTCACTGGGGAGAGTCCGGGATGAAGCGGGAAGGGTTGGTTGTTGAAAAGAAGACACTTCCTTGCCTCCTAATTATTTTTGCCTCTCAGTTCTGTCCTCTTCCTTCCTGGGCCAAGTCAAGGCCTCACCTCCCCCAGTCCTCCTCTCCCGTTCCTCACCTGATGTGGCTCAGCCAACCTCCCTGACCCCAATCCACCCCCCACCAAGGCTCTGAGCTGACCATGGCAGTGATCCAGGCCCCGCAGCCCCCAGAGCCTTTATACCCCCAAGCCTCGGTGGAAGTGACCATGGGCTCTCTGCTGAGTGTCCTTCTTCTGTGGCAGAGATGCGGAGAGCCGGAAACTGTGCAAGAAGCTGCGTGTTGACCCCAAGCCGGCGGCCACACTGCTGCACTACAAGTGAGTGTGCGTGCTCCGACGAGGGTGGGTAGGTCGGGGGACAGAAGGGCAATATTCCAAGCAGTGGGACAGTGTCTTGGTGGTGGGAAAGGGGGCAGTCGGGTGGGGATGGTTTCAGTTCAGAGGGTGAGGATGGAGTCAGGGCCGTCTCTGGTGGGGGTTGGGGAGGAGCAGGGTAGGTGTGGGGTGGGAATAGGGGCAGGGTAATCTGGGGGTTAGGGATGGGGTGGGGTAAATCGGGAGGTGGGGTTGGAGTGGGGCTGTCTGGGGGGTGGGGTTGGAGTGGGGTGGTCTGGGGGGAGGGGATGGGGATAGGTAGGTCCAAGAAGGCAGGGACAGGCAGCTGGCTTCCGCCCAGCTCTGGTAGATCCATTCATTCATTCATTCAATCAATCATGTTTATTGAGTATTTACTGTGGGCAGAGCACTGTACTAAGCTCTTGGGAAAGTACAATACATTCCCTGTCCACAATGAGCTTACAGTCCAGATCCAAATGCAGTCCTGCCCCCGCCACCCTGAGCCCTGCCTCCTGTGGCCCCTGCCGCCTCGGGCCCAGTCCCCGTTGCCTCGGGCCCTGCCCCCTGTGGCCTCCACCACCATGGGCCTTACCCACAATGGCCCCCACCGCCTGAGACCCTGCACGGACTCACATCATGTACGTGCCCCACAGGGACGGCACACTGCACAGCGAGTACAACCGGCCTGTCACCTCCAAGGTACTGTCCCGCTGCCTGGCCAGCCGGGGGGGGGGGGGGGGGCGTCTTGGCAGCGGCCGGGGTGAACCCACATCCACCCACCCCGGAGCCACTCTGTTTCCAAATCTATCCTGTTCTTCCCCCACATTTCCAGAATCTGCCCTTTCCTCACCATCCAAACTGCTACCATGTTAATCCAAGCACTGATCCTATCCCACCTATCAGCCTCCTTCTAGACCTCACTGCCTCCTGTCTCTCCCCACTCCAGTCCACTGCAACCTCCATCATTTTTCTACAGAAACATTTGGTCCTTGCTTCCCCACTTCTCAAGAACCTCCAGTGGTTGCCCACCCACCTTCACGTCAAACAGAAACTCCTCACCATAAGCCTTAAAGGCTTCCATCAACTCACCCCATTCTACATTACCTTCCTGCTCTCCTATTTCAACCCAGCCCCCACACTCTGCTTCTCTAACTTCAACTTACTCACTGTCCCTCGTTCTTATCTATCTCACCACCAACATCTGGCCCACGTTTTGCATCTGGCCTGGACCTCCCTCCCCCTTTATATCTGACAGACCACCACTCTCCTCATCCCAAAAACCCTCCTGAAAATCACACTTCTGACCTCCTCTCCCAACAGTCTATCAGTAGTATTTTGTGTGTCTACTCTGTGCCAAGCACTGTCCTAAGCACTTGAGAGAGTTCAATAGAGTTAAAAGGTGTGATCTCTGCCCTCAAGGAACTTCCAGTTTATATTGTAGGAAGGAGGACAGCCGCTAAATAAATCAGACAGGAAGAAGAAGGAAAGGGGCAGTAGTCCCGGAAAGAGTGTACAAAGTGTGAATGTGCACTAAGGGCAGTTGCGAAGGGTGTGTAAGGTCTAGAAGTTGTGAGTGGTCCAGTGCTAAATAGTTAGGTGGGGACTAACCTATGGAGATAAGTCAATCCGGGAAGGCTTCCTGTAGGAGCTGTGATTTCAGGAGGGCTTTGAAGGTGGGTAGAGCGGTGGTCTGTCCACCAGAAGGGAATGGCGGTGGAGGGGGATCCAGTTGGGAGGAAGGAGTGAACAAAGGTTCAGGAGAGCTGAGAATGAGGTCTGTCAGTGTTCACCCCCGCGGTGCCATTGCTGGTCAACCTTGCTGTACTCATATATGTAGTAACCCAGGGATATGGGGGTCAAAGGCCATTCCGGCCAACCCCCGTCCTCACATGGTAACCCCTACCCCTCTGACAAAATGGGGTGTGTAGCTGCAGAGACACTCCAGTCCACCCTGGGAAGTTGGGAAGAAGAGAAGCAGTGTGGCCTAGTGGAAAGAGCATGGGCCTGGGAGTCAGAGGCCCTGGGTTCTAATTCCAGATCCTCTACTTGTGTGCTTTGCGACCTTGGGCAAGTCACTTAACTTCTCTGTGCCTCAGTTACCTCATCTGTAAAATCAGGATTAAGATTGTGAGCACCATGTGGGACATGGACTGTGTCCAACCTGATTAGCTTGTATCTACTCCTGTGCTTAGTACAGTGTCTGGCACATAGTAAGTGCTTAACAAAGGCCATTAAAAATAAAAGTTCTTCTATTCATCCAACCCATCTCCTTCCTGCTGTGACCCTGGCTGTTTCCCCAGTCTGCTTCCCTGGTGTGGGTAGGAAGGGAAGGGAGGCCGGTGTGGGCTCGGGCTGGGGTCTGGACCCCTGCTGACCATGTCCACCCCGGCCCCACAGTCCCTGGTGGCATTTCTGAAGGACCCAGATGGGCCCCCGCTCTGGGAGGAAGACCCTGAGGCCAAGGACGTCATCCACCTGGGCAGCGAGAAGGTGACTCAGTGGCGGGACAGGCGCGAGAGGGTCTGGGAGGGAACCCTGGCAGGAGGGGTGAGCGTCTGGGCCGTGGGGTGGAGGTGGGAGTCTGCGGGGCCCAGGGGAGGGGTGGTTTGGGAGCCTGTAGGAGCAGGATGGGGTGGGGGAGGCCAAGAGGCCCTGGCAGACTGAGGCCTCGGGCCACTGTTTCCCCTGCACCCCCCAAGTCCATAGGAATGATTTGGTTTGGGCTGGGAAAGGGGGCCAGGACTGGTGGTGGTTGGGTTCCCAGAACCGGTTCAGTGGGGTTGATTTTGATTGTGTGCGTATTCAGAAGTGTTTGTGTGTGTGTTTGTGTGTGTGTGTGAGAGAGAGAGAGAGAGAGAGAGAGAGAGAGAAGATGTTTGTGTGCATATGTGGGCACATGTGCATATGTTACTATTATTACATTTGTTTAGCACTTACTATGTGCCAGGCACTGTACTAAGCACTGGAATGGCTACAAGCAAATCAGGTTAGACACAGTCCCTGTCCCACATATGACTCTGTCTTAATCCCGATTTTACAGATGAGGTAACTGAGGCCCAGTGAAGTGAAGTGATTTGCCCTAGGTCACACAGCAGACAGGTGGCAAAGGCGGAATTAGAACCTCTGACCTTCAGACTCCCAGGCCCATGTTCTATCACTGTGCCATTGAGAATATTGCTTGAATGCCTAATCTGTGCAGAGCATTGTACTGAGGACAGAATCCCTGCCTTCAAGCAGCTTGCAGTCTACT
Organism: Ornithorhynchus anatinus; assembly: GCF_004115215.2. Lineage (NCBI taxonomy): Eukaryota > Metazoa > Chordata > Mammalia > Monotremata > Ornithorhynchidae > Ornithorhynchus > Ornithorhynchus anatinus. The sequence continues at coordinate 185,864,240 of NC_041728.1, read as the reverse complement.
ATGTACTGAGCGAGCGTGGCTCAGTGGAAAGAGCACGGGCTTTGGAGTCAGAGGTCATGAGTTTGAATCCCAGCTCTGCCACTTGTCAGCTGTGTGACTGTGGGCAAGTCACTTAACTTCTCTGTGCCTCAGTTCCCTCATCTGTAAAATGGGGATTAAGACTGTGAGCCCCACGTGGGACAACCTGATTCCCTTGTGTCTACCCCAGCGCTTAGAACAGTGCTCTGCACATAGTAAGCGCTTAACAAATACCAACATTATTATTATTATTAGAGTTAAGGCAATTGGTGCCCTCAAGGAGCTTACAGTCTACTGTATGCAATGCAGTGGACTGAGCTCTTGGTGGAGTCCAGTAGACTTAGCAGTCATGAGCCCTGCCTTCAATGAGCTGACAGTCTGCTGTACATAGAGCATTGTACTGAACACTAGGGAGAGGACAATAAATTTAGTAAACATAATCCCTCCCCTCTAGGAGCTGACAGTCTACTGTGTGCAGAGCATTGTACTGAGCACTGGGGAAAGTACAATAGAGTTAGTAGACATGATCTCTGTCCTCAAGCAGCATGGCATAATGGATAGAGCATGGGCCCGGGAATCAGAAGGCCATGGGTTCTAATCCTGGCTCTGCCACTTGTCTGCTGTGTGGCCTTGGGAAAGCCACTTCACTTCCCTGTGCCTGTTACCTCATCTGTAAAATGGAGATTAAGACTTTGAGCCCCCTGTGGGACCGGGACAGCTTCCAACCCAATTTACTTGTATCCACCCCAGTGCTTACTACAGTGCCTGGCACATAGTAAACACTTAACAAAAACCACAATAATTATTATTATTATTATTGTTATTAGTAGTGGTAGTATTGTCAGTGAGCTTACAATCAAGCAGGCGAAACAGACAATAAAATGCATTATAGGTAAGAGAACCAAAAAAGAATAAAGATGTTTTCACAAGGGCTATAGGGAAGTTTGGGGAAGACTATGGAAGTCCCCAAGAGGTTAGATGATGTGGACATGCTGAAGTGGTAGTTGAGGGTATGCAAAATGGGGGGGATGAGAGATGAAGCAGGGAAGGCCTCCTGGAAGAGGTGAACTCTGGGGAGGGCTTTGAAGTTGGGAGAACAGTGATCTGCCAGATGTGAAGGGGGAGGGAGCTCCAGGTAGGGAGGAGGATGTGAGCAAGAGGCCAGTGGCAAGAGAGATGAGATCAAGGCACAAGGAGTAGGGAGACTTGAGAGGAATAAAGAGTGCGAGCTGGGATGAAGTGAGGTAGAACTGGTTAAGGGACTTAAAACTGATGGGGTCACAGTTCTGCTTGATGCAGAGAGAGATGGGCAATAAGTGGAGGTTTTTGAGGAGTGGGGAGGTAAGTGCAGAACAATAAGTGCCTGGCTAGTGTAGAGGCTGTTTGGATGGAGAGGAAAGGGCAGATTCTGGAGATGGGAAGTAGGACCAACAGAATTTGGTGACTGACTGATTATGTGGGTTGAAATAGGGAGAGGAGTCAAGGATAATAATCCCGGCTCAGCCACTAATCAGAGAAGCAGCGTGGCTCAGTGGAAAGAGCACGGGCTTTGGAGTCAGAGGTCATGGGTTCGAATCCCGGCTCAGCCACTAATCAGCTGTGTGACTTTGGGCAAGTCACTTAACTTCTCGGTGCCTCAGTTCCCTCATCTGTAAAATGGGGATGAAGACTGTGAGCCCCATGTGGGACAACCTGATTCCCCTGTGTCTACCCCAGCGCTTAGAACAGTGCTCGGCACATAGTAAGCGCTTAACAAATACCAACATTAACAAATACCAACATTAATTAATAATAATAATAATAATAGTATTTGTTAAGTGCTTACTATGTGCCAGTCTAACTGCTAAGTGTTGGGGCAGTTACAAGCATATCGGGTTGGACACAGTCCCTGTCCCACATAGGTTTCACAGTCTTATTCCCCTTTTTACAGATGAGGGAATGACACAGAGAAGCAAAGTGACTTGCCTAAGGTCACAACAGACAAGTGGCGGAGCTGGGATTAGAGCCCAGGTCCTTCTGACTCCCAGGCCCGTGCTCTATCCACTAGGTCACGCTGCTTCTCTGTTTGGTTCAGGCCTGCTGGCTGGGACATTACACTGTGGGGTATGTTCTGGGTAGGATGTCTTGGAGAATGCAACTCCCCAAGTCACCAAAGGGCAGCCGTGAATTGGCTAGATTGGACCCTGTCTCTCCGGGAGAGCACTTGGTGATGCTTTTTCCCAGCAGGATCCCAGGATCACATAGCAATCAACGTGTTATCAGAGATTCATTAGCACTGCCCCCAGAGCAGTTCGCAACTGTTCAAAATTGACACAGTTCACTCCATTACTTTGAATGAGAAGACGTGGGCAATCCTAATGGTGAAATTCCCCTCTGAGTTTGTGCGGGGATGAAAAGGCTAACTCTAGTCCCACAGTCTCAGCCACATTGTGCAAACACTAAATGTCCCTTGTGTCTTCATGCTTAATATTTGCGGGCCCTGGCGCTGTTTTCTCTTTTGCCTCTCTCTTGTTCCTCCTGAAGCTTTTGCTCAAAAAGAGCTGCTCTCTTCCTGATGGCAGCGTTCCATTGTGATCCATCCTCGGCCATTGTCTCCCTGTTTCCGGCAGGGATGCGGCCTTGTCTGATGCTTTGTTTTACCGCATCCTTAAAGCACTTCCTCTGCCCTCCCGGCTTCCGGTTTCCCAGTCTCGGCTCCCCACTCAGCAGCTGTTGGGGTCTCCCGCTGTCGCTCGTTTCCTCCTGCACCACCCAGCATAGGCATGTGGAGGCAAGCACAGCTTCAACGCTGGGAGACTAACTACGCCCCGGCACTCGGTCACCCATGATCTCACCTCAACATCTGATACTGAGCCTGGTCCGTCGGTGACGCCAGCGGAAGTGTCAGAGGATCTGGATGTGGCATCCGTGTGGGGTCCAGCTCTTACAGCCGTAGAGAAGGGTGGGCAGCTCTGCGGCTCTGGAGGCAGTCGTTTGGCCTGGGGGCCTGATGCCGCTCTGTCAACGCACCCTGTCTAACAGTGTTCCTGAGAAGGCGCGGCCTTCTTGATTCTGTTTCTGGCTTCGCCTATCACTGTGTTGCTGCTAAATGATCTTTAAGCATTTGCAAGTGGTTTATCTTGGTTCACGAGGAGCCCCGGGAACCCATGTCATGTGGTGCGGGCTGCTCTGATCAAGCCCTCTTGCTTTTCACGACCCTCCTGACTTTCCTCTGGGGTGGTGGAAGCCGGGTCCGATTCCAGCCGTTTCCGAACCTTCTGCTCCTAACCCCTCGATGACAACGCGTACTTGTGGGCCATTGTGGAGGCTCACAGGGCCACAACACCATGTGATAGCCAGACCCTGTTTGTGTGTATACATGCATACGCATGTATGCATGCGGGTGAAAGTGTGTATATATGGCCTGGGCCCCACCGCCACTGATGCCCCACTGTCTCTGCTTTGTCCAGGAGCTCAGACGTCTACTGAAGAAGGAAGCGCGGCCCGTCCTGGTGATGTTCTACGCTCCTTGTGAGTGAGCCAGTGATCCTGGTGTTTCCAGCTTAATAATAATAATAATGATGGTTTTTGTTAAGCGCTTACTGTGTGCCAAGCACTGTTTTAAACTCTGGGGTAGATACAAGGTAATCAGATTGTCCCATGTGGGACACAGTCTTAATCCCCATTTTACACGTGAGATCACTGAGGCCCAGAGAAGTTAAGTGACTTGCCCAAAATCACAGAGCTGATAACCCTGGGCTATAGACTGTAAGTCCGTCGATGGGCAGGGATTGTCTCTATCTGTTGCCAAATTGTACACTCCAAGTGCTTAGTACAGTGCCCTGCACATAGTAAGCGCTCAATAAATACTATTGCATGAAAAGGACGGGGGAGGAGGAGACATGGTCCATGCCCTCAAGGGGCTGCCAGTCTGATGGGAAGACAGGACACAATCACATCTACACACACACACA